>NC_089418.1:3019792-3623750 GCF_020647865.1 Trichoderma asperellum
AAAGAATCTTGCGTGCTTAAAAAGGCATCTTTATACCTTTTTCAGTTGCCCAATTGGCCGCAAGTATATATCTATAAAAAGAAAAAAAAAAAGAAAGAACAAAGGAAATTCTAATGTCTATATATCGGCTATCAGTAAATGTGAGAGATACAAAATGGCTATCGAAGACATATGTTGGGCAACGTACACAAACAAATGTTGCTGGCAAATATATCATTCTGAGAACCGCAATAGACTTCATAAGGCTGTCTTGTTGAGCCGTTTCTGCTACTGCCAAGCTGCTTCTAGATATATTTTCATTAAGCCGTGCATCTTTTCGGCCGATATTATTGAGGTCCTGCAACAACGAATATTAGCGATCAATAAAAGAAGATTTATTAAATTGTTGTGTTCATCAATTAAATCGCGCAGCCTTTTTCCAATTCGTTTGCCGCATTCTATCAATGCATCCCGGCATATCCTCAAATCTGTTGTATTAACACACTCTATACCAAAGTTTGTATCTTCAAGCTCCTATATATGATCAAGCATCTTGAGCAATTGCGTTTTCCAATTTTCCAATTTTCCAAGCTGTTCTTGAGATGGTTGATTTTTATCCAGAGCATTGCGCAAGATTCGTCATCTTCAGCGGTAGAAAGGTACTTTCGTTTTGTGTTATATCAGATCCGATTGAATTATTAAAGGTTGCTGATATCCTAGAGTTAGATGAGCACTTTGTAAACGCATGCACAATTTTCTCAAACATGATGCTGATAGGGTCTTTCCAGATAGGAAACTACCAACTCTTCCCTTCATATCAGTAAGACGGAAGTTAGTCCTGGATGATGGAAAATCTTTTTCAATCGACTGCTGGCTTTATTGATGGATATGATGCAATGCATAAAATGCCTCGCTCCTGGATTCAATATCGAGAAACCTTTGCACAAATTGCGTATTGCTTCTGCGTACGAGTTTGGCATGTCTCTCTCGCTCGCTCGAATTCTGCAAATATGGTAGGCAGCATCATTAGATGAAAGACTTCCCCATCGAAATTACGCAATTTGCTAGTAATAATGGCAGAGTCTGTCAGTAGATGCCCATGAATATCTTGCTCCTTCAAATTGCAGCCGAACCAGACCGCATTAGTCGTCAGCGTATTTAGAATAAACGTTACGGACAACGCCATGTCTTCCTCCCAGCTTTCAGCTGTTCTGCAAGTGTATACTGTTATTGGGTGAGCAATTTTTACTTGCTTGGTGAATCAAGAAGGCGTACCTATTGCCTCGGTATTGGGCATCGTACTCTCTAGAACGCGCGTTGTCCTTGAAACTGTACAGCTTCTGTTTCTATTATTTGCTCATATAACTGATTTGTGCAATTTCAAGCTGCTCATTATTTTTATGAATGTCCTTCCGAAAACGGCATTTTGGACAATGAGGATGTTTTCCCGCTCATAATCAAAATAATATTACTGAAAATTCCTGTACTTTGGTTGACAGAAATACTCATGTCACCTTTCTCATATGGAAACAAGGCTGACACGCCGTCAAACTGCTCGAGCCATTGTTCTCACTCATGATCACTCGTTAGGTGCAATGGCTGAATGCACCATTCTCCAGCGATATACAAATCTGTATTGCGTCCTTCATCGGGGTGGCGGAGCTTTGATCATTCTGGTACCACTGCATTAGCTTTTAATGTGGTGTTAGGCAGGATTCGTCATACAGCTGCTTGAATTGGCTACTGAGAGAGATATAGTAGCTCAATACTGCTGCTTCATGCCCAGTAAACCTCAAGGGAAAATAAGGGGTTCCATCTTCTTATATAAGAGCCAATCATTTAGTCAAACTGCGATCTTGCCTATTGATTTGTACATTTCATATGATTGTTTGGATGTAACCTTTTAACACTACGGTTCCGAATAGGAACCCATATAACTTCTACGGCTTTGGCCGACGAGGGCCAGATCGGGTGGTGGGTAGAGTGGTCAGCCTGACTACCTCCTTTTGACGCATACGAGTCAATCTATTTCTGCTGTGCAACGCTTATAGAGCCCACTGCCACCATTTACAGCAATTATAGGCAAGATGCACATATTAAGGGTGCCACACTACTGTTAGTGAGCTAGCTCCTAATGCTCAAAGGAAGAGAAATAAATGATCGCCTGAAACAGTCGGAGAACGCCTTAACAAACTCCACCGTACGCCTTACCGCTGCGGCTCATTTATTGCAACGCCTTTCTACTCAGAAAAGTTGTTGACTCAAGTTATTGCCATGAATTGTGAAAAGTTAAATGAATGTGTTAAATCTGTTCGCCTAATCTGTATTGCACAAGTTGCCTTTTGCGCGCCCATCAGTCTCGTTGAAAATCAGTACCATATTGCCTTCCTATAAGTTTTCCCAAGGCGAGTAGTGTCTCTAAAAATAAGTTGTAGTTCATGAGATTATGTACAAAGATGACAGAGAACAGCAATTGACGGAAATCCTTTGGTGGAGTGCCCTGCAGCTGCAAGGCATGAAGAACAAACAACTGCTAATCAGTGGGTAGGTAATTATCGCAGCAGCGATTTCAGTAGCCATACGAGTAGCATGTGCTGATTTCCTCGTCGGTAAGTTTACCCGGTGCTCGGACACGATACTCATTAGAGCGCATCTTCGCATAGTCAGGACGCATATCAAGTATTTAAAGATCTATCTATAGAAGACTGTTTAACTTACTTCAACAACGTACTGGTTGGGCCATTTTTCTTTCAGGGCTGCCTCCAACCTTCGAGGAACGATGTATCCTCCAGGGATGCACTGTGACTCGTTCGATCTCCACTCTTCGTTAGATCTACCTCGGCCATGGGTGCGAAACCTGGACATAACTTTGTTGAGTTTGAATGGTGAGGATCCCATGTTACTGCCCAATCTTAAAGAGAAACTCAATATTTAAAAGATATGAGAAGACTAAAGGTTAGAAGGTTGGCTTGGTATACAGGGTTGTGAGAAGTAAATAGTCCTTTCTGCACATAGAGTTCAAATACGCAAAACGTAAGGCTGGTGCCCAACTATGCCCGACCAATATCAAGTCGCAATGAGCATCCCGAGCCTACCCGGCTATTTGTGCCTGAATGATGTCTAAGCCCACCAGGCCACTTGTGCTTTCTGCTTGATATTTAAAAATAAAAATATGTCTCTTAAGTCTAATGCTCGGAGTTTCAAATTTTAAAGTAGTCGCCTATACCATGTCAAGCGAGGGAATTCCTAAATACCATATCGCGCCCAACTTCTCCATACCGCCAGTTGAGGCGGGAGGGCTCTTACAGTTGGGCTCCATTATCGCCAATGTCAGTAGCGCAGACAAACCACCCGTTAACGAGGACTCCCATGTACACATTCTGCAAACAGAGCTATTCTGCAGCCACCAAGGGGATTTCACAGCGACAAAATCGCGCATGGAAAGCGGTGACTGCGGTGTGTGGGCGAAATTTATCGGTAGAGCTGGCCTCGGTGGCGAGCTGAGCTGGGGGACTGAAAGGTCTGCTGAGGATGTCTACCGCTTTCGTAGCATGGATACTATATATTTCAAACCATCAGAGGCATATATCAAGGAAAGTATGAGGCGGTCAGAGGTACAAGACTACCTTGATGGCTCTGGGACTAGTTACGTCTATATGGTCACTGGCCTAAAGACTGCCAGAGGTCCATCAGTGAGGATGCATAAGAGCTTCAAGTCCAAGGTTTCAGTCGAGTTGGGCTTACACGAGCCAGGCGGGTTAACTATGAAGGTTGGACCCAAATTCAATACCTCCAAGAATATGAGGTGGGAGAATAGCTTCCAAGACTCTACCGATTTTATTATTGGCATCCGCGTTAATAAGCTCATGTACAAGAAGCATTGGCTAAGCCGTGCACGAAAAACCTTGTATGATGAAGAGTACAACAAAGGTGCAACGATGGTGGACGATGATACACATGAGAAATGCGTTGACGAAGTTATTGATTTGGGCGACGACGCAGAAGATCAATTCGAAATAGAGAAATATGTTATTGATGATGAGATAAATGAGACAATGTGGGTAACTGGGTAGTTGGTTCAGTAGACTGATGATATCTTGCAAGATGAATTGAGTGAACCTATTGCACTTCTTCATACCCGACTCTCTTTCAAAAAGCACGATATAATATATCATAATAGCGAATTTTTATAATGACGCCAGTATTTTTCCGATTTTTGCAGCTACCTTGTCATCGTCATCGCCATCGTCCCATAATAGGTTGGGTTGCAGGTAATCATACTCGTCTCGCTCGTTTGACATAGAACGGAACACTGCTTGCATTCCATGCTTCTTATAGAGTAGCTTCTTATCCTCTTCTTTGAGCTCACACCTGAAATTTGCAAATTCCAAAATATCTGCGGCAAAGGCCGCGGCTACGGGAGTAGCAAACGAGGTTCCAGATTTATATACCTTTTTCTTCTTCCAGTATGATTTAACGGCGACACCAAGAGCAGTAAAATTGTATTCATTTCGTTGTGGATTCGGATTCATATCTCCTCTGTTGCCCTTACCATCACAGGCGTGTATACAAATAACCTCAGGGTTTCGACCAGGACGAGAGCGGTCTCTTCTATTGCCCCCTTCATTGGAGGCAGCCGCGAACATTAGAATGCCGGCTTTGGAGGCTCTTTCGATAGCATCTTCAATAGCCTGCTTCTTGCTTTCATAACCAAACGACATTGATATGATGTGCACTTTCCATTCTTTCATTGCCCAATCGATAGCCTGCGGAAATAACTGTCAGTACAACACTCTAGCACTTGGGAGCGGAGTGACTCACCTCAGCAATTCGGTCCATATCTTTCGCGTCCACTGTCTTACCGTCCGTAATCTTGGCGATGTAGATATCTGCAGCTGGAGCCATTTTAAGCAGGAGGCGAGTAACATGTGTTCCATGACCATATCTGTCTTCGTAATCTTCAATTGATCCAACCCAACTTCGCTTAGCTTTAATTCTTGATCTGCTAGCGGGCCCAATCATCTTGTCGGTGGTATCAATTCCTGTGTCAAGTATCGCGATTCGAATTGGCTCTGGGGTTTTTATACCTGTGTAAGCTCTTGCAAGACTGATGGATTCCAAATTCTCTCGGAGAGTTTTAATCTTGCAGAGAAAGCCGTCCTCTAATTCCAAAGTTAATTTTTGTGCATGTTTAGACCTATCACACTAATTGTTAGAAATATGAAGCGAAGATCTAGCCAGCTACCGATGCTTCTCGCACCACTCACTTTTCATCAGGCTCAAAGGATTCCCAGTCATCATATAATACAATGGGACTCAAGGTTGAGGTATTTTGCTGTCTGGAAAGAAGAGACAGACCCGGCGCCCCTTCGAAGAGACGTGCGGCGGCTCCAAATTCAGACACTAGCTTTTGGTATAGTGGATTTATAATGCATTTGTACAAGACCGCAAAATGCTTTAAGTCTTCCCTAATACCGGGATGATGAAAATTCGCGACAAGAGCCTCAAAATATAAGCAAGACATCCCAATTCCATGATAGAAATCAGTGAAGTGGCTGTTCTTCCATTCCTTTAGGATTCGGGATAGACGAAGTCTGTTGGAGTTGACTTCCGTATAATAATCTTTGTCATATTCAGTCCATCCTGCCGTGCAATTGGCCTCAAGCTCAAGAATCAAGACACCAATGGCAGCAACATCCTCTGGTAGCAATCTTGTGCTGGGATGAGATCCCAATTTACAAGGAATATGTGCGCGCCAAGAATTTAACGAATTGTTAGGAGATGAATGTGGTGAGAGATAAATATTTTCTGCTTCGAATGTGTGTTGAATCCAAGGGCTGCCGCATAGTTTAAGTAGAGAACATGCAAGGAGAAGCCCAACTATCTTTCGGTTAATCTGACCCAAGCTCTGATTGTTTATTGATTGGGAGATGTGTTCTTTAGAAAGGTGATCCGACATCATCGATGGTAAACTTGCGATAGGCAAATCATGCGTCTCAGAACCCACAGTGTAATCTTCCCAGATTTTTGTTCCGTTGAAACAGCCACGGATCATTCGACAGCGAGGTTCATACGCACACATTTTAGGCTCAAATTTCGTTTCTGACAAATTGGCCTCCAAGGAGCTGTACCATGATCTATCAGCTCCACTAGGGGAAAAAAAAATAACCAACCAGTTTGATGAGATTTACAGTTTGGGGAAGTTAGACAGAGGAAAGCAAGGACAACGAGCCAACTGGGATTTGTTTTGGGGGGGGAAGGGGAAGGGGGGGGGGGGGGGGGGGGGGGGGGGGGTAATAAATTAAGAAGGAAGGAAACAACATACTGAATGAAGCTTGCAGGTATCCAAACTTCATCTTTATGGCAGGTCTTTAAGAACATTTCCAATTGCGTTGTACGGAAGCCAGAGAGGTGCAATCTTGCCGTATGTTCAGCATTACAGCCGATACGCTCAACCAGCAATTTGAATAGTGAAGAAGATGCTGTGTTGAAATCATGTGTGTCCTTAATAAAGCTTTCTTCTTCTTTCGTAACCTTCTGCAATTGGCTCTCGGCATCCCACTCTGTTGCCTCATCTCTAGATATATCATAGACGGCTTGCTTGAATCTCTCAATCACCCCTTGGCAATCTGCTATCGTCTTTCCAGGAGGTGGAAATTTGATATACGGGCTTGGAATATCCAGCCCGAAAACCGATCGCTGAATCTCTAACACAAAGGTATTGCCTGTTGCTGCAGACTGGAGAGAAATCCCCGTCTTAGCGTTGTCGGTATCACAGATATCCTTTCTGAGTATGCCAGATTGCCCCCCCAAACTTTGAAGAAAGGCAAGCTTAGGGAAAGGCTCTATAACCTAGTGGTTTATTGGTGTTAGCCAAAAGCAATCAAGCCAGTACTGGTCCAAATATAGCGGAGAAGTTTCCAACTTCAGTTGTTCGATTGTCCACTAGAATATCTTGAAGGCTTGTAAATTTAGCCTCACCTGTAGTTCCGGGATGCTTCCATATGACTTCTCTTCAAATTGCACCGACTGTTCAAATAAAGATAACAAAGGGTCGAGAGCGTTGATCAACTGGTCGATATCCTTGCTTATAGCTTGACCATTACTGATATGCTGGAGCGTAATGGGTAATAAATTGATATCTGCTCGTAGAATGGTAATATCATCCACATCACTTAAGCCGTACCTGGATGTTAAGCAATATCGCCCATTGTTGATATCATCCCGCGTGGGAAGGCAGTCGCTAAAGTAAGAATGGACGCTTTGCAAGACCTTGAAACGCACTTGTGCTTTGCGAATGCGTTGTTCCCCTTCAGACATTTCTAAGACTTTTGCGTCTTTCGGGTTCGTTCTAAGCGATTAAGTTTGCTTCATATATTAGCACGAGGAAAAGCTTTCGAATTTAGTCTACTTACTGTTGTAGACAGTTATGCTGGTCATATATTGTCGAAAGATTCGCAGATGAAGTCTTGCCTCGTGGCATCATAGCAAGGTAATCTAAGAAAAGATGACCGAAACAAGGTGCATTTTATACAATGAGCAGCAAATAAGATTCAGTAGTATTTATGGCCAAATTCAGATGTCCATGAAATGAAGATGTCGGATGGATGCGCCATGGAACAAGTACAAGGCAACCCCGCACTTCCATCACCAGTTTTCGAGATGCTGTGCGTGAATACGCAGCCTTACATGCATTATATCCAATAAGAAACAGTCTATTCTTGGCAGTAGATAATTCCCTCATATTGAAAGATACCTTGACTTAATTTTGGAATACGCAACTATAAACTTGTCTCAGGTTTGGGGCGCACATATATAACTCTTGTCTCTATAATACGAAGTACATGCAGCATTTAACACCGCCATCTACATGTACTCTTCATTATTCACCTCTGAGCATATTGATTTATTCTTCCATTTCATAGGAAACCGAAGCATCTGAAAAATCGTTTATTGCGATGCGGGACACTACAGGCAGCAGTGGTCAAGTGGTAGAAAATGAAGTTGATGAATACGGGAAGGCAGTCACCTCCATATACCACGCTACTAATATCTGTTTTAATATTTTTGAACACCTTATATCCGTAGTCAATGCTGATTCCCTCACTAAACACATGCTCTTGGTATCAGATATAGAGCCTGAGGAAAAAATGAAAGGAATACCTCGAGATGTTACAGGTATTCGCAATAGCTTCGTTCTTTGGGTTGATCACACTAAGGCTTTAGCCACCGCCGGTGCCTCTTTGGACGACATGCTCCAAGAGGATGATAAGATCAAAGATACGGTAGTAGCATTACTGGAGATGATAGAAAGAAATCTCAACCGCTGTGAGTGCTCTAATTGACCTATTCCAATACAACGATCTAACTCTGCATATAAAATTAGTAAGACAGAACTGTGGCAAGAATCCAACGTTTCTTGACGAGGAGTCCCAACGATGGCTGACTTCGATCGACTCGGCTCTCAATAGGTTAAATGAACTAGCCAGAGCCATAAGTAAAAAATCTATTAAGCCGCAAGAAGAACTCGTTATATTTACTAGCAACGAAGATAAGGTTTTTCATGAAAAGGTTATTGCGCATATCAAGTCGAAATTCCCAAAAGCAAGGCCAAGCCTTAGGGAATATATGGGTGCCCGTATTGTCGCTCGACGACGAACACTGATGCTTAAGTGCCGACGCGCAAATAAGTCAAAAGCAACGCAGAATGAAGGCTATGCGGAAGTTGAATATCCAGATATGCCACAAACAAAGCCTGGCGAGACCCATTTTCAATGTCCATACTGCTTAAAACAACTGCAAGTAACTGAGCTAAAAGAGAGAAATGATGAGTACTGGAGGTAAGACTGTGCGGTTACTTTCATTTTACAAAAGATCTGGCTGCTAATCAATAATTTCAGACTGCACATAAATCAAGACCTTCTACCGTACATATGTCCCTTCACGAGCTGTCCAGGCTCTATGTTCGCTCACCAAGCCCACTGGAGCAGTCACATGGCCATAGTCCACTCCAAAGAATGGCCTAGAAAAGTGCATTCTAGGATATGGGATTGCAACCTTGACCATGAGACGCCCGTCGAGTTTAATAACGAAGCAGACTGGAAAACCCATATGGAGGATATCTCGCTTCACAAAAGCCGTTCAAATCCACTTACCGGCAACCGTCTTGATGATCATATTGTTACAAAACAACAATTATGTCTTCGCGAGCCTTTTGTTTGCCCATTCTGCGAAGAGAAGCCCAAATCATTTGAGAACCCTGGAGGTCGTGGGAACCAGGCAGAAATGGAGAGCTCCTTGACGAGCCACATTGCTGATCATATCAGGTCACTTTTGCTTATGGCGCTACCAGCCTTTGATAGCGAAGTCACAGATGCCGCCAAGAGACCAGTTGGTCACAAAGTCTCTCAAAAAGAACAATCTAAGCCTCTGAGAAAAGTTTTAAGAGAATCTTTGATAACTTGTGCGCTCAACAAAGAGAAGCGTTTCATACCTCGTCGACAACTGGAAATGAAATGCGATATAGAGGCGGTAGCAAGAGAATTGAAAAAGGCATTTCCCAGAAGTGATCCTAATTTTTACGAAAAACTCGCATCACTGATATGCCATGGCCAAACTCGAAACTCGTCTCTTATCTCGAAGCCATGTTTCAAAATATTCGCCATTCTCGTGCTTCTTGACAAAGCTAGGCTTATAGACTACTTTCAGAAGCATTCAGTGTGCGACGATGACCTTCCATTTTACTGCACTCCTGACTTTGGAAAGATGTGGTCGAATAAAACGGGAGAGAAAGATTATATAAAGTTTCCTGATGGAATTGATGATGAATTCATTGAGGCTTTTGCTAGAGTACAGTGGTCAGTTTTGGCACCAGCTTTCGAGTCCCCTAAATCGAGCTCTTTGCGTTGCAACTTCTACGAATTCGACGATATGATAATACTTCCTATCACAAACGTCTCAGACAATAAACACCAGGGTGGTTTTGGATTAGTCGAAAAAGTACAGTTACACGAGGAGCATAACGGTTTTGTAAGTTTAATCATAAGCGTCTAATCCGAAAGTGCTTTGAGCCCCCAATAGCGCTAATCAACAACCACAGAAACACTCACACTTTGCCCTAAAAACTATTCATTCTATGATGCCGTTTGATTTGAAAGATAATTTTTTTCGGCAGGAGCTAGATGCTTTTCAAAAAGCTAAGCCCCATAGTCATCTTATAGAGGTTTGTGCTGCTTTCAAAAAAGGAGAGAATTATCACTTTCTATTCCCATGGGCAAATGGAGGCACACTGATTCACTTATGGAATAAACGTCCGCAAGATATTGTCACAGAGAAGCGGGTTCAATGGTCAGAATTTAGCCGATGGATTTGTGAGCAATGCCATGGCATTTTTCGAGATCTTTTAGGTATCCATGAGCCTCAAGGACAATCTCAAAAAGATAGAACGGCCGATAAGGAGGACCTCTACTCAATACACAGCGATATCAAGCCAGAAAATATCTTACACTTTACTGAAGATGGTTCGCCACTGGGTTCGCTCAAGGTTTCAGACCTGGGCCTTATGAAATTCCACAGGCTCATCTCCCGAACGGTGCAATCCAAACCTATGGGCGCCGCCTATCAAACTTATAGAGCGCCAGAACATGATATGGGTATGATAAGATCAAGGAAAATTGATATATGGGCATTTGGCTGTCTCTTTGCCGAGTTCCTTACGTGGGCTATCGCCGGCCAAGGTGGGATTGAACATTTCAAAACGATGCGAGTGGACGAAGATAGACACTTTCCTGATAAAAACAAAGGCGAATGGTTTGAAGACCATTTCTTCACAATGAGGACGGGACAACCAAGGCGGAAACAATCTGTCGCAAAGGTATGTATCAATAGGGACTGATCGTGTCACATCGTTGCCTACGAAGGCTAACCATTATATGCTTAAAGTGGTTTGCAAACCTAGATGAAGACTTGAGTAAAGATACGTTCTTCTCACAGTTCTTTAGCTTTATCCAAGACTCGATGCTTCATCCGGATAGAAACGCTCGAGTAGAGTATAAAGATGTTGAAAAATTCTTGGAGAGATGCTTAGAAAATCACGCTGACAGTTCATTTTGGTTCCTTGACGGAAAATTGACTGAAAAATACAGCTATGGCCAGCGCACGACAGGATTAAGTACTTGGTCGCAAGAATAGATAAACTTTTTGGCCTTTCTATCTCCATATATATTTTTTCCCCAGGCTTGTGGAACTAATATTTTGCAACTAGTGGATTCTAGTATACTAACGAGCGGAGACTAAACCAAATCTTAAGGCACTTGTACCCAATACTACTTCTATGTATATATTATAATGAGACTCTTTTATAATTTTATTCATGTCATTCTTTTCCGTATGTGCGTTTTTCATTTTACGCTCTCTACCTTCTTGCCTTCCTACTCCTTCTTCCACACATCCTTCCACCACTCCTTAAACCCATACGGCTCCGCCCTCGTATCATAAATTTTCACGTTATCCTTACCCGTCAAACCACCCATAATCCCGCCCCCCGTAAACGGAGACGGCTTAGACGTCAGCTTCGTAGTAGCACGCGGCGCCGTAGCCCTATCCTTAATCTCCTTGGAAATCAAGGGCGCAACGTCTGCGAAGCAGGCATCCAGTTCTCGCTGCAGAGAGAAGTACGGCTTCTTGGCCAACTCGGGAGCCATCAGGTTGTAACTCCTCGTGATACTGTTTAGTTGCTCTATCGACAGGTTCAAATACGCATGTTCTGCCTTTTCCCAGTCCGGATCACGAAATGGTCTCGGTAAGGGCCTTAAGTCCAGCCCATCGCCCTGTGTAGAAGCTTGTTCCGGCTTGGCTCCAGCCCCTTGTTTAGGATTATGCAGCCTCTCCGCCGCAGCGTAATCATCCGCCCTAGCCATTTGCTCCTCCAACGACCCCCCCTTCGAGGCAATCATCCTCGAAGCATGGCGTAACCAATCCGTCCGCAGCCTCGAGCGAAGCGTATGTGCCGTCTTCGCAAGCTCCTGCTGCTTCTCAATCCACGGGGGCACAATCTCCTGCCGCTGAATGATCCTATTCAAAAGATACTCCGTCGTGTCGACAAACGGATTGCTCCTAGCGAGATCAATCTCTATCCCTTTACCACGAGCAATGTCCTTGAACTTGCCCCTGGCAATGGCATTCTCAATCTGCTCGTTCGCCAGCGCGGCCAAACCAGACGGCGTTGCCGGCATAACACGTGCGGCTGGCTCGAATCTCGATTGAAACTCCTTTCTCATCTCTTCTCGCTCTTTATCGCTCAAGCCTTTATCCTCCTTCATGCCCATGCCGGCGTAGACCGACGCTCTCTCCCGAGCATTCACCACCCTCTGACGAGGATGCACCACAGGAGTCCGTTTTATCCGAGGATCAACAACCGGCGGCTGAAATGTGCCCCTGAGTTCTGGCTTCAGAGGCTTTTTAGCATCATCCAACATCCTCAACACAGTATCCGCCGCGTCTTCTTCACCAGTCCATGGCGCAGCGGTGGCAATATGCCTCGTGCCTTCGCCAGCTGCAGATGAGAGATCCTTTGCGGCCAGAGCACTCGAATGATCGTGGTGAAATTTTGCATCCGCAATCTTGCTCAGCAGCTTCTCCTTCAACTCTTCGGAGAATCCTGCGTCCTGCACGGCACGCTTGCCGGCTGAGCCGCCGCTGAACAACGCCTCTTCGGTTGCCTCTTGCAGTCTCCGGGTCATTGCCCCGGGTTCTGACGTTGAAGAACGGCCATTATCGGCAGATTGAGATTCATTTTCTTGGCGTGAGCTTGGCTGGGTGTCTTCATCTTCATTTGTCGAGGGTTTTGCCAGCGAGGTGTATCGGCGCGCTACTTGCGGGCCAATGCGAGCTGAGTTGCACAGGCAATATTTGCACAAAGGTGCTGAAATTTTGGATATCATTTCAACCGAGGGGCTCATTCGGACTCCAAAGTTAAGAATTTGAGATGCTAGTCATCTGATGATTTACGATGCCAGTGAAAATGGATGCGACATTGATGCCTTAAAATCCTGGGTAGTGAGCATTTGTTCTATGATATAATCTTAGTCAGCCAATCATCACGATACCAACACGGCACTATGTATATATATGTACTTGCACTGCGCAAGCTCTTCTTTATACAATTTCACAGCATATTCAGTCATACCTTATGTAAAATATCAAATAACGTCTATATTTAACTAATTATTGGGTATCACTATATCTACGACTTTTTTTCATTACACGATGCTTCTTCCCCTCCGCCGCAACGCTTTATGACAAAAAAAGACAGAGCTGGGGGCTGCTATATTGTTGAAATAGAGCTCACCAGCCTCATTGAGGGACTACCTCATGAGCTCCGACGCCCATAAGGCTCGTATGGGAATACAACCGCGACTCCAGCAGCCATGATGAAGAGAGCTGCGCAAATATACAAGGGTGCCGATGTTTGAGTGTTTGCAAAAGTTGCCACAATTGCTGATACAATGCCCATTATACGGTTGAATGCAACAGCAACTCCGTTACCAGTGCCACGATGAGCACTAGGCAAAACCTCAGGAGTGTAAGCATACAGCGTGGCGTAGTAAATATTCAGGAAGCATGCGATTAAACAGGTAAAGGTTGTATCTTGGACAGCGGTCTTGACAGCAGTGTAAGCAAAGAAGAAGGCCATGGTGATCAGGGCACCAATAGCCATGGTGTATTTGCGGCCAAGCAGCTTCGTGTTGCACATGTAACCTGCGATAATGGGGCCGGGAATACCGCAGATATTGGTGAGGCAGTAGTTACGCCAGGTTTCGAAGACGGTACGGTGAAAGGTTGCGCCGTGGTTTGCAAGATATGTACTGCGAATTATAATTAGCGAACCTGCTATTTTGAACATAATATGTTCTTGGGTTAACAACGTACGGAAGGAAGACATAGAACAACGGGTAACAGAGACCAATCAAACTCCAGCTGAACCAGACCAAGATAGTGGAAATGGCCATCTTCTTGTTGCTAAAGAGCCCGGCAAAGTGAATTCGAGTCTCAGAAAAGGAAAATCGGTTCTTGCTATGCGCCGTTCGAACCTCTCCACAAGCCTGGAGCTTCTCAAGAGTCAAAGAGCATGGGCGGTTGTACTTTGTAGCCAAGAACTGGAAAGTCTCTACCACCTGGGCATCGTCGCCGAGGCCAAGGAGATACTTGGGCGTCTCGCGCAGCCTGACGACTGTGATTCGAAGAATCGACATGACAAAGACGATAGCGCCACCGGTGAAGAGCACATAACGCCAGCCCCAGTTGTTCGCCTTGGTGCAGGTCTCAACGTCTGCGCAGTTCCACTTCCCAGGCACCATGAATCCCCAAGCAATAAAACCGGTGATGGCTTGTCCAAAACCCCACCAAGCGGCGAGGAAAGTGAGCAGCCACTGCTTGTTGCCTGGCAAGTATTCAAGGAAGACGGTTGTATCCAAAATGAGATTGCCACCTCCACCAAAACCGAGGAGAGCAATAAAGAGCGAGAGCGTGGGCCAGCTGGGCATAGCACCAGCGATGATGCAGCTTCCGGAGCAGATGAAGAGGGTGATGTTAAAAGCCCACTTGCGACCGATGACATCGGCGCTGAAACCCCAGAAAAGGGCACCTGTCAGCATACCGACGTACACAGCAATGGTAAGAGCATTGGAATAGCCCTTTTGGCCAAATTCACGGTAGGCCTGGGTGGCAACAATGGATTGGAAGAGGAGGATCATGGAATCCACGGCGTAACTAAGGGGTGAGCCAGGTTAGTACACAAAAAAGACTTCTCATATATCATGTTGTGGTATACGGGCTTGGGAGAGGTATCTGCTCAAAACGCATATTGGAATCGAGTACACTCAGAGTAGTGATGGTGACGGTGATTGTAACGGTGATGGCGCGGAGGAGCAACTGACCCGAATCCATTGAGGAAGAACAGCTTCCAGTGGTAGCCAGTCCACCCAATCTCATCAATTGCCTTTGAAACTCCAGTGTCAGTGCTTAAATACTACAGGAAAAAAAGGGAATTTTGGGAATCTCGAGGGTAGACTAGTGTTCTCGTCGCTCACAGCATTGATCACATGAAAGCCTTTCTATTTTTTGTCACTCACGTTATTCACAAGATGCATCTTCATATTCAGGGCCGGGTCGAGATCTTGCAGAGCAAGAATATCCTCGCCGCTGCGCAGCGACGACCCGTCGGCGTTTCTGACATCGCCAAGTATCCCCTCATCAACGTTGCCGCTCTCGATATTCTTCTCCATTGAGCTGGTGTCAAGGGCTGACTTTTCCGGGCTTGCAGCATGAGCCATGGCTGCGGATGAGGATCAAGCACAAGTTGAGGCTGAAATGTACCGTATGCGCCGGCCTATCACACAGAAAGAGCAAGCTTCTTCTGGGTCGCAGAAACACAAGAGAGGGAAGACTTGGTTGATGTACAGTCGAGCACGCCTTATCCAAAAAGCCGGAGGGGCAGTGTATTGGACCTGAACCTAAGACGATGAGAGCTGCCTAGAGCAAAAGCAGCGACTACCTATTGAGCGCAGCAACGCTCGTCACAATTGAATCGGACAGAGCGTCACACGCAAAAAGCCAGTTGAACCTTTTCCGGCCTGTTTCACCCAGAAGCGGAGCCCTGCCGCCGAGAGGATATAAATAGGACGAAGGGAGGGAGGCGATCGATTGCGGTCTCTGAGCGACGGTCCAGACCTCGACAAAGCAAGGCTCGTCAAAGCCGGTAGAGGAAGACGCAAAAAAAGAAACCGGTGGAAAATGCTGTGGTTGCTTGAGGAACCACAACAGAGGAAAGGTGAGATGATATAAAATAAAATAAAATAATATGGCTGTCCTGCGCAAATACGGTAGGACCGACAAGAGAAGAAGAAGAAGGATCAAAAAAAAGCGCGGGCGAAGAGGCCGTATTAAGAAGGAAAACTTCACAGGCAGCAAAAAAAAAAAAATCACCACGCGACGTAACAATCAAAAAGGCACACGACCAAGGCTAAGGGACCGCAACCATGCAAGGACCCTAAGTTGGCAAACGACCACGCGAAGATCCCATCTTCAGCATGTGTTGCCTCGTGCCCGAAGCTTGTCATTGAGACGCAGTGCGCAAGACGGGCAGTCCTCCAATCAGCATCACGACAAACATCCATCTTGGTGGAGTCTCAGCCAGGCCAGCTTGGTGCTATTATTTTAGCTCTCTTTTTTTTCAACAACTTGTTCCTCTCTCGATTAATTGACCTGCCTGCAGCTTCTCGAGTCAATCAGCGGAGCAGCCGTGAGACTCAAACGTGTGGGGGCAGCCCGTCTTGTAGCGCTCAGCATGCGGCAAAGCGCCTCCCCCGTGCTCTCAACGCCTGGCGCTGATAGGCGCAATTGGATCGCGAGCCTCTGCAACGGGCCTGGGATTGGAGGGGCATGGCGTAGTGGGGGTGAATGAAGCTCGGCCAGACTCGAGCAGAGCAGTTGCGAGCATCCGTGGCATCGCGGGCTCGCTTCGTTGGCTGGACGGAAGGACATTTGCGAGATATAATTAATCCCTGAGAATGCCTGTCTCACCTGTTCGCGCAGGACAAGGGATTGGCTGGGTCCAGGTCAAGTCCGTCCAGTTGTTTCCTCTTTTTTCTTTTGCATTCGGCCTATCTCTCTCCTCTCCTCTCCTCTATCTCTGTCTCTCTGTTTCTCGTAATCTCGGCTCACGTTTTCTTCTCTCCAGCTTCAACAACTACATGTACCTACTTCGAGTCGCATTCGGTAGGTGCCATCATCTTGTCCAAACCACCATGGACATGGATTTCCGTTGGGCAAAAGTCTAGCTCTTGCAACACCACGCCCTGATTGGCCAGCCTGTAAACCGAGAGCTGACCGACAGCACTCCGTCATGGAGGATTCGAGCTTGCTTGGCTCTTTTACCCGGCAAGAAACATGGAATGCGACTCGCGCTGCTAGTCAAGCCAGTTCCAATGCGGAGAAGCTGCTGTGTACGCCAAGATGACATACATGATTGATATTCTGGTGCGGCAATTACCTAAGGCATGCATCATATCGATTATGCATAGCGGGCGGCCAGCGCCTTTCATTTTGCCCTTCTTAGACATCTCAGTCTCCTCCACGGCGCGGCGCCACCATGCATATGTCGTACATGGTCATGCTGTTGGTGTTGCTGAGGATGTCATCATTTATACACAAAGTCCATTCCTGTCGTCGCCTCCTTCATCCTTTCCGGCTTTTTGTTTACATACGACGGTTTGTTTCTCATATGAGACACCAGACCGTCTTTCAAGGCGCCAAGACCAATACCAAGCAAGACCAAGACCTCGAGGCTCTCTCTCTCTCCCAAAAGTTCTTTTATCCGTAACCTTGGAAATAGATTGACAGCCCCATACTCGTTCCAACATGCTAACAAAGAGAACCGAACGCCTCCTGGCAAAACCAGTGAATCTCCCGCCCCCCACTTGACGCCAACAGAACAGACGCCGTCTCTTGCTCCCCACGCAATGACGAGGGGCTTGTAGCACCATGCTCTGGGTCTTGGCCCTCGTCATCGGACACAGGGCACGATAGTGGTTAAGCTCGTATGCAAGGCTGCCGTGATTTTCGCCAATGTCAGTTATCTCATTCGCCTTTTTTTTTTTTTGGTCTTTTCCCAACAAAAAGGGCTGGTCCAATCTAAACACTACATACTAGCCGGCTATCATCGGGGCTCACCGCCTTTGGCCTGGAGCATGGCAGCATGGGTCAATATTTACTCCATACTGCCACTAGCTGTATATTAGCCTGTTTTCTAGCACGCATTGCCATGACTATCATGTGATTCTGCCGTCGAGATCGAAGGCGGTCTGCCTGATATGTAACTGCTTCTTATCATCTGCCATACACTACATGCTTTGTACAGGCATCGCAATGCCTGAATTACCAGGTCGTATGAGCTAGTGTTTGGAGTGGTTATTAAATAGTAACATGAAAAGTAAGTCTAGGAACCTGAGTGCTTCTATGGTTCACTTCCTAGCAGCGATGAGCCCGTGAGAATCATTCTTAACGCCAAGAACCAATTTAGTAGCAGCTCAGGCAAATCAAGTAGAAAAATAAAACATTTATTCCGCAATTTCAAAAAGTCTACGCTCGTTGATCCGATCCGTAGTGAATAAGAAGAAAAATAGGGGTATCCTAGGCTTCGAGACATCTCCTCGCATCCCCCAACATGCAGCAATCAGAAGCTCAAATAAACACCACAGCCAATCATCCGTCATGTTTCAGGTCATTTAGGTATGATGGACAAGTTTGCAGAGAGCCATGTATGAGCCGCCGTTCCTCGTGCGTAGCAGTTCTATAATGTATGCATTAAAACGCCTCTTCCAGTGTGCCGTGTTGTCTCCGCCCATATAACATATTCAACGTCGCCTAGCGCCTGTAAAGCATCTTCGACTTTCCGAGGGAAAAAGCCGTCGCAGTCATCTCCTGAGGCACTTCTAAACGCTGGTATCCTCTGCTACCCA
Source organism: Trichoderma asperellum (assembly GCF_020647865.1). Classification (NCBI taxonomy): domain Eukaryota; kingdom Fungi; phylum Ascomycota; class Sordariomycetes; order Hypocreales; family Hypocreaceae; genus Trichoderma; species Trichoderma asperellum. Next base: position 3,038,290 of record NC_089418.1, read on the forward strand.
AATAGTCCTGGCTCCAAAACCTCTTTATATACATCCAAAATCCTCAGGTAATTTCCCTTTTCTTTTCCGTAGTAGACATCGCGCTCCAAAGCCACCCTAAATCTCCAATAGTATACACCTTGGTCCGCTTGAATCGCTCTCATTACATCGTCGTTATGAGTATGCGAGCCAGCTTTTTCGTATGCTTTGACCAGCCACAGAGTCGACGTATTCCTATATACGTCCTCCTTCGACAACTTCTCGTTCCAAAATCTCCACCTGTCCAAACTCTCCCGTTCGCCGGCGCTCCATGACCCACCGCGTCTCTCCACTCTCTTCTTCCATCATATATGATACACTATCAGTCGAACCCTTCTGTCGCCGATGGCCTTTTTCTGGGCTTGAGGCTTCTTGATTATTGCTCATCGCATGAGGGTGTACACTGGGCATTGTAAAGGGAGGAGAGCATTGAGGATCGCTGAGCGGGGAAATGCCCTCTTGGAAGAAGTTCGACCCCATTTGCACAGGAGATACTGAGGCCGCTCCCCAGCCGGCTGGTAGGTCTGCGTCTCGGTTGATCAAAGTAGGATCAGTTGACGATCTGTGGTTGAGGAACGACATTGGCATTGTAAGTGTAGGGCTGGCAGGGGCACTGCCAGTATCCGATTCGCGACTTAAAACGGAGAATGCTGAATTCTTGCGTGTATGGCCGACAGTAGGAGGGAAACCGTTCGCAAAGCCAGGCCCTCGTGGCGAGCCTGGAATATCCCCTCTTTCGGATCGTGGGGAGCCATCCTTACTCGAAGCCAAGCTTGCCTGTGACCCTCCCCACGCTCTTGACCTCAGTCGAAGAAGAGCCGACAGATTCATCTCGTCTCCTCGATCTGCCATCATGGCTAGCTGAGCCAGCCCAGGACTCTGGACGATAGGTGTACCGCTGATTGGCGGCATGCCGAGACTCATGAGGGAGTTTCTATTGGAATATTCAGATCGCTCGGTGATGGGTGTCAGATTAGGCTCTCTGGATATTACCCGGCCGCTGACGCTGCGATTTAAATTGCTTGCACCCTTGGGCCCAAAAAACCCACCAGCAACGTATCCATAACCTTCCAAGTTGGCAGCTGCGTTGTGGCCGCCAACCGGAGCAGCATAAAAGCCGAATTCTTGTCCATACCACCCGTCAGCATCATTTGCAAGAGCGCTAGCATTAGCTTCTGCGATAATGGCATCATCGTCCATCTCAAAATCATCCATATCATCGTAAGCGTATCCATAATCGTCATATGGGTCATCGTGATAAGGCGCGTCCAGCTCGTCAAGGTCTGCAGAGGGCAGGGCTTGGGTATCTGCGTCGGTGGGGGACTGCGGCATTGCGCGTTCGAACATGCCAGCCTCGGCAGCTTTCTGGGCGGCTGCAGCCAGAGCAGCCTGGTAGGCAACAATGGGATTAGTGTTGTAGGTCGTAGGCTGAGGCGCAACAATGGTGGTCTCAGAAATGGGAGGCAAGTCGCTTAGAGCGTCAACGTCAGCATTCTCATCTGATTGCTCTGCGTCGATGTTTGATAGCGCTTGTGTCTCTGGCTGAGAAATAGGCAGCGGTTCTGAGATTTGTGATGGTACTTCCGGTTCTTGCTCCGCCGTCTCTTGATTTGGTGTCCCTCGGTTGCTCTTTTTTTCACGCACAGATTTCGCCAATGCAAACGCTCCAGGCAGAGGCCGGCCAAATTGATCTGTATCGTCATTGTCGAATAATGATTCGTCAAAAGGCACCCCGTCATCTTCTATAGGCCCCCCAGCCAAATCTTCGGCGAACACACCTCCGAAACCAGCCATGCCTCCATCGAAATATAAATCGTCATCACCGATACCACGGCCAACACCGGCTGCCGGCGGCACAGCCATGGAGTACGAGCTCAAATCGCCTGGTGTTTGGAAAGGAGCAGAAACATCAACGCCTTGGATCCCCAGACCAGACACCTCAGTATCAATCTCCTGATTGGGAACCAAGCCAGACTCGGATGACAAAGAGTCCATGGGCAGTCCTGCCGCGTCTTTAGCCATTGTATAGCCAATGTCTTCGTCGTCAACGTCTCTAGGTGTTGCCATCATCCCTCCGCTCTGGGGAGTTGCTAGAGATGAAGTCGCGTTAGATCGCTGAAATTCAAAGCCAGCAAAATTCTCTTGGTCATTGTCAGGATCCATTTCTTCTTCGATGTACTGGGCCTCCTGCTCATAATATTGATCGTCGAAATAAGGCTCTTCTTCCTCATCATAATCGGCGTTGACTCCTGGTATCCTTTCTTCCAACCCATCATCATCCATCATAGCATCGTAATCAAACGCATCTTCGTCAAAGTCATCGAAGCGAGAATCCCTTGGCTCGGTCTGTGCTGCCTTCTTATCCAACTCTCGCTGTCGGTGCCGTTCTTCCAAGAGCTTTTCCTGCTTGGCGGCTCCAATCATGTCAAAGCTGAATCGGGAAGACGTGCTCTTCATGTGTCTTGGTATGGATGAAAGAGATACGTTTCTGGAGCGGGTGGTTCGTATAGAGCCCGCCACCGTCTTGGACGAGCCATCCGTATCCTGGGCGGCTGCCTGGGAAGTTACTGAGGGATTTGCCTGAAGAGCCGATTCATTCTTCTTCATAGTCATATAGTCGTCATACGGGAAGGCTTGCTCTGCAGTAGAAGAGCCCGTCCTGACGGAAGATACGCTAGATGACTGGGCAATAGTGTGCGAGTTTGTACTCCCAGACTCGGGGCGTGCCGGATCTGACGCACTGCTCAGCATGCGACGCTGTTGCTGTCCATCCAGCACTATAGGCCCCTGGCTATCTGCCCCGTCGCGAGGGCCAACACCTGATTCCAGCGCAATGTTGGCCAAGGAAGCAGAGCGAATAGCAACAGTATCGTTAGCTGGAGCGTTCGTTTTGCGTCTTGGCGCACTAAAGTCATGCACCCTAGTGCCCTTGATACGAGGATCATAGGTGACCTCATCCGATCGACCGCTTAGGGGAAGAGGGAGAGTATTCAGAAGGCTTTGGTTGTTCTTCCTCCTCAGTAATAGCGTAGACATCGGGTTCTTGAGGAATGGTAGCCCTTTCTTTCCCTTTTGAGGCTCAATATTCAATACGCTACTTGATGGTGTAGACCCGGGCAGTCGCTGATTTGATGGAGAGGAGTAAGGTAAGCTGCTAGTGTTGTGCGAGGTGGTAGCCTTTGAACTGCCCAGTGTCTGTGGTGATGGCCTTGTTGGCAGGTCGTTGTTATTCAAGGCGGGCGCCTGATGCGAAGCTTGAGCATGGCCGTCGAGCTTGGAGCTGTCGCCAACTTGCTGTGCTTCCACGTTCCGCTGATAGTTCCGTAAAGCGACACCGCCAATAAAGCCCGAGCCGGTGCTGTATCCAGGCTTCTGAGTTTGCGACGGGCGGCTGGCGGGCTGCTGCGGAGGCTTCTCGACATCCCGCCTCTCTTCGACTTGGGGAGGATCTAGGTTGAGTTCGTTTGACGTCACGCGGGCTATTGGCGGCAAAGTCGGCGGCAGGGAGGCTGAGGCAGAAGTAGAAGCGGCAGAGGCCGAGGCATAAGCGGATGATGCCAGCTGCGCATCAAGAGGAGATGTCGAGTCGGCGTTGAGCGGAGACTGAGACGAAGGCGAGGGTTGGTCTGGTGCCGGCGAGGTCGGGTTTGAGGGCCCCCGCCGGTGGAATCGTAAATGAGACAGCATGTCGTGCGTCGGAGCCGCAGCGGCCCTCGTCAGAGATGGCTGTAGGAGGTCGCACAAGATATCCTGGACTCGGAGGGCGATGGACGCAGTGCAGGCGCATTCATAGCTCGCGGCGCCGCACCCTGTACATTGTTGACTCGATCGGGGAGGGGTTTAAGGCGACGGTCAGCTGCGGCTACGGCCCGGCTGACGAGCGCTGCAGACGTCCGTCAAGGTGCTTGAAGCTGTCGCGGTCGACGCTCTGGCTCTCTGTCGAGTGAGCGAAACGGGCGCTCAACGATGGATGCCTCTCAATGGAGCCGTACGAATAATCCAACGCGAAGCTGGTGTGTGTGCGACGCCGTGCTAGGGGCGATCGACGGACGATGGGTAGTCCCATAAATAAATGCACACGGGCCGGTAAGCAGGCAGGGGAGCCGCTAACAACAAGCACTAGGGCGGTGTTGACAGCTGCTAGGCACAGATACAGCAGGTAACGGTAGCGAGCAGGCAGCATTCCTTGGGTTGAGGTCTCAACGGGAGCAGATGCCAGTCGAGCCACGTGTGCTTGGCCTGGTTGCCCAAGGGAGCGAGCCGCGCCCATGAAACCCGCGGGACAACCGAAATTGACAAAGGAAGACGGTGTAAGCCGCCGTCTTAGCTGAGTTTTGGTGAAGAATTTGGATCGAAGAGGCTGACATGACCGGGCGCAAGGGCTATGCTAGGGAGGAGATTGCCGGCGCATTTGAGATGTATGTACAGCGCCCTATGCGGCCCCTGCCTTACTGTATACTAATTTCAGCAACAACTGAAGAAAGCGGGGGCTCAACCCAGCAAAAGAGAGTTTGTTCTTGGGTTTGCAGCAGTTCTTGAATAGATTCCACCATGGCATCTGTTGGTCTGTCATGGCAGCAGCTCTCTCATACCTGGGTAACGAGTACTCCGTACAAAAGGAAAACATGTAGATTTGACCATAAATTGTGGCTGGCCGTTAGCCACGAGCCATGCTTACCTGTAGGCCTAATACTTAATACCTAATTCTAATTAGTACATGGAAGCTTCAAAAAGCCGTCAGTAGAACGTTTCTCCACTCTGGTCTCCGGCATAATTCAATTCTTCGAGGCTCAAGTTGGTCCCATATAAGGCTCTTCGCTATGAGAAGATGCAGTGGAAATAGAGAAACATTAATATTTATATGTAGCTTGGGTATATATAAATATCAATTTCTTCTTATGGGATAATAAAGAATTGCCCCAGGTAACCCTTTTTTCGTTCAATACTAGAGAGTAACTAAGAGGTAGAAATCCAGCTCATCTGAACTCACTCAGGCAGCCCCCTTTTCCAGTGTCTGTCAGCATCCATTTCTGAGTTACCCAGAGTAATTATTATGCATTTATATTAGTTTTTATTTAGTTCTATTCATTATTACAATTTATATGCGCTGAGGTAGCTCTTCTAGCTGCTCTAGTCAGGTCAATTGTCCTGCTTCTCATATATTCTTGCAAGCAATACAATTGGCTCTAAATGCACCAATTGGTACAAAGTATGTGATATTTGCCTAGAATTTACTTATTTGCAATACATGCTCCAAATTGAGTAAACCATGTTTGTTTCGTTTTACCTGTTGAAACCCCCCTCGGTCAAAGCACCACCCAGCCCGAGTCTCCTTGCAAGCGCCCATGTAATGTTCCCACTAGAAATAGGTACGGAATGCGAATACATCTCCACTCCGGTATTCAACGCGTATCCAGAGATGCTGGCCCCTCATAGAAGAGTCCTTGTGAAGCTCGCTAGGCTCGGTTCGGTGATTTTGGAGCACGTACACAGCTGACTGACGCAACCTTACCGGAAGATGCTACCGACGGGAACCTGGGACCAAATCTGGGTCTCGGAGATATATGAGCCCATTCTGTTGTAGGTTAGACCTGTAGAAGGGGCGAAACGGCGCCGCAGATGCCACTACAAGTGCTGCTTTGCACAGTATGCTGCTGAAAGTTACAGTGGCTTGGCAGGACAGCATCGAGAGTATGGGGTAGACTGAGCCGCGTCCTTTCATGTATGACAACATAGGCTTCTTCTAGGCTCCTCATGCCATCTGCTAACGCGGCACTAATGGTTACGACACGATGAGAGATCGCTTATCTAGATGTCACTGCAGGAAAATTATCTGGCGTTTTCAAGGCCATGATGAAAATAGTCAAGCCTCTTCAACTAACCAAGCTGGACTAAATGCATTCGCGTGCCATATCTTGACATTTAATGGCTTGGGTGTGGCACTCATTTTGACGCATGAGCAGTACCTTGCCAGCCAAGCTCCCATATCGGCATCATTTACTCCCAAGTTGCGACATTATTCGATGACTGTCCTGTATCTCTTTTTGCTTCACACTCTTGAGTTTCTCAACTTACGTTTTAACCTGCCACTGAGCTGCCGAGGGCACCCTTTCTATAGCGGAGATGCAATGGGCATATGGACGGATACCCGGGGGCGACGGGTGGAGCTCGGGCTGAATTGCGCACAAGCGCAGGTACATGCACTTCGTACTCCAGACGAAACATGCCAGACAATCGAATTAGGAACCGACCTTTTCAGCCTCTTCCTACCGTCACGTCCTAGTGCAGCTTTTAGCATTAACCTTTTATTGATTTTCTGCAGCACTACTCCACACTCTAATAAAACAAGCTGATAGTTTTCTCTCTAGTGTATCTCGACTCTGCTGTCGATTTGTGCTGGCTTAAGTAACCGCTGATTGCGCGCAAGTCAACAATACTTCGCCAAGGCTGGGGTGTCGCGCCAAAAGTCTTGGCATACTCTAATTGTGCTGTCTGTCGCGTGCCCCTTTTCCAGATGGAGGGATCATGAGACGACCGCCGCATAGAACAAAGTCGCTGCCTCGATCGGATTGGTGGTGGTTCGTCTGCCTCGCACGTATGCCAAGTCCCTCATGAAGCTCGTATTATGCGTCTTGGAACTCTCTGCATATGCACTTTACCTTAGCGCTCTCGCACGCCCAGCAGAGTCGGCCTTGTACATGCACATGGATGTTTGTTTGCTCGAGTCCAACGATCGGATAAAAGCAATAGTAGTGCCACTGCAGCATACAAGTAGATATCGCGTCTTCGACTCCTGCTTTAGGGCTAGCTGCCCACGATCATTTGCACGACCTTCTGGATTACATCTAGCAGCATCTGCAGCCATCGTGTCTCCCAAGGCGTCCCCACTCCCCCGAAAGCGGCGTCATCAAAACGCCCACCAGCACGGCAACGCGGCAAAGATGAAGCTTCTGGACCCCAAAGCAGCGTTTCAGTGACTTTCTGGCTGCCCGGGTAATCAAGCGGCGCAGTGTGCAAAAGGACACTTAGGCAGATGGAAGACCTCCACTGCCGGAGAACATTTGACCGATTTGCCTATAGTCGAAGAACATGTACCGCTAATCTCTTCGTATGTGGCGCTGCAGAGCGCCGAGTAATAAGGAGCCAGGCAGCTTATTACTGGGCAACAGCACTATCAGGGACTACCTATACTTTGGCGTGATTATGGGCTGCGGGAAAGTAGTTGGTACGTCGGCCGCATCATTGGCGACTTACGTATTGGCGTACGTACCTCCGCTTTAAGCTCGAGGCTTAGATGGCAAGGATCAACTGCTGCTGTCACCCAAATTCGGTACTTAGTCCAGGCTACCTAAGCGTTTTGGTCGTGTGCGCGTGCTCCATACTTGGTATAACGGCAGGGTTTCCAATCCAAGAGAAAATCCCCCCCCCGATATTATTACTTCCTGCAGTCTTCCCCTGGTGGAACTCCGACTTCTCCTCCTCCTCAGCTCGACTATCGGCGTCTGCTCTCGCTTCTTTCTTCTTCTCCCCTTTCCTCTGTATTATTGCCACATACAGATCTCCTCTTGCCGCCCATACCATCTCCTTATTTCTCGGCCTCCTGTTTTGCATCTCATCGGTCGGTCGCATTGGGCTCGCGTCGGCTTCTTGTGTATATCCTCTGCGCCGTTGCATTTCTACAACTTCAAGCTTGCTTTGATACGCCGCGGTCGAGCCCGTTGCGCCAGCGCTTCGTCATAGCCTCGTCTTATGTTCGCTCTGTAAAGCCGCCGTCTCCTTTTCGCCTCTACCGCCCACCACCTCCCAGGCTACTCAGCCTCGCCAACCCCGGGAGCTTGCGGCAGCATGAGCGGGTTCATCAAGCCGATGGAATACCAGCTGCCGAGCGACGGGTCGTCGAAATGGAGTCAGCGGGCAAAGGCCTTTCTGGTCGTGTGCTCGCATCGCATGTGGCGGGGCGGCCCGCGGTCCATACTGCAGATCACCGCCGTTGCCTTTGTCCTCCTCATGCTCTTCTTCTTCGTGCCGCTGCAATTTGACGACCACTACCAGCAGATTCTCAATTGGTCTGCGCCCGACTCGGCCGCCTCGAGCGATCTGCGCATCGTGGTTTTTGGCTCGCAGGATTTGCTGGGCAGTGCGCCCGACGCCGAGCATACACAGACGTCGTGGCCGGAGCATCTGTGCAAACAGGTGAGAGCGCTGCCATTACAGCTATTGCCACAAGTTCTCGTTACGTTCGGAATTGCTAACTGATATCCTCCAGCTCAACTGCCGCTCCGTGCTATCATTTGTGCCTCCGATCGATTCTCAGCCCGGCCTGACTTCCAATAGCCTCTATGGCACCGAGATTCGAGCATTGGAGATGGTTAGCGAGCAAGTCAACCTTACAGAAAAGCCTGCTCTCGACAATTTCTACATCCCAAAGCAATATCCCGTACCTACAAAGACCCCCGACCTAGAAGCGCAGGTTCAAAGATTTCTTACCATGGCCCCTCCCAAGCTCCCGCCGCGTGAGACACTGTGGGTTTTCTCGTTTGGTACATGGGAAACATGGAACTTGGCTTCGCTTCCACGTGCCTCGGGCGAAAGGCTTATCGACGAATCGGTTACCAATATCTTTTCTCAAATCGAACTGCTCTATCGAAAATCGCTGAATCCCAAGTCTCCTGCCTTCTCTGATTTCTGGTCCAATGTTACCAAGGCTGAGGTCCAGGCTCTCACTCACCCCGAGCCCGATAAAAAGCCCGACGAGCGCAGAATGGAGAGCTTCCGAGTTGTCATTCCACAGCTCTTCGACATCACTCTCGTCCCAGGCTGGCAGAATCGCCCTATCCCTTCTCAACCGCAGTCGAGAGGCGTTCAGTTGCGCAACGCTGCATATCTCACCAAAAGGTGGAACACTCAAGTCTCTAAGCAGATAGAGCAATGGAGAAAAAAGGCCGACTCCAAGCCCGAGGGAATCGAAGATGAAGGCATTGAAACAGCCGTGGCAGTCCCGACAATGACATCTCTGCTGCGCTACCTCCCGGAGGCACTTCAGCCTAAAGAGGCGGGTGCTACAGAGGGAATTGCTGACGAAGATGTCATCTACGCGCCATACCCACGACGACTGGGGCTGCAATCCACTTTGGTTGCGAATGTCCTGGATGCCATGACGGAAGAAGAAATGCAGCGATCAGGTCTCAAGGACAGCAAGGGTCGAGGCTCCATGCCCGCAGATGGCGCCATGCGGTTCTTTGACGTCTGGACACCTTGTATTGCTGACAACCGAGCCATTACTGGCGTTGACACATCTCACCCTAGCCAGGAATGCGACGTTCCCAATGACCACCTTTTCTACGACGGATTTACTTTCGGAGAGCGAGCCAAAGAAGAATTGGCAAAAAAGACGGCTGAACAGATTAAAGACCAGCTTTTCGTATGATAGAGAAATGGCTATCTGCTTGTTTTCGCGGCTAAATGAAGAGTTCATTCAGTATATACTGGTTACTCTTTTTAAGGCGTGTGGGTTTATGCACGGAGAAGGAATGATATAATACACTTTTGGTTGGGCATGATATACTGCATACAGGTTGGCGAAAGGCGTTTTTTCTTTTTTCTCTTTTTTTTAACTGGATTTTTCAACGTTACACACAAAAACAAAAGGGAACGCATTTAGCCCGGGAATTGTCAGTGCGGGTGTCTGGATTGGTTGTGCCTGGGAATTCTCTGGAATCTTGGATAAGAAATGATGATTCTTTTTTTTGTATAGGAAAATCAAGGAGCAGTCACAGGGTTTATTGCGTATTCGTATATGTGGAATATTTACTTAGATATACGGTAAACCTACAAGATAATACGGAGAACTCAGTACTAGTTTGTGAGACTGAGATATGTCTCTCTGTCTCGGTACAGCCATGAAAGGAATATTAACCATCTCAAATCGTACATACATATCTAAAAAATAATGGAAACCAATCGCTCCTATGAATGGGGGGGGGGGGGGGGGAGAGAGAAAATAAAATAAAATATCCAAAATAACCAAATGTTTAATCCATCATGAATTTCTCTTGACCGCAGCCTTGACAAGATCCAGGCACTCGTCAGGGTTCTCGAAGACGTGCCAGGCCTCTCGGGGGATGCCCGTAAACGCCTTTTCGAATCTCTGCGGCTCGTTCTTTTCCGCGAGTCCAACGGCGGAGGAATTGGTGTCCTTGCGGATGAAGATCATCCTGATCCAGCCGGGGAACGTTCGGTAACTGTCGAAAAATTTAAGATTAGCGTCCAAGGCTTTACTCATTACTTCAGGTATTGGGGGGGGAGGGAGTATTGTCTTACATCTCGCCGTAGGCCTCGGGATCTGATTGCGTAGAATCCCCAAATACGATTAATTTCCTCTTCGGAAGCCATGAATTGATCTTCTTCATGCGATCAACCTTGTACTCCTCCGTGCCCACCGTCAGAGAAGAGAGAAGTCCAGACACGGTCTTCCAGCTAGAGTCTCGGAGGATAAAGGTTCCTTGTGGGTAGTAGGTGTCTCGGAAGCCTTTTAGGAAAGGATACAGGTTGTAGGGCGATGCGGAGAGGTAGAACCACGGCGTGTCATGTGGGAGGAAAGATTTGATGCCTGCGTAGAGCTCGGGCATTCCTGGGACTGGAGATGGAGAGTTGATGAATGTTTCTTTGAGAATGCTGACGGGGTCGCTAGTGGTTGTGATTTTGATTGTGTCATCAATATCTGGCGATTGAGATTAGTGTCATAAAATACTAGGGAAAGCACGAATTTGTCAGTCTAGACATACCAGAGATGATTCCCCAACCTTCAGGCAGCGCAAAATGAGTCTGCATGGTCAAAACACCTTCAACGCCTTCGACATCAAGTGTAGTTTTCCTGGTGGTAAAAGACCCCTTGCTCTGATGCAAAAGTTTACAGACATTCTTTGCGATGCCATTAAAGCCGCTTGGCCCCAGCTTCAATGACAAATCTCCCTGAGCCACGGTAGTCGTCCTCGCAGTCCGAATATCCCACAAAAACGGCATCAGCCTCTGTTCAATAGTCCTGCGCTCCTCGGCGTCGTCCGCTAGGCCGACAACACCAGCAATGCCGGCAACGACATCGGCAACCCTGCATTTTGCCTCGTTCTCGAACACGGCCATGATAAACTCTGCCTGCCATTCCTCATTCTCAGCCTCTTTGAAGGCAGTGTTGTCGAACAGCCAGACGATGTCGCCCTTGACGATTGCCTTGGCAAAGGGGTTCCAGGAGCTTATTCCATTGAGGATGCCACTGATGGAGAGTTGGTGTGAAGCGGAACCTTCTGGGTCGACGAGCTGGTTCTCGACCTTGTCAAAGTTTCTGTGCTGTCTGGTTCGGACCTGCATGTCTTTGGCGACCTCGGAGGGCACAAAGTCCAATTTTTGGTTGTCCATCTTGAAAGGGCGGGGGCGCAGTTTGCGAATAGCGTTTACTTATATAAAAATGACTTAAAAAAAGATGGTTGCCTGTCTAGGCGAGGCTTCCAAACAATTTGGTACCGTGTACTATATTCGGATCTCGTTGAAGTAAGGCTGTAGGTGTCAGCAGGTACAGGTACGAAGAGGCCTCGTGCACAGCCCACGATACTGTCAGATGCAGAAGAAGGAAAGAAAAAGAGGTGGCACAAGATTCGATGACATGAAAGAAGGGGAGGCAAAGTATAAATATACCAAGCGAGGAAAAAAGCTGCTATCTTGGTGTTGCGTGGGTGTTATCTATTTATTATGATGACCAAGATCCTTGAGGGGCGATTATTTAAATAGAAACGGCGTCGATGCAACTACGGCTAACAAGGCAATGAGACGCAGGGAATGGCCAATAGGAGCATAACCCGTAGCGAGCAAAATCCAATCCAGATGCGATTTGGAAACGCCGTAGCTCGCAGGATGGAGTGAGATGAGACGCAAGGGGGATGAATTTCCAAAACTTTCGCAGCACTCAAGCAGATTCTGGGGAGGGGAGGCTCCGTTTTGCAGTCGATAGTCCGAAGCAGCCCCTGCTTAGGGGCCTATCGCCAGATTCTTATGACCTAAACGGAGAGGCTATGGTGGGCGGCGGGGTAGCTGAGCGCTGCGGATGGGATTCGGATCGTCCATCCAACACGATGCTTCTCCGCAGTTGTGCTTGTGCAGAGCCAGACCCAGCGAAAGGGCGATCCCGCATTGCGACATGTTGAGTCGTGGGTGTGTGGCGAGAGCATCATTGGTGCGTAATGCCATGCACGACGGCCGCTGAAGAGTGCCTTGCATAAGCCCTTCCCGTGCTGCTTCGACTTCGTCCCGTGCCGCCTATCGCGACGGTCAGCTGGCCTCGCTCGCGCCTCCATGGCAGCGTCGAGAAGCTGAGTGTGGAGGTGGAGGCTGCTGGTTCCATGTTCATATTAGCCTTCATCCCATCAGCAGGTTCCCGGCAACTCGGCTGCCTCAGCAGGGCAGATCCCCAGGACTGACTGAGTGTCTCAACATAAGGTTAGGTAGGCGGTGGATGCATGCCATCCGGATGATCCCCTGCGTCAACACTTGCACCGTCTGAGATTTGTTTGTTGTACATGTTGTTACGATTTTTTTTTTCCCTCAGGAAAAATTCAACTTTTTGTCCCAATATTACGTACTCCCAAGTTTCTTTCATTTCAACCAGATGCCATGCCCTTAAATTTGTTTTCCGCTCAGCGATGCCTTAATAGCCTGAATTTGTTAATTTGTTCCAAAACCGACGACTTGCTAGTGCCGCCCTTTGCTGACCTCCTCTCCACACTCGTCTAATACACAAACGCCTCGGCAATATCCTCTTCAAAGCGGCTATCAATAGCCTGGAGTTGCTCAAAGGAAAGCTCATTCATCGGGATGCTAGTCTCTTCGGACTTGGCAACGTATCGACTAGAGATGTGGTGCGTCTCTCGGAAGGGAACTCCCTTGCGGACAAGATAATCGGCAACGTCTGTTACAAGCATGGGGGAATCTAAAGTAGCCTTCATCTTCGCAGCGAAAGGTGGACAGGACACCATTTGCATTCTGGATGCCGTCAGATACCGCATTGACGTGGTCGGCCATCGGCTCAATGCTCTGTTGCAAGTCCTTGTTGTAAATGCTGGGGAGACCCTTTTATCATCAGGCCCGCCATGTGACCAAAGGCACAACCACTTTCCTCGTATTAGCTCACGAATGTCAGGGTTTTGGGGCTTCAGGGAGCTTTCGGTAGAGTAAGCTTCCGAGAGACGGACGAATCCAAACTCAGCAGCAGAGTAGATGATTAGGTCCTCGGCCCAGCGAGAAATGTGCTGCATGAACATGGCACCCACTGAAGAGAGTCCAACACAAAGTCACGGTCAGAGACACCAGCCATGAAATTCTAAATTAGACCGTCAAGGCCAAGCTCTGTGGTAATTATATCACGGTCGATTCCGAAGGGGTTGCCAGTAAGAGCGCCACAGCCTAGGTGATTTCGGTTGATGCGTTCGATGACCTCCCCAAGCCTCTCCAAATCGCTAGCAAAAGCGAATCCAAATGGCAGGATCCAATGGCTCCATCGGATGGGCTGAACGCGCTGAAGGTGGGTATGTCAAAGCATGACGCAATCAATTTCCTGCTCAGCACGGGCTGCAATGACGTTGAGGAAGCTAACCTGGTGCTCCTCAATCTTTCGAAGCTCATCGCAGAGCCACATGCGCATATCACGTACAACCTGCTCACTGTGGCCGCGGTTTGTGTGAAGCTTGCCAGCAATGCTCTTTCTTGACCTCGCGGAGGCCTTGCTTAAGCTTCTTAAACTCTTCTTGTGTGACGATGCCAGCCTTGGCATTTGACCGGGCAAAAGCGATGCTTCCCGCGACATCTTGCTTATAGAGAATTCGGTCAAAGTGGATGCTTTCGCTCTTCTTGACTATCAAGGGGTCGAGGTTGCCTATATTGCATCATGGTAGGCTAGCATAAGAACACACAACATTTGCGGATTGAATTGGTTGCTTTATTGGTAGAGAGAGATTAATATTGAATGTGGTAAGAATTGTAAGATAATTATACGGTGAATCGGCCAGCCTCCCCCCAGCATTGCGCCGCTTGGTTTTGAATCTCAGGTCATTTGTCTTTTGAGTGAGGCTGAATCGACTCAATGGAGGTACATGCGAAGAGAGAGGTGGTATCTACACGGTATGGTGCAAGAACAAGATGAAGCTTGAGACGCAACAAACTTGGTTTAACTTCCAATTGCACTCGTTGATTCGGATTCTTGTTGTGGGGCCTAGACTATTAAGAGTGACTGACTGAATTGCCTCCGATCGGCCATGGAGGGGCAGTGTTGTTGTTGGCAGGACCCCGCGAAAAAAAAAAAAAATCTCTGAGCTGATAAGTGGTTGTTGCTGCTGGGTGGATTTGGTGAGACATGTCAAGCATGTACCGATCCCGTCACTTTACGAGGCGCCCCCCAGGAAATCGGCGCTGCTGGTACTTGGAGTGATAGTTGCCGACAATCCGTTATCGTAGCGCGCTGATCAAGTGCCCCGCCTCCACCCCACCTCGACATGCAGTCCAGAGAAAAATAATTAGCTGCTCGACACAATCGACGGCCCTCATTGGCTGCGACTAAGAGAGAGATAAAATAGCAGGCATTTGAGCTCGAAATTTTTTTTCTTCTCTCGGGTGGCTTCTGACATTGGCCCCTCCAAGTGCTGGACGGACCTCTGTTCGCATCCTCAACATCGAAAATAAGATATCTTGACTTGGGTGTCTTTGGAGGAACTCTGTCAGAGTTCGTCGCTTCCAACAATGGCCGACCTTCGAATCCTCCTCATCGGAAACGGTGGCCGTGAGCATGCTCTGGCTTGGAAATTGAGCCAGTCTCCACGAGTCGAGGCCATCTTTGCGGTCCCTGGCAACGGCGGCACTGCAACCTGCCCCAAGGTCACCAACGTCTCCTCTGTTTCTGCCGAGGACTTCCCTGGCCTCGTCCAGTTCGCCCAGTCCAATGGCGTCAATCTCGCCGTCCCTGGCCCCGAGGCCCCCCTCGTGGACGGTGTTGAGGGCTTCTTTCGCAACGCCGGCATCCCTTGCTTCGGACCCTCCAAGGAGGCTGCTCGTCTCGAGGGCAGCAAGACCTACTCCAAGGACTTCATGAAGAAATACAACATCCCTACCGCTGCCTACGAGAACTTTTCCGACTATAACCAAGCGATTGCCTATGTTGACAGCATCAACCACGACGTCGTCATCAAGGCCACCGGTCTGGCTGCTGGCAAGGGCGTTATTATCCCACAGACCAAGCAAGAAGCCAAGGATGCGCTGAAGGAAATCATGGTGGACAAGGCTTTTGGTGATGCTGGAGACGAAGTTGTCATTGAGGAGTTCCTTCAGGGTGATGAGCTCAGCGTCCTCACTTTCTGCGACGGCTACTCAATCAAATCCCTTCCTCTGGCTCAAGACCACAAGAGGATATTCGATGGTGACCAGGGCCCAAACACTGGCGGCATGGGCTGTTACGCGCCTACAAACATTGCTACTGCAGAGTTGGTTCAGCAGGTCGATCGAGACATCCTGGTGCCTACCATCACCGGAATGAGACAGGAGAAGCAGCCCTTCCGCGGCGTGCTCTTCACTGGTCTCATGATTACCCCCGCCGGCCCGAAGGTGCTCGAGTATAACGTGCGATTTGGTGACCCCGAAACCCAGACCGTACTGCCTCTGCTCTCCGCCGACACCGATTTGGCCGAGATCATGCTGGCCTGCACAGGCGGCTATCTTGACAACGTCCACATCACCATTGATAACAAGTTCAGTGCCACAGTCGTGCTTGCTGCTGGCGGTTATCCTGGCTCTTACTCCAAGGGCACTCCCATGACCGTCCAGACTCCTCCTGCGGGAAGCACCATCTTCCACGCCGGCACAAAGCTTGACGGAAACCAGCTCAAGACATCTGGTGGTCGCGTGATTGCCATCAACTCTGTTGGAGAATCGCTCAGAGCCGCTGTTGATGCCTCGTATGCTGCTCTTGCGTCCAACGTCATTGACTTTGAGGGCAAATTTTTCCGCAAGGATATTGCCCACCGTGCTTTCAGAGACACAAGCAAGGTTTCCATGACATATGCTCAGGCTGGCGTGGATATCCAGGCCGGCAATGACTTTGTGGAAAAGATCAAGAAGGCTGTTGCTAGCACCAAGAGAGCCGGAGCTAGCGCTGAGATTGGTGGCTTCGGAGGCGAAGTCGATCTGTCGCAGTGCGGATATCCGAATGCACCAATCTTGGTTGGTGCCATTGACGGTGTTGGAACCAAGCTGATGATTGCGCAAGCAATGAAGAAGCATGACACCGTGGGTATCGATCTCGTTGCCATGAACGTCAACGACCTGGTTGTACAGGGTGCTACCCCCTTGATGTTCCTCGACTACTACGGCTGCAGCAAGCTGGACCTTGCTTCCGCTGCTGACTTTGTGGAGGGCGTCGCCAACGGCTGTATCCAGGCCGGCTGTGCTTTGGTAGGCGGTGAGACCGCCGAAATGCCCGGCATGTACAAGGATGAGGACTATGACGCGGCTGGCTGCGCGGTGGGCGCTGTCACTGCCGGCGGCATGCTTCCCCGGAAGGATGCCATGGCCGAGGGTGACATCCTTTTGGGTCTTGGATCCAACGGTGTTCACTCCAACGGCTTCTCCCTCGTGCGAAGAATTGTGCAGGCCGCTGGCTTGGACTACTCTTCCCCTGCTCCCTGGGACTCTTCCAAGACCGTTGGAGAGTCCCTCTTGACACCTACCAAGATCTACGTCAAGAGTCTGTTGCCCGTTCTCGGCCAGATCAAGGGTCTCGCTCACATCACCGGAGGTGGACTGCTCGAGAACGTGCCTCGCATGCTCCCCGACTCATTGGCGGCGGAGATTGCATATGGCACTTGGGAAATGCCTCCAGTCTTCCAGTGGCTCAAGGCAGCTGGCAATGTGGCCCCCACCGAGATGTGCCGAACATTCAACTCTGGTATCGGTATGGTGGTGGCCATCGAGGCGAGTCAGGTTGAGGCTGTGGTGTCGGCTCTGCGCAGTGGTGACGAGCGGGTGTACACAATTGGTAAACTGGTTCGTAGACAAGATGGCCAGGCGGGATGTGTTGTCCAAAATCTTGAATCGTGGGTATAGAAGAGTTGAAACCGGGGCAATTTTTTTGCGGGGAAGATGCATGATTCACCATCATGGTTCACCATCGACCAAAGACACAGAAACGGATTAAAAGCATATAAAATACCAGGATAAGTGGCACAGCGAGAGTGTATTACAAAACGGATGGGACAGGAGGGCAGGGCGGAACTATGATGTTTAATTTCCCCACGCTATATTTTGCTGTCAATTGATTTACAAAGACTATAAAATATTATACGCAGCATAGATTATGCCTTGATAACTCGCACCCGTCAATCATATGAATCAGAAACGTCTGAGCGTTGACATTCTCGGGTTGTGGTTATAGCTCTAGTGTATGGCGCACACGTGTGTCACTCACTATTCACATTCACGGCGCAATAAACGGCGCAATAAACGGCGCAATAAAATTAGAGGCAGAAAGGGCCTAGCTGTTGCGCGCAAATCCCGGGAGCGGCCGGCTATCGGTGATTCGCCCAGCTAAGCAGCAAGATTCTTATGAAGCAACCATGAGCTGGGCAACAAAGCAACTCTTTGGCATTAACGTTGACGTTGAGACGGGCATTAGTAAAAAAGGATATAATTACTGTAGTGGCGCATAACGATACCGGCGCACCCGCGGAATCGGCAGACCAAGACAAAACGACAAACTTGTGACGGCAGGGACCGCTATTCGTGGCGTGAATTCTAGAAGGATAAAGTTTCTTTACTCTCTCGATTCAATAAGCACATGCTATACGAAAGGGGGAAATTGGTTGAGCGGTTCTCGGTGGTCTGGCTGCCGGTTTGGCGATTAGTCAAGATGGCCAGATTGGGCAACCGACTGCGAACATGGCATTGCGACGACAAAGCACATGTCATTTTTGCCGCCTCCGTCATATCTGTAAGCGCCCATTGCTGTACTACCTACCTAGTGCATGTCATTCCTCGATGTTACCAAGAAGAGTAACAACTTGGAAGTTGAGCCATATCAAGTCGTCTCATCCTCTCTGGTGGTATTGCGTAGACATCTAGCCACACATAGGTATGTAGGTACTTGTAAGCGCCAGATCGAGGGAATCATCTCGAGCCACATGAAGATTAAAAATTAAAATATATATATATATATTATTATTAAGATAATACCGCGGGGTTTCACATTCAGCAGCCGATAGGCCAGGGCTGACGGCTATTCGCACTGCGACATGCGGAGGTGGGGAAGCCCGTCTCGTTTCGAGCATGCATGCATGCATGTGTGCATGGCGACAGACCAGGATCAGATTCCGATAACAAGACTCCGAACTATGGGGGAACGCCGAGATGATCGTGATTGAGGCGATTGCGTGGCCAGAACCTCGACACAAAGACTAGGTATATCCCACCAGCAAAGCTTGAAATGGATCGGTAGATGAGGACCGTATGATTCAAGTACCTCTATATATAATAAACGCAAGTTGAGTACAAAATAGTGCCATCTTAGACTACTTGGCTAGTAAGTCGAGCTGGTGGTTGAAGCTCCGATTCTCTCCGTTGGACCCTCCCGTATGTCCGCTTCCAAGTTCCATCCATCGCCTAATTCTGGAGTGGCGTATACTCGATCCTCTGCGGTGCTGAGATGTGGGAGACACGCGCCCTATTTACAGTAGTAATGCAAGTAGGATCCAATGCCCAGTCTGTAAGATGACACCGCAAAAGTTTCCAGATCATGCCCTCGGCTCATGGGAAAACATGGGGAAGAGGAGGATTCGGGGCCTACGCCAGCCATTCTGCCACTGGCTCCCGCCGATCAGGAGATGCGTGGCACGATTCTTACCCGGCGCCTGGAGAGATAAGACGGGACAACGGTGTGAGTGGACTCTCTTGGCCGCAGTTTGCTGCCTCAACTGCGCAATGGACAGCGCGAGACGCTGGCTTGTGAGGCCGCGGTGGGTTCTCCGAGATCCCGAATTCGGACGTGGACGCGCTAAAGGCTCCCGGACTGGCAGCCTAACGCCTGAAGCCCTTGACAAGCGGGCTTTCCCAAAAGAGCTATGAGGTGGGATAGCGTTCATTACGCACCTTTTTTAATAATTTTTATTTTTTTCCTCGCGACCAGCTAGGAAAAGCCCCCGTCCGAGCCTCCGGCCGTTGTTTTATTAATTCGAGAGAACCTCCACTTTCGCGCCGCGCGAATCTCGACATCGCTTGCTTTCGAATTGACATCCTCCAGCTCCTCTTATAGCCCTTTGCCCGCTGCCTGCTGGACATTGAACCTCAATCCCCCATATATCCATCCTTCAAGTCTTGTGTGAACAGAGTCTACTCCGACGACAACCCCGCTATCGTGCCCTCGGCTTTTGTCTACTCTACTCAACTCAACTCCTCTCTCAGCACATAATCTACTCATACAATCAACAATGTATGCCACAAGAGTTCTCCGACAGGCTGCGGTCCACGCCGAGCGCACGCCTCTGATTCGATTCCTCGGACCCCGAACCATCCCTTGTAAGCACATGCAGTCTCATCCTCCCATCTCCCATGTGAATGAATGGTGAGGGGCATCGCGTACTGACACGACTTTTTTTTCCCTCAGCTTCAATCGACCACACCCCCCAGCCTCACCCCGCCTCTCCCTCAGGAAAGCTTCCCGAGGGCTTCACAGCTTACTACGGCCGCGGTGATGCTGCTTCCACCCACACCTCCTTCGGTGCCTACCGTGACCACGCCCAGCAGCACGGTCCCCTCCAGAAGACCATTGGCACTGATGCTGGCATTGGTGGCTCCTCGGGCTACAAGCTGGGCTCAATCCTTCCCCCACAGGGCGTTGCTTTTGACGTCTCCGAGCTCCCTGCCCGCTTCCGCCGCCAGCCTCTCGACCTGAGCGAAATTGAGGCCATCGAGTCCGGCGGCGCCGCCATCCTTGGTTAAATGAGCTTGTGTGGCAGATAGTGGATGAGAAAAGATGGGAGTCCCAAACGTATGATGTGATGGGACGAGAGGAGAAAAAACTTTCTACATTGTTTTAATAACGACTTCTACGACAAAACGGCGTACCTCGGCGCTGACGCATGATCAGAAAGCGAGGTCTTGTGTACGATGATACTGAACATTGGGGGGAATAGGTGTGTTGGCACGAGGACCAGAGGAAATGTCTGCTACTTTGAGGATGTCATCAAAGATCAGAATGAGACGGCGAGGAGGTTGCTGCTTCACGCGTGGTGGCTGTTGGGCTCGGCATGCGCTACAACTTATGTAGCGGACTGTTTCTTTTTCATTTCACCTGAGAGGGCTTCGCGATTCTACAGCGAGGGGGGTTTTCACGCCTAGTGGATGCGACTGGTATCGCATCAGGCGCCTCTCCCTGGTTTCTCAGCCAAAAGTCTCGAAATATCACCTTTTATCCCTCAACGAGACGGTCGTCATAAAAAGCTGCTTCAATAGAGAGGTGGGCTAGTGCCACAAGGCACAAAAAGTTTGGCCTAGTATTTATGCAAAAAGCCCCTTGATAAAATTTGAAAAATATCTTTTTAAACACGCTGAATGCTCCTTTCAACTCTGTTAACATCTGACATTGTATGTGTATCTGCGCACGCGCGTGAATAATGCTTATTGAGAGATATTACGTACTACTATCTATCACAAACGACTAATTAGACCGGCCGCTGTTAACGCCTGGGCAGCAAATGTGGGACGTGATACTATTACAGCCATTTCTCTGCCTAGCTGTATTTAGTATATGAACGAGAAGCCAGAGTCGGGCTTTCTATTTTAGGAGGAGTCCGGAGTGCATGCATATATATACGCCATGTATACGGAGTATTGGCTGAACACATCACATATACATAGGAGCGATATATCGTGAAAGTCCAATTAAACAAAATGATTGGGCCCGGGGCTGCAGTCTGGGGTGCATACAGTGCATGATAAGCCCCAGTACTGTCCTAGAGCTTATCATATCCATATGTTTCTACAGTGCCCAGCGCACTAAGCTGTCTTAGTGCTGTGCTCTGCTCTTTATCGGCCGCCCCACCTCACGATAATGACATCCACGTCGTCTCTATCGCCGCTGGTGACAGGAGCTTGAAGCTCTCTATTTCGCCAACTTCGCATTCCCATGGAGGCGTCACCGCTGACCCGCCAACCTCAGCCGGAGGTCTTCGTCCCCAAGATTATCGAGCTCTATTCAACCCTTTTCAAGGTTTGCCCAGCGCCCCCCTTTCTGGTTGACCGTGGTGTCAAATGAGACCATCTTAGCTAAATCGGCCTGCCGCCAAAGGTATTCCAACTTCCGGATGTAGTTGCTTTGCGCTATGCAACGCGCCCGCGCTGATTCGAAGACGAACGCACTAGGACGACGATGACGGCGACAAATCGGAAGGCTTCTGGCGGGAGTTTTTCCTGCTGCGACCCGATCGGCCGACGCTGAGGAAGATACTAAACGACATCCATCCGGCCGACTTGCTGCTCTTGGAGGGGCGCACGAGGGAGCTCTTCAGCAAGGCAATTGCGGCGGTTAAGGATGGCAAGGGCTCAGCTCCTTTATATGCTCTTGATGTACGCAGTTCTACGGCATTGATTCGAGACTCGATTTGCTGCTAGACAAGGACGAATCGCTAACATCTTGGAATGGATAGACCCTGAGCGTCTTCCTCGCCTGCGTGCTGACGAAGAAGCACTCACACCCGAGTTCCGACATTATAACAATATTGGCCGGCCTTGATCACGTCGATACGGTGTTTACGGATTTTGTGAGCACTCTTGATGGGATTATACGAAATGGGACAAACCGTGTGTACACCTGTCATCAAATTGCGTAACGAGTGCTGTAAGCTGACGGATGGTGCGATGGAGTGGATCTGCGCCACAAGGCTATCGAGGTGCTGCTGGCTGTCTCGGCTGGAGCATATCAGACGACGCTTCTGACGTACATGATACAGAGGGACTTGTTCCCTTCTATTATGAAGGTGCGTAGGGCGGCCAAATTGAGATGCGAGCTTGACATAAAGAGTTGTTGCTGAAATTTCGTCTGTTGCTTATTCTAGTTTATCCAAAGCTCGGAGCAACCTGACCAAGACTTGGAACCGTTTACTCTTCTGGGAATACTTGCCAACTACAACAAGTTTGAATTCCAAAACCCATATCAGCTGCGGTTAAACGACTTTGTCAATGAGGCGGTCATTCAGAAGGTTGTTCGTTGCATTGGAAATGCATGCCAGGCACTGCGATCCGATTACATCGACATCCAGGACGACCTCCCCGAGGGCTGGACGTTGAGCAGCACTTTGAACATGATTGGCTTGGGAGTCATTTCGCCAGGGCCAAAACCCGAGAAGAAGCCTGTGTATGACGCGGCGACGGCAAAACAGCTGTTTACAAAATTGTAAGTAATGACTCAGCCCTCATCAGAGGCAAACCGCAACCGTTATCGTGTCAGAATCCTAACATTATCTTACTTCTAGGCCCGGCCAAACTGCTGCTATTCTCCTAGCTACATATGATTTCTCCCATGCCAATAAGCTGTTTTGCTTCCATCTCGTGACTTTACCCAGCGAAAAAGAACACGAGCGCCCAATATCTAGCTTCTTGTCACTCACGTCCTATCTTCTGCAGCACTCTCACCTGTCGTCCCGAGCAACGTACTATGCGCATCTGAACCTAATGGTGCTGCGTCTTCTTATTGAAGACCCGGCCATTTGCAAGAAGATTTGCAGCGACGAATCCAAGACACATGTACGGCTTTGTCGACAGCGCCCACCGTATCTACCCTTGGTCAAAGGGGATCGAGTGCTTGCCACGTGCGTCCTCGACACGATGCTGGATGGTATTAATCACAACTTGAAGAGACGGTTGGATGTCAGTCTCTACGTCCTCTGCCTGGGCATCATGCTCCGAATCATCTCCTATCTTTCACGGTCACGAACGCGATTGAGTTATCATTGGTCCGAGTTTTTCCGGTCTCTGCTCTCGCTTATCCGTTTCCTCAACACGTATGCCTCGGATTTGAAAGACTTGCAGCATATCGAAACCGTCCTCGACCACGTCGTTAATCTGGTAGCGTTATCATTATCCGCTGGTGAAGCGTTCCTACCAACTCCCGCCGCATACGACGACCTCTTCTACAAAGTCTTTGAGTCTGGCGAGGTCCTCACATCTTTCAAAGAAAACTATCGGCTGGGGAACCGCAACAGCAACTCAATCGACACGCTAATCAACGTCAGCGCGCACTACAAACAAATGCTGACAGAGAGAGGCCCCTCGGAGAAGAAGCTGCCAGCCAATCTGACAACGCACCAGGTGGCCGAGGTTATCAAGCAAGGCTACGAGACGCTGAGTATCCAGGCCAAGGAAGGATTGGATGGGTGGGAGAGATATCGAGAGGCGGACGAGAAGATTTTGTTGAAAAAGCTGGGCAGGACGGCTGTTGGAGATGTGATGGGCATGGTGGAGCGACAAAATTACTGAGCCTGATTTGCTTTCTGATTAGTATATAGTATCAAAGACTTTCTTTCCCCCTTTTGTTCTAAGGCTACTACTAGTAGTATTAGTGTCTTTAATATCAAGTTATAGTATCTGTGTTTCTCTTTTGGGGTTGTTTTCACGACCTTTTTGCTGACGGACGTTGATCATGTCTCAGCCACATCACGGGATGAGAAGTGTATAAAACATCCACCACCTGCACAACTTGAGCCGAGTCCCACATCCATTTCCTCTTTACTCTCCACGCTATGAGCAGTCTCCTTTTTGGCTAGGCCAGCAACTACTGCACCAAAAAGCAGCACAAGCAGTCAAGCTGACCGCACATTTGATCAAGCCCAAGGCTCAAAAATCCGGCCTCCTGGCCGGTATCCGGTACTCGGCGCCCGCTAAATCTCCACCCACCCAAAAAAAAAAAAAAAAAAAAAAAAAAAAAAAAAAAAAGCCTCTTGCATCCGATCTAGATTGAGAAAGATGTAGTAAGCCCTTGCTTGTACATATACAGCAGTAGTTTGGTATTGTCGTATCATCATGTTCCTCGCCTCGTCTTAGACTTCCCGATTTTGCGTGTCCGCGTGGAGAAGCCGTAGGCCTTAGTGGGCGGGCCCCCGCCCCCCTTGTGTGTTGTAGTTCGCCTATGAGAAAATAGGCAGGGAGCCAATGTATCGGTAGCCTAACTTGGGGTAGCTATCAAGGAACCTCTTTTTTTTTTTTTTCCTCACTGTCGAGAAATATCAACTGAATTGTTTCAGCCTCTTTGCCCCCCCTTCTTTAAACTTGACTCACTTTCTCTCTCTATATATATATATTTCCGTTTAGTTTATATACATCTTTGTATGTTATGTCTTTAACTTTTTATTTTCTCTCTCCTCTTCTCTTCACTCTCAGCTCAGCTCGTATTATCCTTTCCCCCCGGCTCGATTTCCAGTCCTCCCCACACCGACAGGACCCCACGCCTCACTCCGATTACAAGCCGTCCGTAGGGCGCAGGTGGCCCGCCATTGCCGCTGAGCCATGTGTCACGGGAAGCCAAAATCATGTCCATGTCAAAAAGTTTAGGGCGCGCATGTCAACGACATGTTAAATATGATCCAGCGCGGCCCCCCCGTCCCGCCGTCCATGGAACTTCCGTTGAGTTAATGAGAGAGAGAAGAAAAAAAAAATTGGTAAGTTTTGTTTTCTATGCCCATGCTTTGTTTTTTTTTTTTTTCCTAGTTTTCGCTTTTACAACAAGTGAGAAGAGGTAAACGAGAAAAAGGTGAAGAAAACATGCACACAACCCCTGCAGCCCACATATAATTTCGTCTTCTCAGACAAGCAAACGAAAAGAATGAGAGAAAGAAGGAAAGAAAGACTTCTGTATTCATTCATTATTGTTCTTAATCCCCTTTCCTTCATCTAATCTTATAGTCTTTATCCAGCTCCTCTCATCCAAGTAACCCGATAAACAGACTTCCATCCACCATATCAATGGGATGATATCAAATTCTCATTTTTGGAGGAGACCGATACGAACTCGACATCGACATAGCGCCATCATGTCTGCCTTACCCTTTCCAGCTCTTTGCCATCCTTACCCTGTCGGCTTCGTCTACAGCCGTCATGTGCAGCTCGTAACAAGCAACACATCGACAAAACTAAATCGAGACCTGTCAGTAACCAAGGGCGTCGAGCAAAATTAGCAATTTCACCTGCGCCGCTTTTCAAACCTATACCGACTTCGGCTTTGACAAAGATATCACAAAATAAAGAAACTTGGGTTTTCTTTTATGGTTCGATAAGATTACATGTATGAACAGGTATATATTTATTTGATTCCCATCCCCGTTGGAGACTTGCTTACAGCCGCCGTGGTATCTTGTTGCATAATAGAAATAAAAGCTAATTGTTTACAGGAAGAAGTCGCCCACAGCATCGTGGGCGTGGTTGCATATACAGCGTTACATCATCGTCATCTGGATTCCCTCCGCCTCGCTACATCCAGTCTGCACCCCACATGGTGCCATACTGTATCGACGGAGGAACAACACATCTGTTGAATGAGAAAAAAAGAGAAGATAAAAGAAATTTATCATCGAGACTGTGGTCTCTTAGAACATGTGGTGGAGAAGTCGTCTCCATGCAGGCATAGCAGCAAGGGCTGCGCGCTCAGCGTTGATCTGGTCCCAGTCAAACTCACGGAGGCCGGTATCGACATCAATGTTCTTAGTTCTCAGGAAAGGCTCGCGCTTCCAAACCCAGCCGATGAACCAGAAGAAGAGGACGACGGGTGCGGCCAGATACTGCATGAAGAAGTCGCTTGCGGTACCCACACCTGATTCACCGGGAGGTGCTGCAATAGCGGTATAGAACTAAAGCCAGAGAGGTTAGTAAAATGTCTCCTTTTTTTTCAGTAGCAGGTATGGGGGATGTATTTTCTTACCTGGGCCATCAGGACAATGACGCAGATGAAAAGGCCGAGATATGAGCCATAGACGCCGCCAGCAGCCTTGAACGGAATCTCATCCAGAGTGTGGCCATGGTACTTCCAGGCTTTGCGGAAACGAATGTGGGCAAAGCAGACGGAGCCCCAAGTGAAGAGAGCAGCCAAACCGGAGATGGCAAGAAGCCAGTCGAAGACAACGGGGCCGGTAGCGTCCAAGCTGACGTAGGCGATGAAGCCGAACAGGATGAGGACAATGACGGAGGGCAGGGGGCGGCCAGACTTGTCGATGTAGGTGAAGAGCTTGGGAGCATAGCCCTGCTGAGCCAAAGCGGTCAGGGTTCGGGATCCACCATACACACCAGAGACACCGATGGACAAGACGGAGGCGAGAATGACGAGGTTCATGAAGTGGTCGAAACCCTTCAAGCCAGCGTACTTGCCGACAAGCACAAAGGGAGAGGCCTTGGAGTCAGAGTAAGCGGCGGAAGAGAGCAGAGCGGGATCATCGCTGTTAATCAGCAGTCCGACGAAGAAGAGACCAAGGATGTAAAAGACGGTAATACGCCAGAAGACCTGCTTGATAGCACCGGGCATGTTCTTGGTTGGGTTGGAAGACTCAGCAGCGGCAAGACCGACCAGCTCAGTACCGGAGAAGGAGAAGGCAGCAGTGACGAAGACAGAGCAGAAACCCTTGAAGCCATTCTTGAACGCGCCGGGGTCATACCAGTATCGGGCACCCCAGTACTCGTTGTATCGGCCATCCTTGGGACCACCGCCCAGGACAAGGACAAAAGCGATGATCATGAAGACGACAGTGGCGGCCAACTTGAAGCATGATGCCCAAAACTCCTCTTCAGCGTAGCCGAGAGCGCCAAACAAGTTGATGATGATGATGACTCCGAGGAAGAGACTGATCCAAGCGGCGGTGGTGATCTCTGAGTTCCAGTACGAAATCGTAATACCACAAACTGTCAACTCAAGCGGAAGAACGGCAGCCCACTGAAAAACATAGTTCCAGCCCATGGCGAAACCCCAGGCGGGATCGATGAAACGAGCAGAGTATGTGTAGAAAGAACCAGAGACGGGGTACATGATGGCGAGTTCACCGAGAGCATACACTATTGGAGCCTTGTCAGATCACAGTCTTACTGGGTACAGATCGTGCGACGAATAGCACTTACCGACGTTGAACATCATGATACCGATAATGAGGAAGTCGACAAAGAGAGAACCAGGGCCCTGTAATACAAGACATGATTAGCAACAGGGTTTGGTTGACTTCCAGCTGGCGCCAAGAAGAGGAAGAGTTCACAAGGACAGAATTGTCGGGAATGAGAGGACAAAAAGGAAGGAAAAAAAACTTACACCTTTGGCCAGAGCACCGCCTGAGCCGACGAAGAAACCAGCACCAATGGAACCGCCAATGGCAATCATGTGAAGATGGCGAGCCTTCATGGGACGCTCAAGTTCGACAATGCCCGCACCATAGTGCTTCTTCTTGAAGGAGTCGATGTTGAGGCCATTGCGCGTGAACCAGTTGGGGTCGCGGTCAGGACCCTCGCTGGGGATGACTGTCGTGCTGGCCTGGTAGTCGACGACATTGTCTCCCTTCTCGGGAGGAGTGACGTTGCCACTCTCCTCTTTAGAAGACATGATGAAGGCTTTAGAGTTGCTCTTCTTGTGTCTGTCTGTCTGTCTCGTTGAGGGTGAAGAAGAAGGGGAGAGAAGAGGGAGGAGGTGAGGAAAAGAAGAGAAGAGATGAGGAGAGATGAGGGGGACAATTGGTCTAAATAAAGAAAAGATGCAGTTGGGGACCAGTCGACAACCCTCTGGACCGAGTGAGGCAGGGATACCGATTGAGAGGGCGGTGTCGACAAGGAGGGCCGGGAAGGGACAATTTATGCATGGAAGCCTTCGCAGGAACCAAAAGGACCCCAAAGGCCGTTGCACCAGAAAGTCGTGGCTCTGGATCTGGGTGCTGGCGCTGGTCTTGGTGTTGGCGCTATGGCCGGGGTGGCAGAGGGGCGATTTTGGAGGCTTGCTTTTGGTGTGTGAGGCTAGCGGAGTTGGAGGCTTTTAGCTTCGCAGCTCTTTTTCTAGGCTGAGAGAGTAAAGCTACCGGGGGGGTGAGGCGAGGAAACGATCCCAGCGGCGAGGGTGCGGAAAGCGAAAGAGAGAGCAGGAGGAGGGGACCGAGGGATCCTGCCTTGACCGTGGAGCAAGCGAGGCGGAAGGTACCTGGACCTGGCCTGGCCTGGCCTGGGCCTCGGGGAGATCCAAACAGCCCACGGTATTGACGCTTGCATCGTATCACTCACTCGCCGTCGTTTTCTTTCTGGACGAGGTGAGCACCAGCAGCGGTACCAGCAGCGGCACATGCAGCAGGTACTACTACTGTAAGGTATAGTATGCAGAGCCAAGAGCAAAAGGCCCTTTCTCTCCTGTCTGCTGCAGGATACCGTTTTTGTCTTGCCTTGCCTTGCCTTGTCTCCTATATGGATGGGATGGGGCTGCTGCACGTCCAGCGTGCTGTACAGTACCTATAACCTATACAGCCGCAGCACATGGGCTAAGCATGAGAGTGATGGATTGATCAACCCGTCGGCAGCAAAGTACCAGTACCAGCGCTTTGCTCGCTCGCACCCGGCTGGACCATGGCCTTGGTACCACTGCCACACCAGTGCGCAAAAAGAGCCAAGGCGACGGAAGCACGCTGCTGCGACCCCCAATCCTTGTCTCTCGTCTGAGACTACTGCACAGGAACCTCGTACATGTGCCATAGCGCAGAAGCTGCAGGCATAAGGTACATGTACAGACACTACAAACAGTACGACGGAGGACTATCAGCTGCTGGTACGTAGCACGGGAGCACACAGGCACAACTGCCTGCTGCTCATGTATACAGACAGCACTTGGTGCAGCAGGCTGGCTCATAAACACAGTACGAGCGCTACGCCATCCAGTATGGCGCATATCATATCTCCAACGCCGTCACTTGGGCAATCGGTAGCCCAGTCTATTACGCGCGTGCTGCATCCTGGTCCCGGTCGAGGGAAGGCCCCGCACCCCCTTGCCTCTGGGCCTTTTTCCCCAATCATGGCTGCATTGAGCATCTGGTGGTGCAGATCTTGGCGGCCCTTGTGTTTGCCCGAAACCAGACGGCAGTCCCAGCGATGGTGCTAGCAGCGCCTACTGTGCTGTGCTGCTGCCAGGAGCTAGGAACGACTGCCTTGTCCACAGTGCTTATCGTCTCTGGCTCGCGCAATGAATTGGATGGCTACCAAGGATGCAATCTCATGGTACCTATTACTCCGTAGCCCATGCATCCATCTATTCATACAGTAGTATTGGTGAGCCACGTTCCCTGCTGCCTGTGCGTTTATCATGTCCCCCGCACCATGCATCGATTATGATTATCAAATCGTTTCGCTGCCGCTATCAGTGGATGCCGCGTGACGCTAGCAGCGAACCAGATAGTGCTCGGAGCCCGCTGTCTCTACGGGGAAGTTGGGGGTTGGAGGCTGCCGGCCTTCTTTTAGTGGTCTCTGGCTGCCGCGCTAGGGCGTGGAGATGCTAGCGCGACGGGGCAGTGGCGCAAGCGACATTTACTCCAAGCCCCAGGCCGCAAATAAGGCTAGTCCGCCAATTGGGTGGTCGCACAATCCCTGCGCGTGCCTCTTGCACAGTTGCAGAGACTCGAGTCGAGGTGCAGCGCAACGTCTGGCGATGCTCCGGGCGTCTGGTTGCTAGAGCGTACGGGCGAGCGATGCTGTTTGACTCTAATTCTGTAGCGCACGCAGCCTCGTGGCGACAATGCGCATGGCAACGCTGATCACTGCTACGTACATGCCAGCACCTGCATACACAGCACAATGCATATCTGAATCGAGGTGTCATTTGCCTGGGTCTCTGTTCTGGATCTCGGCGAGGACCCTTATGCGGTACCTGGCCTCCAGCATCTGTTGCTGCTACCTCACGGTACCACCAGTGCGAATTACTCCGCACGCCGCTTGCCATTTGCTGTCAACCATGGGCTATGGCGATTGGGATAGGCTTTTTTTGTAATACATATACTACATATACTACCTACTAACATGTACAGGATGTGGCAGCCGCGAGCACTAGCAGAGACAGCTGCTTCGCCTCGTAGAAGGAATACGCAGGCACTATGCACAAGCCCAGAATCCTGTCCACTCCATAGGTACTCGACTCACATTCGACTCATGCATTGACTTGATATCAAGCTAGCCACGGCCATTTCAAGTACATATCACCATCTGCCATCAGAGACTAGAAACGCCTCACGCCATCTGCTGGGCTCGATCAACCAACTTACTCGTGTTAGCCTGTGCTCAGCTCTCGTTCGGGCCTCTGGAGCACTCCGCTGCATCCAGATCGCTCACACAGCTGTCCAGACATCACCAGACTCGTCTCCGCAATGGTTCCATTTCTCTCCAGCCAGCCTGGCTGCCATCTTGTCACACTCCCCTTCCAAGCTTCTTTGCCCACGCCACATGGCTCAAATTCGCCTCGATGATACCGCCCGCTGCAGGACAGCCTTGCTGCTGATAGCCATGCTGCCATGCCATCCAGCGATAGGCGTGTGATTGGTCCGAAATCCCATCAGCTCGTTCACGGCCCAGCCGACAGCTAGAAGCCAGCCAACTTTTGCCTCGTCGCTTGTCTCATACCGCTACAGCAAAAAGGTAGCACATACACCGATCACACACCGGCTGCTGGCGTCATTATGAAAGCCTTGCCTAGCACATCAACCGCGGCGTCGCCTGTGGTAGGCCCAAGGACAGACACCCTGGTCCCTAGGCCTCCACACACCATGATAGGACGACAGCGTGTGGTTGGTGGTTGCATCCCCGCGCAGCCGGTTTATCTATTCTATTCAAGCTTAGCACTATACACGGCTCGCCATTGGATCTGATGCCCTCCCGGTGGCGATGTGGGCTTCCATGAAGCATTCTAGCAAGCTTCTGCCCTGCTGACCTGCCATTCCTGGCCCAAAGCTGTCGTCTTGGCCCGAAGCGACGGCGGGTCGCATCTTGTCTGCTCTGCATGCTCTGCTCCGTTCTGGTATCATCGCCGACCATCCAATTTCACAAGTCGCGGGGCGAACACGAGTCGTGAGCCAGCAGAGGCCCGCTGCTTCAAAGACAGGAACAGGACCGTCTGCTCACTTTTTCGCAACTTACATATCTGCTCTACATAATATAAACACAGCAAGTGCTGCTTATCTGCCTAGGGCAAGGGAGAGGCCAATAATCTACCTCTGACCGAAGAGCATGGCCCAGTCTTTCCAGGGGTCTTTGCTCTCTTTTCTGGCATTGCTCCGGAGGGAATGCTACTACTACTAATTATCCAGTAAGCTCGCAGTAGTCAACTGCGCTTTGACATCCTGGTCGTCATTCGGGCACGTCGCCCGCAGGCTTCAAATTCGTTGTATCCCTACAGCCAGCCCAATTTCCACGCACATGGTTTACTTTCCAACTTGCAGCGCCTCTTTTCTCATCGCGTATTGACGAGACGTACAAAGTATGGTCATGGCCAAGCGCTAGCGACATATAATCAGCCTCAGCAGGGCTATTGGGGAGCACAATGGCCATTTTTGCCTCCCGTGACAGATGAGTGAAGTCTAGCTTAACGCTACCACCAAGATCTTGGCGATGCTTGTTTCTCGCCTCGCCCAGCAACCCCATCCAGGCCAGCGTCCCTAGATTGCAGGCACACGCGGCGCAGAGTAGTTCTATCTGCTGTATCACTAGTGGCGCCTAGCAGACTTACGACGCATAACTACCTGTCGTAGCCCTTCAGGTGTCTGCGAACTGACCACGCCGCTAGTACAAATGCGTAGGCCGCGATAACAATCGTGGGTTGACCGTCGACCCTGCTAAGAGTCCGATTCACCTGAATTGCAACTCCCGTTCTTCTCCAGATGGACACGCCAGAACCTTGAATCATTTAGAATGCTTTTAGCGCTCTCCAACTACAGTAGCTTGTGGCGCTATGCCTTTTGCTTCGTCCGGCTAACACGACCCCTCCCTCATGATAGCCGAGGGCACTTGAGGCATCCCAGGGCAGAGGACTGTCCGCCACAAGCCCGAATGCCAACACTAGAATGCGACATTTTTTCTAGAAGCCCGGTTAACACCTAGATGGCGCTATTAGCAGGAGGTTGTTTTATCCCGTGATGACACCACATCCGCGCAGGAAGGCTGCTAACCCAGAGTGCCTGATTGGCTGGAGGCCTTGCTGCTCGATGCCCTCGACTCCATGCCGCCCTTGGAGCGGATGACTGGCTGTCCCTGCTTACTAGCGTCGTTTTCGTATCTCTTCTCAGCTAAGATATCAATCTAAACGTGCGTATTTGGATACTACTGTCACTAGATACGAAACTTGGCGGTACACACGGACCACGAACAGCTCATATGCTCGACTAGTCTGGGGTGAAGTGGCTCGTTGGCGAGAATCAAGAGCCACAGCTGGGCGATAACACATGTCAAGTGGAGAGAGAATGGATTGAATCTCGGCATCGCAGAGGCAGCAATGCACGTGCGCTCTATCCACTTGCAGTGGCACGGTTCGGCTGACGTCTCGACCTCGAATATGGAGCAGCAGCCGCTGTCTCAACGGTTTTTCGTTGCATGGATATCGGGACGATAGCCCTGATGCTACATACATCACCGAGCACACGTTGGCAGTGCGGATCATATCTACGGCGCCTCACTTAACCTACGGACCTAGTCAGCATCGCCCTGCCGCCCGCAGGAACAGCCTTTGTTGGTGCGCCAAAGTAGCTTGCAGGACGTGCCTTGCCTAGCTGGCCTTCTGCCGCTTCTACTGCTATGTATCGAAGCGATTTCTGCCACCCCCGCAAAGCACCAAATTCTCCGTAGGGTAAGGCGGCACGGAGGGCGCATCTTAGGACGGTCTATATTTGTCAACAGGGAGTGACCGTCAGACCTTTGTGTTGTTCTAGAATCGTTGGAAAAGGCTAAACAGCACCGAACGCAGAGCTGATGCCTCACCTTTCCTCAAGCCAGGCGCGGATTGCTTCAGGTGTCATCGGCCAGACACACACTAATGCCTCTCAATATGCAGTCCCCGTATTTCCCGGAAGACGACACCGCTGAATGCTACCATAATAGAGTCCTGCTAAGGCCATGCGAATCTGCTTGACCACTAGGCCTCAGCAACGGCCCTTGCAATCTCATGCCACCTCCCACGACGCTATTGGGATGCTGGACTAATGCCCGCTGCACTTACCTTGCTCCGGCCAGTGTTAGCCGGAAATGGCTAGTTGCTCTCTGCTGGCGTGCCAGATGGACGAATGGCATTGTTGCTCAAGGATCGGCGACGCCGCTCCCTCTGCTAGTGCTTCGTACACAGGATACGCGATTCGGTATGCATATGTATGCCTGTAATGGCGGTGCTAAGACCAAAGCAGACCGAGCTGATAAGCTCAATGTCGCCCTCGTGCCCAAAATTTAGATACGGAGCAGCCGCGTCTTGACTCGACTGAGTTAGAGAGCTAGGCGAGCGAGCTATTACCCTTCGATTGAAGGACGAAAGTGATGACAATAATCACTAGGCAAGGCGGGAAAGGGCACAAGCTGGCCACGATCAACAAATCGTTCCCGTCTCGAGAAAGCTATGTGTCAACTCCATATCTCGAGGACCCTGCTCCTCCTTGGTGGGTTCCTGTCTTCCCTTTTAGAGGATCCGCCGCGCTTCGACCGAAAGATTAGACAGGGAAGCAGTGACAAGTTTGATTGTTTGTCGAATCTTGTACGAGTCAGTGTCAAATAACGTCAGTCTGTCCTCCATTATTAAGAGAATACTCCGCAATCTCGAACATTAAGCGCTCAAAGCTGAAGGCGATGGCGCGTTTGGTCTCCCCCCCCCCCCTCATTGGAATCATCAACTCGATATCGCTCCACTGGCATCCATCGCTTATTACAGCTGAGGGAAAACCCCTCATGACGTTCAACTGTCAGCAGCAGCATGCTCCTGGTCGGTCTCATCCAGACAGGGTCGAGCTCCGGGCCGTCAGTGCACCACACATTGACACCCAATCACCTCTTGGGGAATTCGTGTGCATTTGCGTAGCATCTTTACCATGCCAAGCAGCGGATTGGTTCTTGAAACGCAGCCGCTGAACGACAATCTTCTCCCTCTTTGCGACGCAGATACTACCTATAATGGAACTGTGACCATTCCAAACGGATCACTTTGATTCAAGCTTAAATTGATCAATGCGACGGTGAGTAGTCACAGCTAACTGGGCAGTGTGCTCTTCGTTTTCACAATCTGAGTTCTTCTTAGTCGCCCTCCGCCATGTCTTTCGATAGCGCCTCCCCTCCGCCTCTTCCGTCTCCAAGTCCAGGGAAAGACGGCATTGAATATTTCAACTGTTGCGGAGTAGCTTGCCAGAGTTGCCAGAGTTGACAAAACTCACGATGGGATCATTATGCTTCTCTCGGCTCACCCCTCCCCATGGTGGAGTTTCAATTACGTACAAACTTGCAACTTCGTTGAGCAAAGGCGAGATCCTGGAATCTGGGCAACTCCAGTTTTTACCCCATCGACTAAACGCATGCTCCAAGATTGAAGAGATGCAAATATCTCTTTGTCATGGCAAATCCGGGGCCCCAGGTTTTTGGCAGATGAATCTGGTGGCAAGCAGTCGGGAAGAGGATCCAATGGGTCCAGCCCGTGCCCGTGTGGAAACTTGGTCGAGATCATCGCCACAAATTGAACCTTGGGCGTCAGAGATGCTTTGGTTTCTATTTTGGAGGAGGCTGAACTCAATTAACGAGGAATCCAAGGCCCCGTGCAATCGTAGCGCGACTGCTACATACGACTTACGCGACATCTTGGGGCTCGGCAATTCGCGGCTAAACCCTCCTGCAAACATTCTACGCGCGATCACGAAATTTGCCTTTTTCAGCTGCACCATCATTGTTGCATGTTGCATTTTGATTGGGCACGGTATGGGCTCTTGTTCTTCGATGTGATTAGCCAATGGCGAATATGTTAATTAAATCTCCCCTGTATTTGTTCTTTTGGTGTGGCTTTTGCCACTGACTCATGGGGCAAGCCTTGTTTTTGGGCCGCTGACACTGCTATGTTGCTGTGGCTTCCAGCCACTCCGACAGCCATGCTAGGAGAAATCGAGACGAAAACGGCTTGCAGTTGGATGTATTGCGACAGCTCAATTTTACTGCTGCATGCAGCTTCCGAAGTTATCCGGTGAATATTCAGGGGGGCTGGGGTAAACGCGAGTGACAATCCGACACGGCTCAAGTATCAAGACGAACGCCTTCAGTTTTCAGCCAAGTAGAAAACGAAAGCCAAAGAGAGGAATACGTTCCAACCGTTCATTCTCGATGTTCGAAACCTTCTAGCCTGGGGTTTAAAGTTTTTTCTTCCCCAGACGGGTAGCCAGCCCCCAAAAGAAGGAGGCGCCGCGCTTGGGGGAAGAGAGTTTTCCTCTAAATGCTTCTAATTGCCTATTGAGGGAATTTGGGCGTGCACGTGGCTTGACCGAAGAAGTGGTGTTGTCGCTTCTCATCGGGGCATTTGCTCTTTTCAACATTTCGGTTTCCGCGCGGCTGGTGGCAAATGGAAAGGATTCCGCTTTGCACCTCGATCTCTGCTGGCGTGTCATTTTGAACGCGGCTTATTCGCCCATTCATCTTTTTATGCTTGTTTGCCAAACTTTGCTAGTTGTATTTTTCTTTGCCTCGTGTTCGAGATCTTGGTTTTCTTGGCTTTTTTCAACGGCCTCGAAAGTAAGTTGGGGGGGGGTGTTTGCCTTTGCTGGAGCAACATGTCCTCTTGTAGTTCTGTAGCTTGGTCCAGATGCTATCATGCCAAGAATTGGGAGACGGAGCGTTTTCCCCGCTGCAATGGCTACGGCGAAGAGGTAAGAATACTGTTTGTCTAGCATTGTAAGCAATGGTGGGTGTGTATGTCGTCCGTAGAATGTTTTGTAAGCTTCTACTCCCAGCATAATAGAGATTCCTTTGGCGGCCATTCCGATATTAGAGAGAACATCGAGAAATATTTTTATTTTAGGTTTTAACGGAATTTATGACTCGATAGATTGCGTCCTTTTCTACGGGGAATAGTCACTATGGCCAAGTAAGTTAACCAGTTTATTTGTATGAATCAAAGGCGAGAATCCATCTCTTTTGAGTCAATCCTTCCTTCTGTTTCTGCACAGAATATGGTCTAGTACTCCGAATCTTCTACTGGGGAGACAAGTCCAACTCAGGCAAATAGGGGCTTTCTTCTCGATTTCCAAGGGTACTAGCTTATCTGCTGGCGAAGATTATAATTACTCAAGTCACTGGTGTCCTTGATATGATGGTTCAATAAGGACGAGGCAGACTTGATGCTATAAGTTATTAGCAATTTTGGGGACGAAAAGAATACTATCATACGCACAAACTATCAAATTACTTTGCAGTTGAGCTAAGAATTTATCCTCAGAGATCTAAAAGAAAGCAGCCATCTTCCACTAGTTAAGATTGCCTCTCCAAAACTGCTATTAGCTATCAGAATGACATATGAACATCGGGTAAGATTTGACTTACAACAGCCAGGCCGAAATCTCGGCTATATCACAAGAAGCGGCAATCTTCTCCCTCTATTCTTCAAATACGGAACACTTATATTCTATAGCTGCTGGCAAACGTGTTATTAGCTATTGATACGGGAGAAATGTGGTTCATTCTCGCTTTGCATGGCCTAGTCTTGTAATCCATTGCTTACCCTGCACTTTTGCACGTAGAACAACATTACTAGCGATTCAACACTCATGTAGATGAATTCTCACAAAAATAAAAGCCGTTTGACACTCTCTTTGCCTGCAACTTTTTTTTTTTTTTTTTTTTTTTTTTTTTTTTTTTTTTTGCATTCAGCGATATAATCTTTATCTTGCTATTAAACAAGTATAGCTACAACATACTTGGTCCAGCTCAAGGCCTCGGATATATAGGAAAATGAGTACTTCAATTTATCAGCCCAACCGAAGAGTCGCTCTGTGACTTATTTATTCATTTACAAAGCAAACGCGAGAGTAGAATATGTATTTTAGGTATGAGAAGCTCCTTCACCACGCCATTTCCTTTCCCGGTTTCGTGTTACACGGACAATATATCCTCAACTGCGGTAACAGAGGCAATGCACGCTTTAATCATTAAATCGGCAGGATCCCATCGACTGCTTTATACTGCCGTTTTCCATCTTTTGTTCGTGTCCATGTAAAATTCCAACTCTCTCCCTTTTTATACGCCCCATGAACCAACCCCGCACCAACTAACGCTTGCGCAATTTCCACTATCAGCTATACCACTGCGCCCACAGCAAAACATATTACACCACCTCCACATCAGATTATACTACTACAACATTTAAAAAAAAACCCGCAAAAAATAAAATGCCAAGACAGGGACTTGAACCCTGGAATCTCTCGATAATGGTGTCAATTAATTATACTTAAAACCATCGCCTTAACCACTCGGCCATCTTGGCTAAAAGCGCTAATTAGCGCTAACGCGAGTTGCGGGTTTCTATAAGGAAGCTTCATCCACGAGAGATGCCACTGCGTATATTTTTGCTGTAGCGTGAGAATAGAAGCTGATTAAGTAGATTTTCAGATTGGTTTTGCAGCTGTTATTATCTGTTTTGGGGAGGAAACGAAATATAAAGTTTGGTGGTGGGTGAAATGCAGCATATAAGGAATAGAGAGCCCCGGAGGGCAGATGACATCCAGTGTGAGCAACAGCATCCAAGAACAAAATCGCTATTAGTACCATCAGTAATTGATATGAGGAGTATTGAATCTTATTATCTTTTATTTATTCTTTTATTTATTCAACTCCCATATGGGGATCTCCCAACATTTCAGCATATGGGGCTGTATAGATGGAGCGAGTGAAATCGACATTCTTTTCAAGCCTCTCCCGCAGCTACGAGCCGCAGAAGGGAGTTAATATCGCCAAATTGCGCGTTCTCTGATGACCGAAATAAATGACTGAGAATTCTGGAAACAGCCAGGTTGACATGAAAGGACATAGTGTAAAGACAAATGGTCCACATCCGATAAAGTCGTAGGGTAGTAGTTCATGTATCAGAATCTCATGCCACTTTATGTCCTCGAATATTCTAATTGACATAAAACAAAGACGCATTCAGTAAAAAGTTCCTACTTCGACATCTTTAATCAAGTTTTGGGAAATATAGCTCGTCGGCCCCTTTGAGAAGCACTCATTGATAACCGCCTGGTCAAGTTTATACGATCGGTCCCTCCTTTATGACGGGAATATCCAAATATATCAGAACAATCGATGAACTTGATGTTTTTAATCGTCATTTCAAGCAATATCTATGCGTAACTACCCTTTATTCTTTATTTAAGCTCATTTAGGCAAGTATTGTTGAAAGTTCATCGTCGGCGGGGGGGGTTGGTTAGTAGTAATACAATGATATAAAGAGATGACAGCCAGATGCTTTGCGCGACTCTTTAGAGACTAAGTTAATAAATTAGACCTATGAGTTTACGAGGTATGATGATCATGTTTCGTATATGTTAAACAATTTCATCATTCCAGCCCATTCAACGCCATCTCGGCCAGCCATGGCATATTTACGCTATAACGCACTTGTAAAGTGAAGATTGAAGTTAGACAAGACGCCGATAACTTGTATGATTCCAGAGATGAGATGAAAGTTTACGGTGTGCCAATCGTGAGATATGCTGGCATGGCTGATGTAAAGACGATAGAGTCTAGCCTACCATGTGGCATTGATATGTGGTGATCGCTCCTATATGCCCAGTAGCATAGTCGTTGTATAAGAGCCCATAAATTAGACGTGTTAACTTTCAGTAAGAGAAGAAGAATTATTCTTTGCCAGAAATCACCGTTAATGAAAGTATACACGCAACCTGGACCTCAAAATTGGCAAGTTGCTAGTGTTTGCGCAAGTTCACCCATGGTTTAGTTCATGGCACACGAGGTATAACTATTGAGCTTCCGCTACAGGTTCCTGATAATTCGCTGCTTACAAGCTCTTCTTATATGACCTTGATGATTCAGATGTAAAGGGCAATCATGCCGCACTAGGCCTGGATAACGTATTGCCTACCTAGCTGAAATACATGCAATAAAGATACTAGCATATACCTGAGTATTTAAAGTTCAATGACGTTTGCATTCTAACGCTGTCCTTTATCTTACGCTTCTTATTCTCTCTGGAAATGCACTCTGGGAAGTCTTTACAATAGACATCGTTCAAGAATACGGAAAGAGAGGCTTTGTACGGATGCCAATACGAGCAAGCCATATACAAATGCTAGTAGACTCTCTACGTTCATCTGAAGTCGTTGATAGCGAACACGATCTCTCCGAGACGTTCGGCGAACCGGCGAGCAATTTGGACAGCATAGTAATTTGTTGCCGTAAATAATAGAGAATATGAGCATACCAGCCATGCTAAATCTTCAACTTTTAATTTGATACGCTAGTATGTAGTAGATGACAACTTTTGCAACTGCTTCTCAAGCTAGTATGTTGTAAAGGTCCATTGAAGCATAAAACAAAAACTAAACTTAAATAATAAATGATGGTTGTCACTTCTTTCCAGACTCCAATCTCCCACGCGTGTATTGTTAAGCGTATGTCATATCAACTCTCGTAAATGTCTCTTGGCCACGTAATGCTCTCCCCGGATAAGGGATTCCCCGGATCAGAAGGGAGTACCAGAGACGTCTGTCGTGCGTATTATGAGTCCTAGTACTACAAAGTACACGAATAAAGCACAGATCAATGCCCCCCCCGGCCAATTGTGCAGCTCTAACGGAAAGTCTCCGGGCCCTTTGGCTACCATTCACATAGATAGGCAAGGGTCTCTTTTCCAACGTGACAGGTGACAAATGACAGACTGGGGAAAAGCAAAGCTGTGATTACGTACGGAACCGTTGGGATTGAAACAAAAAGCCTTTCATTCAGCTGAGTCGTGCTCCATATTCTGACTGCCAATCACTACACACTGCGGTCTCGGACGAGACGTCTGGCTGTATTTCGTGGCATGGAGCACAGACCGTGGCTGAGAGACCAGCGAGGCCATTGCAACACGAGATTGGGGGCCGCCGGTAAGCCAAAACGCCATGTACCACTCGCATACATATATAATATTACCATCTTAAGAAGTCGAGAGCAGGAGGCGTTTTGGACGGGGCGGTGCTTTAATTTGTTGCAACACCACTCTCTGACCGGTGAGCCACAATCCCCTGTTTACTCCATGCAGATGTTATGTAAGTGGTAGACATAAAGTAGTACCGCTCACATGCAAATCTAAAGGCCGACATCAGTGGCGCAACAGCCATTTCGGGGAAACCATATCGTGCATCCGTTCCCGTCTCAGCACATGCGGCTGTTGGTTTGTGGCGTTGGGATCAATAGGGAGCCTTTGCTTTTTAGACCCCGTACGAAACGCTGCTCATTTCCTAAACCCACACGAAAATTTTTCCCAACAGCTTAGCAGATTGAGAAATTGTTCGGGATGCTTCATGATCAGCAGCAGCAGTGGCGCGATTCTGGCGTATATAAGTGACGCTAATCGGCCTCTTCCGACAACTATATGTCATTGCTTTCGGTATGGGTGTATCCGGTTTCACTAACACGCCCACCTGTCTGTCAATTATGCCTTAATCCCAGTTCCATCGATCGGAAAGGGGCCAGGTATCCATAGCTAAGCAGCATATTGAATCCACGTAAATTTCATCACGCTTTCCATGACTTCGATTTGGGAAGAAAAAAGAAAGAAAGGTACACACCGCACGTTGGCGGAGTGGTGGTTATGTCCAAAGCGAAAGCCATAATTCGTACTATGAGCGATATTGACATGGGTCATTCTTAATAGTACAGATATTTAGCCCTAAGCCTCAGGCAAACCGAAAATGCGGCTGATGAGGTGAACGAAAGACTGGTCAGACTATGATAAGTTTTGTAGTCAAGTTTCAATAGGCGAGATAAGCCCAGTCCTGGTTCGACCGTTAGAACAAAGCTCCCTCATCTGTCAATACATGAGCTTCAAAGCCAGAGAAAGAGGCCGAGAAGTCTGTACGGGCCTAAGACGCCCCGCCAAGAAAGCACATCATTAGAATTTGATCTCAAATAATACCGCTTGGCAGTTGGCCAATAACGGGCTCCATCTCTGTGCACTCAACTGCTAAGTCGCTCGTATTTCTCATTCGATTTTAGGTCGCACTTCAATAACATCAACGACTATTCCGCCCCCAGGATGCATTCAATCCCGTGTTGACTGAGACCCGTCTCGAGCTGCGCCGCGGCACGGCAGACAAGCAGGGTAGCAACGCCAGACCCTCAACTTCGACAGCACTAAACAACGCCACCTGGAGGCGCCAGTCCAAGCTTGTCACTTAATATCTTACAGACGGAACGCAATCCGTATGGCCCATATTATGGTCCGTGGTTTCCTATTCCCCATGTTGCTTCAGGGATCTTCGAAGTTCGAGTTCTTCGTCCCAAACAGCTCAAGCGTAGCATGTTGCCTGGATCGAATGGACTAATGTCGCATCTGTTTTGTTTGGTTAGCATACATCCCGTTATAAGACGACGGTAGTCTAGTTATTATTGACCGAGCGAATATACATCAACTCTAACTCGGTATTGAGCGTGTCCTAATGGAGGTCCACATGGAGTCAATCCAGCGAGCGTGTTGGGGGGTCGACTGGCAGAGCCTAGCTTTCAAAGTCCATCTCAATCACGCGTCCCCTTGGATGATTCCCAGCCCAACCATTGTCTTTATCTCTTCTAATGATTTCTTATAGCATCAAGGGCTAGAATTGTGAGCCTCACATGTAGAATGAAAGGCTAGATGTGTGCCATCTACTGTTGATCCAGTGCGTTGAATCGTTGATCCTAGCTTCATATGCATGCCCAGCAGATTGCTCTGGACCTGATCGTCGCAATCTATGTACAGGTGCCAATGAGACTGGAGCTTCTCGGTTCCTCCTCGGGCTCAGGATGTCTGTACTGTTTTGCTCAAGTCTTTAAGGCTTGCTTCCCGAAGTGCAGTGTTGATCTTCTATACCCAGTGTCCACTAATGCTTGAAGGACACTGTAAATTCATAGTAGATAATTCTGAACCAAAGCAGCCAGCTAATACCAATCACCCGCCATTTCTTACCTGTAATTCAAGGCGTAAAAACCTCATGGTGACATTGGTCATACTAACTATGGCCTACCATAATCAGAGCCGTAGTGTTAGTGCTTGTAGGAATGAAGCTGGGCAAAAGCTAGATCAACACTCTTTGGCGGCTTCGTTATGTCCGATGCCGCTCTCACGCGCTACGCCATAGAGGTGATAGTAATATTAGTGCCTAGAGCTCTCGCCTATGTGCTCCGCACTCGAGCGGCGGGCTCAGCAGCGGACCTGGCTCCGTAGATCTGGGACGGGAGTTGGCTGACATTCTACTGCCGTAGCTCATAATATTAGTCTTTACCCTAGACGGATTTCCGGTCAGCCGTAAAACAAAGCCAAGGGGTGATGTTGGGAATGCCAATTGTAAAAATAGCGAATTTGTTGGTTGCTATGATTCGTATATATAGACTGTGATTATTTGGTCAGCCCATGGCCAAATGTAGTAATAATGCATTGACTTCTGCCAGCCTAGCTGGTTCTCGCGGTACCGATGGTAGGCACCGACTATTATAGCAGCTGTAAGACGATATAAGCTGTCAAATATCGCTGATGCAATATTCGCGCCGCCTCATCTTGTAGATATTGGGACATCCTAGTCTACTAGGACGCACATGTAGTCTTATATGCACAATATTCTATACCTCACAAGTATAGAATACGGGACACGCCATCTCAACATGGGAAGCTATGTGGGATACATGGACCACGAGAGAGGAAGGGGGAGAGCCGTGTTGGTGATTTGGATGTGGACCTGGACTGGTACTTTAGCGATAACTGCGCTGTAAGCATACTGCCGCCAGATTTCTGGTGATGATAGTATGTGCCAAAGGCACTAACTCATCTATTAGAATGATTATTCTAGACGCATGTTGCATCTAAGGGGAAATGGATATCAACAGACTGAATCTCGCTGCTTCCACGAGTCTGGCACGTGAATGGGAGTGGGGAGGGCCAGACCTCTACTACTAGGCAGTTTTGGCAGTATCATGGGAAAGTACTGAGACGTTAGTGCCCCCAATTTGACCCTTGAGCTGCTCGCTTCTGAACGATGGGCCTGGCCCGCCTAGAGGCAGGGGGTCGTAAATTTAGGCAGGGCGAATTTTGGCTCTGAATAGCCACAATGGGTTAAGGCAAAACCCAAGGCCGGAAATGGCCTTGACGGAGAAAACAGAATAGGAAATGAGAGAGCTCACGGGGGGCACTTGACCCCGAGAGACCTAGCCTGCTAACCCACCAAGTAAGGCATGTCATAAGGTTATGGAGCCAGCTTTCGCGAACGAATAGATATGCGGGAAGGCTGAGGCGATGCCGTTACCTCCAAGAGATCTGCCAGCAGGTCAAACAAGAAACGATGAGCGTGGAGTGGTGAATATTGGGGGTCGAGCTCATACAACAACTTCCCCTAATCGCATGTCCTCTCCTGTCGATGCTTCGTATAGTAGGCCAAAGATAGGTCGTGCATCGAGAGGATAATGTCAAATTCGAAGTTTCTTTAGAGGTCTACTATAAAACGAGATTGTGTCAGAACCGGCGTATGCAGCCAGCACTCGTAATATGAAGTTGAGAGACTTGGATGTGTGTCAGAGTAGAGCGACACTACTGAACCTAGAATACTGGGGATGCGGCGCACTTGTGAGAAATCGATGAATCACAAATCAAAGCTGTGGGCTGACAGATTGATCAGGTGTCTCGTAATCCAAGTTCTAGCAGTAGATGCTCTCTTTGCTTTCAAAAATTGGATGCCTTCTCTCCTTTCGCCAACCAAAAGGTGGAAAACAGCGAGACAGATGTAAAACATATCGTATGGATCTCGGGCTGTCTTGGGCGAGATTGCTTCTAGGTGCATAGATTAGCTGAAACAGTTCCTGGCGAGAGCATCCATTTTTCATTTTTCATTTTTCCTCTTTTTTTTCTTTTTCTTTTAAAGATCTGTCTTGTATTTTGGAAAACGAAAATAGCCCACAAGTTATTATTTTTTGGTTATAATGCAAGTTTCTCACAGCTTGCCACGCACACACTGTCTGCTGTTGCTGCACGGCGGTGACTAGTATCTGGTGGTGAACTGTAGTCGCAGGTCAGCAATTTGAAATACGATACAAAATCGCACTCCTTATTCTCAGGAGAGAAGTGCCCCGTACCGGAGCTGCAGCTTCCGAATGACAGCGTCTTTCTTTCTCTTGTTGGAATGAAATCTGATTGATCGTAAAGGGAGGGAGACTGTTCTCAACAAAAGGTCGACTCCAGCACCACACCGGCAGTACTTAGTAAGAGCACTAA
This sequence comes from Trichoderma asperellum, assembly GCF_020647865.1. NCBI lineage: Eukaryota > Fungi > Ascomycota > Sordariomycetes > Hypocreales > Hypocreaceae > Trichoderma > Trichoderma asperellum. The sequence continues at coordinate 3,082,820 of NC_089418.1, forward strand.
GAGATTGACAATGGTGCTCAATGCCTAGGGGTTTGGCCAACGTCTCCCTGCAGGATATGCCTGATAGCAATTGACTCCATGGTTTGACACCACCATCGGATTTATTGTGGCGCAATGCAGAGTAAGGTTCCTTAGGTGGTCATCAGTGTCTATGATTGCGCCCTGGAATCGGGGCGCTCGTGCGGAGTAGGGAGCATAATAAGACGAACTCTAAAAGCTCTCGTAGTAAATGACCTGACATCAAACATTATCCAGAATGAAAAAGACTCATAGCTGTGAGAGCAGCCTTTCCCATGGTACGGCGCCGCCGCATTGCCATATTTCCACTGCCAGCTCTGTCCAATTTGCGTCTAAGCTTGGCCGTTGTTCCCGTCGCCTCGGGAGGCGCCACTGCATTATGACATGCTGCTGCTGGTGCTATGCCCGACAGCTTGAGAGCATGGACCACAGCCAGCCAGGCGTGGGCAGGGGCCACTTTGTGATGCCGGAGGAGACCTCTGCAAAACCCCTGCATGCATCCCTGCAAGCCCTGCTCATGTCCTTGGCAGCCCATCAAAACCCCTGCTGATTGTCCTCTTAGCGCAGGCGCTTGGTGTGCCTCTGGCGGCTTCCCTGGTCCCTGAGCCATCTAGTGCCAGTACGTTGCTGCTGTCTGTCTGTCTTGCTGTCACTCTGATACCCTGGGCAAGGGACATTAGCCTCTGGTGACGAAGACAGCATCAAACATGTGCAGCATCTAGGGGCGTGGATACGAGTTGGCAGCACACGCCTTTGGAGGTGACGAACTGGCCAAAGGGGGCGAGTGATTGGCGGCGAGGCGGAACATGCTGGGTGGGTAGAACAAGTAGGTAGTTACTCAGATGGACACGCACCGATCCAGCTTTTCCAAGCAATAAACAGCAGTCTCCCCGAGACGCCAGACTCAGAGACGGCTGTCTGACCTTTCCTTTCCTCTCGATTCCCTCGCCTGCGCGTGGACTTGAGCATACGAATATCGTTCGCTGCCCACTGGTTGGAAAAGGACGCTGCTTTGTGGCTTTGAACTAGAATACGAAAGGCGAACCGAACATCAGCTTGGAGTTGCGGCAACACTCAACGAGCAGCAAAAACAAACCGACAGACAGACGCACGACGACAATTGTGAGAGACGCCAGATTCGGAGTGGAAGAGGCCAAGAGGGCTGAACCCGCCAGAGGCTGTATCTGGGTACGGAGCCGCCGCTGGACGACTTTGATTAAGAGAAACGAAAAACCAATCCACCCTCGCAGGCCTCTCGTCGTCGCCTGAAGCAAGAACGTGGGATCAGTTCCCAGGTACGAAGTACATACTGCCCGCCCAGGGAAGCGTCTGGGCCACGGGGCCAAGACACTGATTTGAGCCCACTGCACGAACCCTGCACAACGGCCAACCCTGCTCGTGCGCACCCGACTCGGATCGCCGCAGTGCATGGCCAGTCTTGCATTCCGATTCTCCCCAAAGTCTGGCCTCTGATCTCGATTCTGCCTGCATCGAACCGCTCGAGTCAGCAGCGGCTTACCGGTTCAAGGACGCACCGGCTCCCATCGCAATATCGCTTGGGGCCTGTCATACCGCGCCATAAGCATCGATTGAATCTGTAAGTACCAAGCATTATTTCCTACAGCGCCTTCTCTGCGCTAGCTCCCCAGCACCAGCACCAGCACGAGCCCCCCCAAAAAGGAACAAAGGAAAAAAAAAACAGACCGAGGACAGACGGGTTCATTGCTGCGTAAGGCGGCGTCACGATCGCTCTGTGGCCCTTGACCTGCTGGTCGTCTCCGCCATTCCCGCCATCGCCAGCATCGTGTTGTCACGGAAGCTGCCGGGCGAATGAAGTGTTGTTCATTCCTGCTCGGCTCCGCTTCCCGCCTCCCATCACGACCTCCTTTCATTCCAACCACGGCCAGGCTCTGCTTGCCACAACACAGCATCGCCGAGGCATGATGCGCTTTTGCTGATGACGCAGTCCAGTTCACTCCATCGCCTTCGGATACCATAGCCAAAGCCTGCCTCAGGAGCTGCCCTGCGCACTGCGCCACCAGCTCGTCGCTCCTGAGCTCCGTCACGACCACATCTCTTTCCATCTTCTTCTCCCAGCAAAGACTTGCGTGGAATACTAAAACAACGCGACCTACAAAGCGAATAAGCTAGACCATTCTCAAATCTGCCATTTACGGCTTTGCGGGGAATCTTGTCTTCTTCCTTCACTTCTCTCGGCACCCGACGCAGACGACTCCATCACTTCCTGCTTACTATTGGATATTGGCTGTGATTTTCCTCCGGACCCGATCCCAGCCTGCTTTTGTTTAAATCTTTATCTGATACCGGCCGTTGGGCGCTGGGTTCTAAACTGGGAGACTGTTATCCGATGACCTGATCAACAACCAGTGTCCTTGGCCCTCCCAATGCTGAGCGACAATCATATGCGAGCGAGCCTTCAGGTGGCTCCATTGGATCTCACAAAATCTCGACCTGAAGAGGCCGACGATGGCTCTCTGTCAAACAACCAAACTCCCAAAGGCGAATCAAGTTTGGAAACTTCACATCTTCGCTCTCAAATGACGCCTCCGGTGACTCCCAATGGCTCGCAGGAGGACCTATCCTCCGTATCGACGCCCCATATGCCGCCCGTTTTCCACAACTTCCTCCGCGCCTTTTATCCTTTTCACCCGACTCTCGCAATGGCCGATTCTAGCGTTACTCTACCACTAGACGAAGGAGACGTTGTTCTGGTGCACTCGATCCACACAAACGGGTGGGCAGATGGGACACTTCTAACATCAGGCGCCAGGGGCTGGCTTCCAACCAACTACTGCGAGGCGTACGAGCCGGGGGAAATGCGCAGCCTCCTCAAGGCGTTACTTAATTTCTGGGACCTGTTACGAATAACAACGATTGACGAGGACCATATGTTTCAGAGCCAAGAGTTTATGAAGGGCCTCATTGGTGGAGTGCGCTATCTTCTGGTAAGTCACCTTGTTGTGGTATGGCTGTCAACGGGCAACTGAAGCTAACGTATTCCGTATAGGAGCGCACTCGGTGTCTAAGTCGTGAATCAATGCTCATTAAGCGATGTGATCCTCTACGCAGATGCCGTAAATCGCTGCTATCAGAACTTTCATCACTTGTGAAAACGGCGAAGCGGCTCCAGGACCTTCAACAGGTGGCGTTCGAGTTCCCTGATGAAGTGAATGACGTTGTGGACCAAATGATATTAAAGGCATTTAAAGTCGTTACCAAGGGAGTAAGATTTCTCGATGTTCTCGAAGACGATAAGCGAGCTCACTCATCCTCGCACACCATTCATACAATGCCTCCTGTAATCGAAGAGACGTGTGTTCCGCCTACGCCTCCCGCAGATCGGGGTGTGTTTACCGAACAGACACAAACAGTTCCAGATGACCGTGCTTCTGCTGCTGCCACAGCTGGCGATGAGGCTTCTCTTGCTTCTGAAGAGACCAATGCTGCTGCACAACTAGTCCAGCCCAGCCGCTGGAGCAAGCGACTATCGTCATTGAATGCTCAGGCTGGCACCAATTCAAATCGGCATTCTCAAGCTAGCACGGCACAAATGAATCGTCTTTCTGCAAACATGGCTCACCGACTATCGCTAGCTGGACCATCTCCGCTCTCTCGCCCTCACCACCTTGTGTCTGAGCGTCTTAGCAAAAGCCACGACAAGTTTCTTTCCCATCTTGGATCTTTTATCGGCCGCCTGCATCTGCAGTCACAATCGCGACATGAGCTTGCAACAGCCATTAAGCAGTCTGCTATTTCTGGAGGAGAGCTTATGGCTGTTGTTGATGCGGTTAGTACGCAGAGCAGTTCTATGATCAACGCCCTGGTTTCATCAAGAGATGCTCTCCTGGAGCGTATTCAGGACTTGGTGTGCGCTGCTCGGGATACTTTGGCGAATGCGGAAACGGAAGGAGCAGACATCATTATGCCACAGGATAACAACATCATGCTAAATTCTGCGACAAGCTGTGTGAGAGCGGCTGGAGAGTGCGTCGCCTTGACAAAAGGTGTAATCGAGAGATCGGGAGATTTTGAACTTGAGTCTGTTGGGAATGCCCTGCCTTTGGATGCAATTGTTCTAAATGCCCCTGCAACTAGATCAAGGACACCATCAGTGGCAGAGAGATCCGAGGCTGCTAGTGTTGTCGGATCGGCAAACTCCCCTGCCAGGCGGCCAAGTGTCGTGGCACTTGATAAGCCTTTGCCTCGTGTCCCCGATAGCCAGCCCGATGAAGAGGCTACGCCGCCAGCTACGTCTCCCAAAAACTCTCGACCCTCATCGGTAGTGGGAGAAGCGGTATCAAGTCCAGCCTCCTCCGCTACATCTGTTGGTCGAACACTCCCTCCTCTTCCAAAACTTACCACAACCTCGATACCCGCAGATACGACCGAAAATGGCTCTGCTCGCGAACTGGACCTTCATTCGTCTTTTGATAGCATGGCTGGCTCTAGTGCTGGAAGCAGCACAACATATCTGAGTAGAGACTCAGAAGTCAGTATCCTATCTCAGAGCTCAACGCGAGCCACTACCCCTGACCAAACGCTGGTTCCCCGAAACCAGCCCTCTTTATCCGAGCTGAGCACTACCGGAAGCTCCACCCATACAGAAGAAGCTGATGATGTCGAGTCAAAGTTGTTGATGAAGACATACGCACACGAGCTCGTATTCAACAAAGAAGGCCAGGTGACGGGTGGCACACTTCCAGCATTGGTTGAGCGTTTAACCACTCACGAAGCTACGCCCGATGCCACATTCGTCTCAACATTTTACTTGACGTTTAGGCTTTTTGCCACTCCCATACAGTTGACAGAGGCACTCATTGACCGATTTGAATATGCGGAAGAGTCGCCGCAAACATCAGGCCCGATTCGCTTGCGGGTATATAATGCTTTCAAGGGCTGGCTTGAGTCTCACTGGCGCGATCAGACCGACCGAGATGCACTGAAGCTCATTATTCCCTTTGCTGAGAACCGGCTTAATTCTATATTGCCATCTGCCGGATCACGGCTGCTAGAACTAACGACTCGTGTGTCTAATGAAGGAGCGCTGGTGCCTCGGCTTGTCTCTTCTATGGGCAAGACTAACACGGCCATCGGCCAATACGTCCCGGCTGATCTTCCTCTTCCATCTTCTATTATCTCAAAGGGCCAGCAGAGCGCACTGCAATCCTTCAAGGCCGGCGGCGTCTCGCCTACAATACTCGACTTTGATCCTCTAGAGCTTGCCCGCCAACTAACCGTCAAGCAGATGAACATCTTTTGTTCCATCTTGCCCCAGGAGCTTCTGGCCTCCCAATGGATGAAGAAGGCCGGAGCAGATGCGCCAAATGTCAAAGCCATGACTGCTCTATCGACCGACCTATCAAATATGGTTGCCGCAACAATACTTCAGCATTCAGAGCTCAAAAAGCGGGCCGCCGTCATTAAGCAGTGGATCAAAATTGCGCAGTCATTCTTGGAACTTCATAATTACGATGGTTTGATAGCCATCATCTGCATCCTTAATAGCAGCACCATCACTCGCCTGCGTAAGACTTGGGATGCGATATCACAGAAGCGTAAAGAAGTGCTCCGAAACCTGCAAGAGATTGTAGAGCCGTCGCAAAACAACAAAGTTCTTCGCACAAAACTACATGATCACGTCCCTCCCTGCCTGCCTTTCCTTGGCATGTATCTTACTGACTTGACTTTTGTTGATATCGGCAACCCGTCAACGAAGCGTGTATCTTTGGGGAGCGAATCTGAAGTAGATGGCGCAGGCGGCTTGACAGTCGTCAACTTCGACAAGCATTCTAAGACGTCCAAGATTATCGGAGAACTTCAACGGTTTCAAATACCTTATAGACTGACGGAGCTGCCTGATATGCAGGACTGGTTATCAGCACAGTTTCAGCAAATCCGTGAAGCAAGCAAAGGGAACGTTCAAGTGACATACTACCGAAAGAGTCTCTTGCTTGAACCACGCGAGCCTATAGTGAAGCGAGAGACTGCTGAGTCGCCGGCAACGGCAACGGCGGCAGCAGCTGGTCGACCCGATATTTTCGGCTGGATTACGCGTGATCGTGTTGGACAAAACTCGACACCACAAGCTTAAGGATACATAAGCTTGCCTTGTTTTCATTTTTCCCTTTCCAGCCAGGAATGGAACATTCCAAAAATTCTACGTACTGGCACCCACATATACATTGCTGCCTGCTTTTGATTTCGATACCCTGGCATTATTTTCTGGCTACATTTTATGTTAAATCGTGAAGCGCGAGGCACCATACCGCTAAACCGAGGCGTACTAAGGAAACCGTCAATCAGAACGACGGTGTCTTCCATAAAATTGGAATTGGTGAAAAGCTCTTATAATGCTACTAAGAGCGTCGTTCCAAGTTTCTACAATGAAAATGCGCACGTTATTTTTTAGACACCTCGAGCGAAGGGGTTCATTGAATATAGGAGAGCTGAGGGAGTACGTTGCCCCGTTTCTGATGCCTCACTCCACGATGTTTTTCTTTCTGTCTTTCTCTTTGTTTCTTGTTTCTGTTCAATCGTTCGTTCGGAAGGGGGTGGAAAGTAACGGCGTTGGTGATTCTGGCTTTCAATTTTCTATTGGGTGCATGGGCGTTGGAACACAAAAGGGCCTAATTTTTGGAGCAAATCCGATTGAATGAGATGATACACGATCTGTCCTCTTTTATCAAGTTGTTGGGAAGAAGTGTGTAACGTGAACATGCTTAAGCGGTCGTGGAATGGCGTCATGATAGGATGAGATAGGTTAGAAGACATGGTAAAAGGGGAGTTTGTGTATAGCATGGAGTTAAAATCTGTATCAGATGGCAAATTAAACCAGGTAGAGCAAGAAGAAGGAAAATTTGAATTTACTTTTCCCTTGAAATGAAAGGAGAATACAAATGATAGAAGCACAAGGGACGGTGTTTGAACTTGCAAGGCTAGCTCGATAGTCACTGGCGCCTAGTCATGGCTGAGATGAGCCGAGATGGCGATGTATATGAAAGATGTAACCCCGTACACGTGGCAGACGCGGAAAGCCTATGCTGGCACATGCCTAGGCATGTACTATGTTGAAGATGGAGGGATGGAGCGGATAGAAGGCAGGGAGATGGAGATGGAGATGGAGATGGAGATGGAGGCATGTCAGATGGCTTGGCTGCCAGCTAGTCTAGACTGTCTAGGCTGTCTAGGCCCGGGCATGGGCATTAGGTAGGCCACGGGGAAATGGAATCCAACGTTGTGAGATCAGCTCCTTCAGATTGGACTATTGGGAGATGGACAAGGGACTAGAGTAAGGTAGTAGGTAACATGCTCGATTGGTTGGTGGAACCTGGGATTGTTGCTTTGCCATGACTGATAAGTGAAAGGAACAGGGAGTGCGGACATGCTGATATGGGGAGACGATACGGAATACTACAAGAGGACTATAGAATGATTGTAAAAAATAATTTTGAGACTTATGGACAGCGTGTATAGGTATGGAGATTTCCGTAATGTTTCCAGTTGGAGCTCACGTATAATACGAACAAAGCATGAGGGTTATCGCACAGTAGAGTAAAAATGGGTAAAAATGACTTTTGGCGATTTGGCTGGTGGCATGTAGTATTAGCGCGCACAGTAACTACTAAACTACCTCGAGTACGTAATGAGCGTACCTATAATACGCCTCGCGCGACCCCGTTTTAATAGTCTTTTTTTGCCAGGCCCGGCAAATGTAACATTTCGTTTTTTGGAGTACGGAGCACGATCCGTATGAAGGTGTTGGAACCGCGTACCGTTTTCGATGTACCAGAGTACCAGGAGTATGGCCCGGTAACCGAGGGTGGGCTCCGTTATTGGGCGTGAGTTTGGTGGGAAAAGGGTTTCTTTTTTTTGCCTATCTCGCTGTTTGTGTGGGTTTTGTCCTTTCTTTCTTACTGGTTGATTGATGATGGATGGCATGGGAGGTTGGGTGTGGATGGATGGATGGGTACAGTACATACATACAGTATGGAAGCCCGTCCGTCCATACAGCAAGAGCCAATATATTAAACCGTGAACCACACCACCACGCTGCTGTATGATAACGGATAGCGTGTGCAATTTAATTTGGATGCAGCGCGCTTTGGTGAGGGGTAGCCAGAAAAATAGTAGTAAAAAGAAAGATTAAAGGGATCGACTGCAGCAGAGCATCTCGCGGCTAGTCGGATAAGGGAACTCGTTAACATGTGCATGTGCTCGTGCATGTTATGGGAGGTGAGGGTGCTTACGAGAGGAACAAGCAAGAGAATAGGAATTAAAAAATTTACTACTATTTCTAGGCACTGGGAGAGGGGGAGCAAGTCTGCATCGCTACTAAAGGTGTACATCCTTTTGCTGAAAAGACTCACTCGTTTTGTCCTATTGGAAGATTTGCCTGTTCACCGTGCATATAACTACTTAGTAGGTATACAGTAATTACTGCCTGCTAATACGTACTACCTCTATCTGTAACAAGTATATGGCTGGGGGAGAATATAGGCAGCTGGGGCCCCGCGATAGCCATTGGAGTGTGGAGGCCCGCGCATCCTCTTGACGGGCCCCAGGGCCTCGGATTGGCATTGGACTGGGACGAATGTCACGAGCCAGTGCAGCGATGCCCAACACAAGAGGCCATCAGCTCCTTGGAGTGGTATGTATCCTCTCTTGGCAGCTCCAGACAGCTGCAGAGCCCGGCTGCCACTGATGCCACTGGCGCTTATGCTAGTGCCAGTATCAAGGGAGCGTCTAGCGTCCTGACTGATGGCTGAGCTGAAAATATGAGTCGATTGCCACGATCTCGAAATGCTAAAATTACAAGTACGGCATCATGGGGAAGTTCGAGATGAGTTTACTGCCAGGGTTAGTCAGCCGCCATGACCCGCTGTGGTTTGTGGCTTGAGGACATCGACACCGAAAAGGACGGGACGAGGGAACGTTACATGGGTGGCCTAGGCCCAACTCGGAACTTTAAAGAAGCGATCTCCCTTTTCTGCTGAGCCAAAGGAGCTGGCGCTTCGGCTTCTCGCAGGCGGGTGACCCGTTTTATGGCTTGGCCCCGGAGCCGGCGCTCGTTGGTGCGATCGAGAAGCGCCCAAGGAAGGGTTTCCGGGCTGGAGGCAGTTGGCTCTGCGCAGCGACTTCGTATCGTATCGCGGGTATCGTGCTCGTATGGCGATGCGATGGGATGCTGCGCCGGCAGTGGGATGCTGCTGTGTGCGTCCTACTGCTGCATCATGTGCTCGCTCGTATGTGTGCCGCCGGACACGGGGATTAGAGAGCCAAGCATCAGACCTGCTGCCTATCGATGCCTGCTGCAGTAGGTATCAGCAGCAGTATCAGTCACTGGCCTGATAGTAACCGAAGATGAAGCGGCCGGCCATCTGTGGCTCCAGCGAACCGGCCTGCAGCCTCTTATCCTCATCATGTGGCTACCATAATTTGTGCTAGCACCAACTGGCTGCTAGCTGGCCCCCATGCCGAAGCGCGCCCCGCCCCGGACCTTTTTCCCTCCTCAGGGTGCAGCGCAGAGTCGCGGCATCGGCTGCTGATTAGCCCACTGGAAAATGTCGCCCAGGGGTCGCAGGCGGCCAGTCAGCGCGCTGTTCACTGGAAGGCTAATGCTTGTTTTTGCATTTCGAGGGGCGGTGGCGGCGCGCCTCGATCTGGGCCAAATCCCCAAGGTGACCAACCAGCAGCCGGGGCCATTCGGGCCTTCGTCCGCGAGCTGACAGGTTCGTTTTGGTGATGAGGCAGGGGAGGGGGAGAGCGAAAGACAGGCAAGAGAAACAGCGCCCTTGTTCGCTAAGAGTCAACTTTTTTTTTTTGGGATATTTCCCCTCGAGCAATTCGCATTGCCTGACGAATTGGGGGCCACCCCGGCTCAGCTTACGATGGCGAGTGAGATACGAGGACCCCAGCCTTGTCCGATACGGGTAGGAGGGAAGGGTTGTGTAGCGTGGCCGGCCTGTGAGTTGGCCAGGGATGGCTTCGACACTTTTTTTTTTTTTTTTTTTTTGCGTTTGTTGGAAGCGAGAAGATGAGAAATGACGAGAGAAAACAGAGGACAAAGTCAGCTAATTGGGGCATGGGGAAGAATCTGGGGGACGGGCAGCGCGATTCAAACGGCGGGTTTGACTCCAAGCTAAACTGCAACGCCACCACACCCATTCGCAAAAAATAGAAGGAAAAAAGAATAAAGACAAAATAAAAATAAAATAGAACCAAGAGAGTAGTTTACTCCAAATCTCAACGAGACCGCCACGCCGCGGGGCAGCAGACGGCTCAGAGAAGTTGTTCCCTCGTTCACCCTGCCTTTTCTGCATCGACCTGCTAGTGCAGGAAAAGCAATATCGGATGCGACATGGGTTGCATTTTGCCTTTGGCCAATGCGTGTGCGGCTGTTACATGCCGCCTGGCTGTTGAAACCAACAGAGCCGTCCAATCTCACATACACACTTGCTATCACAGCCACGAGTACACGCGATACCGATCCTATCCATGGCCCAGCGTCTTCAAGTTACCTCATGTGCAGGACTGCAGTACTCGCACCTAAAATTGGAGTACACCTACAGGTAGTATCCATTCATTGATATTCATTGCCATCTCGACTCTGCCCGTATCTCCAGTCGCGCGCTGCTGTGGCGGCCTAGCCGAGTGGCGCTGCTCCACCAGCGGCTCCTCGCTCATCAAAAAAAAAAAAAAAAGAGCCAAACCCTGGTCTCCTTTTTGCTGGGTATTAGTGTCCTTTTTTTTTTCCCTTTCTAATCTGTAATTCTTTACGTATAGCTGGGTTTTTGTCTTGTGACGGCGTGAACTTTTCTTTTTCCAATCTGCCGCCTGAGATACGAGGCGTTGGAGCATGTTACTTGTACTGTACCTACTCCCTATCAGCGCATTGTAGGTAGTATCATGCCATCACATCTGCCGTCAGGGCGTGATACCTACATACCTAGTAGATAGTAATGCTCCATCTTGATATCTCGTTATCATTCTTCCGACGTCGGGAAACAGTATCCTATAATTAGCAGATGGAAGATAGAAGATAGCGGTATGCATCGGCCAAGAGCAAAAGGCACATGCCAACCAGTAATTGTCACTCCACGCCGTGTCTCGTCGGTTGCTCTGGCAATTGCTGGCAGGTACGTACATTCCGGTGGCCATCAGCTGCAAAGCATCACGGAACCCTTTTCTTTGTTCCCCAAAAAGCCACCACCACCACCGCCGCCGCCGCCAAAACTCACCAAGGCTCTCGGCCCAAGCAGCCGCTCTGCTGCCAATGCCACTGATACCGCTATCTCGTCTCCTCTGCAACGAGTGGCAGGACTAGCACGGCTTGTACGAGCACTAGTCAGCGCCCTTCCCACATTCCCGATTGTCACGTAGCCTGTTGATGCAACCTTTCTTCCTGCTCCACCCCGTTACTCTCAGCCTGCGCCGGGCCAACAGAGACCCCTGCCCGGCCTCCAAGGTCGCATTGCCGTCCTCATTAACGTTTAGCTTGGCCAACCAGGGCCTCTCTCGTCCAGCGCAGGCTCTGGCGCACTGCTCTTGGCTGCTACCAACGCCCCGGGATCCACGTTGTATGCACTCTGCGTGCACGAGGCTAGGCACTAGGCACCGTTTGCGGCATCCTTCTCTCGACTCCTTTCTCGTACAGCAATCGCCTCCAAGGTACCAGGCCGCGCGCAGATGATTGTGGTGTGACTTTGCAGTCCATCGTCCAGCCTGTCCCCCCGGCCCAGTCTCCGCACCCATACCTGGTGCCCTCGCCGCTCATCCGTCCATCCACAGGACCATAATAGAAAGTGGTTGCTGGAGAGCTAGTCTGGTGCTAAAAGTCAAGCAACCTTGACCTTGGCCCTTTGGTCGTTCCATCCCCTGGAAGCAATTGCGGGATGGGGTAGCCCTGCCGATACTACCCTCCAAAAGCGCTGGGCCCGTCAGATCTGCGCCGCGACAATTCATATATCATCACGTCCCCCGGATTCCTCTCTGGATCCTCTCTTGAGCTCTTCTTCTCCTCACTGTCCGCTCCCCAATCTTGTTCCACGGCTTCGGCTACCTCCCGTTGGAACTCGCGTGCGCAGCTCCTCCAACCCAAGACAGATCCGCTCTGCTTGCTGCCGAGCGTTGATATCCTCGACAAAGAAAATCCCCATCCAGGCTTATAAAGCAATTAGGAACGGCTTGAGCCTCTCTTCTTCGCCATGGCTGATGAGGAGAAGCACGCTGTGGACGCTACCCCACAGGTGGCTCCCGTCGATGACTACGCCGCCGCCCAGAACGAGTATGTTGACCGGCCTAATGGATGGATCTACAAGGGCTACAAGATCTTTGGCCGTGAGATCTACTACGCCTCGCCCAGAATCCAGCTGCTGCTGGTTGCCCTGGTGTGTTTCCTCTGCCCCGGCATGTACAACTCTCTGAGTGGTCTGGGAGGTGGTGGCCAAGTCGACACCACGGCCCAGGATCACTCCTCTGTCGCTCTGTACTCTACCTTTGCCGTCGTTGGTTTCTTCTCTGGCACCTTTGCCAACCGTCTCGGTCTTCGTCTCACTATCGGTATTGGTGGTCTCGGTTACTGCATCTACAGCGCCTCTTTCCTCAGCTACAACCACAACAAGAACGTTGGCTTCGTCATCTTTGCCGGTGCTTTCCTCGGTGTGTGCGCCGGTCTGCTCTGGACTGCTCAGGGTGCTGTCATGATGGCTTATCCTCCTGAGAACAAGAAGGGTCGTTATATCTCGACCTTTTGGATCATTTTTAACCTTGGTGCCGTTATTGGTTCTCTGGTATGTGGTCCCCCCCCCCCCCCCCCCCCCCCTTTTTTTTTTCTCCTATAATGGGTTTCTCAATTTTCTTCTTCTTTTTCCCAAACGCTCATCTTCATCAATGGCTGATACTGACCCTTCCCGACTATAGATCCCCCTGGCTCAGAACATTGAGAACCACACCGGCACTGTCAGCGATGGCACCTATGCTGCCTTCATCGTTCTCATGTTCCTCGGCTTGGTTGTCGCCTTCTTCTTGCTGGATGCCGACAAGGTCATTCGTGAGGATGGCACCAAGATTGTCCTGATGAAGAACCCTTCATGGCAGTCTGAGTTCATCGGTCTGTGGCAGACTATTTACAGCGCTCCTTGGGTTCTTCTTCTGTTCCCCATGTTCTTCGCTTCCAACATTTTCTACACCTACCAGAACAACGACATGAACGCTGCTGCTTTCAACATCCGTACCCGATCTCTCAACAACCTGCTGTACTGGCTCGCCCAGATCATCGGTGCTGTTATCAACGGCTACGCTCTGGATTACGCTGGTATTGGCCGTGCTATGCGCGCCAAGCTGTCCTTTGTCTTCCTTTTCGTCCTCACCTTTGCCATCTGGGGTGGTGGTTATGCCTGGCAGAAGATGCAGCCCACTCGTGACGTGGTTTCGCAGGCCAACTACGAGCCAAACAAGGTTGACTGGACCGATGGTGGCCGTCTCTTCATTGGACCCATGTTCCTGTACTTCTTCTACGGATTCTACGATGCCATCTGGCAGACCAACATCTACTGGTGGATGGGATCATTGTCCAACTCTGGCCGCAAGGCTGCTAACTTGGCTGGTAAGTCTTATTTTTTTCCCATCGGACAACTTGGCCGATTCATCTTTTACTGACAAATTTTTATAGGTTTCTACAAGGGTTTCCAGTCCGCTGGTGCTGCCATCTTCTGGCGTCTCGACTCTCTCAACACCCCTTACAACACCATGTTTGGCGCTACCTGGGGTGTCCTCGCCGGATCCCTGATCCTGGCCGCACCCGTTGTCTTCTTGAAGATCAAGGACCACGTTTCGATTGAAGAGGATCTGAAATTCAGTGACGAGACAATCGAGGATGTCGTCGTTGGTGCTAACAAGCACGTGGAGGCATAAACAAATGTGTCTGTACATAGGCAAAAGGGTGGTTAATGATTTTATTGCTGATGTCGGACGGTTGGAGGAATCCGGCTTTGGATTTGGATGATTGTGAAGCGTTTTCGAACGTTAATGCTCCTGATTTTAAATGATTTAATGCATGGCTTTTAAGCAAGCCTCTTATTCCCATATATTTAAATTCAATACCAAGGACACGTTATTACTGTGGAGTAATTTTCTTTCCTCGTTCTCATTCACGTGTCTATTTGTTCACGAATACTCTAAACAGGTTTGTAGGAAGACGAATATCCAGGTAGACATGTCATAAGGATATAGGCACCAGGAGTCGCCGATACTCACACTTGTCCCGTCATTCTCTCGGAAAACATACAGTGTATACCAACGAACCAAGTCGAAGAGCATCAAAATGCCACATATAGACACTACGCTAGCTACAATATAGGCAAACATGCTACAAATCAGCGTATTCCTCCAAAGTGAGTCTAATTCGCCGCAAAACGTCAGCTTGCTATTTAATGGTTTGCCCGGGTTTTTAACAATGAGAATGAGGATGATTCCGCTGAGAAATTCAAAAACAGTAATAATGACAAGAATCATGTCTGTGGCTGACCGAGATAAGGCGCTTAAAATTACCAGAAATCGAGTCAACCGCAAGGAGGCAGCCGACACTGCACAGCTAGCATATCGGCTCATGGCGATGGAACGAGCTGAAACATATATGATTTGATGGGTGCACAAATGGGGCGCTATATATGCTCTATAGGAATGTTAGAATCTGCTGGAGCTGTTGCAGTTCTTGAGCTGTCAAACGAGTTTACTTACATTGGATTCGTTGGCGGTAGAGTGAGGAAGCATTTATTGCAGACAAGATACATTATCAAGGAGACAATGAGTATATATTGATGGAAGGTTTTGACTCGAGACGAAGCGATTTCGGATTCGGGAGCTCGAGATTGCCAAGGGAATTTAGGTGCAAAGCGCAGGCCAAATACTTGCGTAGCCGGGACCTCGTCTTGATTTTCACCATGGACATGTTGAATAGGCATGTTCTCAGTCTCCGTCACCTGGCTCAGTTAATCCCTATACGTCTCGCACAGAGCGTCGTCTGAGTAGGTCTCGTCATTCGAATTGGATTCATCGGATGGATGAGACAATGGAGTAGATATGCCCAGGCGTTGATCGGCAGAGCCGACTGAAATACCTGTAGAAAGAGATGGCGGTCACGCAAAAATAAAGTATAGTCCATAGGTGGATGGATGTTACCGAGAATAGCACCCTTTATTTGGACCATGTGGCATTGAGAGGTCACGATGATGACAATATTAAGAATAGGAGACGGTAGCTGCAGAGTGCTGAAGATACGGTGATTGATTGCAGTCCGCCTCAAAGGTATGTATGTGTGCATGGCTTGGGAGTAAGTTATGTTGCGTATACTTATGGCAAACAACTAGGAGACCTCCAGACTGATTATGGGAATATTTGAAGAATCTAAGGAGAAGGACAGGCCGTAACTCGCAAAGTACGACCCAATGGCCCATTTGGTGGTTAGGAGAATGCCAGCAATGACATGTTTGGAATGCGCTCCAAAGATGTATGTCAGGCTATTTGAGTCCCATCGATTGAGGGGGGTTGGAAAGGATATATGATTATTAGTATTAAATTTGATGGTGGAAAATAGTTGCTATTCATCATCTGAGGCGCCTGTATTGTGGTTTAACCGGTAACTGTTTGCTTTCGCGGACGTTTCAAGAACGCAAGGAAATAAGGTAGTGGAAATTCAGGGAATCTCAGTGTGAGATGCAGAGGCGAGGCAGGAAGAAGGAAGGAAGAACACGTGGGAATCGCTATTCTTGGGGAATTTACAACAAATGTATCTAAATGCGGCTCAAAACGGGCATTGAAACAGAAAACATGCATTAGAGAGGCGTTGCAATGCCATGCTCACCTTACGAAGTGCTCTGGTAAGCGTGGCACCTATATCGTCTTCAGTCATCGCTGGACCTCCGAGACAGAGTGTTCGAGGACTATACGGCAATATTATAACTCTAGGATGCTGGACTTTAATACATCGCCTTTGCCTGTTATTTTCAGGTATGCTATTTACTCTGGCACGCAAACTTGGCATCCAGTACGTCTGGATTGATCCAATCAGCATTCTTCAAGATGATGCCGCAGATCTGAGAGGAGAACTCGTCAATATGGCCTAATCTTACCAGCACGCGTTGTTTAAGTTGACGGCTGAGGCTGAGCCAGGATCAGATAATGAGACGCTGTCCATACCAAGGCCATTTAACAGGCTTGTACGATTACCATACAGAGAAGCCGGCAAGCAGAGAGGCCACTATTTTGTTTTCGAACAATTAAAGAGAGCCAAAGGGCAGTATTTGACTGAAGCCATCCAGACCGTGCTATTATCGCGGGGATGGGTGTTCCAGGAATGGTTTCTGAGTCCACGAATCCTTCATCTAACACCAGGCAATACGTTCCTCCAGTGCCGCACTCAAACCCCATTTACGGTTGGAAGCCAGGACGTCAACGCCCCAGATACAACTCCAAACATGCCAATCATTTTCAACTGTCAAAGATTCCAGGATGACAAGTTTGGATTCAAAAGCCAGCTTTCTTCGAGTTCCGAGTTGGGCTTGCACGTTTGGTATTAGCTGATGGCTCAATCCCATCCCCGCTTAAGCCTTGCCAAAGCCAGCGACCATCTCAATGCAATTGCCGGTATTGCAGCGGAGTTCGCAAACGTCATGAGCGTGGCATCGTTTCCAAAGTCAGCGGTCAAGGTGTTTGAAAGTACTTGTCATTTTCCATACGCCTCAGGGCTCGGGCTGCCGGATATTTATTATAGACTGCTGTGGCGCGGGTGCTTCTGAGACGCCCAAAGTGTGTGGTTGCGGTGCCCCGCATCTTGGTCTTGGCTGTCGCTTGAAGGGCAGATCACTTGGCCTGAGAAACATCCTGTGACTGTCAATACTTGCGAAATCGTCCCAGATATCAGATATGCAGAGCGGAACTCGGCCGCGCATGTGATCACGATGGCAGGTAGGCTTCACATAAAGGGTAAGGTTCAGCCCCTCATCACTTGTGGGCTGTTGATGGCTGCGTTGGACAAGGGTCTCGCCATTCTGACGGGGTGATAAAAATAAACTGTATGCGAAAGGAATTCAGGGAACCCGAGAAAACCCCGTCAGCAAAACAACGGCTCCTACAACCCAAAGGCATCAAATATAACAGCTGATATGCCCCATCACGGCGCCGACGGCGGCGGTAGGATGGGACACGCCTGAGAGGCCCAGACTTGCTCCAGCTGCGGGCTAATGGGAAAAGCTACCTCGTTCATACGCTGCAAATATCTACACGAACTAAAGTTGGGTATAGGAAGCTCGATGGCCCGTCAGTGAAGGATCACGGGCATTCTGTGACGGGCGTTTTGTTCGTGGAGCCTGTTGCGGGAACGTCAGATCGGTTTCGGCGGAAAGGAGCAGGAGCCAGTTACGAGCCGTGTAGGTATTATATACGGGTTTGATGAAATAGAGGCTACGGGATACATTCTTGGTATAGCAAGAAAGATATAGTTATGGTGAAGCCCTTAACAAGTTGAAGCAGCCTAGCTGCGGTTGTAAATGGCCCTTTGCTTTACGCGGAAATTACATACTCAATCTCTAGTCATTGATCCTAACATTGCTTCTATTGCACACGCGAGTTCCAGAATATTTGATAATGACTGCGGCGTCAACAGAGTTGTAAGCTAAACGTCCGAAAAATTCCCCGCGTGTCACTTTATAAGTTGCTTAGGGTGGTCTGCCTAATTCCTATACGAATATAAAGTGGTGGGCTGGAATGCATGAATATAAGCTTAGTTAGGCAATTGACATGTGATGAATCAATAGACGCAGTCAGCAAGGGTCGGCATATTCCCGAGTATATTTCCGCTTGATATACCTAATTGGAAATTATCGCCATTGAGCTCTTATCTGTAGCGGTGCAAATCATACATATACGCCATTACACAAGAGTACTGACTGTTTGTTATAGAACGTTGTCTAAATTGATCGCTATTTATCGATTTCTGGTCATGTCTATTCGCACTCTTAATTATGTATCATATTCTCTTGCATGTAATTATGACAAACAGTCAACAACGAGCAGTTATGTTTTATATAATATATAGTATATCATTTATGAGATATACGCGCATATAATCGAAGCTCAGGTGATTTAAAACAATGTCTCACAACTCCACAGCGATGCACTACATTCTCTATATTTCTCTTTCAAGTAGTGTTTAACTGATATATTTTTTCTTATGTAGTCTGAATCCCATACTTTGCTTATACAATAACCTTGGTATTCCTCTGCCTTAATGAAATAATTTCTTCAGTTGTGGAAAACTATGAACCATTGGATCTTCAATGAGATCAATGCCGCAGCAGCTTGAATCGGACGTCACGCCATGTTTGAAAATAACTGAATATAGGCTGTATTACTTGCATGAAAGGATTCTGACCCTCTATTATCATAAGTTATGGTTGGTTGAATAATACCTGCCTTTACAGTATGGTTTTCCCCCGATGCAACACCTAGCAAGATATTAGTATGCAAAATCGACTGATGAATAGTAACGAGTAATATATAACATAACTTGGGAATAGTATCAAGTAGCAGAGAAGCACTAAACTTGCCGGCACACACAGGAACTCACACCACCAACTCTTGAAAGTAGTATCAAGAAAAAAGATTGTGAGTATGGGTGATAATTAAATTGGCATGTCCAAAGCAGTGGGATATGCAAGACTGCGGGCGCAAAGAAACCTTAACCAAGCAGCAGGCTGTTTGTTTTACCGTTTAAAGACTACTGAAGACATTCTACAAAACTATATATACCAGTGAATCAACCACCTCAGCGATTTTGAAGTTTACAAGACACAATCAATATACTTTGAGCCAATTCGATAAACTCACCAAGCCACTTGCAGTGTATTCGTTACAATTACAATGTTGCCACACACTCTAATTTCTCTTCTGGGCTTTGCCTCTTTGGCACTTACTCAATTGGCCAATATAAATTTCTATAATACCGATGATGTCTGTCGATCGGGTCTCTTCGATGGTTGCGTAAACTTGCCCCCGAATGTATGCTGTTTTTTGCAACCGAACCAGCTTGCAACCTGCATGGACTTCGCATCGTCCAATAATCGAGGCATTGCTACTGCTTTCTCAAGTCAATCCGGCAATCAGTGTGCTATAGTCATTGAGCAACTGCAAAGTGGGGTTTGTGTCTGTCCTACTGGAACGCCAATCATCTCGGGCGGCAGCTGGAGGACCACCTCGATTAGAAAGCGAGATAATGATGAGGAGGAGCCTTGTGAGGAGAAAATGGAAACTAATGTTTTTGGATGGAGTGAGAATGATTCAACTTGGACGGTACACAAAGACGATGATGCCACCTATACCAATGTTGCTCAAGCTATTGCAAACGGTACCAGCAAGAGCGATATTGGCAAATATATCAAGCAACATGGACAGAAGGCTTAACTAGCTAGCCGTTATTCCATCTCATGGTCTTATGGAGCATAGCTGATATAATATGCAGATGACACAGAGTGGAATGTAGAGTATTTGCGAATATGTGTCAGATTGCTACGCAAAGGGGATGGTTACGAATCACTTTCACTGCTTAACAGGACAGTACGGTTATGAAGATATATGCTCCAGCTATATTCATTCATTTGAAAAGCTATATAGCCAGTCGTTTCTCGATATACTATAGTATCAGTTATAACAAATACAACATCTAGCTAGCTACGTTTACTTGTTTGAAAATCAAGTGGTGTCATTATGAGCTATGGATTCTCCAGGAGATTGCTCCAATTACTAGATAATGCGGCGTATAGTACTGCGTTCAGATGAAGACAGTCACCGCGTGAATGCACTGCAAATACTTCAGCCTTACCTATACAAGTCCATACCTAGGTAGGTACCGAAGCGCCGGCCTCTTTGTACTACCCGGTAAAACTTGGCGATAGGCGCTTTGCCGGCGCGAGTTTGAGCTGCTGCGCTGGAGCTGCCTCCAATTCATCTGTCATTTTTGGATATTGCAGGGAGGGTTTGAAACGTCTGTCGACATGGCATGGTCGACTTCATGGCGCATGCAAGTGCCGAGGCACCTATCCAGCTCCATCTTCCAATGAGCGAGTATTACATAAGCGCTGGCTCGAATGCGCGCGGCTATTGATTGGACCAGAGCATCCCAAACGCTGCAACAGCTCTCCATAGCATCCTGATAATTAAAAAGGAACATTGAAGCTTCAAATATGCTGCTCCTGGAGCTGTTTTCATCTATTCTGTGTCTCCGTCACCATGATATCCGCGTGACCCAGATGAACACGAAGCTGTGTCTCGTGATGCGCCGCCCAGCAAGTGGCAGCTAATCTTACCAAGGCCATCTCAGGCTCTGATGAACGCATCGCGGTTCCGTTTGCCAAGATTCACGCGCAGCCAATCGATCTTGTTTCTCTTCGGGCTGGTCCGCGCCGTGTTTTTCTGGCCCTTGTACGTCATCGATGCCGCAGCCAGCTTGTGCTGGTGTTTCACCTGCCCTCTGGCCTGGGTGGCAGCAGCGCTTCTCGAGTGTCGTCTGCCGGCGTTTGCGTCTTGCTGGCATCGAGACCCTTGTTCGTGGCCGGTGAGCCAATGAGTGAATAGCTGCTATGCAGAGCCGGCAGCGCAACGGCTTTTGGCAGATGCAAAATGTTTCGTTCTGATGGCGGGTTTGGGGTTCTGCCTGTTGCGGCCTGGTGGCTCGCTCTCACTGGCTGGCGCTGACTGACAGGCGCTTAGACCGATCCACATACAGCCCGGCTGCTGCGATGCCTGCTCGGGCCTCTCTCGTCGAATCGACGGCCTCCGGGCTGCTGTTTTGAATCTCTTCTAATTGCCGGGAGGCGAAAAGCGTGTTTGAAAGGCTCTGTGCGATCGATATGCGCTCGGCTAGGCCCCTCTCCGTTTGCCCCGTGGGCAGCGTTCAGTTTGTGTTCACAGTGATTCTTATTATGGTGCTTGCGCGCTATTGTTCTGACCCTTTGTTGCTCATTTATGATTCACTCTTTTCTCCTACTTCTGTTCAGACAATAGACATTCACCATGGGCAAATAGGCATTTCTGCATTTCAATCTCTTTTCTCATTTCCTTTGTGGCTTTTCCTTTCCTTCCTTTTCCTTTGCAATTTTCTCATCTTCTCACCATCATTGTCCTCTTCTATTTTACACTTCCTTCTTTTTATATCTCCAACGGCCGGCCGTGACAAATAACCAATATCGGCACCTAATACCACTTTCGAGCAACTTTATTCGTTGATTTCAATCCCAAGCGGTCTATCCGCTTTTTTTCTTCTTCTTTACATTCATTGCCCTGAGAATGGCCTTTTCTCGCACAGGCGGCGATCTGTCGCAATTTCCCGACGTTCCAAACACGCTTCGAAGCGATCCGTCCGTCCCATCAATACCCCAGCAGTCCATAGAGCCGCGCGCAGATACGGCTCCCTACATTACGCCATATCTCGGCCTTCCAGCTCGTCTTTCGCAGATATGGATCAACCGATGGACTGTCCTCCTAATTATTCTCCTCGTTCGCCTTATTATTCTTATAGCTCAGTTACGAGACAACATTGCAGATGCCGAAACGCAAGCTCTTTCTGCATGTACCAAGGTTGAAGATGTGGGCAGTGCTATGGCCTCAATGCCACATTATCTCTCTCAAGGAGTCAATGAACTCATTGCCACCGGAGTTGAAAAGACCGTCCACGGCATGGTTGAGATGCTCGACCTTGTCATCAGCGGCGTTGAAGGCATCATCATCTTCTACATCAACTTCCTGACTGCCACATACACCTGTCTTATCACCGCTCTCATACACGGCAGTCTTGAGATAGTCGCCAACGTCACCGCGGATGCGACAAAGACCTATAACAAATTCATCAACGGGACGGTGGGCGATATGAACAAAATCGCCACTTCTTTGCAAAATGGCATCGCAAATCTGACGTCTGGCATTGAAGATACCGTGTTTGGTAGCTTGATTTCAGAGATTCCCAAAGTCAACTTCTCAAAGCCCCTCAATAAGCTTCTGGATTTTCAGCTCAACACGACCAGTTTTGTCAGTGGTCTTCAACTCTTGGATAAAGACCTTCCCACGTTTGAAGACGTTCAAAACTTTACTGAATCCGCCATCTCTCTCCCGTTTGAAGCCCTACGCACTGTCCTGGATGAGAGATATGCCAACTACACGTTCAACAAGAGTGCCTTTCCGCTTGCTGAAAAGCAACAGATGACATTCTGCTCCGACAACGATTCGCTGAACAACATCTTTGATCACTTGTTCAAATTGGTGGCAAAAGCTAGAGTTGCCTTCATTGTTGTCATTTCCTTGGCGGCTGTCGCCGTCATTGCTCCCATGGCGTGGCTGGAGATTCGTCGATGGCGGCAGCAGAGGAACTATGCAAAGCTTGTCGCCCGGAACGATCAAGACCCGATGGATGTCGTCTACATTGCTTCTCGGCCTTTTACTGCCTCTTACGGTCTCCGATTTACGAGCAAGATGACTGCGAAGCGACAGATCCTTGTCCGCTGGTGCATTGCGTATGCTACCTCGCCAGCTGCCTTATTCGTCCTATCACTCGCACTGTCTGGATTCCTTTCATGCATTTTCCAATACATTCTTTTAAGAGCAGTAGAAAAAGAGACACCTGAGCTGGCTCAAGAAGTCGGACATTTTGCTGATAATGTTGTGGGAACCCTGCAGAATGTTTCTCAATCATGGGCCGATGGTGCCAACGGAGTCATTACAGGTCTCAACGACGACATAAACCATGATCTCCTCGACTATGTCAGCAACGCAACAGGAGCGGTCAACAATACCATCAACGTTTTTATGGACAAGATGGAGGAGGGCCTGGAATTCGCATTCAATGGAACTATTCTCTTGGGCCCCATCAAGTCGGTTTTACACTGTGTCATTGGACTCAAGGTTGAGAGCGTTCAGAAGGGGCTTACGTGGGTCCACGACCACGCTCACGTTGAATTGCCTCTATTTCCCAACGATACCTTCAGCGCAGGAGCAAACAGTTCTCTGTCTGGTGAGTCGGGCATTGATAGTTTCCTTGCCTCTCCTTCCGATGCCACAACCAATGAAATAAGCGAAGCTGTCAGTCATGTTACCAAGCGGCTCCATAACAACCTGGTACAGGAAGCCCTCATGTCTACCGGCATTTTTCTCACCTATGTCATCATTGTCTTGATTGGTGTGATTCAGACTCTCATAGGGATGGCCACAAACGAGCGCGGCCGGGCAGAGGGAGGCATACGCTACCCAAGCATAGACGGTGGCCAAATGCACTCTAATGCGCCTGCAGAGCGTTCCTGGTCGCAGGACCCGCCACCTCCATGGGAGCCGGCGGCCTCTTCTTCCAGCAGTTCCGTTGGAAGCGGCGGTTCAGCAAGGGGCTCATTTCATGAGAAATTTATCTACGGTGCGGCGAGCCCAATAAGGCCGAAAATGACAAATAATCCATACGACTACCCTGATGAAAAGACCGGTTTTTAATCTAGCTAACTCGAGTAACCAAGAGTAATGAAGTTTAAGGGGGAGGATGAAGAAAAGAATGTGAGAATATACGAAACGTTATAATAATAGGGCTTGTTCGAGCTGGCTCGACAAACTGAAGAAAAGCAAAAAACAATACTGGCAAAAGGCAAAAATACTTAGGGGGGGGGGCAATAGAGGTTGGCGGCGTAAGGATATTCATTCATGTTTGTTGGTGGCTTGACTTTGATATTTTTTCTTTCTTTTAGATTGGTTTACTCCGCACAAGTAATTATCATATAATTCATCTCTCTTTAGAAATAGGACAAGCTGCAGAACGCTGAAAGAAGTACTTCCGTATGGATTGATATTGAAAACAAGATAAGAAAAGTCTAGGGTAACAAGATCAAGGATCTCGTTTCTAACTCTCCCAGTGTTGACTCATACTTGAACTAGATGTAAGACGTAGACTATGTACTTGTACGCAGTGACGAGGTGAAGACTGTCTAGGCAAGTGTTTACGGGTGGCAACTCTGGCAGATTGAGCCAAAAGAGTATCGAGCATGTCGCCCGTACCTGTATGTCAGCCGCATGTACATACGCGCTGCTTGCACATACATTGCATTGCATTGCATTGCTGTCACATACCGATCTTGCGGAGAAGTCGAGCGGCTGAATACAGGCTGGCCAACGTCGTGGATCGGGATCATAGCCATGTCGCATCCGCCTGCTGAGCATTGCCGGATTGGGCAAGTCCGGGCCTGTGGGGCTGGGCTGCAGCTGCGGGAGGTGGGGCTTATGCAGGTGCTAGTCGTGGCAGGAGCCATCTGGAGGGGCGGACCGCATTGATCCGGAATCGGGTGCCAGAAAGTTCGACTTCTTTAAAAACGCCCGATCGACGTCGACTTTTTTGTTTGCCACTGATCTCGACATCGACGCAAAAATCCTTCATCCTGGTGAATCGAGCCTTTCATTTGAAGCGAGACGACACAAGAGACGAACACCATGGAGGCCATCAAGCAGACGTTTGCCCGCTGCAAGGCGCAGAACCGAGTGAGTGCCCCTCCATTGACGGCATCCGCGGGGTAGCAATTGCTGGAAGATGCATTCGCTGACATCTGAGTTTTTCGAAAAATTGTAGCCGGCGCTGGTCACGTATGTGACTGCGGGTTACCCACGACCGGAGGATACTCCTGGCATCTTGTTGGCCATGGAGAAGGGAGGAGCCGGTTAGTTTTGATCATGTGAAGAGAGATATATGGAGAATGGGAGTCATACTGATTTTGAGATGAAAAGACGTCCTTGAGCTCGGGGCTCCCTTCACCGATCCCATTGCCGACGGACCGACTATTCAAACCGCCAACACGGTACGAACATCTATACCGAGGTCAAAATCATTCGACGTGCATGTCTGACTTTGATGTGATACAGATTGCTCTGAACAATGGCGTCAGCATCGAGTCCACGTTGGCCATGGTCAAGGAGGCCAGGTCCCGCGGCTTGAAGGCCCCAGTCATGCTCATGGGATACTACAACCCCCTTCTCAGCTACGGTGAGGAGCGTCTGCTGCAAGATTGCCAGAGCTCCGGCGTCAATGGCTTCATTGTCGTTGACTTGCCCCCGGAAGAGGCCGTCTCATTCCGCAAGCTCTGCTCCAAGGGCGGGTAAGTGCCAGCTTTATTACGGGATCTCAGGTGGGAAGCATACTAATCAGGGTTAAACACATTAGCCTTTCATACGTCCCCTTGATCGCCCCTGCGACCTCAGATACCCGTATGAAGATTCTGTGCCAGCTCGCAGACTCATTCATCTATGTTGTCTCAAGACAAGGTGTTACCGGCGCCACTGGAAGTCTCAGCTCACATCTCCCTGACCTCCTCAGCCGCGTCAAAAAGTACAGCGGCAACAAGCCCGCTGCTGTTGGCTTCGGTGTCAGCACCCACGAACACTTCCAGAGCGTTGCCGCCATCGCCGATGGCGTCGTAGTCGGCAGCCAAATCATCACTACGATCCAAAAGGCTGCCTCTGGCCAAATCGATGCCGACGTTGAAAACTACTGCGCCTATCTCTGCGGCCGTGATGCTCGACCAGTGCTTACTGGAGAAGTTCCGTTGGTTCAAGATGCGCCCGGCAACCAGGGTGCCAGCGCAGATTCAGTGTCTGTCAGCGCAGTTGTCAAGGATAGTGACCGGCTCACTGCGGAGCAAGACAGTGATTTGGTGGCCCAGCTTGCAGCTCTCCACGGCAAAATCCCTGAGCGATTCGGAGAATTTGGCGGTCAGTACGTTCCAGAGAGCTTGATGGACTGCTTGTCCGAGCTTGAAGAGGGCTTCAACAAGATCAAGGACGACCCTTCGTTCTGGGAGGAGTACCGATCATACTACGACTACATGGGACGACCGTCTCGCCTTCACTTGGCGGACCGTCTTACAGAGCACTGCGGCGGTGCCAACATCTGGCTCAAGCGAGAGGATCTGAACCACACGGGTAGCCACAAGATCAACAACGCACTCGGACAGCTGCTTCTGGCCAAGCGTCTTGGAAAGACCAAGATCATTGCTGAGACTGGAGCCGGCCAGCACGGTGTTGCTACTGCGACTGTGTGTGCCAAATTTGGCATGGAATGCACAGTTTACATGGGAGCTGTAAGACTCAATCCACCGAAATCGCCAGCTAACTTGGAAACTATATGCTGACTATAATTAATAGGAGGATGTTCGTCGACAGGCCCTCAACGTCTTCAGAATGAGATTGCTTGGCGCCAAGGTCGTAGCTGTGGAGGCTGGTAGCAAGACTCTGCGAGATGCAGTCAACGAAGCTCTCCGCGCCTGGGTTGTTGACCTCGACACCACTCATTACATCATCGGATCTGCTATCGGACCCCACCCCTATCCTACCATTGTGAGGACATTCCAGTCGGTCATTGGTGATGAGACCAAGAAGCAAATGCAAGAGATGCGCGGCAAGCTTCCCGACGCAGTTGTTGCCTGCGTCGGCGGAGGTAGCAACGCCGTCGGCATGTTCTACCCCTTCGCCAATGACCCATCAGTGAAGCTTCTGGGTGTTGAGGCTGGCGGTGATGGTGTCGACACTGAACGACACAGCGCCACCCTTACCGGTGGATCAAAGGGCGTTCTTCACGGAGTACGAACATATGTGCTCCAGGATAAGAACGGCCAGATCATTGAGACACACTCGGTCTCTGCCGGTCTTGATTATCCCGGCGTAGGACCCGAGCTGAGCTCCTGGAAGGACACTGAGCGAGCCAAGTTCATCGCCGCGACTGATGCTGAGGCCTTTATGGGCTTCAGGCTGATCAGCCAGCTGGAGGGTATCATCCCTGCTCTAGAGTCGGCTCACGGAATTTACGGAGCCATTGAGTTGGCCAAGACGATGAAGAAGGGCGAGGACCTGGTCATCTGCCTGAGTGGCAGAGGAGACAAGGATGTGCAGAGCGTGGCAGAGGAGCTGCCTCGCCTCGGACCCAAGATTGGCTGGGACCTTCGATTTTAAGAAAAAGTTTGGGGTTGAGGATTTTCATTAGCATATAAGATTGTGGTGGCATAAAAAGCTCTTTTGTTTTGCGGTACCGCACTTAGGATATCCGGCATTTTCATAGTTTATGTTTGTGCTAGTTGTGTCATATAGTTGGGTTTATTTTACAAGAGTACATACAATGATATACAAAAAAAAAACAGAAATCTATAAGATTGAATCGTTACACTTTAGCGCCTTGCTTTTCCTTTTCCGCCTGGATCTGGCTTGTCCTTGCCGCTTCATCCGCACGGTCTATCTGCTGCATCAGCAGCGCTTCCTCTTCGTCAGACAGCTCTTGAATTCCCTCAAGATCCGCCAAATCCTCGTCGCCCAGCACAAAGGTCTGGTCCAAAGCAGCCCTCATCTCGGCCAACGTAGCCTTACTCCGCAGGCTGAGCGGTCCGGGAGTAGCGTAATCGAGCGCATACTGGATGATGTCGTCCCGGTCCTCCAGCTCCCTTGGCTCCAGGCCCAGCGCAACTCTCTCGTCGTTGAAGCGCTGCTGCACGGCGCGGCTCTGCATCAGCAGCCAGCGCAGGTTCCAGCCACCGGGGCCCAGCTCCTTAAGGCGCGCAGGCTTGCTCTTGAGGAGGTAATTCTCGATGCCGCCCTCGCGGCGGATGGTCTTGAGGACGCGCAGGGTGAGGCGGGTCTTGATGCGGGCGCCAAGGGCGGGGATGAGGAACGTCTTGACGTGGACGTTGGGGCGCCAGAGGCGGCGAGCCTTGTTGTTGTGCTTGGGGGCGACGGTGTTGCCGAAGCGGATGCGGGCGCTGCCGTAGAGGCCGGCGTTGGACTGCTTGTAGACGAGGCGCTCGCCGTAGGGGTAGGGCGGGATGAGGTCGCTGGGGAGGCGGTGCGGCTTGACGGTTTTGGTGGATTGGGGGGCTGTGGCGGAGAAGGCGCGGGTTGCTGATGCTGATAATGTTGACGACGGCGGCGTCGCTAATGAAGATTGTCGGAGCGAGGAGGAGGAGGCTGTGGAGGAGAGGCGAGAGGCGAGAGCCATGAGAGGCCGGGCCGATGATGAGGGTAATAATGTTGGCGACATGATGGTTTCGTTTATATGCGTCGTTGGCCGCTATAAGTACAGAAATGTAGAAAAAAATGAAAAGGAATCCCTCTAAGGCCTTATGACAAGACCATTGGCAAGGGGTTATAGTAGCAATGCGAATTCAATGGGGGGGTGCGCTGAGCATTTAGAAAAAAATGACCCCTCGATCCCACCAACTTTTGAGAATTTTGGCAATGGCCTGTTTGTTGTTTGGAGTCGTATAATTTCTCTGTTGCGCGCAAGATTGGATGATCCGCTCCGGACTTGTACCCGGGAAGCTTAGGCGGGGTGAAAGTGAGCTGCTGGTAGGTACTTTAGGGAGGTAACTCTGAGAAGTTGCAAAGTCACGAGACCCCGCGGTTCTTTCGCGAGCTCCATCCATCCAAAAACTGGCGCTTCTCGTTTTGGGCATCTTCTTATTGCTACCCCACCAAAGTCGCTGGGCTGGGCAGCCATTCGTGGGGTGTGTGTGTGTGTGTGTGTGGTGGTAAGGAGGCGCTACTTCTTTCGATACAGACTTATTGGAGCAATATCTTTGGCCACTTATAACCAATTGTTGTTGCATTTTTCTTTTCTTTCGTATTGCCCTTTTTCTTTTCTTTATAGAAGTTTATTGTGGTTGTAAGCACGACCGTTCAATTGATGGAGGAGTAGAGAAAGCATGTTCCCTCCCGTTGAGCAAAAGATTCTGCAGAGCAATCCGGAGTTCGCAAAGCTCTATCGCGTCATCACCACTGCCATCTTGAACCCGGATGGCTCTACCAAGGACGACGACGAGGCCAAAGATCGGGCTGCGGTGCAAAAGGTGAGTTTCTGAAGAACAATTTTATCCCCCCCCCTTTATCTACTTCACTATTAAATACTGACAAGTTCCGCTCTAGAGTCTAGACAAGCATCGCCAGAAAGCTGCAAAACACTACCTCCTAGAACGCGCCATCGCAACCGCCACGCCTCCCGAGCCGAAGCCCGCATCATCATCAGCAGCCTCCACCAGACTCTCCCGAGCCAGCGAGCGCCTCCAACAGAAACAATCCCAGTCCTCCGCCGAAGCCACGCCCGAGGCGCTCCTCGAGCTGATCCTCATCCTGCCCTCATTCCTCGATACCGTCGATACGCTGCCTCACGAGTCAATCGCCTTGTTGCTTTCGAGCCCGCCGCTGTCTGGCTTTGAAGCTCTGCTGCCCGACCTGGCCGACTTGATATCTTCCAACCTACACGCCTCTGCCTTGGGCCTCGCCCGCCTTGCCCATCCCGCCACGAACCCTACTTACCTCCACCGCTATGTCGCCTCTCTGCCAAAAGACTTTGCGAATCTCAACACCGGTCTAGCTGCTGCCGAGGAAACCCTCAAGACCGCCCGGATACGCACCATCACGTCTCTCACCAACCTCCTCCAGCTCTTTTCAGAATGCCTCACGTGCCTCGTGCGCACGCTAGAGGCCAAACATGGCGTTATTGCTCGTAGCCTGGAGCTTCGCGCCTCGGATATATCCCTGGATGCGCAGCGCGCGGAGAAGCAGGCTGAGCAAACAATGTTGAAGCTCAGAAAGGAGGTGTACACCCCTGAAAGCATATCCGCTCTGCAGCACTACGTCACGCACCTTAAAGACGCCAACACACGGGTCGCTGAAAAGGTGCAGGATCTGCAAGCTGACCTAGAAGCTTATGATGATGATGATGATGATGATGATGATGATGAAGAAGAAGACTCTCAAGATGAAATGGGCGAGAGTCAAGAAGAAGAAGGAGGATCATCAGAAGATGGGCACGGAGATTACAAAGATGAAAGACAGCACGTGGAGGATACGAAACGAGACATGGACCGATTACGACTGTCATGATTTTAACGATAAATAAAGCGCTTTCAATCTTTGTTCAATCTGTATATATAGCGCGCAAGTGATTTTCTTTTCTCTCTTTTTTAATTCTGAATGGAGATTTGCAAACGCTTAGACGCGAATGGGTACAAATAATACAATCATCAGGCGTTTCTTCATGATTATTGTTACATTGGCTATTATAAACCAGTCATCTGGCCACTAAACAATGCAAAAAAGGTCTTTTTTTTTTTTTTTCCTTTTTAGATCGCCTAATACCTGAATAGAAAAACACTCTTCTACCCTTTCCCTTTAATTTCATCACTTCCATTGTAATGCATGAATTTTTAACTTTTATTTCTTCTTCTTAACCCTTGACCTTGAAGATAGCCTCGGCCAGGCGGCCGACGTTGTCGCTGGTGATGCCAGCAACGGAGATACGGCCGTCCTTGGTGGCGTAGACGGAGTACTCCTTGGCCAGCTTCTCCATCTCCTCGGCGTTCAGGCCAGTGTAGGCGAACATGCCGATCTGGCTGGTGATGTGGGACCAGTCGTGCTTGGAGCCGAGCTTCTCGAGGTTCTCCTTGAGGAGGGCACGCATGGTGATGATTCGGTCGGCCATGCCCTTGACCTCGCCCAGCCACTGCTGGTACAGCTTGGGGTTGCTGAGGACCTCGGCGGCAATACGGGCACCGTGGATGGGGGGGTTGGAGTACAGAGGGCGGATGAGGATCTTCAGCTGAGAGTCGACACGCTTCTTCTCCTCAGCGTCGGCGGTGGTGACGGAGAAGGCACCGACACGCTCACCATAGAGACCCTATTTTTAAGTGAAAGCAGCAGTGGTTAGCAGAGAGGCTCTATATAATATCGACTAGAACTCTGGCCGCTCTGGTTTACGCATATACACCAGCAGGAAACCCATCAAGGATGAGAGTTATGCTTACCATGTTCTTGGCGAATGACTGGCAGAGAGCAATGTCGTGGCCCTGCTCGACAAAGTATCGAACGGCAAAGGCATCCTTGTCGGTGTCGCCGCTGGCAAAGCCCTGGTAGGCCATGTCGAAGAAGGCAAAGTGGTTCTGCTCCTTGACAACCTTGGAGATCTCCTTCCACTGCTCAGGGGTGGGGTCGACACCAGTAGGGTTGTGGGCGCAGGCGTGGAACAGGAAGACGCTGCCCAGGGGAGCGGCCTTGAGGTCGGCAACCAGGCCATCAAAGTCAAGGCCGATGGTGTCCTTATTGTAGTAGCGGTAGGTCTCGACCTTGAGGCCGGCATCGCTGAAGACAGCCTTGTGGTTGGCCCATGAAGGGTTGGGGATGAAGATCTTCTTGTCGCCAGAGTACCAGCGCTGGAGGAAGGCAGCACCTAGCCGCAGAGCACCGGTTCCGGAGATGGTCTGGGAGATGGCAACGCGGTCGAGGACGGCGGGGTTGGGGCCGTAGGCGAGCTTAGCAGCCAGAGGAGGGAACTCGGGGACACCAGTGATGCCGGCGTACTCCTTGTTCAGCTTGTTGTTGACGATCTTCTCCTCGGCCTCGCGGACGGAGGGGAGGACGTAGGGCTTTCCTGCATCGTCACGGTAGGCACCGACACCTATAAGGGCGCAATGATTACATGTTTAGCAGGTGTTGCTATCGCAAACCAGGAGCGCTCGAAAGGGCGTGGAGGTATCGTACCAAGGTTGATCTTCTTCTCGAACTTGTCGGCCTTGAAAGCCTCAGTAATGCCTGATGGAACGGTTAGTCGCGCGACGAGAGACAGACGACAGGACTCAATGGAGGGTAGACGTACCAAGAATAGCCTAAACAGTGAGAAGGAACACTCTGTTAGCCTATACGGTTCATACAACTGAAGCTCTCGTTTCATATATCGAGCTTCCAAAGGTCCAAAGGTCCAATGGTTCAATGCTCCAGAGACCGAGGTATCCGCCACTATCAACTCAATCAAACTTACATCCTACAACCCAATTGTCAGCAACAGGCGACCTGTGACAGCACCAGCTTTGTTATTTGCATGAAACTCACAGGAGGACCCTGGGGCACGTTGATCCAGGTAGACAGAGCAACACGGCTGGTGAGGTTCAGGGTCGCAGGGCGCAGGGCAGTTCGCCTGCTAGCAACTCGAAGAGCGGACAACATGGTGGCGTCTGTGTGGAGGTGAGGCAGTTAAAGAGTCGGCGGGGTTGAGGGGAGGGGACGAGCGAATTGCACCTCTGAGGCCTGCGAGAAGAGCAGAAATGGAGAGTGGCAGAAGGGCAATTGCGGTTCCAGACGAAGATCTGAAGCTTGTCTGTGGCTGAAGGGGTATTTAGCCAGGCGGGCGAAAAAGGACAGGCACAGTCACACCTCCGGAGCGGGATGGTTCGATTGCGTTGACACTGAGCAAAATGCCGGTGGGCCGGGCTTTGGCTTAGTTTGGTGACTTCGGAGCAACGGCGGCATAAGGAAAAAAAAAATTCACCTGGGATTGGTGAGAGTAATATTAACATTCTCAGTGTTACAGGAGCAGTGTTTTGCTTCTTCTGGTGTTTTATATATATTCCAAGCAGTCTCTGTATGTATTTATTAATACAATTTTTATCATTTTTATCATTTTTATATGCATTGACGCTTTTTGCACTGGAATTGTGTTTCTCGTCCCCCGCCCGAGTTTTTTTTAGCAGCTGTTTTAGCAGCTGTTTTAGCATCACATGGAGCTCAAAGTGCTGGAGAAGGTGGATGCAAATCCTTGCGGGGAGAGTCGGGAGAGCTTCAGCAAAGCTCCGACTCTTCTCCGAAGTGAAGGCAGGACCCTTGAGGAAGGGCATACGGGGAAACGTATTCCCGGCGGAGCTGCTGCTGCTGCTGCTGTTGTTGCTGTTGCGTGGCTGACGATGAGAGAAAAACGGGGGGGACAGTTATGTAATGTTGGTTGGGTGATGTGATGGGCGCCAACAGCAGATAAGCTCAGCCTTCTAGAAGCAAAGAGCAACTCTATATCGAATGGCGTGCATATGCACGGCACGGACCCTGAGAGGCGCTGAAGATTGTTCGTTATCTGATCGAAGCTGAAGACGACGCAGCACACAGCAGCTTGCCTTTATTAGTCAATGGACAAGATATCACGGCATAGATGGTTTGAGGATGACGAAAACGAGCGAGTCTGCTTTGCATGTTTTCCGCGTCCTTTCACGCCCTTTACGAGGCGAGAGACGGCATCTTGGGCGTGGTGGAGGAGGCATATCCATCCATCCATACATGCAGTCGTGCTCACCATCTACACGACACGACCGCCGTGGCCATCATATAGACTCGACGCTATCGAGATTGGACTCCGTCGGCAAATGGTCAATAGCCGTGAATGCTTGTTCCCCCGCATCGAGATTGTCTAGCTCATCTAGCTAATAAGCAACTATGTATCGAAATCCGGGGAGAGCTGAGCAATCGCAAATGCTGTCAAATGCATGTGAGGCATGTGAGGGTTCGTGATGGATAGTATGGAGTATGGAGTAGGATAATAAGACGGCCAAGTCGAGAAAGCAGGCATGGCCAGGCGGATATTACTCCTTTAGGCCAATAATGAGTGGCGCCCCTCCCACGCTGGTCCACTCAGCAATCAGAAAAATCCCAATTGCCCAAAGCAGGATATTTGCGGCGATGGAGGTCTGCGAAAATCGCCCCTCTAGGCTAGTGCCGCCGCACAGCCGGTGGACCAAACTCCCTTTTTCTGCGGCCCACGACACCAAAAATGTCGGATGGCCTGGCCATCGCCAAACGAGTCTGCGAGCGAAACGAACGCACGTCGATTCCCCAGCATGCCAGATTCGAATAAGCATATGGGGCTGAAGGGCTGCGATCTAGCGTCTCGTCTCCCCCGCATCGCGATCCTTCCCCGTGGGGTTTCGCGCTCCCCAAATGACGACAAGCTGCCTGGTGTGTAGAATCGCAGTGCCTGTCATTGGCTGGTGGCTGTAGATTTCTCGTGGGAAGCGAGCGAGCACCTCAGCTCCGGCGTGTCTTTCCCTTGCGGCGTATTATCGAGATGGTCTACTTCAACACGTACCTAATTGTTACTATTGCTTTCTACAAACATGTCCATGTGATTGATGGGATAATTATTACCATTCTAATCAGCAAAGACAAACGCCTCAAGAGGGGAGCCTGCTTATAGATGGCCTCTCCTATGTGCTATCGATCTATCTAATACTACAGAGTACCTAATAGTAGCTTGCACCCTGTCTATAGACAAGAGATGTTCCACTGGCTTGATCATCTCCCTTAGCAGCCCACGGCCAAACCACCACCCTCTCTGCTTATGCCGTTATGCAACTGCTCCATAGCGCTGATACGAGTTGCTCCATGGAATCGCAGCTCCAAAGTGGCGGTCGCATGGCCCTTCCGACCAGGGCAGAGAAGAAAAAAAAATTTGCTGTTTCCCTACTCGCTGCCGACCGTAGGTGGAAGAAACCAGGGGCACAAGAAATTCTCCAATTCAATTGCCCCATTATTACGGTTCTGTTTGCAGCCTTTCTACTTGCTGGACCAAGGCTAGACCTGGGCTTTTTAGCAGCTTAAGCGGGCTTCTCCGCCGCCACGAGCCACTCCCGGCTTTGCATTCATGACTAGTTCCTTGCTAAACTAAACATGTCCCCTCTCTTCGTTGGGGGAGGAGAGGAGAGCAGAGAGGTGCTTTTGGAGTATTGCGGGCTAAAGAAATCTTTTCTTTTCTTTTTTTTCCTTTCTTCTGTTCCAAAGGACTGTTTGCTTTCTGCAAGAGCCTTGCATTAGCCAAAGCGTCAGACGGCGAGAATCCTAATTCGCTACCTTTTTTTTTCTCCTTCGGCTTTTGACCCTAGCTGCATATCTAGTTGATATTGTGTCTAGGGAAAAAAAAAAAACCCACCACCTCCTCCTCCATCGACGGCTCCAGAACAACAGGCGGGCGTCATTGGATCGCCGGAGCAGAAAGACCTCCAATACCTTACAGGTACTAGGGCTCGGCTTATTTAACACCACCCCCCCGGCATCGCTTCGAGCAAGCATCTCATCTCCAAGCATCGTGCCTACTCCGCTTCTTCATTCACCTATATATGGTGGTCTCTGATCCCACCCACCTTCTCTTCTCGATCCTTGTTTTTTTTCTCGTCTCTGTCTCTTTTCTTCCTCTTCTTCAGCAAACTCTGCTGCTGTGAAGAGTGTTGATACGCCGGGCCACCTTCAGGTCTCGTAACATTCTTGTCTGCTTGTATCACGACTCTCATATTCACAACACACACACCATGGCTTCTGACAAGGAGATCTCGCCTAACCCCGATGGTGGCGACATCCAAGTGTCCAAAGATGCCACCACAGGCGGCGTCATCGATGTCGATGGCGATGAAGAGTTCTCAAAAAGGGATCGCACCGTCATCGAGCACGCCAGAGCAGCTACTGCCAAGGAGCAGAAGATGACGCTTCTGCAAGGTATCAAGCTGTATCCCAAGGCCATTGCATGGAGCATGATCATCTCTACCTGCATTGTCATGGAGGGCTACGATGTTAGCTTGGTGAACAATTTCTGTATGTCTTCTCTCGAGAGTCTTGTTTTTCTGTATAATTAGACTAACCTGTTGTTAGATGCGTTCGACCAGTTCAATAGGAAATACGGTGAGCTGTTTCCAGACGGCAAATACCAAGTGCCGGCCAGATGGCAATCAGGCTTGAGTAACGTGAGTTTATCCCGAAATCTATATCTCCATTATATATATTTCTATATATATATATATATACATATCTATAAACGTTGCCAATATCTCAACCATAGCCGGGCTAACATTCTGGTTGACAACAGGGCGCTGCTGTCGGCGAAATCATTGGTCTCTTCATCAACGGTTTTGTCTCCGAGAGATTCGGCTACAGGAAAACCGTCATGGCCTGCCTCGTCATGATCGCCGCCTTCACGGCCATCTTCTTCACTGCGCCCAATGTCAAGGCTCTGCTGGTCGCCGAGATCCTGTGCGGTATTCCTTGGGGCATCTTCCAGACCCTCACCGTCACCTACGCCTCCGAAGTCTGTCCCGTCGCCCTGCGAGGCTACCTCACCACCTACGTCAACTTCTGCTGGGGTCTTGGCCAGGAAATCGGTATCGGAGTCATCTTCGCCATGCTGAAGCGCGACGACCAGTGGGCATACCGCATCCCCTACGGTCTTCAGTGGATGTGGCCGCTCCCTCTCTTCATC
The DNA here is from genome assembly GCF_020647865.1 of Trichoderma asperellum. NCBI lineage: Eukaryota > Fungi > Ascomycota > Sordariomycetes > Hypocreales > Hypocreaceae > Trichoderma > Trichoderma asperellum. The sequence goes on from NC_089418.1 coordinate 3,118,965, forward strand.
GCCATCTACTTCGCTCCCGAATCCCCCTGGTGGCTTGTCCGCCAAGGCAAGGCCCAGGATGCCAAGCATGCCCTGCTCCGCCTGACCAGCCTGGACCGCGAGACCGACTTTGACGCCGACGAGACGGTCGCCATGATGATCCACACGACCGCCCTGGAGGAGAAGGTCACAGCCGGCGCCTCCTACTGGGACTGCTTCAAGGGAGTGGATTTGCGCCGCACGGAGATTGTCTGCATGGTCTGGGCCATCCAGAACCTCAGCGGAAACGCCTTCTCCAACTACTCCACCTACTTCCTTCAGCAAGCCGGCCTATCTGACCACGACTCCTACTCGTTTGCCCTGGGCCAGTACGCCATCAACATGGTCGGTGTCTTTGGCGCATGGGGCCTGATGGCTCTGGGCATCGGACGCCGCACCCTGTATCTGTATGGTCTCTGCGGCCTGTGCAGCATGCTCTTCATCCTCGGCTTCCTGGGTTTGGTGCCCGAGTCGCACAGGAGAGAAGGTTCCCTCGCCACCGGCAGCATCATGGTTGTCTGGGCCCTCTTCTACCAGCTCACCGTCGGCACTGTCTGCTACTCCCTCGTCGGTGAACTTTCATCGCGTCGTCTACAGATTAAGACTGTTGTCCTTGCCCGCAATCTTTAGTACGTACAGATATTTTTCATTTCATATCGTCTAGCCAAATTATACTAACATCTTCGTGCAGCAACGTCGTGGGCATCATCACCAACGTTCTGACGCCATACATGCTGAATCCCACCGCTTGGAACTGGAGCAACTATACTGGATTCTTTTGGGTAAGGAGATTACCCGAGCCGCGTTCGAGAGTGTTCTTGACTAACCACGTATATAATTTCTACAGGGCGGAATCTGCTTCCTCTGCATCATCTACACTTACTTCCGTCTCCCCGAGCCCCGCGGCCGAACTTTTGCTGAAATCGACGTGCTTTTCGAGAGAAAGGTCAGCGCGCGAAACTTTGCCTCCACAAAGGTGGATGTGTTCCACGAATCCATCGACGAAAAGGTTATGAACCAGTACGATGGAATTCTCGAATCTCATATCGAGAAAGTCTGATTTTTCTTTTCTTTTCGTTTCATTTCTTCCTTTGGTTTTGGTTTTGGATAATTTTTTTTTTTTTTGATGATGATCAGTATTAATGAAGGAAAGGAAGCAAGCCATCTACCACGAGATTGATGCGTCTTGATTGGACGTATATACCACTACAAACGATATACCTATAATGCTCGTTTATACATATGAATAAATAATAATGTCTCATTATGCTTCTGGGCTCCTTCTACGGCAATTAATGGGAGATTATAGTTAACTAGAACTTGACATCTTTGAGAGATAAAGCTGTTATTAATCTCTGTTTCGCTGTCGACTATGAGACAGAAAACAAGCAAATAGATAGGCGCAAGGGCAAAAGTGGAGGCAGCAGTCACTCGCAGGAGGGGCTGAAACAATCAAAATGTATAGCCGCATGCATCCACACGTCACTGGATGAAGCCTCCTTCGCCGTGCCACAAATCATTTCCCTCCAAAGTCAAGGCTCGTGACAAAGGCAGCACAGAGATGGGATGCCTTGGGCATCTATTTCATCTCGGCTCTTCTGTTTAATAAAAAAGTATCCGCAATATAACAAAGGTCCCGATATCCCCTAACGGAAAAAGAGTAAAAGCCCAACTACCAAAACGCCTGCATCAGCCATATTCGGCTTGGAAAGTTCCCTGTATCGCCTCGGTGTTTATGCGGTACCAAAGGTATTCTCGCCGGAGTAGGTGATGTAAAGAAAGCTACAAAAAAAAAAGGTCAAAAAGTCAGCTTCCTGCTCTGTTGAGGAGCACCCAAGATTATGTTGGTTGGATCGGGGTGTAGTGGAATGGTGTGGGAATGGGATAAAGTACGCACCCGTCCTCGTCCTTGTGCTCTTCATAGATGCTGCTCATGAGAGCAGCAGTAGGGGGTAAGACCTCATCTACGAAGATGAAGATGGCCTTCTCGGGAGAAAGCTTGATCCTCTTGCGAATGACGTAGACAAACTGGCCTACTGTCAGGTCGGCGGGGACCAGGTACTTCTTCTTGTCGATCGTAGCGATGTCGCTCTTTTCGACTTTCTCGCAGATGACCTGTTGGAGCGGGGAATGTTAGCCATCGAGCTTGAGAGATGGGAAACGCAGAGGACGAATATTGATGACGATGGTGATGGTGATGATGTTAGGCAGCCACAAAGTATACTTGGTTGCATGTATGCCCAGCGGAGCCAAGGGTAAGACGACGACGAAACGAGGTAGGGAGCAGAGCATGAAGCTGTCAACTTACAGGAATACGGTCAGAGTACTTCTGGCGAATGCGCTCGGCCTCGGCCTTGCGCTTCTCAAAGGGGTGCTCGTCCTTGAACTTGCTGCGCATTTTGGCTGTTGGAGAGGTTGAAGTTGAGATGGTGTTGGGGGAGCTGTCGATGACGAGATGGCAGTAGATTTAGGTGGTGCTTTGTGCGATATCAGCGCGCGGACTTGTAGTCGTCTTGTAAAGCAGGTCAAGCCTGGGTTTTGGCGGAGCGATGATGAAAGGGGGAAAAGAAAGAGGAAGACAAGGGATGCAGCGATGATGCAGCCGGTAGAAGTAGGGCGAGCCTGTTTGTGGTGACGAAGTGGAGGAGAGGGGTGCCGGTCGTGGCCGTCGCGGGAGTGACCCAGTGACTTCCGGGGGGCTGATGACTGGATGACACACGCAAGAGGGCGGTAGGCAGAACAGCGTGGAACAGCACAGCGAGCTTTAGGCAGAGGAGGCAGTGACGCTCGCCATCAGCAGCACGCATTGGGTGGCGCGGGGCGGTGGCGCCAGCTTGATGCGGGAATGCGGTGTGTGAATCACCCAGCCCGTGACTTGCGGCTTTAGTACTGCGGTACAGACCGGGTACGGCGGGGAACGAGGGAACAGCAGGAAAAGGGGGGGTTCAGTCTTTGTACACGCATAACACGGACCCCCCCGGGGCAGGTACCCGCGTGCGGCAGGGTGCACGAAGACCACATGATCAGCCTGTCCGGATCCTTGATGCGGTGCTCAGCAATCACAATCACCGGGCAAGTCAAGTCAGTCAGTCGCTCTGCAAAGTCCCCTGTACCCCGGAATGATGCCGTGGATGCTGCCGCTGTCACTGGTACCTGGTACCGCCCCAAGCATTGGATAGCGCTCTCGCAGCTGAGCTACTGCCCCGTACCTCAGGTAGTGCTTGTAAGGCTGACTGGCCGGAAACTCTCGCTTCGCTGCCGTATTCGCTTTCATCTGCAAGGGGGAAGATGAGAGCATCTGTAATCTGGCTCTGCGGAATCCCAAATCCATTAAACGAGTACCTGGTACTAGCAGTATCTGTGTGTAATCTCTTAAAGCTTAGCAAGTGCTGCATACTTATATACATGACGCCAGAACATTAATTCTAGTACTTCTCTGTACGAAGCACTCGTAGGCTATTAGCAACCTCATATGCTATGGATGCTGATACTAGTAGTGCTACTTGGATGAGTCGACTTACATACCTACACAGATACCTACTTACTTGGTACCATGTGAAGTTCCATCTTGTGAGGGAACTTACATAAGATAGATTTCGACGTTTCGTTTGGTGCCTAGGAAATGTGCAAACGATGACTTCATGGCGCACGAGCCACTGTACGCATTTCCACGGCATAGCTGCCGCCTCCTACACACGATGCGACAGGTCCGCTACCGCTGCGCTAACCACAGCGCTATCAAGGTCCCTCTGCGAATCCCGAGCCGAGCTTGTGCCGACCGCCATCAGCCTTAGCCAGGCATGGCCTACGATGTGGGAAGATATCAACTACTGAACACGCCACCGGCAAGTCGGTGGCTCGATCAGTGGAGGAGCCAATTGTCCAATTGAATTGGACGAGAAAGACGAGACGACGACAAGAAGAAAAACCAAAAAATCTCTTCTCCGGCTTATCCTCTCGTCGCGCCGGCCTTCTACTATTAAAACCGGGCTGCGCCCACCTGGTCCGTGTCTCTTCTGTCTTCCTCAATTGCTCTCATCTCATCTCTCCATCGCCATCTTCACCCCGCCATGGCTACGCCCGCGGCGGCTTCTCGCCATGTTCAGCGCGTGGTCACACAGGCCGGTCTACGCTCAGCACGGCCTCTGAGAAGCCAATTGGCTCTCAATCGATGGGTATCTTCCTCTTCAGGTGCTCGTCGGTCTCCGGCTAGCTTTGGAGCTTCTTCCTCAGCAGCCATTTGGCTTGCAGCAGCCGCTATTGGCATCACTGCTCCCTTGGCTTACAGCTTGGTGAGTTTGAACTAATGGGTAATTAAAGCTTCTTTGACTAACATGTGTCTTTTTTCTCCTAGTCAACGGCAGAGTCTGCTAAGCTTGATGTCTCGTCTCTTGCTGAGAAGGATGAGCAGAAGAAGAGAGAAGCCAGCATTACCGACGAATCTCCGATGCGCCTGCGGATGGAGAAATTCATCAAGGAGCAGCAACAAATCATTGTCAAAGAACTCGAGCGCATCGATGGAAAGAAATTCCGCAGGGATGAGTGGACACGGCCGAATGGCGGCGGCGGCATAACCTGCGTGCTGCAGGAGGGTAACGTATTCGAAAAGGCCGGTGTCGGTGTCAGCGTCGTTTACGGATCGCTGCCCAAGCCGGCCATTGCAAAGATGCGAGAAAACCACAAGAATCTCGATCCCAACGTCGAGTCTTTGGAATTCTTCGCCGCTGGCCTGAGCATGGTGCTTCATCCGTCCAACCCCATGGCCCCAACCGTGCATCTGAATTACCGATACTTTGAGACGGCCAATCCCGATGGCACATCTCAGGCTTGGTGGTTTGGCGGCGGCAGCGACTTGACGCCTTCATACCTCTTCGACGAGGATGCTATCCACTTCCACAAGACGATCAAGGCCGCTTGCGACAATCACGACAAGACTTATTATCCTCGATTCAAGAAGTGGTGCGACAAGTACTTTTACAACAAGCACCGCGGCGAGTGTCGAGGCGTGGGCGGCATCTTCTTTGACGACCTAGACGAGGGTGAGCGTGACCAGGAAAACACTTTTGCATTCATCCAGGACTGCTTAAAGTCTTTCCTGCCGTCGTACGTCCCCATTATAGAGAAGCGAAAGGACATGCCCTTTGATGAAAAGGAGAAGGCGTGGCAGCAGATCCGCAGAGGCAAATATGTCGAGTTCAACCTGGTTCACGACCGAGGAACTGCGTTTGGCCTGAATACGCCTGGATCACGAGTGGAGAGTATTCTCATGAGCCTGCCGTTGACGGCAAGCTGGAAGTACATGTACGAGCCAGAGCCTAAGAGCCGGGAGCAGAGGCTAGTGGACGTTTTGAAGGAGCCCAAGGAGTGGGTATAAAATAATGGTACGACTCTTTTCTGTAATTGCGTAGGGTTATATGTACTAGTATATAAACAGTATACTTTGTAGTAGTATAGAGGAAGGTAGATAAAAAAAAATAGTACTTGCTTTTTAATTTGGCAATTGATGTCGATGAGATTTATCCCAGTAGTATAGCTACAGCTGGGTTTGTAGCGAATAAAAATGCGTATCGTGATTTACCACCTATATTAGTGCCTAAAACAGGTTAATGTGCACTGTGACTCGATCCAAGCTCGACTACATAACATTCTTCGTCGTATGTAATACATCTACTCGCCGCCATTTGCCTTATGTATTCGCGTTTTTACTCCATCAAAATCGAGCACCTATAACCAGATGCTATCAGCATCACTTTACCGATGCCGCACATAGCAAGACTCGACAGAGAGTCGCCATACTCGCCAATTCCACAACAATGATGAATGGGAATTGTCTCCCATCTCATCATCAGCTATACACGGCCCTTATTCCGCCATCACCTCCCCCTAGCGCTGGAGAATCGACAAGCGACGATTCAAATTGTCGTCAGCAGCTACTGACCCTCCATGTCATTTTCCCAAGTCTTCTTTTGCCGGCCCTAGACTTGCTGGATCGCGGGCTGGTCACCCGTCTCATCGTAGGCAGCACATCGCACACTGCGACTTCTCACGCAAGTCACGCCCTTCAACATGGCGAAACTGAACTTGGACAAGGTCAGTACACAGATCGAGACCTAAGCCGTCAGCAGGGAACGGGCTTCAGTAAAGATCGGATATGCATGTACAGTGTTCAGTCTGCTGCTTCGGCTGCATCTCGGGGCAGGCGGCGACACACGTCGCACGCGTCGAAATCATACGCAGTGCATATTGATGCGCTGAGCTGCAATTGCGGTGCTTTTGCCCTGGATGCATATTCCAACTACGATATGACAGGCAGTACTGAGCAGCTCCAGGAGCCTAGAATATCATCTGGAGAGTTTGGCAGCCTGGTGATGGACGCTCGGCTGGGTTTGCAGGAGGATTTTCCCTGTTGTAAGCACCTTCTCGCATGCCTGTTGGCCGAGAAATGGAGAGGAACCCCGAGAGGCCATGTTGAGGACAAATATATAACAAAAGAAGAGTTGGCTGCCATAATTGGAGGCCTCTAGTACACCCGTAACACAGCTGTCACGGCTAAGAAGCAGATGGAAATGCAAAATATCTATTTCAGTTGATTTTTTTTGCTTAGCAGTTCGCCATCATCAACATATAGAAACCACTATTTCACTTTATTACTCTAAGCACTCATACGCCTTCATTCAGAGGCAGCCTCGTATTCGCTGTCCCTATATCATTTCTTCTTGGGCTTTTCTTTCTCACTGCCTTCCTTGGCCTCTCCATTAGCGTTGGCGGTGGTACCATCCTTCTTCTCATCCTTGATATTAGACTCCTCTTTCCTAGTCTCCTTCTCGTCTTGCTGCTGTCGGTTTTGGATCTTGTTCTCTATTAGGTCGTGGAATGCTGTAATGGCACGTATCAGACTGCTTAGGTAGATGGCCATCAGCTGGTCGTTGGTCTTAATGCTCATGGCGTGTGATAGTTCGTGGCTTCCCAATTTGCTGTCATCATCGGGTGTGGAGAGGTTGGGGAGAAGGTTGAAGACGTCTTGCAGATTTCCAAGGATCGCATGGTTGACTGGAAGTTGGCCGTCGAGAACTTTTTGGAGGTAGGCTCCGATGTCTCGTAACCGGAGATGCAGTCCTTGAAGTGACTGAAGCTGGTTAGTCACGCGTGTGGACAGAGTGCCCACGGCAACGTCGCGGATATCCCTTAGTAGGTGCTCGACACCAATCTCCTCAGCCTCTTCGGCCTCGATAATCGAAGGTGTGTGGACAAATGTTCGAGAAGTGGTGGTGCCATCCTAGAGAGGGGAAGGGGAGAATCAGCTCGGCTTTCTTGCTCAAGATGCTAGAATATGAACGACTTACATCTTTGATTTCCTCGACCGCAAAATACGCGTCAGTAGGGACGCCGGATTCCTTCGGTTGAACATCGATGATGACTAGTAAGGGGTTGGGTGTGTATCGTTTGAAGAGCTCGTTGATCTCAAGATCAGAGGCGCGAAGCTTGGGTCCAGTGTGGTACCAGCCCACCAGCTTCTCGCGCGCATTCACTTTCTTGAACATGTCGTTCATCGACTCGACGTAGTTGTGGTCCAGGAACCACACTGAAGGGTCCTTTTCATCCTCCTCGAATGGGACTAAACAATGAAGTAAGCTGTTAGAAAGTGTGGCCGCTCTGAGTTGCAGAATCTCTCCAGATTCCCTTGCGCAGTCTACGACGTACCTGCAAAACTGTTCGACACTCTCACGTTCTTTCCATCGTTCTGACCAAGAAGAACACCAACAACCCGTCTCTTGGTCTTGTTCTGTACTGTTCGGTTGTAATGATCGACCGCAGAAAGGAGAACTAGCGGAGCGACGGAGACGTTTCTCGTGACCAGCGAGAGTGTTTCCGCGGTGGTTGTAGGCATTGTAGCTGATGGTAAGAACTGGACCTTTTTAAACAGCGGATTGGAGGGCTCAGCGCCTGAGAGAGCGAAGAAGGCCACAGTAGTTGAAGAAGGCGGAAGTTGTTTGTGGGCAGCGGGAACTCTCAAAAAGAATGCCGATTGGTTTGGAGGTTATGGTCGGTATCGTCAGTGTTTGCTTGGTGGTTTCGAATTACCAAAGAAGCAATTAGGTACCTATCCGACTTACGTCGCAGCACACTCCGTCATGCTGGTAGTACCCCTCCACCAAAGCTACCAAAACACGCTAAGCCGCAAAGAGGCCAGTCACGTTGATGGGGGCAGGATACAGATTACAATTGTATTAAGTTTTAAACAATTAATCAAGAGGTATAGGTATTATATAAAAAGGATTGTAAGATTTAATTCTATGTATTTAAGTAATTTACATACTAGAATATAAATATATGTATATATATATATATATATTTACATGTATATATTTACATATATATATTAATTATTTATTAATTTATAAATACTCCTAGTAAGGAAATATTTATTTTTAAATATATATATTAACAGCTTGGAGTAATATTCATACTAGTAGTTTTTAAATGTATTATTGGTCCTTTTTCCTTGCACAATATATTTTATGTTTAGGCCTTATGCTATAACTGATCTCCGATACACCCCTGGCGGTTAACCTAGCTAGTACTAGGTGCGAAGTGTCTAGTCTACAGGTATCCAGAATATATACCTGGTAATTGAACACTGTAGTGTTCTTGATTACCTGTCCACGGCAGTCTCAATTCCTCGACACGATATGACATTCACTTCACAATCGGAGCCGTAATGGAGCCTCTACCGAAACTGGCACCGGCCAAGGGTGTTCAGTCCATGTCTAACAAGGGATCTCCATCGCCCACCTTGGCAAATATTGTCCGTCGTTTCGCCGTGGACAGCGGCTCAACTTTGTTTGCTACGGCGGTAATGACCGTGCTGATCTTCGGCGGATGTTGCTCCAACGTATGTGCTACATCTCCATAGCCACGTCTGCGTCTTGTCCAGCTAATTAACTTTCCGGCTCATAGGTGTACGCCTTAGAAGCAATCATCAAGTAAGCCTCTTCAGCCCACACCAGTTACCAGTTCCAAAATTTAACTTTTACAGCTTCGAGCCCACAAATGGTATAATACACGCTGTTCCATACGAGACTGATCACACGCATATACTTATCCACGCCACATAGGAACGCTTATAACTTTTGTTCAATTTCTGTTCATAGCCATCACTGGCTATGTAGCGCAATTCGATAAAACGCGTCCGCCGTTCTTCTTCGCTCCCAACGTCGTCCCGCTTCGTCGATGGCTCGTCAATATCCTGCTATTCTTCACAATCAACGTGTTGAACAATCATGCCTTTAGCTACAACATATCTATACCGGTTCACATCATTTTACGATCTGGTGGTAGCATAACAACTATGGCTGCGGGCTATTTTTGCGGAAAGACATATTCACGGGTCCAAGTTTTTGCAGTATTTCTGCTGAGTATCGGCGTCAGTCTAGCCGCCTGGTCAGATTCTAAGGACAAGGTAACGCTTAAACAATCTTTATATTCCTTGCTCGTCCTAACCAATCAAGCAGAAAACGAGCGAAGGTAGCGCTGAGCCAGTCTTTAACGTCGGACTCTTAATTATCTTTGTGGCTCAAGTTCTCTCATCCATCATGGGCTTGTATACCGAAGCAACATATCGCAAGTATGGGCCACAGTGGAAAGAAAATCTCTTCTATGCCCATATTTTGGCGCTGCCTCTCTTCTTGCCTTTTATGCCTTCTATGCGACGCAATCTAGTCGAGCTGAGCAAAAGCACTCCTCTGGAGCTTAATATCCCATTTGCTTCGTCACTGCCACTTACCCGAGTTCCATCTCAGCTCGCCTACCTAGCAGTCAACGTGTTGACTCAATATGCCTGTATTCGTGGCGTAAATCTTCTGGCAGCAAACGCATCGGCGCTCACAGTTACAATAATACTGAGTATTAGAAAACTCATGAGCCTTTTGTTAAGTATTTGGCTGTTTGGCAATACCCTCTCAGTCAATACCATACTTAGCGCAATTGTCGTATTTGGAGCCGCAGGAATCTACAGCGTGGCCCCAAAGCCTGTCCCAAAGCCTGCTGCAGCTGAGGAAAAGAAAAAAGTTTGACATTGGCTATTAGAGCTTGCTGAGTTAAGACTTTTGGTTGTGCGGCGTACATATCTCGCCTTGTGGTTGAAGATACAAGAGGCGGTATATAGATAAACCTGCCGTTGTCATAGAATTTGAAATGGCCGCTTAGAGAGAATCTATATAGAGTACAAAATTAACCTTCTATATGCTCTTTTTGGGATTCAGCAACAAAAGATCAACCTATAGCACTAAACGTACCTGCGAATCGGTGCCAGGCGCATTCATGCTGCTGACCATCGCTAGCAACTTTCACGATATCTTTCTCAATGATGGATATGGAGTTTCACATAATTCATATTTTAATAAAGGTACTTATTATCTCGCCGTCTACCTATAGTAGGTACCATTGCTTGCAAAGAAGCACATTATAGAAGTACTACATCTTGCAAGCCATAGCCCATCCCCGATGCCAGGCTTAAACCCAGAAAATATGCGCTAGACCCAATCTAGATGACCCTTTGCCCGGAATAGGTTTAATCCAATTAGTGCTTTGTTTGTGCCTGAGAATACCCTGCCGCGGTTCCTCGCTCTAATCCTTTCCGTGTAACCTTAAAATAATCAAATCGGACTCTTCATTCTGATTGTGTCGCTCTAGGCATTCCGATTCTCGCCATTGTTGGGGGATTTATGTACTTTGATAATATACTGAAGCCATGACTGGTAAGTATTTACCAGGGATGTGCGTTTGGAATGTTTGGCAGGCTTGGATGGACTCGATCCATTAGGCTGTATTTTTATCCCACCTAACAAAGCGGGCGTCACCTCAGCTCTTTTCCCCTCTTGTTTTGACGATCAGTAGCCCGCGATTTGCTTGTTTAAAATCCCAATAACCACTCTTCCTAATCAATCTCCTTTAGACCACGCGTTACATAGTGGCAGTATGTCACTCCCAGTACGTACTAGGGATGAAGGCGACGACGAAGCTATACAGAGCCCGGCTACCACCGGCTTGATCGACCATGAAGAGCATTCAGAGTCGCTGGCGAACCACGAAGACAATCTCCAAGATGGAATGCTGCTGCGCGATCTCCCAGAGCGCACGACCTTCTATGATCCAGTGGCAGAGCTTCAGATGACCCAAACGGATGCAAAATTATTCTATCAGAGGAGCAAGATTGATACGCGGAGTGGAAATTCTCCCTGGCCGCAGTCCACTCCCTTTGGAAGTCCACAAATTCCTTCAGGCTCATACCCGGCCACCGAGTACGGACTTGATTCCTTAATCCTCGACACTGATGGTGATTAGTCAATCCGTCTGCGAAAGATGACAAGAGCGGGATTGCTAATTAAAGTGCTAGACAAGCCAGAAATCGTAGACACCCCTGCCAGTCTCTTCGGGTCAACAGGTCCATCCAATGCCTCTTATCCTAAGCCTGGTGACCCCACTAGCCAGGCCTTCAACGATGCAAGAATTGCCAATGAGCCTTCTGTTGGCTTGCCGGGTAATGGTCTTTTTGATACTGAGCCTCACATAACAGCTGAGCTCAGTGCTATTGCCAAGCAAATCCATAGAATACTTGATGTAAGGCGCAAGTACATCGCCCTTTCGGCTCAGGGTCCGAATGACAATCCTAGAGATGACCCTAGCTGGGACATATATCCCCCTCCTCCCGACCCTGCATGGATTCAGAGCCATGGTCATGGTCATGGCATTGATGAGACCGGGAAGCAGGGTGTAAGCTCTCCTTCCAGTACTCAGGGACGAAAAAAGCCAACTCGGAAGAGAAAACCCGGTCAAGATATTGGAGATGACTTCTGCTTGGAAGACTTACTGCCTTTGCCAGAGAGTGGTGACATGACCTTTGAGCTCGACAGCGAAGGCATTTATCAGGTATTTGACAAGTCGGCCAGTAAAACCCCCGCTATAAGAGTGCCTACTATCAGAGAATTCTATATGGACTTGGAGGAAATTCTCGCAGTTTCGTCTGATGGTCCAAGCAAAAGCTTTGCTTTCCGCCGGCTTCAGTATCTGGAAGGAAAATTTAATCTGTATGTTCTCCTCAATGAATATCAAGAGACCGCGGACAGCAAAAAGGTGCCACATCGAGATTTCTACAATGTCAGAAAGGTGGATACACACGTTCACCACTCTGCGTGTATGAACCAGAAGCATCTCTTGCGGTTTATCAAGAGTAAGATGAAGAAATATCCAAACGAAGTTGTACTCTTCCGAGATGGAAAGCATCTCACCTTGGCAGAAGTATTTGCCAGTATTAATTTAACAGCGTATGATTTAAGCATAGACACGCTTGACATGCATGTAAGTCGCAGCTTATATAGCTCACAGACTTTTTGGCACAATAGAATGCTAATTCAACAGGCGCATACCGACTCGTTCCATCGCTTCGATAAATTCAATCTTAAATACAACCCTATCGGCGAGTCGCGCCTCAGGACAATATTTCTTAAGACGGACAATTTCATCCATGGACGCTACCTAGCTGAGATTACCAAAGAAGTGATCTCTGATCTAGAGTCCAGCAAATACCAGATGGTGGAGTGGCGCATATCTATCTATGGCAAGTCTATAGATGAGTGGGATAAGCTTGCAGCGTGGGTTGTGGATAACAAGCTCTTTTCCCATAACGTTCGCTGGCTGGTCCAGATCCCTCGCCTCTACGACATCTACAAAGCCAGCGGTTTGATGGATACGTTCGAGCAAGTCATCAAGAATGTGTTCCAACCTTTGTTCGAAGTCACGAGAGATCCTTCTTCTCATCCCAAGCTCCACGTATTTCTCCAGCGTGTCATTGGCTTTGACAGCGTAGACGACGAAAGCAAAACCGAAAGGCGACTCTTCAGGAAGTTCCCCGTGCCCAGAGCCTGGGATACGAAGCAGAACCCTCCTTACAGCTACTGGATCTATTTCTTATTTGCTAATATGACCTCCTTGAACCACTTCCGGCGAAGTCGCGGCTTCAATACGTTCGTCCTACGACCTCATTGCGGAGAGGCAGGTGACAGCGAGCACCTGGCTGTGGCGGCATTGTGCTGCCATAGTATTAGTCACGGATTGTTGCTGCGGAAGGTTCCCTTGCTACAATATATTTTCTATTTGGATCAAATTGGCATCGCAATGTCGCCGTTGAGTAACAATGCCTTGTTCTTGGCCTATGAGCGCAACCCGTTCCATCAGTATTTCAGACGAGGCCTGAATGTCTCACTATCTACAGACGATCCGCTGCAATTTGCGTTTACCAAGGAGCCTTTGATAGAGGAATATGCTGTGGCTGCGCAGATTTACAAGCTGAGCCCTGTTGATATGTGCGAGCTGGCAAAGAATTCGGTGAAGCAGAGCGGATATGAAAAGGCCATCAAGCAGCAGTGGCTGGGCCCAGATTTTGAAAAGCCTGGGAAAGAAGGAAACAAGATGGTGAAGACAAACGTGCCCGATCGCAGAGAAGAGTTCCGGTATCATACACTCTTGCAGGAGAGAGACGTGTAAGTAATCATTACCCTCTACATCCTTCTTTCCTTCCCTCCTCTTTCTTTTTATTCTTTCACGTATACGTATATGCTAATGCAATATTTAGTTTGACCCGGTATCTCGCATTTAATGAACTGGTGTCAAACGGCACACCAGCAAGCGCTCTGGGAGCAGATCTTCAGGAAAACAAGAAGCCTACTTCCTCAGTCGCACATACAGCGGCCGAGCATATGGATGCAATCCCAGAAGGGCATGCATCATCCATCGAGGCTCATACTGGGGATCCACTTCTGCCTCCTGGCACCATGGCAGATAGCCACGTATCTGGGAACGATCCGATGATGTTTCCTGGAATTCTTGCCAGAGAGCACCGTAATAACAGCTCCAGAAACCTGGCTCAAAGTGGATAGCCGGGCAAAGTAGCATTTCAACTATAGGATAGATTAATGAAGCCATGAAAATATCAAATAGGCTGTACAGTGAATGCCCACAGTGCTTGAAAACCACACCATTTCATGGCGCATATATGTGCACGACCATTCTTCAAAAGGGATTGAAATGATTTCTTGGCCTGTTTCTTGCTCTTTTTCTTTTCTTTTTCTTTTCTTTTTTTTTTTTTAAACTCGAAAGTGCAAAAATTCTTAAAAGTTTTTTAACCGTTGATATTGAGCGAGCTTCATGCCACTCAGCATCACCAGCTTTCCCCACAGCGCTAGTCGAGCTTCTACTTGCTTCATACACAATACCTACTCCTCCAAGACGCTCAAAACCTACTTTCCACAAACTATACGCAGCCCATCATTCGTCCACGCAGCCCAAAAACACACAAACAACTCCTTTTTTCCAATATAATAGCTCCGGAAGATACTTAGCTAAGCACAAATGAATCCTCAAACCTCCCGTCGCCCGATCCAGAAACTATCAACAGCAGTTGCTAAATGCGCTGCAGAGGTGTGTTTAAAAAGCTGTGTATGGCTTGTTTGGCTGATACTAAAAACAAAAACTCTCTCATTAGGCGACGGCATACGGGAAATGCATCGTGGCAGATTATAACGACGTGACCAAGGACAAGTGTGCTCGGGAATTTTTGAGATTGAAAGATTGCTATCTGGTACATCTTCCATTTCTCTCTCTATATTTTCTCCCCCCTCTCACGCCCAGAGACTAACAAGACTTCTTCTTAAAACAAAAAGGCAGCAATGAAGAAAGTGTAGTCATAGCAACGATTTTGTTTGACAAGTTGATTAATGCGTACAATTTTTATGTATCATGAATTTTTATTTATTTATTTTAAATTTCACTCTAATTTAATTGAGTACACAGACCTCTAGTTCTTATCTTTTCTTTTAAAGCTTTACAAGGCGAAGCAACAGAATGGCCTGCTGAATCTCTTGCTCTTCTTCCGCAATGAGCTCGCCAGTAGCTCCCTCCTCGCGCTTCTCGACAGGTCGTCGGAGCACCTTCTCAAAAGTAGCTGTTTGTGAAACCATCACATCTGCCAGTCCGAGGTTCTCAGGGTCAGACACAACCTGGTACTCCATCTTGACATCATCAGTGGGCTGCAGGCCAGCCTTCTTGCGCAGACGCTGCACTCGGTTGACAATCTCTCTGGCCAATCCTTCCTGAGCCAGCTCCGGGTGGATCTCAGAATCCAAAATGGTCAATAATGCGCCGTCTGTGTTGATTTCCAGCATCTTGGAGGCTTCATCCTCCTTCACACTTCTGCGCACAACCAGATCACCTTCTTCCAAGGGGATGCCATCGACAAGGATCTTCTTTTCAATGAGATAGTTTTGCACTTGCTCACTAGTCAAGGTAGGCAAGGCTTTCTTGACCCGAGCCATGTCTTTCTTGAGCTTCTTACCAAGAACCGGCCAGTCAGCGGTCACACTGTATTGGACATTGTACTTGGCCTCATCCGAAGAGAGTACCAAATCCCGAACATTCAATTCTTCAGTGATGTACGATTCAAGTGACTTGATATCCTCAAGGTACTGATTGTCATGGTGGATGACAACCAAGGTTCGAAGTGGTGTTTTGAGACCGATGGTTCTGCGCTCACGGGAAACACGACCCAGCTCGATGACACGCTGCATTCTTGATACTCGTCGCTCGACTTCAGCGTCAAATAGCTCTTCCCTAACTTCTGGGAATGGCAGGAAATGAACACTTCGAGGGTCCTCGGCCTGCAACTCCTTCGGGATATGTTGAAGGAGCTTCTGGTAGATGGTGTCGGACAGGAAAGGGGTGAAAGGAGCTAATCCTCTGCACAAAGTGAAGAGGACATCAAACAGAGCATTAAGCGCATGCAAAGTATCGTTCAATCCATTCTCACCCTTCAACCTGCGTCGGTTGAATCTAATGTACCAGTTGGTCGTGTTGTCAATGAGCTCAAGGAGCCGAGGGACAACAGTGTACAGTCGGTAACCTTGAATGGGTGTTAGTCCCGGGATTATAACAGTAGGGTATTAGGGAATATTAAACATTGTAGCAGCTGATCACATACCTTTCATCTCCTCGTTGACAAATTGCAGCAGACTCTGGCAGCTGGCTAGAATCCACTTGTCCATCACATTTGTGTTTGTGGTCTCCAGTCCAACGTTCCACATGTAATCGACGCCCTCAACCTTCTTCAAAAGCGCAACTTGGCCTTCGAAAAACTTGTAGCTGTTCCAAAGTGGCAGAAGTACCTTTTGGACAACTTCTCTAACTCCACTCTCCTTGAATCGCAGTGGCTCTGCTCGCACGACAGGAGAGTTGATGAGGTAAAGTCGCAGGGCATCCGATCCGAACTTCTGCATCACAAGAGCTGGGTCTGGATAGTTCTTCAATCGTTTTGACATCTTCTTTCCGTCTTCTGCCAGAACAATACCGTTCACAACACAGTTCTTGAAAGGCGAAGTACCGAACAAGTGTGTTCCCAGCACCAGCAAAGTATAGAACCAGCCTCGTGTCTGATCTAGACCTTCGGCAATGAAGTCACCAGGGAACGAGTTCTTGAACTTTTCAACATTCTCAAAAGGATAGTGTTGACTAGCATAGGGCATGCTGCCAGACTCAAACCAACAGTCGAAGACTTCCGTAACACGCTTCAGGGTACCCTTACCCTTCTTGCTGGGAATAGTGATATGGTCAATCTTGTCTCGGTGAATGTCGGACAGGTCTCCGGTGTAGCCACTGAGCTCTCGGAGTTCCTCAATGCTTCCCACGCAGACGCGCTCCTCCATGTCGTCGGATACCCAGAGCGGAATTGGGGTTCCCCAGTATCGGTTTCTTCCAACATTCCAATCTCTGGCATTTTGAATCCAGCTGGCGAAACGACGCTCTTTGACAAATGATGGAACCCAATGAGAGTCTTCAATGTTCTTAAGCATGCTTGGGATGATTTCTGGAATGCGAATGAACCAAGAAGGCACAGCTCTGTAGATAAGGGGAGTATCGGAACGGGGGCACATAGGGTAAGAGTGGCGAAGTTGGGATTCGACGACCAATCGCCCGGTCTTCTTGAGGTGCTTGATGATGTGTTTGTCAGCTTCCTTTACGTGCATACCGGCAAATTCGGGAATTCGGTCAGTAAAGTGTCCGGTTTCATTGATCGGATCCGGAGGGGGGCGATTTTCGTTGATGATGCCGTTCTCTAATGCCACGTTGTAATCGTCTTCACCGAAAGCTGGGGCTTGGTGAACAACTCCCACACCGCTGTCCGATGTGACGTAGGTAGCATTCAGGACTCTGAATCCATAATCTTTGAATTCTTCATAGAAGTAGTCAAACAATGGCTGATATTTCCACCCAAGCATTTCTGATCCCTTGATGGTACCGACTTTCTTAAAGTCGGCCTTCTTGGGGTCCTTGTACAGAGTTCCGAGCAAATTCTCGAGAATGATGTAGGTCTTTCCAGACTTGCCATCCTTGATCTTGAGATATTCAAAGTCGGGATGCGCCGCCAGACCAAGGTGCGATGGTAGTGTCCAGGGGGTGGTCGTCCATGCCAAAAGGTGAGTGTCTGGGTCGTCCAGCAGTGGGAATGATACGACAACCGCTGGATCTGTAACGTCTTGGTAGTTTTGGTTGGCTTCGAAGTTACTCAGGGCGGTCGTCAACACCGTAGAGTAAGGCATGACTCGATAGCCTTGATACACTTGCTCTTTGTCGTGAAGCTGCTTGAACACCCACCACAGCGATTCCATGAAGGTCGGGTCCATGGTCTGCAGCAGTACATTAGTAATGGCTCTTGTGGATTGAATAACAGAGAAAGTGGGAGTTGAAAGATTGTCTGACCTTGTAGTCGTTGTCGAAGTCAATCCAGCGTCCCAAGCGCTCAATCGTGGTCCTCCATTCCGCAGCGTAGCGCATGACAATGGCGCGGCACTCCTCGTTGTACTTTGCAATTCCAATCTTCTCCACAGCAGCTTTTCCAGAAATACCCAGCTTCTTGTCAATCTCGTGTTCAATGGGGAGTCCATGAGTATCCCATCCAAATCTTCGCTCGACGTGATAGCCCTTCATGGACCAATATCGAGGGATGATGTCCTTGATGGTGGACGCCAGCAGATGGCCATAGTGAGGAAGACCGGTAGCGAATGGAGGGCCATCATAGAATGTGTAAGGTGGGCGACCAGCGGACAATTCGAGCTTTGAGATTTGTCAGTCGGGATGCGCTTCAACCAGGAGGAAATAAATTCCATATCGACGTACCTGACGATGGAAAGCGTTGATGGAGCGCCACCGCTCGAGGGTGATCTCCTCTTCCTTGGGAAAATCGATAGACATGATGCTCGCGTCTCTCTCGCACCAATACACAAACTGGATAGAGGAGGGGGAGAAATCCGAAATTTGTCAAGCGAAAGGGAAAGATTCAACACTCACGACTCACAGGTTTGAATTTCGGCCCGGGTGAGTCAAAAGTTCAAATGGAGGGGCTTTGTAATAGCCCCTCATTATTCCTCAGAGGGTAAGTGGGGTGGGCAGTCACTAACATGCCTTTCCAGTGGCTATAATGCCTGGGCACTAGCACGAGAACAGCAGCATACCTGTAAGCTGTGGGGTCTAAGCCTCATAGAGCACAGCAGGCCCAAGTCCGTGCATGTACTTCGTATACACAGAGCAGAGGCGCGCTGACGCATCTCAGTTGGCATCCCTATTCACAGCTTGTCACCTTGGGCGGAGCGCCCTGGAAACAGAGCAAGCGGACAACGAATAGCGCCTCCGGCAGGGCTTTTAGGCGGCCGATGTGAGACGGAGGGTTATGTCTAGAGGCAACTGTTTAGACAAATAGAGAGAGAGACGACCAGACCCTCGCAAGCTCAGTACGACCCCAACCATGTCTTTCTTGTTCGGGAGAGGCAGATCGCGGGCTGCGGCCGATCTACCCAGGCAAGCTCGCGAGCATATCCTAAAGCTTGAAAGCCCTAACGGGGTCTCCAAGGTACGCAGCAGATTCCTACGACGTCTGAGGCACTGCTTCTAACGCGACGGCGATTAGGCCGAAGAGCTTGCTCGCGTGCTCAATCAGATGAAGGTCGCTCTCCAAGGCACTCAAGGTACTCGCTCCCTGGAATTGATGACCCCCTCTCTTCCATCCCACTTGTCCTCAGCCTAGCCATCTGGGTGCATTAACACTAGCTTAAGAAACTGAGAGCTCACCCGAGCAGATCTATCAGCTCGTCACCGCTTTGATAGACGAGGACCTGCTCCACCTCCTAGCTACCAACCTCTATCGCCTACCGTTTGAATCGCGAAAGGATACTCAAGTCATCTTCTCCTATGTATTTCGCTTTCGGCCCGCGGCGGCAGCGCCAAAAAGCGACCCCATCGCCCTGTCGTACGTGGTGTGCAACAGGCCGCAAGTCCTAGTCGAGCTCTGTCGCGCCTACGACCACAAGGAGAGCGCCACTCCAGCGGGATCGGTTCTTCGAGAGCTTCTAAAAAACGAGGCTGCGGCGGCCATAATCCTATACGACGATGGCGATGAACCTGGATCCAGCTGCAAGGGGCTTGCTGCCATTGACCGCAACCGACCCCAGAGCGGCCGAGGCGTTTTCTGGAGGTTTTTCGACTGGATCAACAAGAGCTCCTTTGAAGTAGCTGCGGATGCCTTTACGACCTTTCGGGTGGGGAAACAATGCTACAACAGACACAAAAGACTTGAAACGGGATGTTCTAACTGTGAGACAGGAGCTGTTGACGCGGCACAAAGACTTGATTCCGAAATATCTCTCCACCAACTTCGACCTCTTCTTTGACAAGTACAACAATACCCTGGTGCAGTCGAACAGCTATGTCACCAAGCGACAGTCTATCAAACTCCTTGGCGAACTCCTGCTGGACCGGTCCAACTACAGCGTCATGACGGCGTACGTTGACAGCGGCGAGCATCTAAAAATATGCATGAACCTTCTCCGAGACGACAGGAAAATGGTCCAGTACGAAGGATTTCACGTGTTCAAGGTGTTCGTTGCGAATCCTCACAAATCCATCGCTGTTCAAAAGATCTTGCTCATGAACCGCGAGAAACTCTTGACCTTCCTGGCGCATTTCCTTGAGGATCGAACTGATGACGAACAATTTATTGATGAACGAGAATTTTTGATAAAGCAAATTCGTAATATGCCATCGACTCCTGTGGTCTCTCAACGCTCTGTTAGCGCATCATAGTTTATCTCGATTCTTTGGGAGAGCGTGCATAGTTGGAAGCGTTATCAATGAGCGTCTTGCTGGCCATCCTTCTAATTTTTTTTTAAACCCTGCTCTCAGTTTTCATTTTGTATTGGAGTTTATTAATACCGTGGAGTTTAGGGCCACATCAAATCATCTGCGGGTCAAGGCATGCCATTAGAAAAGATAATATTACAAATTGATTCAGAGTGCAGGCAATAAGTTCGCTGGATAAATACCACACCCAGGCGGCCCTTTATCTATACCGTAGATTTCCGAGCAACAGTTCATGACTTACTGTTGCAACTTTCACTTCCTCCCTCCCATTCCTCATCCCAGACATCTACGATGACGTCCACTTTAACCTCAGACCATCACACAAAGCTACTCATCGTTGCCTAGAGAGTAACACGTTGACACTCTCCCTGGCGTTCTGGCTGTTCCACACACTATTATTTCCGCCCCGCCGCCACTCATCACCGGCAACATTTTCAGCATCGCTTGCTGCTTCTCCCATGATAATCTCAAGGTCGCGTTTTTGTGAGCTGAGCCAGCTCTTAACAAAGTTGGCTGGGTCTTCGCTCAGCGATGTGAAAAATGAGTGCTTGGCTTTGGACATGGAAATTGCTTGCACAAGCCTTGCCAGCTGCTCATCTAGCGCGGTAACCTGCTTCAGTGTGGTTGCGTATTGAGGATTATTCAATATCGGACGCAAGTTTGCCTTGGCTGGATCCTCTACCAATACTTGAACGTCGTAGACCGTAGGCTGGGGATTTCTGTGGAATTCTTCGTCCACTCGAATTGTATACGGGAGAGATATTGGAGGCAAGGGGCGAAGATGTGGCATTACATATTCACTGAGCATCGGTATAATGCCCGAATCTCGTCCAAGAACCTAGATTATTTAGTAATCACAAATCGAAAGTTAAGAGGAAGGCGACGATGCTAACCTTTTTCAAATAGCCATCGCACCGAAAATTGCGCCTTTCTTCATCTTCTTGCAGCCCTGAGAGCCTTATATATTCCCACAGGGCCATAACAGCCTCATGTTGTGTCGCCTCGGTCATATCAACTACTTGCGCCAGCTCAGGGCTTAGTTGGTATCGCTCGGGTGACTCGTGTCTCTGTAGATTGACCGTGATGTTGATATTCTCGTCGCCATTACGCTTAAAAGTAAATTCGTCAAAGTCGCCATCGGTTGGCGCAGTAGGGGCTGCTTGATTTTGCGAGCCTTCTGGCCTTCTCCATTCTACCGTGTGCTCAGAACCACTCCGGAACCGGGAGCGATCAAATTCTATAGAAATAGATTGAAAAAAATGCGAAAATCGGTGCTTCATTTGATTCGTCTCTGTACCAGCGGGTTTGTCCTCTGGCTGGTCGTTCTTCGGTTGGTCAACCACGCTATCGTCTTCGTCTAAGAGGTAACCCTCAATCTTCACGCGGTAAGATGCTTCCATAGCCGGAGTAAAGTCAAAAGAATCCGCATTGAGACTTTCTCCCTGCCAGATCTGATCTTCGGTAGTGTTGCTAATCCAGATTCGCAACGTTTTTCGCAACTAAGAAACTGTCAGTAGGGCTATACAAAACTCGAAGCAAACAGTAGAAAGGGGGATAAATGCGACCTTGGAGCTTCGTTTTGCGTCATCAAGCGCGTCCAGTCTCTTCCGCGTTATGGTAGCGTCAATCAACCTCTCAATCTCTCTCAATTCGGCATATCTCTTGACGCCATCGGGATCGATGATACAATCCTCCACGCCATCGGGAATATTCTTGTCTGTCGGTTTGCGGCTTCTTCGCTTCGCCAGTTCGCTAGCGTGCGCCTGCGCTTGTTGTTGTTGCGCAATTTGCGCTTGTGTGAGAGGAACAGAGGGATGTGGTCCAGACGACATCATGGGTCCTGGGCTGGTTAGACGAAATGCGATTTGGCCTGTAGGCTTGGAAAATCATACCAATCCCTCCACGCCGCTGGTTGGGGGGATGCGGCGATCGCTGTGGCGCCTGCTGGGCATAAGCACGGTACTGTGACTGCATTTTGGGCTGAAGTCGCAGTGTGACGGGCACTCAAGGACCAAAAACGATTGCGACTCACGTTGGTGTAAAGTGATACCGCGTCGTGAACACGGCTACGATCCGAGTCACGTGCAAGCGCTAATCTTGTTAGCAAAATGCCCACTGCTAGCGCGACATAGGTCCCCTATACCCCGTATCACTACTTGCAACCCAAGTTATCGCAAGTACTAGCGACACATCCGGTGCATCAAAATCACAAGCCGCAGCAAAACTGAAAGCTGTTGAAGAATGAAGAAGACGAACGTAAAATGAGTGTTTTGGAGATCACTAGAGAACTAAGTTTGGTCCGTACGGTGTGCCATGTACGACGTGTTTATATAAGTCTATTTGCATGACCAAACTTTAAATAATAAACATATCAACGTTCGTTCCTTCCAACAAAAGCCAGGTCGAAATACGTACAGCATGAATAAGGAATTAATACCATGGAAGGGGCCACAAAGATCAGATACAAGGAGTCGCACAAAGCATCCGCCACTCTTTCCCTTTTTTTCCCTCAAAAATACCTGAATGGATATTTCATGGTTTGGTCAAATTCAGCTACATTTTATTCAATACTTGATCTTCGTTTGGCAAATATATCGCCTGCTGTATTTTACCGTTAATAACGATTCCCTCCACTTTGTAAACACCAAGTAGAAAACAAACCACAAGAATTCAATTTCAAAGCAAGTACCGCATTCTACCGTTTCGTATGTTGAGAAATATGTGGAGGGAAGTGAGAGGGACGGTAGTCAATTCCAGATCCTGCATGTCTCCTTATATACTAATGTTTTATGTACAGATTCATATAAATAGGCAACTATTTACTCAAAAATAACGCTCCCTGCATAATCGTTTCCCATAACGTCTGAAATGTTGGTACAACCATAGAAGAAGAAGAAAGGGTCTTTAGTTGAGACCGTTTCGGATGTTATCATACTGGGAGTTGGGGTAGCTCAGCAAGTTCTGAGTTGAGTCCAGGCTTCCCAGCGCTCTGTGGCTTGTTCCGATCAAGGAGTCGGAGCCAGTCTTGTCAGCAGAAGCCTCCCAGAACATGCTGCCTCCCAGGCCGAGATTCTTGAGGTAAGAGACCTTTTTGCTGACCATGTCAGGGGTATCGAAAGAGATGAGCTCCTTGCTGCTAGAATCATAGCTGTAGTACGCCTGTGCGACAGAGTCGTACTGGACTGTAGCGCCGGCCTTGGGAAGAACCTTGTAGTCCCAGATACCGTTCTCCCAGCTTCCAGATCCAATTCCACTGTAGGTTTGGCCAATGCCGTTAGTGCTCTCGAAAGATCGTCCATAGATAGGCATGCCAAGAACGATCTTGCTTGCGGGAACGCCTCCGTTGATATAAGCCTTGATAGCCTGATCGGTGTTGTATGGTGAAGAGTTGGGGTTGGACGGGTTGGCAAACAAGTTGGCATCGTGTCCAGAGTAGCTGCTCCAAGAACCAGCATAGTCATAGGCCATAAGGTTGACATAGTCGAGAACTTGACCAAGGTCGGCCATGTGCAGCGCAGAGTAGTGCTCTGGTCCAGCGGGGGCAGCGATGGAGAGCAGGAAGTGGTAGCCTGGAGCGTATTGCGCAGCATAGGCATCTAGTTGAGATCGGATCTCCTTGAGCAGAAGAATCATGTTGGTGGCCTGGGTGTCATCGGCAGGGTACTCCCAGTCGACGTCAATACCATCAAAACCCCAGTCCTTCATGAAGGTGATGGCCGTCTTGGCAAAGTTCTTGCGGTTGGCATCGGTGCTTGCTGCAGAAGGGAAGTTGGTGGACCAGGTCCAGCCACCGATAGAGAGCATAACCTTCAAGTTGCGGTTGGCCTTCTTCAACTTGAACAACTGCTTCACACAACCGTATGCGTTGTTGCCGACATCATTCCAGGCTATTATAGATGTTAGTTTATATGCATTGGCTCAAAGTTGGAGTACTAAGGGGAAAGAGCTGTCATACAATCGTCAGAATAGTGCTTCTGATAATCGGCGTAGGCATCTCCAGAGACACTATAGTTGAAAAGGTCAGCGACTGAATATAGATGGAAAACTCTTGGCTTCGAAACTTACACAGTGCCGTCTGCTTGGAAGTTCATGAAAGAGTAGATGACATGAGTGATGTCCGACGCAACCAGGTCCTGGGGTTGAAAGTTGCGGCCATAGATACCCCTTTAATCGCCCATAGTTAGCCCTGAAATTCATGACCACGAGTTAGCTTCACTCACCAGTTGGTGAAGTAGACAGCGTTTGCGTATCCGCTGGCTCTCTTCTCAACTGAGACGTCGTTTGTAGACACAGGAGATGCAGAGGTGAGAGTGGCCTGCAGCGCAGCAAGCAGGGCCACGGACTTTCCGAGGAAACCCAACATGGTGATGTATTTGAGATTCAGCGAAGCTTATCAAAGAGGCTTTGAAGGGAAGAAGTTGCTGTTGAATGGAAGCTCTCCAAGTTGCCGCTGCTGGATGGAATTTTCGTCTGAAGTGCCAGATGGACATGCAGGATATTTATAAGTCAATGTGGAGCCTCCTATTGTTCTACGATGTCCAAAGTTGACTTATGAAGCTTCCCTTTCAGGTTCCTAGCACGAGTATGTAACCCATGCTTTGCCAATATGATCAATCGCAACGTTATGCTCACTTGTCTGCTCCAGAAGAGTGCCATCATCTCCACGGGTGCAGGAGCCCCCTGTCCCGTGCCCAACTCTCGGCGGCTGTCGACTCGTAGAATTCCAAGATTCCCCAGATTCAGAAGATAAGCATATCCAGGGGAAGCCCCGGCGCAATATCACTAAACTATGCCGCACCTCGCCAAGTCTAGCAACGTTGCTGATGGTGGCATTTCTCCGATATGCTTAGAGGCACCCGACTTCCCGGGGGGAGGGAATGTCTCAGGGGCCAAGAACCCAGGCGCACAGCGAAGCGCCAGCCCATTCCAAGAAGTCACAGTTAGCGAGAGGCTGCCCATGCGCCCGATCTGCTGCCAGCTGCAGATGCCACTTGCCACGCCCTGTCTATGCAGCTGGTGATGCGCCGTGCTGCCGCAATGATATGCATCTTGGAATAGGGCTCATTGCCATCGGCAAACGCAGCCAAAATCTCCAAGTTCGCCTCGCCTACAACGTGGTATTTCGAGCTCTGAGGCTCCGCTAGCCATTCCACAGCTGCAATATCCTCTCAAGCGTGAGCGTGAGCGTGATCCATCAGCCAAGGGCCCACCGCCGCCACAGATGAGGTTCGTTCAAGCCGCGTCCAGGACGCTGCCAGTTTTCCTCTTTGGGCAGGAGATAACAGGGCACTGCGAGACCTGCCTGGATAAGCGCCCCGAGGCTAGGGAATTAGACCCCCATCTTGTATATACTTGGGTACCTACCTACTTAGTATGTACAGGTCATATCTACTACAAGGACGGAGTATAGGCTTACGTTGGTCGCCTTATCGAAGGCGCTTTCTCTGCTATACCCTGGAGAGGAAGCAGCCGAAGCAGCTCCGTGGGGGAGGAATCAGAGCGGGCGCCTGCGAAGAAGGAAAGGCTTTAGGTCGCAGTCCGTGTGGTCTCCTCACAGCAACCCCATGGGGAGCTCTGCAGGAACGCAGAGAGAGCGCTTACAGTAGAGCATGACGGCCACATTGGAGCTGTCGCTAGACGAAGGCATCTCTGTAAATAGGCGCCTCCACGAGTTAAACCCAGGGATATTTCACGACATGCCTTGGTATTAGGAATTTGCCCAGACCACTTAGACTGGGTACGATTACTAGGTATGCTGCTGCTACCGCCTGGCAGGTAGTACTTGTTGCAATGCCAGACCAATCGACCCAATGCCTTGCAACAAGCTTGACGGCAAAGCAGATGCAGGATGGCCTCTAACTTTTACAGGGAGCCCAACGAACGTACTATGGGAGGAGTGAAACACCACCTGGCACTTTTAAGCTATCACGTCCTAGCAAGCGCCGGTACCTAAGGGAGAGGATGACCCAGCCTAGAGGGGCCGGATTAGCTACGTGATTTAACTGACAAGCGGTAGTCGGGATTAATTGCTGTTACCTACCAAATGGGGAATCGTCGTTCATCAAAGGAGTTGCTTGCCTGTGTCAGGTGGGGTAGCAAGTGGCCGGCGCGAATTAAAATGCGATATAAGCTAGTAATTAAGGTAAACATTATGCTCTTGCACGTTAACATGAACCCTTTACGGAGTAGTGGCGTAGCTTTTCCAATAATCCAAGATCTTTATGGTGAGTTAAATAGCCGTTATGCAACCCTACAATCACTATGCCGCCTAGCATTTTACCCATTGCTGGGCAACTGAGCAACTTGCTACCACACCTACATACCGAAGTACTTGTAGTAGGTAATAGTAGTACTACGGAGTAGCAGTATCGGTATTGCCGCTACAGGCACTGTTACTACTAGCAGATAATTCCCCGTAGATACAGTACCTAGATCCTGGCAATAGTATCTGGTTGATAGAATCACAGCTTCTGTTGGTAGAGTCCACGATATGGCTTATAACGCTCTTGACATAGCAAATCATACCACCACCCAAGCAGCATGTGTTGGAACTGATTACAGTACCACTGGTGACGAGCATCTGTCAGCTGCCAAGGTTACCAAGATGCCTATCCTAGAAGTAAGTAGTAAGCAGGTCCTGGTACGGGCCTTGGAGCCTTATATACGTGCATGCATCAGTCTGCCACCACTTACCTTCCGTTCTCAGCTAGCATAAAGCACCCAGACACTAACATTACAAGTGTATCCCTACAAGGCCGAGGTAATATTCCAAAAGGAAAACCGCTTGTGCGGCAGTCGTCAACAGCAAACATGAGCAGCAGCAAATGTGATGCAACATTGACTGTCAAAGCGGGCAAGAAGAGCATACACCATCCGCAACTCTATCTTGCCAGCAACAACCATGTTTCTTCTTGGCCGTAAGACTACTCTCCCTCTCCCTACAATCTATCCCCCCCCCCCCCCCTCCATCGAGCATCAAGGTATCTGTAGCATTCGTGGCTACGATGTTGAATTAACTGGTCGTCGGCTGGGCGATCCGTACATCACACAGCCTTGTATTATTACAGAACTGATCGCTAGGTATTGGTGTCTAGCGAGCCAGCTCCTTGCTGCCGAGAACATTCACAATAATCAGTTCCATGTGTCGTCAGTTAGGCAGCAGCATTTACACAATCTCGCCTTCGCCTAGCTGGAGCGACTCGAGGGCCGCCGTGGGTGGGCCTACAGGCAGTGCTTGGCTCGTGCCATGACTTCTTCAATATCGCTCGAGTTAGTGACGAATAATGCGGTCTATACTCGGCATGAAGACCAGAATGCAACAAATGTCACCTGCCTATTTCCTAGATCTGACTCTGGATATGGATCAATAGATGGAGGCTCTGCAGACTCGCCAATCTCGCCCCATCACTCTAGGGGCAGCTTTGTTTCGCATAGTGATGAGCTTGAAATTGGATCATATCATGGCCCAAGAACATCAGCCGAGAGATCCAAGGCGGAGGCTTCATGCGCTATACCAGAACGACTGCCGAAGCTATCTCAGGGCTCATGCTCAGGTCTGGCGCGTTATCGCCCATTCCTGGCGTGGAAGCCGCAGCAGTTGAACCTAGCGTCCGGTAGCAAAGATGTCACGAGTACGCCCCCCTTTCGACAGAAATGTGGCGGTGGATGTCTTCGCACTCCAGACAGATTTGTGCCTCGACGGGATAGTGATGAGCCCAGCAGGCAGGTGTATCAGACAACAAAGTCTCTTCAAGACCTCTCCCCGACCGAGAAGTTGCTGAGAAGGAAGAGGGCTCCTTTGATTCCATTCTCAACGCCGCAGCGTCCTCAAGCACATGTTTTTGGCGAAACTCGCGTAGCATTGGCTGGTCAATCCCAGGGCCGAGGTCTGTCCAGCTCCACCCAAAAGGGGGGAGGAGGTAGAGCTGTGGAAGCTGGTTTGCTGATCGAGATTGATAGCGATGAGCCCTCCTTCACTCATCTACTCGGCCACGAGACAGCCAAGCCAAGGAAACGTATGGATAGTAGGCGGCCTAGCTCCCGGAACAGAGACGTTGGAGATAGATCGTAACCGTCGTCGACCAGCCCGAAGTAGCACGCCGGCTCGTCTCTTCACCATGTCTGTGAATACAACGAGGCCCAGTCGCCGTGATGATGATTCACCATTTTACCACGGCCGCGTCGCGTCTGCGCTAAGAATTGACCGTATTCGCCGAGTACTGGACTTTACTTGCTGCCAGCCTGCCACCCCTGATTTTCCCATTCGCGCAATGTCCATGTTAGCAGACGTGGAGCATGCTTCTTGGACATGCGCGAATAATGATAACGATATATACGAGAGTCCCCGTATGAGACCATATTTGCAGTGTCCATACCAAGCAGCGTGTAAATTGTTAACTTTTCAGTAGGGAATTACACTCCGTCGCCACGTCGGTCTCTTCCTGCGGCTCCCTTCAGGTAATTGAAATTCCGAGATAGCTTATAGGTCTATCGGTTCAAGCTAATTCATCAAAGGGTTCTCGATGCCCCGGACCTGCGTGATGATTATTACTGCTCCGTGTTGGCCTATTCACCAGTCTGCCAGAAGCTCGCGGTCGGCCTCGGAAATGTCTTATATGTCTGGTCTGAAGGGACGGGGCCTCGGCCCATGCATGGATCTCCTTCGAATAATGTATGGCTGACATCGGTATCCTTCTCCTCTGTTCAAGGAGGGAACTGCATCCTAGCTATCGGGCGTTCAGATGGATCCTTGGTGCTCAAGTCCATCTATGATAGTCTCTCCCGCTTCCAGGTACAACAGCCTTTTCCAATATCATGCGTGAGTTGGCGTCCGATAAACACCATGAGGCCTTCCAGAAACCCGTTTAACCCCGGCATTGCCGTGCAGACTGAAGATTTGGTTGTCGGTGATGATACCGGTGTGATATACTACTATGTAGTAGAGTGGCCGATGGGCTGGGAGGTTACACGAGATACCTGGCCTGGGACAATTTATCTTATTGCTAGAGTTTCACCCCATAGCCAGCAGATATGCGGTCTGGCCTGGTCACCAAACGGGAAGCTTTTTGCCTCTGGGGGAAACGATAATCTATGCTGCCTCTTTAATACAGACAGCGTGCTTGTCGAAAAACAGGAATCCGCCCCAAACAGCTCACGATGGTCGGGATGGCATTTGGCAACTGAAAGCACCAAAGTAGGTTATGTTGGCCAGACTAGAGGCTGCACATCATCTCCAGAACGACTGCTCAAGCAAGATAATGCTATTGACTAGGAGGATGCAGTCGACGACCGCCCCGCAAGGCCATTGTCCACCCCAATCCGGAGACTGGGCCCTGGATCAGAGAAGCATCGCTGGATACACAAAGCTGCAGTCAAGGCCATTGCATTTTGCCCTTGGCGCGAAGGACTGGTTGCAACGGGTGGTGGGTCTAATAATAAATGCATCCACTTCTTCCATACAACTTCAGGCTCAGCTTTAGCTACCATTGCAGTTTCGGCTCAGGTGACAGCTCTTATTTGGTCATCGACGAGACGTGAGATCGCTGCTACCTTTGGATATACAGAGCCAGAGCATCCGTACCGCATTGCCATTTTCAGCTGGCCAGAATGCAAGCAGGTTGCAGCGATTCCATGGGAGGGAGAACTTCGTGCTCTGTACGCCATCTCTTATCCCCGACGCTCGGCAAAGTCAAACACAGCGCACCCTGATCGAAAATCTCGCGAGGGATGCATTGTTGTTGCTTCAAGCGATAAGAGTGTGAAATTTCATGAAATTTGGTGTAATGAAGGGAAGATCGTAGGAAGGGGAACGGGGATGCTGGGAGGTAGTGACATTCTCGAAAGTCTGGAGGGTATTGACAAAGAAGGGGATGTGATTCGGTGAAGGCACACCTTTAACTTGCTACATAATAAATGCAGAACAGAGTCATCGTGAAGCGAATTCTAGATTGTAAGAACAAGAAACACTATCATACCTAATTATATAGTACTAGTGTGAGAAATAAATTTCTCCCTGAAAGGGAAGCCAAAATTCGATCATGGTGATTATTGTGTGAGTGATCTATGGGATTAGTTGGTGTGCCATAGCAAAAGCAACCGAGATATCACACCCAAGCATGCAAAGATTTAGGACCAACTGATTTCTTCAACGCCAAGCCAACGCCAACGCCAACACCGATATTGTATGATAATCCAGCAGTGACATGCAGTAGTAAGATCATTTCAAAATAGCGATTAGCAGCACAAGAATAACAATGAGAGCGAAAATGATCGCCATTTGTTTGTTGTCCGAAGCACCTTTCGCCACTCTCCCCAGAGCCCTCTTGGCTCGATCTAGTCGGCTGGAGTGGCGATCAGTAGCTTCGTCAACCTCTTCCAAGATGGCCATGTGGCTTTCTAGTTCATCACCAATGCGCATACTGAGTTCCCGCTGCCGCCCTATGGACTCTCCTAGGCGATCAAGGTGATCATCTTGCTCTTGTAAAATTTGTGAATGATATGCGTGTATTTGTTGGTTGGATAATCCAGCAGCATGGTCGCTATATCCGAGGGATTCAGGGTCGGCATTCGGATCATCGCGGTAGCGGCCGAAAAGCTCCTGGGTCGGCGAAGGGGGGTTTTCGCTAAACCGTACGGTTTTTGATTTACGAGCAGCTGGGTTGGCCGAGGACGAGAGTTCGTCTGCTTCTTCGCCGGGTTCTTGAGAGGATGAGCCGGCAAGAGAATGGTACTGAGATATTAACTCGTCAAACTGTTTATGCAGTCCCGGAAGAGATTCAGTAATGGCTTGGGAGGCCCTGGTGAGAATTAGTATAAAGAGAAGACCAATAGTAAATGCCGCGATCTTGTAGATATATGCGGCGAAAGGGGGAGACAAACGCTTCATCGCCGGCCTCTTGGAGGCGAGCGCTCTCCTGTTCTAGCGAAGCAATGCCATTTCGCAGCTGGTCGAACGAACGCGAGACGTCGCTATTGTGGGAGTTGTCGTCGGGATCGAGATTTTGAGCACGCTGCCACTCGAGCAGCGATAGCTTTATATGATCAGCTAATAAAAAAAGCTGTGACGGGTTAGACATTTTGTGAATGTTCCAACAGGCTGCGCAAGAAGAATTGAGCGGGACCTTGAGGTGTGCACTCCTCACAGAGTGTCGCTGCTGGGCGGCACAAAGTAGTAGTTACTTGCGCACCAGTTGCTATACGATGTCCGATTTGAGATTAGTCCAGCCTCGGCCCGGAGACATACTACTAAATGAGCATGTACAGAGTACGCAGTAGCGCCTTAGCTAATGACCTCCTGTCTATCGTAAATCTACCGGCAAAACTAGGTACCCTTTTCCAAATTATTTGGTTCTCAGTACAAGTTTAATTTATACCTAACCAATACTCACGATGTTGTTCCTCCTACGAAGTGATATGAACGCAGAAACAGACCATTCACGAGGCCTCTAGTTAAAGAAGCATTACATGCCTATCAGCTTCGTGTTTCATTCCAATACTAATGATTATTATATTAAACTGCATGAAAGTAACATGTGTTTTGAGTCGGCCCTTATAAGGACTGACTGACCTGTAGAGTTCGAAATAAGCCTTAGTGGCTTGCTGATAGCTGAATGCGCTAAGCTCCGCTGCTAATTTACCACAACGTCATTTGATCTCACTTACATACAAGCTTCAACATTATCATGCTTATCGCCATTTCATCTCTCGAACTTCAATCTGGACAACCTTCCGCTGGCCTGCTGGATTTCCGTCATCCAGTAGCATGAGCGTCGTCCTGCCGGGTAAGCCGCAGTCAAGACTTCAAGGTCTGGCTATTGGTTATTGGAACAACCTACACTTGAATGTAAGGCCACCCTCGTCTGCGACGCACGAAGCTCGACCTTACACGAGCCTACCATATGCTGATACTACTGTGTAGGCATACATCACTGGAAATGCATTTACCATTCTTGACGGACTACAAACCATTCTTCAGACCATATACGACGAAAATGACGAACCGCTAGAGGCGATAGCCATCGACGAGTTAACGGGCAAGATAGCTACAAGCACGGCAACGCAAGTTCGAGTCTACAAACCACTTGGAGGTCTACAGGAGGATGCTTTAAAGGTCACATCACCCAGGCCGTTTGCAGCTTTTGTGATTATTCGAGCTCACATGTTAGTAGTGGGCACTGCAACTTACCTTTGACATCCCTCGCGACGACTCAGAAACAGCATGCGCATTGTCTTGGGGCAGCTCAGAGGAGCTCTTAGTTGCTGGCGACTACTTGTCTCTGTTCTGCACAGGGGAGCACTCAGGCCGATCCTGGGAACAGTTACTTCCCAGCCCTGCCAAGATAGCCGCGCTGTCATACGACTCGGCTTATATTGCATCTGTCGGTCATCATGATTACCTGGCCAAAGTCTGGCGCCGTTTGACGTATGGCTCCGACGATGTTCGATTTGATTTGGCCTACCTTCCTCACCCAGATGTCGTTACGAACATCAGATGGCGCAAACCGTTCCACGTCGAACAAGCGACGGGCAATGTTTTATATACGAGCTGCCTAGATGGTTACGTACGTGTGTGGATTCCAACCGACACGCTACAAGGCTGGCAATGGCACCTCTGGGGTAAAATTGACATTACTGAGTCAATACCGAACGATGTCTCTCAACAGGAACCATGGCTGGCCTGCATCATCGATGGGCGGGATTTCACTGCTTCCGTGGAGAGGGCCATCGAGCAACGAATGGCAGATGATAGCAGCACTGATGATGTAGCACTAGACCACTTGGTAGCTATTGCAAATCGGAGTCCCGAGATATGTCTCGCTATGAACCGATCCGGGTTTTTAACGGCTTGGGCTCTGGAAAACGTTGGTAGCACCTCGACCGACGACCGCCAAATCTTCAATATCGCTCAAACAATATCACCAGGGTTAGAGAATCTATCTAGCCTTCTACATCCGGATGATATTTCGCATGTGCAAATTGAGACGTATTGCAATCGGAAAACTGGACAGCTGCGGATACTGCTGCACATCTTCGACGGCAGGATAGCTATATTTGAATGCAGTGCAGCAGATTTGTTTGATCCTACGGCTAATGATAAGCGATTGCTACTCCATTCAGTATGGTCCGGGCATTCTGCTTCGATCAAGAAAATAGTGCGCAATTTTAGCGGTCGAGCAGTGGTGTCGAGAACAAGCCATGGTGAGACCATCGTTTGGGAACATTCGCCGACGAATCCCGTCGGGTCCTCACATTGCGCTCTTGATTTCAGTCGCCGTAGCATTATTCCGGAGACTGGACATATCCATCGCATTTGCGTCCTTCGTAAAGGCCGCTTCGTCGTCTTCCTCAGAAAAACTGTCATCTCACTATGGGACTGCCGACATGAAAGGGGGATCAGCCTTGCCCAGAGTACGTATGAGGCGCCGGGGGATCCTCTTTGTCTCATCATTTTGCCCAAGCCGCAAGATGCTGATTATAGGACTGCGCATATTGCCATGATAACGTCCAAAGGGCGTGGCATTGTCTGGGAGCTCAGCCTTCCAAACTATGCAAAGGATTCAGCAACTACTTTGGATGTCGGTTTCAAGGAATTTAGCCAGGTTAACCTCAAGTCTGCTGATGATTTGAAGTATGTGCTTCCTGTTGATCCTGCTGGTTCTGGACCTATATCATCTGGCTTCCTGGATATTTTTGCCCGTGATATCGCCATGTCCTGTACGCAAACCGGCCGGATTGGCCTCTGGACTGCTCGTGTCGATTTAGAACGCAGAAAAGTCGATTGGTTATTAACATGTAGTACTGAGACAGGATTTGCAGATCCATCACTAGCTAGCGGCAGCATGCTCAAAAAGGCTGCAATAGTAAAGTCGGATAGGTCGAGGCTTGCCATATGGGATGTTGGCGGAGCTCGTCTTGAGTTTGACCAAGACTATCAGCTACAAGATTCAATTCAAGACTTGGATTGGACTTCAACTCCTGACGCTCAATCCATATTAGCGGTTGGCTTCCAATATCGTGTCCTCCTCCTATCACAAATGAGATTCGACTACTTGAACAAGGGCGCTGCCTGGATACCAATCCGTGAGATTAGTATTCGTGAGCTGACACCTCATCCAATCGGAGATTCAACTTGGCTAGATAATGGCTATTTGCTTATTGGGGCCGGCAATCAGCTGTTCGTCCATGACCGACGGGTTACTGCCGAAGAATCCCTTACTACTGACCTTAGACTGCCTCATCTTCAAGATGGCACATGGGATCTCTTTGAAGCAGTACAGAGATTTAACGGCCCC
Organism: Trichoderma asperellum; assembly: GCF_020647865.1. Classification (NCBI taxonomy): domain Eukaryota; kingdom Fungi; phylum Ascomycota; class Sordariomycetes; order Hypocreales; family Hypocreaceae; genus Trichoderma; species Trichoderma asperellum. The sequence goes on from NC_089418.1 coordinate 3,153,512, forward strand.
CTCCCCGTTTTTCACCCTCAGTTCCTAAGTCAATGTATCCTCGCAGGAAGGAATGAGCTTGTGCGACGAATCCTTGTGGAACTTCATAAAACATTGAAATTCCTCGTGCCAGGAGAATCTGTGGATAACTACCTTGGAATAGAGTTGGAAGAATTTTATCAACCAACCTCCGTATGAATATTTCACTCTATATTTATAATCCCATTTGCTAACTGGAGGCTTAGGAGAATGCCAATCGAGCATTTCACACAGGTTTCGATTTTTCAGACAAAGCCACCAATGGAGAAGATACTGAAGTCTTTACCGAAGAAATTGCGACATCCATTAACGAGAAGCTCACTCGGCTAGGTGTCCCCCAACTCTCTGGTCATGAGCAGATTCAGCTAGTAGATATGATCGAATGTGTAGCATTGGTTGAGCGAGAGCGCCGATCTATAGACGAGAACGGGGCTCGCTTTATGCTTTTCTTCCGGCAGCACGCGCTTCGTAAAGGACGCACCAATGAGATACAGCTTTCTTGGAGAGAGATCAACTGGGCATACCACTCCGAAAGTCAAGACATTCTCGCTGATTTCGTGTCTCGACAGAACCATAACGTTATGTTATGGGAGCACGCTCGCGAGAGCGGTATTTTTATGTGGCTTACCGACACACAACACTTGGTTTGTAGATCAGTTCAAAGAGTGTGAGCAGAACAAAGATATTAACTTTTTGGATAGCAACGACAATTCGAAGCGGTTGCCAGAAACGAATATACCAAGGATGGAAACAGAAACCCAGTGAACTGTAGCTTGTTCTACATTGCGCTTCGCAAGAAAGCAGTACTTCAGGGGCTTTGGCGTATGGCCGGCGGTGATAAAGAACAAATCACGACTCAGCGGTTCTTGGCTCATGACTTTGAGGAGGCAAGATGGCGTACAGCGGCATTGAAAAATGCATATGCTCTTCTTAGCAAGCGACGATTTAGTATGTTGAAGTCATTGAAATCCTATTAAAACACAACGTTTTTGGTTCTAATGTTCGCAAACAATAGAGTACGCAGCAGCTTTCTTTTTATTAGCTGACCGGTTGGAAGACGCGGTCGAGGTCTGTCTCCGGCAGTTAAAAGATTTACAGCTGGCCATTGCAATCACTCGCGTTTATGAGGGCAATGACGGCCCTGTGCTGCGAAAAGTGCTGCAGGAAGAAGTCCTCACAGTGGCATCGCATGAGGGCAATCGCTGGCTTGCATCTTGGGCCTTTTGGATGCTGGGCAGAAAAGATATGGCTGTGAGGGCGCTAGCTGTGAGTATTGCCGCCTTAAATCCCACCCTTTTTCAAATAAACCAGTGAAGAATGCTGACGGATATACCAGACCCCTATATATACTCTCCTTGAAACGCCTTCCTCACCTGACTTGAAGTCTCGATCGTTCTTAGCCGACGATCCTGCTCTAGTCGTTCTCTATTCCCAGCTGCGACAGCAAACACTACAGACGCTACGAGGCGCATCCAAAGTGTCGCCCAAAGTAGAATGGGAATTTGTTCTTCACAGCGCAAAGCTCTATGATCGTATGGGCTGCGATCTCCTTGGTCTTAGCTTAGGTATGCATTCTTGAACCTGTGATCCTTTTTTTTTTTTCTCAATGAACAGAAAAGCTAATAGAGTCTTATTCATAGTTCGTACATGGGAGTTCCAAAAACAGACAACGCCTAGAATAGGAGGCGATATAAACCCATTGGCGCTCTTGAGGCGAAGAAGCTCACTCGTCGTCAACGACCTTCACACGTCTGAGTTACACGCCAAGATATTGGCCGAGCGTGAACAGGTTAAGCATCCTGTAGCGCCACCCTCAACTTTTCATGAGCCAGATGCTGCGTCATTGCTTGATAGTTTTGGCTTATAGAGAACCGTATGTATGTATATATAATATATGTTCTGACACATAAATGTATTTCTACGTGATAGAATCACAGATCATGTCTAATTTACGCATTCAGTAGTTCTAAAAGGGTTGGTTAGTATGCTATAGTTGAGAGCTTCTTAGGCCATAAGCTAGTCTTTTCCTGTTAAATCTTTCTCATGTTGAACATTCTACATTGCCACCAACATTGTGTTCAGGTTTAATAACCGTAGTAATGAAGTGAACAGGCTTCCTCATATTATAAATAAAATTCTAGTCTCCGTAGTCATCTTCTCCATCTCCTCCCTTGAGATTTGCATCCTTTCGTATCGGGATTTTGATACCTTGCGCAGCAAAGGCCTTGCTCAATGGCGTACTCTCGCAAACCCCAGGAAATTTCTTGGCAGAATAAACATTAAATACGTCGCTAAAGCAGGACGCCAATATCGGAGCCCTCCCAGTGTTTACCCTTGAGCCATTCTGCGACATTCCCCCGCGCGCGGCAACATTGACAAAGGAGAATCTTAAGCTGCCCAGACAATTAGCACCTCTACTTGTATGAATTAGAACCGACTTACCGAAATGGGCCTTCTGTTCTGACACTCAAATCTTGCAAGACAAACCAAATGCCTATACGCTCCTCTGTATCAGCTAGACGAAAAGCGCTTGCAGCTAAGCTTCCGATAAGGTTTCGTGTGAACATGCCCTGAGGCTGCCCACCCACCACAGCCATTCTCGTTAGGGAGGTCTGATCTGGCAGATATCCTCTAAAAGATGTAACGCTCGCCTGCGTTCCCGGAGGACCGCCTGCGTCTGAGCGAAAGGGTTGGGACTGGTGCTGTGGGAAATACTGCTGTGGTGGGCCATATGAGCCGCCAGGTGGATATGTTGAAGAGGCTGCCATTTCAAACGAAATTGATTAGCCGTGGCTGCTTCATGGTGAATATTTAATTAAACAATTATTACCTTGTGTGTAGTTAGGCTGAGGCTGATAATCCGAGGAGTAGCCCCCATTTTGCGGCGGAGGGTAGGCTGCGTCCCGGCTCGGAGGAAGGCTGCTTTGTCCATAGGCTGACTGGGGGCTCTCTCCCATATATTGATATGGTGCTGTGGAGGAGATTGATGGACTGCTGGTGGACGAACGAACAAGGTTGACTTCTCGTGTGCCGTCTTCGTTCCAGAGATCAACATTAAGTACAAACATAGAAAAATCAATGTCACTGTTGACAGATTAGCATTCTTGACCCAATGCAAGAACGAAGATATTCGGCGGCGTTAAAGTACACGTACTTGCTGTCTATCTCTTTCCCCGTAGCTATGTCGGTGACAACAAGCCGCACACAGGGTGGTGGTGTTATTGGTCGTCGGTCCTACAGGGCCATTAGTGGTCTGTTAACAGTGCACTCTGCTTTTTGGAAAGGTAAATACTACTTTGTCTCCAAAGCCACACATGCGGGCTCGTCGAGGTTGTTGGGCAACATCAAGGCTTGGGAGACTATATTAGCTTGACCTAGTCACTGAGGGCAGTATAGAGGCAACCCACTGATATCTGCGACCTGTCGCCTCGTCTACTTTTGAAAAGGGAATCAGCATGTTCGCTGTCCCGATTTGTTGCGATTCGGAATGAATCAAGGTGCTGGCAGGCATGCTTGTGAATATTTCATGAGGCCTATGCGGATGATCAAGGAGACGCTGAGGTTGATCCTTGTGTTCGCCAGCATAATGTTGCTGATTCAAATGGCTGGGCTCAGATGGGTCTGGCCGCGGTGGTGGCAAGGCATTGTGCTGGACATGCTGCGAGTGAGGAGGCGGCGCCGGCGCCGGCGCCGGCGGATGCGTGTCGTAGGGAGCTTGAAGAGGAGGCAGCTGCTGTTCTCGGTCTGGATGCGGCGGCTGGTGATACGGGAAATGGTGAGGCTGAGAGTGAAGGTGTGGTGGAGGAGCTTGGTTCGGGATCGGAGAATGGGCAGCACTGTGTGGATGGCGTAGTGACGGCTGCGGCTGGTGGTGATGATAGAGATGATCTAGAGCCGCCGAATTGGAGGCGGAGCTTGGAGGTGCGATTGGAGGCATTGCCAGCGTAGAGCCATGACCTCCGATGGGCATCTGCCGGGGCGCATCAGAAGAGCCATAGGCTGAATTCATGATTTCACGACGTCCAAGTCGGATGGTCCAGCATAACCTGTGGATATCTCTGGATGAAGTGACAGACAGAGCATCCAAGTCAGGTAGGGGTGCAGGACTCTAGTGCGCTGCCTAAACTATAAGCGGGATAGCGATCCCGACGGAGATGATCCCCCAGGTGGCCTCGCTATGATGGATGTGATAAAGATGGAAAAAGATTTAAGTGGGAACTGGCCCGCTGGGTCTTATAAAGGTGCTGCTAGCAGTAATACCTAGTATGACTCCTAGTATTACATAAGACTGCGTTAGCAATCTGAATAATACTAGCGTATACATATAGGACAGTAATATATACAATAAATAGTAGTTTATTTGCTTTATTTAAATATTTTTTTTTCTTAATATAAAAACTAATATTTAACTAATACTTATTTTCAATTTTAATACTTTATTTTAAGAAAAATTGCTAGTTATTTAATAAATAATAATAATCTTATATTTTAGTATTAATTTATAGCAAGCTAGTAATGGCTCAGTACCGTGCCTTATTTGTTTATAGGCAGTTTTATTAAAACAACTAGGATCCGCTCAGTAGCATAGCGGAAGCTTACCGGCCTCCTAGCATATGTGTATTATTTATCTTTTATAGAATAATCCTTGTAAAGAAGGTCTTGTATTTTATAAGCTCCCGCAGGGGGAGAAATAGGTTCGTTTATATTCATACATGAGCGTGAAGTAGTTAAACAGTGACAAGTCCTATATAGCAATTAAAACCCGATACTAAAATAGACCCCGCAAATAGCACTAGCAAATATTATACCCGCAACCTCCTAGGTCGCCTGACTGCGCCGCGTTGCCCACCCAATAAGCTCTATACCCTTCTAAATGACAACATCACGAGCACCATAGTCTAACCAAGGCAGATCATCATACTTCTCAAAATTTCAAGACGTCGCCTGTTTCCGATGTTGCAGCCCCGTGCCCATAGACACTCCAGAAGCAACCGAAGATAAGTCGACTTCGACCTCTGTAGCGCTAGTATGCTCTTCATTTGGCTTAAATCGCTTGAGAACTGCCCGTATCATCATGATAAACCAGTAGAAGTTGAGGGTATTGAGGGTGATATTTGATGCGAGATATGACACTGCAATCCAAGTCGGGACGGTGGATTCTGAAGTCGCATACTGCATGACGAGCGATTGGGAGAATGCCTTTGTAGGGTGGGCGTTGACGGCGGCCCACATGTCTCTGAAGACGCAAAAGGACTGGAAGGTACCGTAGATGAGTCGGGCAGAGAAGAAAGTGAAGAGCAGGAGAATGCCGTTATAAAGCTGTGCGCTAGAGCCAGTCATGTTGACCTTGTCAAAGAACCAGTGAACATTCAGGAAGGGCGTGGATAGTTCCCATAGAATGAAGACGCATCCATAATAGTTCACAAGAGGCCGCTACCCAGAAAGTTAGTATGGGTCAAATAGATTATGACATTTCTGGAGGTGCAACATACAAAACCAAGTGTATAGACCAGCAGAGCTGCGATCGCGTGCGCCAAAGTCCCGAGCCCAAAGACATCCAGATTAGTGCTGGTCACGTACAGATCCCATACGAAATAACCAGCTGCCAATGCCTGGACCATGCCTGCAGCGCCAGTGTAGCCCCATATTCTCTCTTCCGAATCCATGTTCTTTCTCTCTTGGTCTACTATCATAACCCAAATGGCGATGACGTTGATCAGCGTGCTCTGGATAAATGACACGACATGTGCATCCCAGTTCAGTCGTCTTTTTCGAGACAGCTTCAAGTAGTGCTGAGGCGCTATTAATCGCGACAGCAGTGGTGAAATCGGCCAGAAGATGATTGAATAGAAGACGGCGGACAGGAGGACTTCGTGAACGTGGTCCGGTAGCGAGGGAAGGTCGAAGCGGTCACACCAGGGCCGCACCAGCTCGGACAGCCATGGTATTGGCGGAATGAAGAAAGGGTCCTTCATTCTGTAGAATATTCTCGAATTTGTTGCAAGATCACAAAAGGAAGGGCGTCCGTACAGAATAAAGAAACATGAAGATGACGTGCAAAGAAGAAGGGAAGGGATCTTTAGGGGCTGAAGGCAGCGATGTTATAGGGAGGGGTTGGTTCCTTTGTTCTCAACAAATTATTCAGATAAGCGATAGCATAAGTCATGTTCGTCATATGGCACATCCAAATTAGGTTCTATAATAGTGCCGAGGTATATAGTACTTACGGAGTAGTATTGTTAGTGGACGTTGGTGCCATTTGACGGGATCACTTGGCGGTAGCAGCAGCACGCTGCAGGCATGGACGCGCATGCCAAGTTCCAGATACTGGCAGCTTGTAGATTGGTATTGCCTTTCCTACTACCTGTAGGTACCTACCGTACTACTAGGTAGTGAATTGCGCAAATGGAATTCAAGAGATCTTTCTCTTTTATTGGGAGAGAAACCTGTAATCCCACTTTCTACCTATCTATAATTATTTAATGAAATAGACATGCCCTGTATACCTACTATCTAAGTACTTCGTATTTGGCTGGCATCATAATCTGTTGTTGTCCTTGTACAATACGGAGTACCTACCTATTTTTACGCGTCAAGCTGCGTTGCTGACTTACACATCACATTGGGGCGGGCTGCTAATGTGTACCGTTCCGTACCTGAAGTACAGGGGGGGCATCCCTTACTCTTTCAGGACGCTGGCCAATACCGGCTAGGTACTTCGTACCTGCTCATAGTACCTGTAATGCGCCAGATGAAGGGAGACCTGAGCCCACTGCATTATTAGGACCCAGCAGCTAGAAGTGAGTTAGCACACGGCCATCCGTGCTGGCTGCGGCTACTTGTTTATCGTCACCCTGTTTCATAGGGAGTCCGCCCGCCATCCCCAAGGAGCATCTTGTGCTCCTTGACCGTCAAGATGAATGGGGACCTGAGCCTCTCCCAGGCGCTCGGAGGGCTACGAATAGCCAACCCAGACGACTCTGATACCACTGATGCTGTCAATGCTCCAACCAGCCAAGACGAATTGAGACCGGCCGCACCACCAACGCTTGTCGTGCCAGGCGCTGGCCCTGTTGAGCCAGCTCCCGCTCCAGCTGCCCATAATCAGCTGGACGTTCCTCATGCTCAGCCTCCACGCATTCTACACTCCTCGGACGGCCTGAGGCCAGACGGCCCCGATGCAGCAGCAGCGCCTGGCTTTGTGTCCTCTGGCCCAGCGTCACAATATCCCCGCCGGGTGCCGAGCCAAAGGTCGTCTCCTCATTTCCAACAAGAACCTCAACCCGTGATTTCTCGACAGCCCTCTCAGCGAGATGGCTCCTCTACCAAGCCCCAAGGATTTGCAGGAGATGCCCCCGTTCCGACGACCAGCGAAGAGTGGAAAGACCGCGGTGCTGCCGTCAGCGTACGCCGGGAGCTCGATAAGAGCGGCCGTCCTGTCGTTCGGCAGGTCAAAAAAGGAGTTCGAGATTTTTCCTTTGGCCGGATTCTTGGGGAGGGTTCATACAGCACCGTATATTTAGCAACCGACCGCCAAACACTCAAAGAATACGCCATCAAGGTTTTGGAAAAGAGACACATCATCAAGGAGAAAAAAATCAAGTATGTCAATATCGAAAAGAACACATTAAACCGCCTAACGGAGCATCCTGGCATTGTTCGTCTCTACTACACGTTTCAAGACGAGACATCGCTTTACTATGTACTCGATTTATGCAACGGCGGCGAGTTACTAGGCGTGTTGAAGAGAACCGGCACCTTTGATGTCGAATGCACACGATACTACGGGGCTCAGATCCTCGACGCAATAGACTACATGCACTCCCGAGGCGTTATACATCGAGACCTGAAGCCAGAGAATGTGCTGCTTGACAATCAAATGCACGTCAAGATCACGGATTTCGGCACTGCTAGGCTTCTCCCCGACCCTCGAATCGCACAGGATACAAAAGCTGATGGAGGCGATGGGCCAGATTCGGATAGTCGGAACGGCGATGATGGCCGAGCCGCCTCTTTTGTCGGAACGGCTGAGTACGTAAGCCCTGAATTGCTCACGCACAAGAATGCTTGCAAGGCTAGTGACCTGTGGGCTTTTGGCTGTATCATCTACCAGTTACTGGCCGGACGGCCGCCTTTCAAGGCTGGAAGCGAATATTTGACTTTCCAGAAGATTGTCAATCTGGAATATGAGTTTCCGCAAGGGTTTCCTCCTCCGGCAAGAGACTTGGTCGAACGATTGCTCGTCCTTGACCCTGCTAGGAGACTTACTATTGAGCACATCAAGAACCATGAGTTCTTCAGTGGGCAGCAGTTTGGGAGATTCCTATGGAGGTCCAAAGCTCCACGACTGCGACCCTACGTCCCTCCAACCCCGGAGCCAAACATCATCCAACTCAACAATTTCTCGGCAAACCCTAGCTCGAATACTCGAGCACAGCCATCAAGTAATACGCCCGGCGGCTCATCAAATGGTACTAGCCGACCTGCCCGCATCATCACAGAATTACCACCCCCAACACAACTAGACATTGAATGGTCACCTGTGCTTACAAAAACCAACGAACGTATTTTGAAGCTCGGGGATTTGATGGTAGTTTCTACGCCAATACCCAACGGATCTCATGGAAAGGGATCCGATGAGGGCCATAGGAAACTGGCTCGATTCTTTGGCGGAAGTACAACAAAGAAACGACAGAGACTTGTAATGGTCACTTCAAGCGGCCGCATTTTGCTAGCTCCAGCCGGGGGTGAAGAAAAGAGAGCAAAACAGGAGCTGTCACTTTTGGCTCCTGACACAACGTGGAAACCTCATCAAGACGCTAAGGGCCAGCACGTATGGTGTCTCGATACGGTAAGTTCTCTCGATGAATTTTTTTTCTTCCACCTCCCTTTTTTTCCGTTTTTTTTTTTTTTTTTTCGTTCTATATATATTGTGTTTGTGTGGCAGTCAGGATACTTACAAACTTTACAGGGTGGTCAACATTTTACCTTTGAAGAAACGAAATCATCGTCTAGCTCAGGAGGCGATCTTGCGTTTGCTGAAGAGTGGATTGAAAGCCTAGAGAGAGCCAGAGACATGGCACTGTCCCAGACTTTAACAGCTGATAGCGCATTTGGCGAGATATCCTCGACGGTATCAACGCCATCCAGCACTTTAGTTGGCAGAGGGAATGGCTCTGACGGCTTCTCCGCCAGCGATCGATCTGCACGTGGTCATTTGACCAAAGGCCAGGCAAACGTCGAGGATCCCACACCGGCAAAAAGGAATCGCTTCAGCAAAAGACAATCGCGCAATGGGCTAGGACCTGCATTTTAAATACACGCAAAGGATGCTAGGGAAGCCAAGGGCAATGGAAGAGTTGTCGATTCCTTGAGCAATGACTTCAGGCATTCTCACTTCAGGTACGGTTTTATCATGCTATACTGCGTATAATGTCAACTTGAAGAACGCGGCATATCATTTAAACTATTCTTTTTTCGTTTTTCAGAGCGAAACCAGTCGCAGCGCATCTGTCTTTTCTTATTTATTGTTTTCTCTCTTGAACATTGGATGGTAGAATGGGTATGGCGAAGAGCTCACTGCGTTGCAGCAAAAATGTTATAGCTGGGATTCCCAGCATTGTTTTATTGCCTTTTCTCGTCATTAATCGCTTGGGAGGCTCTCTTTTCCAGGTCAAGTTAACCAAGATCGCCGTTTCACCTGTATGGCGTCTTTTTTTTTTCTTAATTATTTATTTTTTTAAAAACAAAAGATGTAGACCTGGCATAGTAGACGGCGCGACATTCCTTGGGGGGGGAAGGGACACAATATAAATAAATACTAAGCGAGGATAAATCGAGGTATGTTTGCCTGTAGTATATAAGTTTTAGTCCTGATTTAATATACAAAGTAATGAACGTTGCACGTTGCGATAATTGAAATATCGGTGTTAACATTATTATTGTTGCTGTGACTTTCCAGTATTCGACCTCTATCCCCTTCTTTCTTGTCCAAGTTGAGTCTTGAATATTCCCGGCCTCGTGAAACAGGTTCCAAGTTTACTATTGCAGTTCCTGGCAGCGCCTGACCAATGGCACTTGACGGCTACGTCTCGTGTCGCCTTGTCCTAAAATAGCCTGCCGATGGCCTAAATACCGCTAACAGATGCAGCGTCATGTCATCAGACACAGGACGGAATGCCGCCAGTGCCAGTGCCGGCACGGAACACAGCAGACTAACCAGCCAAGTACCTACCGCTCTTACTAGGCGACTTACTGGATAGGCGTAGCACCAGCACCAGCACCAGCAGCTTTTCTTTGGCCCTGCGAGGCTTTAAAAAAAAATCAAGTCGCGCCGCAACCGGAGGCTTGAAATCCAAAGTTTGTCATATCTGCAGAAAATACTCTTAGCGCTTTGGGTGGTGGGAACAAAAGAATAACATGGCTGCTAATGAGAGATCGGGCCCGATATGACTCGAACGCAGCTTGAGAGTCCCACCTACCTCTGTGACTACTTTTCCACCTCGTCGTCCGATTTTAAAGTGTCAATTGGCGATATCGTTTCTTTGATTTGCATCTGCCTGTAGTCAACCATCGTCGCAACAATGGATCTCGTCAACAAGTAAGCCAATGACAGCTATTATAGCAATTTTTTAATCACCCTCTATCTCTTTCTTTCGTTGTTCCTTCTTCTCTTTTTATAGTGAGTGACGCGCAACAATTTGCTGATTCTCTTGCCTGCCTCAGTCTCGAAGGACGCCTGCTCTTTGCGGTACCAAAAAGTTAGTCTTCGGCTGCACACACCCTGCCAATTGCTTCTGCATCAATCAAACCCCCCAAGACAAATGCCTTGTTGCTGACCAGCCGCTCGTGCCGCCACAGAGGGCCGACTGAACCAAGCTGCGTTGAATCTCCTAGAGGGCGCCGATATCCAGTTTCGCCGCGAGAACCGCCTCGACATCGCCCTTGTCAAGAACCTCCCCATAGCCCTCATCTTCCTGCCCGCTGCGGACATCCCCACGTTTGTCGGCCAGGGCCGCGTTGACCTTGGCATTACGGGATGGGACCAGGTCAAGGAGCACGATGCTGCCGTCAAGGCCGCCGCCAGCGAGGATCCTTCTTCGCCAGTCTCGGGCAGCGAGATGGTTATGGAGCTGGAGTTTGGCGCATGCAAGCTCCAAGTTCAGGTCCCCAAGAAGGGACAATACGCCACCAGCACAGACCTGATCGGCCGCACCATTGGCACGAGTTTCGTCAGCCTGACTGAAGAGTATTTTGCCCAGCTGGAGGCACAGTCCAGCGGAGCTGCGCCTCAGAAACTGCGAACCAAGATCATCGAACTGAGCGGTAGTGTTGAGGCAGCTTGTGCGCTAGGCGTCGCCGATGGCATCGTGGATCTTGTTGGTAAGCCGCTTCTATTTCCAGTAACTACGCTTTACTCTGCATGTTGTTGTGTAAAAAAAAAAAAAGAAGAAAAGAAGAAAGAAAGAACCTTCCGAACCTGGCAACTAACTCTGCGTAGAATCGGGAGAGACCATGAGAGCTGCGGGACTCAAGGCCATCGACACGGTTGTCGAGTCGGTGGCTGTCCTCATCAAGTCTCGCTCACCGTCTAAGCCGGACCTGGTAGACCTCATTGCGGCACGTATCCGTGGTGTCATCACTGCCCAGCGATATGTTTTGTGCCAATACAACATTGAGCGGTCGAGCATCGCTGCGGCTACGAAGATCACGCCGGGAAAGCGTGCTCCCACAATCACATCACTAGATAATGGCTGGGTTGCTATGAGCTCAATGGTCGAAAAGAAGAAGATTGCGCTCGTCATGGATGACTTGAAGCGAGTGGGAGCTCAGGATATTCTGGTCCTGGACATCCACAACACACGATAACTAAGTAATGGGAAATGGTAATTGCATAAAAAGGAAAGATAAAAAAGCGTTAAAATTAAATGGGAAACGGAGGAGAGTACCAAAAGGCGTCATGGCATTAGATTCATAATTGCTGGCCAAAACTAAATACACACAAACAAATATATTTTGTTCCGAGCCACGTTCTTTAGTATTCCATTCAATTCATTCTATATAACTGGCCAAAAGTGTAGGCGGTCTAAATCTAGGGTAAGTCGTCATAGCGATAAGAGCTTCTATCCGTAGCGCGCAAAGTCGTACTGCGTCGAATGCTATCAATCCATACCGAGCCGTCTAGCATGTCCTGAACCGAAGCCAGGTTGCTACCATCTGCCGGGCGTTCAAGCTCTGCTGCTGTAGCTTCCTGGATATCAGGCGTTTCAAGTTCGAAGCTGAAAGTTGAAGAGCCCCTGGGCTCCTCGTTTGCCGTTAGTGACGAGCGAGGCAAGCCAAGGGGGTGACTTTGCGAAGTGGTGCCTGATATCGTGTTGCCGTGCCAGCTTAGCTTTCTTTGTTCATCCGCGCCAGTATCAACACCAAGTTGTCGCATCTTCACTTCGGCATCTCCAGACATAAGGCCATCGTCATCTTCAACTAGGATGTCTGGGATTCTAAGCTGCGGGATTGTTGTCATGCGAGAGGCTCTCTTTCGCTCCATATGCTCCTTAAACTTGCGCGAGTAATACCTAAGCCAATCTAGTCAGTCCACTGCCGCAGGCAATAAGTATGTTCAAAATGTATAGTCACTGTGCCACTTACAGCGTATCAAAGAAGCCCTGCACGATTCGCCGCCGTATACCTTCGTCAACACGTTGCAGACGTGCACGGCGCCGCAAAAATTCCTCGAGTCTAGTATTCGTTAGCGAAACTGAACTTTGTCGTAATGAATGAAAGGTAAGTAGTAAGAATCACTTTAAGCTCTTGCTATCGTTTATGATGTTGTAGTGAGCAAGGATCATTAAAACATCGGTAAAGGCAATTCCCTTATCAGGGTCTGCGCTTACGAGAACTTCCTCGTAGAATATATTAAACCGATGGCGCCGTTTGCGAATTTTCTTGATGTCCAACTGAGACAGTCTTTCGTTCAGCCGACTAATGTCAACGTCGTTGAGCGCAGCTGTTGAGACGATGGAAGTATGGCGAGAAACTCTTGTATCTTCCCGCACATCCTCCAAGATTTGCCGAACAGAATCCTCTGCTTCGTAAATCCGCATTTGAAAAACTCCGGACAGCTCACCAAGGAGGCGTGGAAAGGCCTCTTTTGTGATATAGCCAGTCCCGGCGGGGTCAACGCTTCGCCAGGCCTCCTTGAATCGTCGAATCTCATCCCGATCAACAACGGCCATCCCAGACGAACGCTGGTAAACATAGCTGAAGCTCTCAAAAATAAGTGAAACGAACAAATTCACAAAGATGTACATGCTAACAATATTCCAGGCGATAAATAAGAATCTAGCCCATGGTTTGCTGCCACAGTCGCTGTCAAAGAAGTCATCAGTCTCAACGCAGAGAGGAGATTCAATCCCAGCGTAATCCTCCATGATTTGGTTCCACCCTTCTCCCAGGCTCATTCTAAATAAGAATATTAGAGCCATTGGAACGGTCCTAAAGTTGATGTAACTTCCCTCGTTGTCACCAAAGCGAGTTAGGCTAAAGGTTTGCGTCATCGCAATAGCAAAGACAAGGAAAAAAACAAACCAGGTGGCCAAGAGGTTGCTGATGACCGGCAGACTTGCTGCAGCTGTCTTAAACAGTTGATCTAACGCATCGTTCCTCGGAATAAGCAGAAGAACGATAGCAACCAAAAATATTTTGTGAAGCTGCACATATGTATCGGCTCCAGTGTCTGCAATTAGTAGTGCAAGTGTAGCAATAAAGGCACCCGATACAGCTACTAGAGAGTAGAGGTCCCAAGAACTCCGCCTAAAACGCGTCCAACCCAGACCTACTATCCTAATCGTGATGTTGGTGATGTATATCAGAATGAAGAGCAAGAATACGTATTCTCGGGTTGTCGTCCACCACGATGGCTCATTGTTGAATTCCGCTACTAACAAGAGCAGATGCAAAACCAGAACAACCGTAACCGCCTGGTACCATTTCCCCCTTTTTTCAATGGCTCTCTTATGGCACCATTTTTTCCATTTGTTTTCTGAATCGTCGTATGAGCTTTTCGATGGTGAGATGTGACGCAATAGCTTTCGCAGCTCAAGCCACGATCGCTGCTCTGCTGTGAGAAACGCAACCCCAGTCTGCTCGGTATAATTTCTCATGAACACGGAGATGAAGAGCGTAAGAATAAAGACAGTGGCTAAGAGGTTGAAGACAACAAAAAACATTGCGTTCCCCTGGTTTGCTAGGTTTTGCGGCTGCATGCCGAGGCCTGTAATCGCCTGAGCTGCGAAAGAAACGTCTACCCATCCTTCTTGGCTGACAATTTGGAACAGCGTGAAAAGCGACGAGCCAAAATCATCAAATCCAAAGTACGGATTCGACGCCACCCTTGGGGCCAGCATCGGCCAGTCGTTAGAATAAGGGGTGCTGTTGAATTCGCCGAAGCACTGCGTTAGAGTTGAGATGTTATCGCCAGAATCATTGCAAGATACCAGTAATCCATTAAACAGGTTTAGTCCGTAAATAGCAAACGGGATCAAGAGAGATATAGACACAAACGCAGCCTAAAATCGTGTTAGCAGTCTCCAGCAAAAGTAGCCGAGTAGAAAATATGTTCATACACCTAAGAGTTTCCACCATCCGACAATAATCAGTGAGTGGAACGTATCACGGGCGCTGTCGCTCACGTTCAGTAGCCGGAGTGCTCGAAGCGCCTTGAAAGCACCCAATGCTCTTGAGATGCCGCCATCGTCAATCAACAGTGTTACGACATTAATCCAAAGAGTTATTAACACAACTGCGTCAATTATGCCCCATGAGCTGCGTAGGAATGCATTGGGCGTCCATAAAAGGCCATCTGCAATTATCTTGACGGCTGCTTCGAGCGTAAATATCACAGCAAAGGCCAGGTCTGTCCAGATATACCATTGAGTGACAGTGGATGGATGCTGCTCTCGATATTCCTTCTGATAGAGCGGAGTTGTAACGCAAGCTAAAACAACCATTGCAAACACTGACGCGTAGATAAAGCTGGATATCGAATACCAAGCTATCTTATTAGGTTCAACCCCGTCAAAGCGTTCGAGACCCCTGGCTGGGCCTACAAGTCTTTGGCAGAGGCGTCTGAGGCGGCTGTTGGGGGGGAATATGTATAGCGACGTATTATATCGAGGATTCTGAGCGAGATAATCTCGCTGAGCTTTCCGGCGAGCTGACGTTGCTGATACTGCCTGTCGGGCCATTTGCCGAGGATCCAAAGTGCCATTGGGGCCGTCGAAGCGAAGATTTGAGTAAAATGGATTAGGCCCGCTCTTATTAAACCGATCCCATATCTTCTTTAAGAAGCCCGGCTTGCCGTCTCCCATCAGATTTGTGGTGCTCCGTTGTGGTCGATTTCTATGATCTGGGTTAAGACGGAGAGGGTCAGCCACTTCGTCGTCTAAGAACTCCTGTACCACAGTGTCTTTGAGAAGCATTTCCATCATGCCCGGGCCATAGTCTAATGGGTCCTTCCGTCGGCGAGATTTTCCAAAGCTGAAGATCGTAGACAGCGTGAGGTTATTGGATGTACGCCCAAGTTCCTTCCTCTGCAGAAAAGCCTTCACTTGCTCTAAACGTTTCTCATCCTCCGACACATCAAAATTTTCTTGAATAACAGCAATAAACATGTTGATCAAGATAAAGAATGCTAAGATAAACCACCCTATCAGGAATATTGCACCAATCCAAGCGGTTTTCAGTGCTTTTGTATAAGAAGTGACAGAGTATAGAATAGCAGTCCAGTTCTCGCTCGAGAGTATTTGGTACATGCCGAGAAAAGAGTTGAAAACGGTGTTAAATGAGATGCGATTTAGGTTTCCATCGTCATAAACGGGTATTTGCCCTCTGAACAGCTGTGCAGCCAAGATTGCCACCAAAAAGGTCATTAAAAATACAAACAGCATGAGATTACCAATACCAGCCGCACTGCCAAGCACCAAAAGTATGAGCTTTCGCGTCACGGGTATTGCCAAGACAAGTCGGTACGCTCGGAGAACTTGAAAGACAGTCAGCCAGGCATACACCCGGGAATTGTGGATTGCTGGTATGAGGATAACAGAATCGATTATAGCCAAAGCCAGATCAAAAATATTCCGCCAGCTTCGATGAAACACGCTCCAATAGGCCACAATTCGGATGACGATTTCAACGTCAAGTAGTATAGTAGCAACGATCTCAGCTGCATCGATATATCTTCTCCGAGACTCCGACATGGATGCGCTACGGCACGCTTCACTAAGTAAAGCGAAGGCGACCACAAGCAACCAAAAAAGTGATGTCTTTTTATACAGTTGCTGAGCAGGTGAAACTTTTCGTTTACGCTCGTCTGTATGTGGCTGGGCGGATGGCTCCGCTTCGACAGTAAAAGCACTCGATTTGCTTTCTTCACGAATGACCTGAAATGATGAGGTAATGACGGCTATTAGGAGGTTGGTTAACCACAACATCATAATCATGATGGCAGCCCCAAAGAACAAAGCCGCCTGAGGATAATCTGAGTTCATAGTATAGTACATGAGGTCGGAGAATGTGTTGGCACTCATTAGGACGAATACCAACTCAAGAGATTGGACAATGTTGTCAAAGTTAACTGTCCCATTATAAGGGTTCTCTTGTTGCAGACATATTGACCCTCTGGGGCACAGGTATCCTTTTCCTTCGGTAGTGCCCTTGACTAGATTTTCTAGGGATCCTGCAGCACTGAACTTCACCCAGGGTAGTGTGGCTCCAGTCACATTATCTAGGTAGCCACCACAGAATTGCATGCTGTTAGTAAAAGAGGCCGTGAGATTACCCGGATCCAATGGATCCAACCAAACACACTGTCGACTCAGACTTGATTTAAAACTCTGTATGCCGATAATGGCAAAAAGGAGCCAAAAGAAGCTGATAAGAAACGCTACACGAACAAGAAGAGGGGCTGCCTTTTTCAAACTTCTCAAGATAATCTATGGTATATAAGCATGGCATCATACCGGGTTAATGTAAGGATAATACTTACCGCAGTGCCGTGAGTAAGAGCCAGTAACCTCAAAATACGGAGACAACTGAGCATTTGAAAGAGGTAGAAGTGGTGTCGATTCTCAGTGCCAGTCATAGCCAGCACAAAAGTAATCCAGAAAGAGACAACAGCAACAAAATCTAGACGATTAAATGAATGCCGCAGGAAGGCTCGGCGTGCTAACTGGAACCGTTGCTGGTCCTCAACAGTCTTGGGGCCAGTTTGCTGCCCCTGCATTAGAGTTGTAAACGATCGGGCGAAGGCTGGGGCCTGAGGCTGGGCAGACCGAATTCTCTTAGTAGACCTTTGCCTCTGTGGTTGAAAGATGGACTTGTATCGATCGGCAACCGCTGCTCGAATGCCCCTCTTGCGATCAATGGTACTATACTCTTCTGCATTCAATATGAAACCAGACACCACAATCCTAGCAATAATCTCGAGTGTGAATATAATGAAGAGCGCAAGCATTGTCCAATCTATCGGTCTGTTACCCCATTGCTCGGGGCGCGCATTTCCGGGGCTGAAAACATCCGGCCAAGATTCTACAGCAAGTAGAATTGTTTGGGAAACAATAAGTATAAGTATAAAAGGCTCAGTATAGGGATTAACAAGTAAGTCACACATCCATAATCTAAATCGACTTTCTGGAGAAAATATTCCCAATGAGTTTCCTCTGAGGGGATTAGTAGCCTTTGTGCGAGCTGGTGAAGGTAATCGACTTGGAATCTCAGTAGTTAAAAAAACATTCTGAGCGGCTTTCTCTGCCGGAGATGAAGTCGCTCGAGAATAGTACGGCTCATCGGCATACGTTGACAGTGTTGGATTGGGCCGTCTTTCACTTAACGAGTCGCGAGACCGGGAGCGATAGCGAGAGGAGCGTTGGTCAGCAACATCCGACTCCCCGCTTAGATTCACAACTCTTTGTGACATGGCCCTAACAATTGATCCGGCGCGCTGGAAAGCTCCAGCTGTAGAAGCCGATCGCGATAAGCGAAAATCGCCGGGATCTAACGTTAGGCCATAGCTTTGGTGACCGCCAGGTGAGTAACCAAGATTGGAACGGTTCCCAAGACCTTTTCCTTCATGGTCTCGAATTGGATTGCTATCAAGGTCGCGGACAGTTTGAAAACTCTCCCTACCATGGAGTCCATGGTCGTCTCCAGGAGGAGAGCCAGAAATCGGTTGAACTCCCGCTGTGAGTGGAACTCTATCAGAATCTGCATAATAGGGATTGGTCGACTCCTCAATATATTGTAACCCTCCATCGAACGAGTGATAGGAATCTGGAGGAAAGCGTGGAGATTGTGTCAATGGCGGAGGAATATCAGGAGGAAGCGCTGCCTGCAGTGCCGTGGGATCTATATGAGACTCGAAACTAATGCGATCATGAGGAGAGCTATACGAAGTGTGCCAGTAGGACGACAGGCCCGGTCCACCAACTGTTCTAGTCGTAGATTCATCGCCGGCACGTTGCTGGGAGTTGCCAAGCCCATTTTGGTAGTCTCGAGAACTGGTAGCGGGTAAATCTATTGGCGGCGGGCGCGCCGTGCGGTCGTCTGGCAACTCGGAGGACATTGTTGCAGCCTTCCCAGCTTTCGAGGCAATATAGGTGATAATTATAGCAAGGACTAGACATCACGGATAGAGCTTCACAGCTAACATCCTCGCAGGGGAAGCATAGACAGCAGTTACTATAGGTACCGGTATCGTATGAGTATTACATGAAACGCAACAGTGCTTTCAAGGGAAAGAATCATCTTACCTACATAAATTGTATAATAGCTACCTATAGGGAATAGTCATACGTCAACTTGTTAAGTATTTTATGGAGAATGGAGGCGTATAGTGTAGCGAGACAGTTTCATCTTCACAGCCACATTAGTACTCTATACTTTATCTGTATAATATTAAAAATATACTAAAAGTTTATTTTAAAAAAAAGTATAAATCAATTTTTAAATATTAGAACTCTTATATTTTCTATTACAAATATAATAATTAAATATTATAATTATATTATATTATTTTAATGGCTTTTATATATAATTATATATTTTTAAAATATATATTTAAATTAATACTCTTAAGTTATAAATATTATAATTATAATTATTATAATTATATTAAAACACATTTAATTATATTTTTTAATTATATAATATTTTAATAAAATAAAAAAAAATATACTTGTATGTAATCTATAGAGTAGGTAGTATATATAGCTACTGCACTAATGCAAGAGACAGTGGCCGTTGCCACTTATCTTATACCCGTTGACCCGCCTAGGAGCCCCATTCCTAACGTCGACCAATACAACATACAGCTCCAACACTCAACATCTACCTACTCTCTACGCCAATATGAGGTGCCTGTGGTTTATCGCGGCTTTAAGTCTTTTCCATTTAGGGTTCGCCGTTGATCAGAAGAAGTCAGCTATCATTTGGTTTGATAACCCAGATACCCCTGCCGCTATTATGAACCAGGTCAAGGACAGTATTTTGAAAGCTGGAGGTAAAATCACACATACATACACTATCATCAAGTACGTTTCTCCGGTTCGCAGAGTTCGAATTCGCCGTTGACTTTATTATAGTGGGTTTGCCGTAATCGCACCAGCAAATGCGCTCGCCTCTGTCCAAACATTAGGCGTAGAGCACTCGATTCGCGTGGAAGAAGACGAGACAGTATCATCTCTATAAGTCATAATGCAAGTATTATCAAACAGGTGTACTACATACAATAGCGATGGATACAAGTGAGTGTTATTAAAGGCTTATAATTAATTAATACAATAATTGAAATTCACTACATACTCTAATATGATAATTTTATTATATATCAATGGGTTTGGTTTATGTCTGGGCAATGTACCCTGCTATATTGACAAGCGAACAGGGAAGGCGCATTATACCTGCTTCCTTTGATCCATCATTGGTAGCTAGCACCCAACCCTTCCACTTTACCCATCCAAAGGTCTCCAAACCTAGGACAACCGTCGCCGACGAGGTAATCCAAAATGGATGCTACAGTGGGCACCGCGTCTGATGAAGAAGCTGGGCTCCCTTATCTCAGCGAGTCGATCCTGGCCATCGATGTCAAAGATCGGAGCACCTTAGGATGCAGCGTCTTCTGCACTACAGACGGCGTCTTGAAGATAGGAGCTGACATCTCTATGGCGGGCGAAGATGTGGTGGAGCAATTTCTCAGCTATGCGCAACCAACCACGATTCTGGTTTCACGGCGAGTCCCAGAATCAACCTTTGCCTTCATTGAAAAGCATGCTGGGAGGATTATCAAAGGTGCGGTTTCTATGCATGGTCCGCATCTCTTATGGCCAGTCTGTTTCCGTTACTTACGGTAATGTGAGCTAGAAGTTACTTTACGCCTGGTGTCTCCCTCTGACTTCTCTCACACATTTGCCTGTGAAGAATTATCATCACTCGATACTCATGGGATCTGCTCGTTCCGAACTACATCATCTGCCAATGTGGATGGGCAATGTGTTAAGAGTAGTATCCAGGCTCTGCAGGAACATGACCGTCAAGAACCTCAGTGCATGAAGCTAGTCCGTTGCAGCTCTTTAATTGACCTCGACAACATTTCATCCGTAAGTATTCAGACATTTGGTATCCAGTGCCTAGATGAGTGCTTAGATAAAACAGTTGAGCTGCGCCGGTGCCGTTCTCATATACCTACACCGACGGCGGTCACTCGTATCTCCATCTAGCAATTCTAGCATGGGGTATATGTTTAATGTGAGATCCGTTACACTATTCACCTTGTCAGACTATGTTTTCATCAGTGAAGAGTCTAGACTCTCCCTACAAATCATCAATCACGAGTCACACCCAAATAGTCAGACTTGGAGTGTCGACTCCAAAAGTTCAGTTGAAAAGGAGAATATCTCTATTTATGGTTTATTCCATCCGCTAGCCTCCACACCGCAGGGTCGGTCTCACCTGCGATACATGTTCCTAAGGCCAATTTCGAATCTTGATATCCTCTCCGAGAGGCACCAAACGATTTCACTGCTCCTCCAGCCCAGCAATGAGGAGAAGAAGAAACGTGCTGTTGCTATTTTACGGAAGATGGGCAACGTATCACATGCAATCGCTCATCTCCATAAGGGAATTAGCTCACCGTCTTCCCACGGGGCGTTCAATATTAGTGTATAGGGTACACTAAGAAGATTCGTATCTCAATCGCTTGAATTGAGAGAAGTGGCGATTGCGTTCTCTTCTAATGCAGACCAGAGTAACATTATCAATAAGGTAGGACTCTTGATTCATCTCAGGCACCAGTTCTAATATGCCTCCAGATAATCGACAGAATCGTCCCGGTATCTCTTACTCTGGTGGGCGACATGATCAACAGAGCCATCAACTTTAATGAAACCAAGTCCCAGCAGTATTGTTCAGTTATGCCTGGCGTGGATACCGAATTGGATGCGTTAAAACGACAATACGACGGCATGAGTAGCTTCTTGACAGCAGTCGTCAACCGTGTTGCTGAAGATTTGCCAGTGTGGGCACGTCAATACATCCAATCATGCGTGTTCCTTCCCCAGCTTGGGTTTTTAACCGTAGTTGAGCAGGAGTCTCAGCTAGGAAACGACATATTTAATGGGGGAAGTGTAAATGATAACTCATGGAAGAAGTCTTTCACTCACAACGGGACGGCCTATTATAAAAACCGTCATATGGAAGATTTGGACAGATATTACGGGGATATGTACTCCAAGATAAGTGGTAAGTTCCATGACGCCTTACGTAACCACGGTTATGCTAATATTCAGCCAGATAAGGAAGTTGAGGTGATGCAAAAGCTGGCTTCAAATGTCATTGTTCACGAGAAAGCTCTCTTGGAAGCTGCAGACTTATGTGGAGAATTTGATGCACTTCTAGCTCTTGCGATCGGCGCTGCAAAGTATGACTGGCATGCTCCCCAGATGACAGCTGCCAATGTCATTCATATCAAGGGTGGGAGGCACCCACTCCAAGAGCTACTGGTGCCATCATTTGTGCCAAATGACTGTTTTATTGGGGATGAGGGTATGGCCCCAGGACGAGGGACTCAAGCACTGGTTCTGACTGGCCCAAATCAATCGGGAAAAAGCGTTTACATTAAGCAGGTTGCCGTAATTGTTTATCTTGCGCACATCGGAAGCTTTGTGCCCGCTGAAGCAGCTCTTATCGGCACTGTGGATAAAATATTGACTCGGATGCCGTCGCGAGAAAGCGTTTCCCGCATAGGGAGCACATTTGCACTAGATCTCAAACAAGTCTTCCAAGCCATGAAATACTCTACATCGCGAAGCCTGGTTCTTATGGATGAGTTTGGAAATGGGACTGCGGCTGATGGCGGTGCTGGAATGTTTACAGCAATGCTGGACTATTTCCTTTCTCCCGCAACAGCAATACCAAAACTATTGGTTGCTACACATTTCCATGAAGTGTTTTCACATGGCTATTTAAACCAGCATAAGCAGCTCTCCTTAATGCACATGGAAGTGAGGAGCGACATAAACGCTGCCGATGCAGAAGATAAAGTCACGTACTTATTTAAGCTAAGTAAAGGTTGTGGCTTGATGAGTTTAGGAAGCCAATGTGCCGTGTTAAATGGAATACCTGAAGATATAATTAACCGCGCCCAAGTAATAGGGGAAATAATAAGTCAAGATAAAGACTTAAGTTATAGTCAAGTATATTCCTTTTATAATACAGAAAGCTTAGTATATATGAAAAGTATTATAAATATATTTATAGACTTAAATTTAAGTTTATATAATATATATATAAATAACTTTTTAAAAAATTTAAAATAATATAAAAAATATAAATTTTTAATTTTTAATTATTTAATAATAATAATAATAATAATAATAATAATAATAATAATAATAATAATAATAATAATAATAATAATAATAATAATAATAATAATAATAATAATAATAATAATAATAATAATAATAATAATAATAATAATAATAATAATAATAATATAATTATTTAAAAAAAAATTTAAAAATAAATAAACTATTATTAATTATATATTTTATTAAAAATATAACTATTTAAAAAAAATATTATTATTTTAATTATTTTATTATATTTTTATTTATTAATTATATTATAAATTATTTTTAATTTTTTAATTTTATTTTAATTTAAAAATATTTAAATTTTTTATTTACTTAAAATTCAAAATATTTAAATATTTTATTTACTTAAAGTTAATTATAAAGTTAAATAATATTAATTATATATATTATTATATTTAATAATAAGTCCTACTATTTAGACTGTAGAAGATTCCTATTTAAACTGTAGTGGCCTGTGCATTAGAATTTTCTATAGTATTAATTAATTTTAAGAATTAATTTAATAACAATAAAAATTTTAAAAAATATTTTAAAAAATAGTATAATATCCTTTATTAAATAAACTATATAATATATTTTTTTTATATTTATATAATTAAAAATAGCTATACTATTTAAGCTTAAAAAATTAAATTTTAAAATAGAATTTTTTTAATAGTTTTTTAATTTTATAAACTAAATTTTTTATATAAGGTTTTTATTTATATAAATTATATAAAAAGTTTTAATACATTTATTTTAACTTATATATAGCTATTAAAATCTATAGTTAAAGTTTTTATAAGTTTATTAGCTTAATAATTAATTAAAATTAATATAAAAAAAAGAATTATATAAATTAAAAAAAGCTTTATTTATATATAATTTTTAAAGATTTTTTTATAATTTATTTAACTATAATATACCTATATAAAAACCTTAGTGGTTTTAGAAAATTGCAGTGCACGGGCTACTTAGCGCGGTGCATAGGCTACTACAGTCTAAATAGGAATCCTCTACAGTCCAAATAAAAGGATTCTTAATAATTATTTATTTTTTATTTTTTATAAATATTTATAAATTATTATAATTTAATAAAACTTTAATTAAATATAAAACTTAATTAAAATAATATTATTAATATTTAAAAAACTATATAATTATAAATATTTTTTAAATTTAAAATATTATAATTTACTTTAATAAAATTAAATATATAAAATTAAAATAAAATATAATAATATTATTTTTTATTAAAAAAAAATATTAATTTTTTAACTATTTATAATTTTTTTTTTAATTATTTTTATATATAAATATATAAAAATATTATTAAAATATATAATATATATAATATTTATAAATTTTTTTAAAATTTTATAAATATAATATTAAAATATTATAAATATATTAATAAATTTTATAAATATTATAAAAAATTTAAAATAGCTATATTAAATTTAAAAAATAATTATTTATTTATTTTTTTTAATTTAAATATAATAATATATATTTTTTATATTTATTTTTATAAAATATTATATTTTATTAATTTAATTTAAAAATTTTAAAATTAATAATAAAAAATATTAATTTTTTTATTATTTTATTAAAACTTTAATAATTTATATATAAATATAATATTTTATTTTTTTAATATAAAAAAAATTAATATTTTTATTAAACTTTATATTAAATAAATATATTTATATTTTAAATTATTTTTTAAATATTTATAAAAAGTTTAAAGATTTTATTATAATAAAAAATAAATAATATTATATAAAAGTTTTATTTTAAATTAAAAAATAATTTTATAGTTTATAATTTTATATTATAATAATACTTTTATAATTTATAATTTTATATTATAATAATAATTTAATTTAAATATTATTAAAAATATTTTTATATTTTTAAAATAAATTTAAAATTTTATTTATATTTATTATTTTTTTAAAAATAATTATAAAAATTAAAAAAAATTATTTTTTAAAAAGATTTTAATAATTATTTAATTTAATATTTTTTAAATTTAAATTATTATTATTTTATTTAAAATATATTTTTTTTATAATAATAAATAAATTTAATAATATAAAAAAATTTTAAAGCTTTAGGTTTTTATTAATAATAATATAAATATATATATAATTTTAAATAATATTTTATATATTTTTAAACTTTAAAAAAAAATTATATTTTATAATTAAAAGTTATTAAATTAAATATAATAAATAAATATAATATATAATAAATAAAAACTTATTATAGTTTTTAAATATATATAAATATTATAGTTCTATTTTATATAGTTAAAGATATTTAATTCTTTTATTTAAGCTATCTACTATTTAAAATTAATTATATATAGTATAGTATATTTAATTATATTATATAATATACTATATAGTAGTTTATATTACTATTAAATACTTTACTATATTTAATAAATTCCCCCTTTATAAAAGTAAATTATTTTAATTGCTTTATAGACTTATATAATACTATATACTATAAATAATATTAATTATTTATTAATTTAAGTTATTTAATATAATACTATTATTTTTTATTTTTTATTTATTTTTTAACTTTTTATTTTTTTATTTTTTTTTATTTTAGTATAATTAATATTTATATTTAATTTAAAAGGTTTAATTATATATACTTTTTTTTTAAATAATATAGTTTTTATTAATTTTTAAAATACTATTTTATTATTTATAATTATAATTTTATAGCTTTTAAAAGTATTTTAAATTAAATAGTTTTATTTTATTATAGTATATAATATTTTCTTTAGTTTATATATAATATAAATAAAATATTAATAAAACTCTTTATTTATATTATATTTTTTTTAATTATAAAATACTTTTTTAAAAAATATAAAATTTAAAATAATACTATTATTAATATTATATATTATTTAATTATAAATATATTTTTATATTTCTTATATTAAATAATTTAACTATATTAAAAATAACTTTTTTACTTTTATTTTTTTTTAAATATAAATAAAAAAGTCTTTTATTATTTAGTTTTTTTAATTTTAAATAATTCTATTATTTATATTAATAGTTTAATAATTTATGAAAGTTTTATATAAATAAATAAAGATTTTTAATTTTAATAATATTATATTAAAAAGCAGACTTTTATTTAAGTAATTATTTTTTATAAATATATATAAAATTTCTTTAAATTTTTTTTTAATTTTTTTATAAATAATTATTTAAAATATTTTAATAATATATTTAATTATATTATTTAATAAAATAACTTTATTATTTTTAAATATTTTATTAAAATATTTAAAGTTATAAAGCAAGTTTATAGTATTTTTTTATTTTATATATTAAAGTAATAGTATTAGGCTTAATTAATTTTAAGCCTTATTTATAGCTAAAATAGTTTAATTTAATATTATTTTATTAAAGTTTTATATTTAAATAAAATTTTAATTAAATTATAAAATTTAATTAAAGTATTATTTATAATAATAAATTATAAATAATATATAGTTAAATATATAATATTTAATTATTATATTTTATAAGCTTTTATTATTTTTTAATATAATTGCTTTAATTTTAAAAAAAATTATAGCTAGTAAAGTCTATATTACTATAAGTAAATAATATTATTACTTTTTATTAATATATTAAATAATAAAGGTTATTTTAATATTAAGGTTTTTATAGCTGCTTTATTTTAACTAGGTTTTTACTTAAAGTATATATATTACTATTGCTTTTTTTATAATTATTATAAAGTAAGTTAAATAATCTTTTAATATTATATTAATTATATAAAAAGTATTTATTATAAGCGCTTTATATATACTTTTTTTATTTTTAATATTTATATTAAAATTATATTAATAAATTACTTTTATAATTATATTATATTATTTTTTTAATTACTTTAGCCTTTTTTTATATAAAATAAAGCTAAATAGTTTTATTAATATTAAAATTATAGTTTTTTTTTTATATTTTAGTTTTTTATATATAAAAATATTTCTATTAATATATTTTTATATAAAAATAACTTTTATTTTTATTTTAAAATATAAAAAAAGTTAAAAAAACTTATATATATATATATAAATAATATTAATATAAATATTAATTAAGTTATAGAAAATAATTAAATTTTATTAGTTATTATAGCTTAATATATTTAGCAAGCAGTTATATTATAATATTAATTTTTAAAATAATATTTACTTTTTTTATATATAGTATTTAAAAAATATTTTTTATTATTAAATATAATTATTTATATTAATAAATAAATTCTTTTATTATTTAAATAAATTTAAAGTATTTTTTTTATTAATTATTTTTTAATTTATAGTTTTTTTATTTTATAAAGAATTTTATTTAAAGATATTAACTTTTTTTAATTATTTTATATTATATAATTTTTTATATTTTATATTATTTTTCTTTATTAATTTAAATTCTTTTAAATTCTAGAGGTTTATAGTAATATAGGTTTTTTATATTTAATATAAGTAAAAAATATATTATTAATACTATACTATATTATAAATGTATTAAATAAATAATATTTTTAATTTATATATTAGTAAATTAATTTTATTAATAATTTTAAAAAGTCTAGCTTTTTATTAAAACTATTTATAAAAAAGTTTACTTAAAAGAGTATATTTTTTATATAATTTAAAGTATATATTATTGCTTATTTAAAATTATAGTAAATTATACTTTTTATTATATAGTTATTTTATAAATATTTATACTTTAGCTATAAGCTATTTTATATTTTTTATATATAGTTAATATAATATATTTAATACTTTTTTATTTATAATAATTTTTTTATTAAATAAATTTAAAAAATTTTTTAGCTTAAAGTTTATTAAAAGTTTATTTAAGGATTATTTAATAGATATATTAATTATATTATTAAAATTAAATTATAAAGCTAGTATTATATTAATTTATAATATATTAAAAGTTATTATATAATATTATATAGTAATTTTTATTATTTAATTTTAGTATTTTAATATATTATTTATTTAAAGATAATATTTTATATTAAATATAAGTTTTATATTTATTATTTAAAAAAATACTTTTTAGAATTTATTTATAAATTTTAAGTTTTTATTATTTACTATAACTTTAGGTATTTTTTAATTATAAAGTAAAAGAGATTAAATAAATGCTTAAGTTTATTATTTAGCTTTATATTATATAAAGCCTAAAATTAAAATAATTTTATAAGATTATTTATAGGTAATAGTAAGTAATAAATTTATTTTTAAATTATAGTTAAAAAATTATTCAAAAATATATATATTTATTAAAAGTAGTTTTATAATAAAGTTTATAGTAATAATATAAAATAATTAAAATAAAAATATAATAAATTAAAGTTCTTTTAATAATTTAATTTATTTTATATTATATTTAAAGTAAATTAAATAATAGTTTATATATTATTATACTTTTTTTAATATATACTTAATATTAAGTTTTTTAAATATAGCTATAGTTTTTTTTATTTTTATATAAAATTATTTATTATATATAATTAATAAAATAAGTTTTAAATAATTATTTAAAATATATAATTTATTAATATTATTTATTTTTTTTTAATAAAAAGATTATTTTTTATAAAAAATAAAAGTTTAATATTAATTATATTATTAATAAATTATAGAATAATTTTATAATATTTTTTATTTTTATTATATTTTTTTAAAATTTAAGCTTTTAAGACTAGGTTAATTTTAAAAGTATATATTATATAGTATATATTAATAAAAATATTATTTAATTTATTATATATTTCTTTAAAAAATATTTTTTTTTAATTTACTTTATATTATTAATTATAAAAAGTAAAAAGCTTTAAAAGTATATTAAAAATAAAGTTTATTTTTTTAAAAATATAATATATATTAAAGTAAAATTAATTAAAATATATTAATATAATTATTAATTAAAAATTAATTTTTAAAAAGTTTAAGATTTTAATTAATATATATTTTAATATTTTTTTTATTATAAAGTAATTTATAAAAACTTATATAAATTAATTAAAAAATTAAATTATAGTTTTTAGTAAACAGCAGGCTTATATAAAGTATATTAATTTTAGCTTAATTAATTTATATTTTTATTTTAATTTAAAAAATAATTAATTAAAAAATATAATTAATTATATATTTTAATATAATATTATTTTATTTTAAATATTATTTTTTATATAAAAGAAAAATATTTTAAATCTTTTATTATTAGTATTTATTTTAAAGAAAAGTAGTTTTATTAGGTTATAATAATATAATTAAAGCTTTTTTAAAAGGTAGTTTTATAAAATTTAAAATATTTTTTTTTTAGCTATAGTAAATATAAAAATAATTTTTAAAAGTTTAAAATATTAAATTTTTTTATTTATATTATTTATTTTTTAGCTTTATTTATAAAATTTAATAAAAAATTATATTTTTTAGCTTTTAAATAATTATATTTTTTATTAAAATTTATAAATAAATATTTTTAAAAATATTATTATATTAAAGTATATTTTTAAATCTATAAGGTTTATTAATATTTTAATATTTACTATTACCTTAATTTATTTTTTTATTATTATAAAGTTAAATATATTAATTTAAAATTTAAATAGGTATATTAAAAAATATTTAATAAATAACTTTTTAAAGTTTATAATTAATTAAAGGTTTTTAAATAGCTTAAAAACTATATATAAATATATATAATATTTATTAAAACTATTATTAAATATTATAATATTATTTATATATATATAAATAAATTTTTAATATAAATATAGTTTTTAATTTATAAATCTTTAAGTAAATATAAAATTATTTTTAAATTTTATAATAATTATATAAAATATTTTTAAACTATATAAGCTAATTAATATTATATAGTCTTTATATTTATTATAAATAAGCAGTTAATAAAAAAAGGCTAAAGTATTAAATATAGTAATATATTTTTTATATTAAAAAAAATTAATAATATTTTTTTAAAATAATATAAAGTATATATTTAATATAATAATTTTACTTAAGGGTTATAAATTTATTATTATTTAGCTTTTTTATTATTTATTTATTATTTATTAAATTATAAAAATTAAATAATTAAATAATATTAATTATTTTATTTAGCTTACTTAGCCTTATATATAAAAGTTATTTATTATATTATTTAAGTATTTTTAATTTTTTAATTTAAAAAAGTATAGTTAAATATATATTTTTTAATTTTATTAATTATTTATAAAGTTAATATATATATTTTCTTTTTAAAAAAAAAGAATATAATATTTTTATTTTTTTAAATATTATATTTAAAGGTAATTTTTTAAAAAATATTTACTTTTTAAGTATATTTATTATAAATATAAATATTATTTACTATAGTTTTAAATAAAATATTAATTAATTTAAATATAGCTTTATATTTTTTATTTAGCAATAGATATAGGTTAATATTATAATATTTTATATTTATATTTTTATTTATAAGGCTTCATATTTTATTAAATAAAGATTTATTTAATTTATATATTATAAAGTTATTATATATATTAAATATTATATTTACTTAAGATTTTAAAATATAAAAATAATTATTATTATTATAATTAAAAAGTATATTAACTTTTTACTTTTAATAAAAAATAAAAAGTTTATTAAAGTTATTAATAATAAAAATCTAGCTTATATTAAATATAACTTTAGGCATTTATAAAGTATAAATATAATTTATAATATTATTTATTTATAATATAAAATAATATATTTATTAAATATTATATAAATTTAATTTTTTAAGTTTTATATAATATATTAATATATAAATACTTAAGTATAATATAATAATAATACTTTTAAATATAATTATTTATTTATAAATAAATTTACTTTTATATTAAATTTTAATTAAAATAATTACTTTATAAGCTGCTTTTATTATAAAGTATTATTATAAAATAATAAAGTTAATATTATATTTATTAAAAAAGTTTATATTAATAAATATATTTAATTTAAGTATTAGCTTTACTTAAGCTTTTATATAAAAATATATATTAATTAATATATTTTTTATTTATTTTTTTATATAAAAATTAAATTTTACTTTTATAGTTAATATAAGTAAATTATTTACTATATTTATAATATTTAATTTATTAAAATTATATAATTAAATATTAAAAAAAAAGGTTTTTAATTATATTTTATTAATAAATATATTAAAATAGCTAATATTAACTATAGCTATAATAGTTAATTTATTTAAGTTAAACTTTAAGGTAACTTAAGTATATTTATATTTTAATATATTATTATATTTAAGGTTTTATTATACTTTAATAATTTAGTTTTATTTAAAATAAAAATTTATAATTTTTAATAAAGTTTATAGTTAATTATTTATAATTAATTTAATATAAAATATAGATATTATATTATTTAATTTTATTTAAAATAATTTAATTAACTTAATTCTTTTAAAATCTTTATTATTAAATTTAATATTAAAAGGTTTTAATAATATATATATATTTAAATAAATATAGTATATTAATATTATTTATAATATAAATTTATAATTATATTTATAATAAATTTAAAGCTTATAAGCTTTCTTTAGTATTAATTATATTTAATTTAATTTAAAAAATAATATTAATTTTATATTTAATATAGTATAGGTAATTATAAAAGAGAATATAATATAAATAAAAGTAGTTTTATTATAAGCTATATAAAAATATTTATTTTTAAATAAATTAAATTCTTTTATAAATTAATAACTTTATTTTTTTAAATTATATTTAATATTTGCTGCTTTAATATTATTTATAGTAATATATATATTTTTAGTTTTATTTTTTATAAAATTAATATTAATGTTTTAAAAAAAAATTAATAATAGTATATATATTTAAATTATTTAAGCTATTAAAAAAAGTATTTTTTATTTTATTAAAATTATTTTTAATATATATTATTATAGTTTTATTTATATTTACTTTAATATAATAGTTTTATTTACTTTTAGTTATAAAAAAAAAATACTTAATATTAATAATTTAAGGTTTTAAATTTAGTAAACTTACTATATATATTTTATTTTAGGTTATTTTAATATTAATATAGTTTATTTAATTACTTATAGCTATTATATTAATAGCTAGTATATTTTATTTAATTTAAATTTAATTAAATAAAAATAGCTATAGTAAAGAATATTATTAGTTTTTTATAATATATAATTTTAATATTAAAGTTAAAGTTAATAATAAATATAATTATAATAATTTAAGTCTATTGCTTTTTTTAAATATATTTTAAATATTCTTTAATAGTTATATTAAAGAATAATTTAAAAATAAGCTTATAAATAATAAAATTAATATAAAAATATAGTTATAATAATTATTATTTTATTATATTAAATTTAGTTACTTAAGTAATTTAAAAAAATATTATTATTTATTATTTAATATTAAAATTATTTTTATAATTTTAGGCTATATAATAAAAAGTATTTAATTTTATAATAATATTTATATAGTTAAAGTAAAACTAATAATAAAATACTATAGTTTAGTTTTATATAAATATTTTTATAAATTCTTTTTTAATTAATTAAACTATTAATATTTATTAATTTAATATAAAATTATAAAAAAGTTAAAGTTTAATTTAATTTATTTAATTTATTTATTAATTATAGTATTATTTTAAATACTTTTAATAAAGTTATTAATTTAATTTTAAATAATTATATTATTAACTATTATATTATTAATTACTATAAGATTAAAGTATTTTATATTTAATAATTTTTAATTATTTTTAAGTTATATTTTTTTATTAATTTAAGTTAAGTTAATAAAGTATTTAAATAAAAGTTTAAATTATTTATTAAATAAATATATTAAAAAAATAAGTTAAAAAAGGGTAGTTTTATTTTTTATATTAAAGCTAGTAATTATTTAATTATTTAAAAGTACCTTTAAGAGATTACTAGCTATTTCTTTAGGGCTTAATAATAGTATTTATATATATAAATATAGATTATTTATTATATATAGTGCTTTATTATTTTAAATAGTTTTTAAATATAAAGGTTAATATAGCTAAAGTAAAAGGTTTTAAAGTTTAAAAAATAAATTAATAAAAGAAAATTAATTTTAATAAAAAATAAAAAAAAAGGTTTTATAACTGCAGTAAATAAAATATTTTTTTTATTATTTAAAAAATTAAGTAAAATAACTACTATATTACTTTTTATAAATAAAGTTAATAATATTAATATTATTTAATTTTTCTTATTTAAGTAATAAAGCTAAAGTTTATAGTTATATTTTTTTAAAAAGTTATAAATAATAAAGTTAATAATATTAATATATAGTTATTTTATTAAATTTAATAGCTTTTTTTATTAATATATATTAATAAATTAAATAAAGTAAATAAACTATATTAATAATATAATAAAAGCTTAAGGTTAAGTAATTATAATTTAAATAATTTAATTTAATTTTATTTTATTTAATTTTAATATATTATTTAATACTAGATTATTTAATTTACTTAAGTTAAAATATTAAGCTTGCTATTTAATAAAAAAAGTATAAAATTTTTTTTTAAAGTTTTTAAATCTTTAATTTATTTAAGTAGTATTTTTAGGTTATTTTAAAGTAAAAGTATTATTTTAAGTTATTTTATAAGTATATTAAAGTCAGCAGCTGTAATTAATAATATATTAAAGTATTTAATTTAAGTAAAGTAAATTAATTAATAAATAATATAGTCTTTTATAATTTAATAATAATGCTTAATAATAATAATATTTAATATTATTTAGTAGTAATAGTAAAAATAAAAGAAAAAAAAATATTATTTAATATTATATTAATAGTTATATAATTATATAATTATTATTATTTATTATAGTTTTATTTTATATAGTTAAAGATATTTAATTCTTTTATTTAAGCTATTTATTACTTAGAACTAGTTATATATAGTATAGTATACTTAATTATACTATATAATATACTATATAGTAGTTTATACTACTGTCAGGTACCTTACTATACCTAATAATAAATTATATATTAATTATATTTAAAATTATTTAATTATTTTAAAGTATATAAATTTTATAAAAATTTATTTATTAATTATTTTAATTAATAAATTTATTTTATAATAATAAAAGCTTTAGCTTTATTTTTTATAACTTTATATATTTTTATAAAAATATATATTTTAATTTTATTAAATTATTTTTATTATAATATTTTTAAGTTTAGTATTAAAAAAGATAATTAATAAAAAAGTATAATATTTTTTATTATACAGGTATAGTTTTATATAAGTATAACTTTTAATATAATTTAATTAATTAAAAAAAATCTTTTTATAAATATTTTTTAATATAAGCAATAAGGCTAGCTACTTTAATATTAATTTTTATATTTAAATATAAAGCTTTAAAAATTATTTATTATAATAACTTATAATTTTTTTTTAATTTATAAATTAAATAAACTTTAGCTTTTATTTTAATATATAAATTAAATAAACTTTAGTTATTACTTTAATTTATAAATTAAAAAAGCTAGTTTATTATTATTTATAGCCTTTAGCTTTTAATAAACTTTTATTAGTTTTTTATTTTTTATATATTAAGCTATATTTTTTAATTATTTAAATAAATATTTATTATTATTTTAATTTTAAATACTTTACTTAATTAATATTTTTATAATCTTTTTAAAAAATAATTAAATAAGGTTTTTTTACCTTATATACTTTATTTAATACTTTTTTTTATAAATATAAGTTTATTTTAATTATTAATTAATTAATTATATTTTTACAAGCTTTATTATAATTATAGTTAGTTAAAAGCTTAATTAATTAATTTATAAAATATTTAATTATTTTTTAAAGCTAAATATACTAAAATAAATTCTTTAGTATTTTTAAATTTTTTTTATAAAATAATAATAATTTTAAAATTAAAAATTAATTAATATAAATTTTTAAATATTAATTTATATAATAGCTAGTATAAGTAAATTTTATATTTTATAAAGCTAGTTTTAAAACCTAGCTTTTTATAAACTTTATAATAATAAAAAATTTTAAATTTAAAAAAAATTATATAATATTTATTATAATTAATTAAATAAAGTAAAAAAAAAGTTTTAATATTAAATATAAACTTATATATTATATAATATTATTTATTAATAAACTTAAGCTTTTTTAATTATATTATTTATAATAATTTATTTAAATATTTTTTTAGTAAACTTTAAGTATTAATAATTAATAAAAACTTAATTATTTATATAAATATTTTTAAAATTATATTATTAATTATATATTATATTTTATATTATTTTAATAAATTAATAAAAATAAACTATATTATTTAAAAAATAATTTTTTATATTATTATTATTTACTTTAATACTTAAGATTATATAAATATTAAAGTATAATAATAATAAATAAAATAATATATTTATTAAGCTTTAATTAATAAATATATTTTATATAAATAACTTAAAATTATTTATTAATTATTAAATTTTAAATAAAAATATATTTAAATTTATTTATATTTTTATTTTATTTAATAAATAAAATATATTTTTATATAAAAAAAACCTTTTAATAAATATAAAAAATATTTTTATTAATTATTATATTAAATAATTATTTATTAATAATAGTAAGTTTAATTTATAACTTTATAAAAGTTTTATTATTATTATTATTATTAAAACTATTATTATTTTTTTATATTTTTATTTACTATTATTTAACTTTAAGTAATATATTTTAATTAATATAATATATATAAAGCTATTATTATATTATAAAAAATTAATTATTAAAAATAGCTTTTATAATATTATTAAAATTAATAATAATTATTTTAAGTTTTTTAATATAATATTATTTAAAAAATTAATATATATTTTTTATAAAAAACTAAAACTTTTTTTTTATAAAAAACTAAAACTTTTTTTTTGTTATTAATTAAATTTTATATAATATTATATATTAAATTAAAGTATATTTAATTAATAGCTTAAAAAAAAGCTTATATTAATTAATATTATAAATATTTTTAAAGCTTATAACTTTTAAAAATTACTTTTATATTTATAAATATTAAAAAAAAGTTTATATAAAGCTAATAAATTAATTTAATTTATTACTTATTTATTTTATAAAATATAAATTTTTTTTTATTAAATAACTTAATTAATATAATAGTAAAAATATAATTATTAAATTTTTTATAATTTATTTATATTTAAGTATTATAAATATTTTTTATATAAATATAATATTAAAATACTTTTATTTTATAATAATATAAATATTTTATATTTAAATATTTACTTAATAATTAATTAATTTAATTATTATTTTTATTAATACTATAAATTATTAATATAATAAATATATTAATATAATAAAGCTATGTTTATAATTATATTAATTATATTTTAAATTATTATATTATTTAAATAACTATTTATTTTTCTTAAAGCTTTAATAATAATTATTTATTTATATTTATACTTTTATAATTTTTAAATTAAAAAATTAATATTTTTAAAAACTTAAAGCTATTTAAATTAATTATATTAAAAAAATATTTTAATTATTAACTTTTATAAAAATATATATTATATTAAATAATTATAAATTAATTTTTTTTATAAAAATATTTATTATATTATATAAAGCTTTAATTAATAAAGCTAAATTATTAAAAATAAATAAATTTAAAATTATTTTAAAGGCTAGTAATATAAATTATTAAATAAAAAATAAATTTATATTAATAAATATTAATAATATTTAATATAATTATATATATAATAAATATAATAGTAAATATAATAAAAAAAAGTTATATATTTTTAAATTTAAAAGTAATTAGCTTTATTTATTTTATTATATTTATATATATTTATATAATTAAATAAAGTTAATAATAAATTTATAATTATTATTAATAATATTATAAATAATATTTAAAATAAACTTAAAGTTAATTTTTATTAATAATTAATTAAAAAAAAGCTATAACTTTAGTTTAAAAAAAATAAATATATTAAACTTTAGGTCTAGTATAAGTATTCTTATTTACTGCTTTTATAATTATTTATAAAAAAAGCTATTATAAAAATATATATTATAATTAAAATACAGGTTTTAAAAAAACTTATAAATATTTTATAAATTATAAAAAAATAATAAAATTAAAAAATATTATAAATATATAATAAAAAAATTATTAAATATATTATAATTATTAAATTTATAAAATTAATTAATATTTAAAACTAAATTATTAATAAATACTAGTTATTTATAAAAAAGTTATAATATTAAAAATTAATAAATTTAAGTAATTAATATACTAGTATAATACTTTTACTATATAAGTATAACTTTATATTAATATAACTTCTTATACTTTTTTATTAATTAAAAAAAAATTATTAACTTAAGTAAAATTCTACTGCTTTTATTTAAAATACTATAACTTTATAGTTTATAGCTTTTTTAATTTATAAATTAAAATATTATATAAATATATTAAGCTTTGTTATTTATAAATTAAAAATATACTTTTATTTTTTTAATTTATAAATTAAAATAGCTTATAATTTCTTTTTTTTATAATATTAATATTTTTTTTAATTTATAATATTTATTTTTTAAAATATAAGCTTTAAATAAACTAAGTAATAATAAAGCTTAAGTTTTAATAATTAATTATTAAAAAAAATAAAGCTATAAAGCTTATTATTAAAATATTAATAATATTAAAAAATATTATAATAAATTATAAAATTAAATTATTAACATAAATTTTAAAAATAGTTATATTAAAGCTATTAAATTATATTATTATAACCTTTTTATAAATAATTAACTTTAGTTAATAGTTTAATTTTAAATATTAACTAATATTATAAATTTAATAATTATAATATATTTAATAATTTTTTTATAATATATTTATAAAAGTTTTTAACTTTATTACTTTTTTATAGCTTATAAAATATTTATAAGCTTTTTTAAAACTTTTACTTTAATTATAATATATATTTTTATAATAGCTTTTTTATAAATAACTATAAAAGCAGTAAATTAAAATACTTATATTAAGTCTAAAGTATAATATATTTATTTTTTTTTAAATTAAAATTATTATTTTTTTTAATTAATTATTAATAAAAATTTATTATAAATTTTATTTAATTATATAAATATATTTAAATATAGTAAAATAAATAAAATTAATTATTTTTAAATTTAAATATATATAATTTTTTTATTATATTTATTACTTTATTTATTATTTATATAATTACTTAAAGTATTATTAATATTAATAAATATTAATTTTTTTTTTAATAATTTATATTATTTAATTTTAATATAATTTTAAATTTATTTATTTTTAATAATTTAATATTTTTAGCTAAAGCTTTTTTAATATAATTAATTTAAATAGCTTTAGTTTATATAAAGTATTAATATTTAAATATAAAAATTATAAAAGTATAGCTATAAATAAATAATAATTACTAAAGCTTTAAAAAAAAATAAATAATTTTTAAAATATTATAAAAATTTAAATTATAATTAATATAATTATAAATTTAATATAACTATATTTATATACTTTTTATATTATTACTTTTGTTATAACTTAATAACTATAAAATATATACTTATAAATAAACTATAAATCAATAAGCTAATTAAAAAAAAATTACTTATAAAAGTATAAATTATTTTTAATAAATTATAAATATTAAAATAAGCTACTTTAAAAAAATTATAATTAAATTTATAAGCTTTATAAAATAACTTACTATATAAAAAAATATTTAAAATACTTTTTAAATAAAACTTAAATAATTAATTATTAATATAATATCTTTAAATAATAATTAAATTAATTATTTATAACTTTATTAATTATATAACTACAGCACTTATAAAACTTTAATTTATTTATTTATTAATATAAACCTAATATTAAGTTTATAAATTAAAAACCTACCTTATACTTAAGTATAATAATATAAGTTAAAATATTATATATTAATAACTTTTATTTAAATAATTTTTTAGAATTTTATAAATAATTAAACTATTATAATTAAAAATAATACTATAACTTTTTAAATTACTCTAGCACCTGCTATAACTTTTAATTTTATTAAACTTATTAATATAAATAGCAATCTTGCTATAAGCTATAAGCCTAACTAAAATAATTTAAAAGAAAATGCTTTAAAAAAATATTTTTAAAATATATTTTAAATTAATAAATAATTAATTAATACTTTAAATAATAAAAAAAAAAAACTAAAAAAAATATAGGAATTTTTATTAAATAATACCTGTTTTTTATATTTAATAAAAAAATTAATAAATTTAAACTTTTTCAAATTTAATTTAAAGTTTATTTTATAAACTTTAAAAATATAATTAATATTAAAAATAAAAAAGTTTTTTTATAGTATTATATTTTAAAAAAACTATACTTAAGTAATTTTAACTTATATAAAATAAATATTTTAAAGATTTAATTAACCCCCTGCCTGCTGTTAAAAAAGTATTTAATAGCTTTAAAAAATTTAAAAAAAAACTTATAAAAATATTTAAAAATATTAAAAAAGTTTAAATAATTAAAAATAAATTTATAAAAGTATTTTAAAAAGAAAAATACTTTAATTATATTATAAAATTTAAAAACTTTACTTTTTAAGTTAAATAAAAATAAACTATATTTATTAAATAATTTTATAATAAATATAAAAAAAGTATTAAAGAAAAAGTCTATAATATTAATTAAACTTAATATAATCTTTTATTTTTTATTAAAAAATATATTAAAGCTAATAATCTTTTATATAAATTTAATATAAGTATTTATAATAATTAAAAAAATAAAAATAAAAATAATAAATAAATTATTAAAAATAATAGTAATACTCTAGAACTTATAAATATTAATATAATTTAAAAAAATAATAAAAAAAAAACTTTAAATACTATAATTATAAAAAACTAAACTATATAATAAAAAACTATAAATTATTTAAAAAGTTTATTATTTTACTATTAAAAAATAATTATACTATAAAAAAAATAGCAAGATTATTTTAATAATAAAAAAAACCTTATAGTAAAAAAAAAAAATAAATACTTTTATTATTAGTTTAAAACTAAATTATTAAATAATTTTAATATACTAGCTAAAGAATTTAAAATACTTAACTAATAAACAATTCTTTAAAATAATTTTTAATTAATTAAAAATATAAATAAAATAAATATTAAAATAAATAAAAATTTTAAATAATAAAATTATAATTATAACTATAAATATAATAATAATATCTAAAGGCAATATAATAATTAAACTTTAAAAATTAATTAATTATTTAAATTTTATAATTATATTATTAAAGCCTAAGAACTTTTTAAAAATAATATTCTTTTATTTTTATATAAATAGTTATTTAAACTTTAATAGCAAAAAGTAAAAAAATAATTTATTCTTTAGGCTATTATATTAAACCAAGCCTTATAATAGAATTTTAATTATTAAAAAAAATTAAAAATATTAACTATATTAATTTAAATTATTTAAAATATTATTATATTAGCTAGGTTAATTATATTATATATTAATATATAAAATACTTTAATAATAATAAAAAATATAATATTTTTTTTTAAAAAATTTTTATTTTTTTTTATTATTTATATATATTTTTATATATACTTTTTATTATAAAATATTAAATAAAAGTTTAAATCCCTTAAAGTAATTATTTTAAAAAAAGGAAAATATATAAAACTAAATAAATTTATAAAAGTTTATAAAAAAGCCTTTTATAAATATTATAAAATTTAAAAAATTTTTATATAGTATAAAAAAAAAATATTTAAAAAAAAATATAATAAAATTAATTTTTTTAACTATAAAAATCTAAAGTATATATAGTATATAAAAATTAAAATTTTAAATTAGTATAATTTAAAAAATATAAATAAGTTTTTTTAAAAAAAAAAATAATAAAAAAACTTAAAATATATTATATTTTTTAAATTAAATAATAAATATAATAGTAAAAAAGAAAAAAAAATATTTAAAAAAAATATTATATAATATATTTTTAAATAAAAAATTACTTATAGTTTTAATAAATAGTAAATTATAATATAATTATATATTTGCTATAACTATAATATACCTGCAGCTACTAGTATATAAAAAAAAATATTAGTTATAATATATAAAAGAAAATATATTTTCTTTATAATAATAAATAAATTAAATAATAAATTAATTATTTATTAATAAATATTAAAAATTATATTATTAAAACTATATATAATATAGCTAATATTTTATAATATAACTTTATTTTAAAAATACTTTAGTTAAGTAAATATAATTTTAATATAGATTAAGAAATTAACTAGATTTATTAGTAAAATAATAAAATCTTAGAAAAAAGGAAATTAAATAACTAGAAGCTTAAGAATTTCCTTAAGCCTACTATAATACCTTTTTAATATATTAAAAAAAAATATTAAAATAAAAAATATAAAAATATATTACTATTTTATACTAAAAAATAATACTATTAAACTAAAAACTTAAAAAAATTAAATAATTAAATAATTTACTAGTATAAGTTTTTAAATAATATAAAAAGTATTAAAAACTTTATAAAAAATAATTAAAAAAAGGATTTTTATTATATTTAAAATAAAACTATAAGATAGTTTTAAAAAAATAAAGCTTTGTTAAAGTTTTATAAGATTTATAATTTTAATAAAATAAAACTTAAAACTTTTAAAAATAAATTAAAGTATAATTTAAAAAAGAATATATTTAAATATTTAAATCTTTAGTAAAATACTTTATTATTTTTATATTAAAAAAGAATAATAAACTATAATTAATTATTAATTATAAAAAGTTAAATAAAATAACTATTAAAAATAAAACCCTGCTATTTTTAATTTTATAAATTAAAAATAAACTATATAAAAAAAAATAATTTATAACTTTTAATTTTATAAAAGCTTATAAGTTTATTAAAATAAAAGAAAAATATAAATAAATAATAGTATTTATAATAAAATATAAATTATATAAATATATTATTATACTATAAAAACTTATAAATATACTTGTATTTTTTTAAAAAAAAATTATATACTTAAATTATATTTAAATAATTTTATAATTATATATATTAATAATATTTTAATTTTTTTAAATACCTTTAAAAAATATAAAAAATATATTTATTTTATATTATAAAAACTTAAAGAAAATAAATACTTTATTAATTTTAAAAAATATATTTTTTATTTTTAAAAAATTAACTTTTTAGAATATATTATTATACCTAAAGAAATTTATATAAACTTTAATAAAGTTAAAGTAATTAATAAATAACTAGTATTAATTATACTTAAAAACTTATAAATATTTTTTAAACTTATAAATTATTATTAAAAATTTATTAAAGACTTTTTATTAAAAGCAATTCTGCTTATTAATATAATTAAAAAAAATAAATCTTTTAAATAAAAAAAAGAATAGTAAAAGGCCTTTAAAAATTTTAAAAAAGCTATTATTTTAAAAATAATTCTTACTATATTTAACCTAAAGAAATTTATTATAATTAAAACTAATATATTAAATTCTATAATTAAAGAGGTTTTAAATTAATTAAATAATAATAGTAAATTTAAATTTATTATATTTTTTTTATATAAACTTAATAAACTAGTACTATAATATTTTATTTATAATAAAAAAATATATATAATATTATAAGTATTTAAAAAATAAAAATATTATTATTATAAAAGTAAATATAAAATTATTATTTATATTAATTATAAAAATATTTTATACTTTATTACTATTAAAAAACTTTTTAGTTAATAAATTAAATACTTTAAATTTCTATTATAATTTAATTATATATTTATTTATTATAAAAGCATAGAAAATAAAAGAGTTAATATATTAAGTAAAAGAAATAATTATAAATAAAATATACTAGAATTTATAGTATAAGCACTATACTATAATAATAAAAAAAATATTAAGTAAGTATATATTTATATAATATTTAAAATACTTAAAGAAAATTTAATATTTAATAAAATTAAAAACTATATAAAAATTATAAAAATAAAAAATATTTAAAAAAAGTAACTATAAAAAAAATACTTTAAATATAAAAAAAAAATTTAAGTATTTAAAGAATTAAAAAAAAATATAATAAAATATATTTATAAGCATCTGCTGTATAAATATAAAGGAATATAAAAAATATATAATTAAGTTTAAATATATTATAAAATAATTAAACTTAAAGTATATATATAATATATTATATTATACTATAGTATATATTAATAAATAAAAAATAAAAAATATAAACTATATAAAAAACTATAACTACTGCTAGTAGTAAAATAATTATAAAAATTAATAATATTTAATTATATTATTAATTTATTTTTTTATTAAACCCTTTATAAAAGTAAAATATAATAGTATTTTTATAATAGTCTGCTGCTTTTTAAAAAAAAGTATACTTTTTATTATATAATAAATTATATACAGCAGAAGACCTTGTTTATATTTATATAAAAATAATTATTATAAGCTATAGACTATTAAAAGAAATAATATTAAATAAAAAATAAATATTTACTTTTAAATTTTAATAAAAACTTATAGTTAAATTAAAAATAAACTATAAATTAAATATTATATATTACCTTTAAATAAATAAATAAATAAAATATATTAATTAAATTATTAAAGTATATTTAAAATACTATATTAATTTTATATAAAATAATTAAATAAAAAAATTATTAATAGTATAATACTATTATAATAATATACTTTTAAAATCTATAAAGATTATATTATTTTATATAAACTATAGATTTATATTAAAAGTATTTAAACTATTATAAGAAAAACTTAACTTTAAAAAAGCAAGACTGTAAGTAAAATTAATAATTAATTTATATAAAAAAAATATATATATAATTTAAATTTATTTAAAATAAAATAAAAAAATATATAAACTAAAATAAAATTATAAAATTAATTTTTTAAAAAGAAAATATAATTTACCTATTATAATACTTATAAGGCTATAAAGTATTAAATATTAAAATTAATA
The DNA here is from genome assembly GCF_020647865.1 of Trichoderma asperellum. Taxonomy (NCBI): domain Eukaryota; kingdom Fungi; phylum Ascomycota; class Sordariomycetes; order Hypocreales; family Hypocreaceae; genus Trichoderma; species Trichoderma asperellum. The sequence goes on from NC_089418.1 coordinate 3,197,785, forward strand.
AACTAAGTAATAAATTAAATATTAGAAAAATAAAACTTTATAAATTCTTAAATAAATTAAAGAAATTAACTATAAACTAGCTTTATTAAATATAATAAAACTTTAAAGCCTAGTATTTTATATATTATAATTAAAAAAAGTATAAGTTAATAAACTTATAAAAAGATTTATTTTAAATAAAATTATTATTTAAAAATATATATATATAAAGTTAAAGAGTACTTGCTATATATTAAAACTTTAAATTTAATAAAATTAAATATTTTATTAAATAAAAAAAATATATTAAACTAAAGAATTTATAAAAATTAAAAAATTATTTTAACTTTTAAAAGCTAATATAAAAGTTTTTTTATTTTATAAAATTAATAAACTAAAGTTTATAAACTTTAGGCTAATACTAAAAAAAAATTAATTAATATTATTAAAAACCCTTATATATTAAAAATTATTTACTATATTATTTTTTTTATTTAACTCCTGTATTTTATAATAAATTAATTTATTATCTTGCTTTTTTATTTTATTTTTTATATAATAAATATAAGCCAGGCAGCTTACTGCTTTAAAAAGCTTAATTTATAACTTAAAAAGCTAAAATTAAAAAAACTCTAAAGCTTTACCTATAGCTTTTTTTTTACTTTTAATTTCTTTTATTAATTTAATACTTTTATTATTAAAACTTAAAATATTAATAATATAAATAAATATAAAAATAAAGTTTATTTATAAAAAAAAGCTACTAGAACTTTATTATAAAAATAACTATATTTAATATATTTATAATAATAAAAAAAATCTTTTATTATTTAGTAAGAAATTCTTTTTTAAAAATAATAAATATATAATATATTAAAATTAAAACTATAAAAAAAAATAAATAATATAAAAAAATTATACTTATAGGTTTTATAAAGAATTAACTTAAATATTTAATTAATTGTTATACTATTATTTAAAGAAATAAATTATAAATAACAGAAATAAAGAAAATAAATATATTTAAAAATTAAAAAAATTAATATATACTTAGCTTTAAAAATAAAATTAATAAAAAAAAGGTATTATATTATAACTTAATAACTATAAAATATATACTTATAAATAAACTATAAATTAATAAACTAATTAAAAGAAAATTATTTATAAAAGCATAAGCTATCTTTAATAAATTATAAATACTAAAGTAAGCTACTTTAAAAAAATTATAATTAAAATTATAAGCTTTATAAAATAACTTACTATATAAAAAAATATTTAAAATACCTTTTAAATAAAACTTAAATAATTAGTTATTAATATAATACTTTTAAATAATAATTAAATTAATTATTTATAACTTTATTAACTATATAATTATAGTACTTATAAGACTTTAATTTATTTATTTACTAATATAAACCTAATATTAAATTTATAAATTAAAAACCTACCCTATACTTAAGTATAATAGTATAAGTTAGGATATTATAGCTTTATTATATTTATATAAATAATTATTAAATTAATTAATTATTAAATTAATATTTAAGTATATAATATTTATATTATAATAAAATAAAAGTATTTTAATATTATATTTATATAAAAAATATTTATAATATTTAAATAAAAATTAATTATAAAAAGCTTAATAATTATATATTTATTATAATATTAATTAAACTTTTTAATAAAAAATTCTTTTATTTTTTATTAAATAAACTAATAATAAATTAAATTAATTATTTAATTTTATTTAACTATTTTTATATTATTTATAAATATAAAAGTAATTTTTAAAAGTTTTAAGCTTTAATAATATTTATAATATTAATTATTTTAAGTTTTTTTTATTTTAAATTATTAATTAAATTTATTTTAGTTTAATATATAATACTATATAAAATTTAATTAATAATAAAAATATTTTTTTTTAATTTTTTATTAAAAATATATATTAATTTTTTATTAAAAATATATATTAATTTTTTAATTAATACTTTATTAAAAAGTTTAATATTATTATTATTAATTTTAATAATTTAATAAAAGCTGCTTTTAATAATTAATTTTTTAATATATAATAATAGCTTTATATATAATATATTTTTTTAAATATTATATTTAAATTTAAATAAAAATAAATAAAAATATAAAAAAATAATAATAGCTTAAGTAATAATAATAATAAAAATAAAATTTAATATTATAAATAAATAATTTATTAATACTTTAATTAATAAAATTTTTTTTATATTTATTAAAAGATTTTATTTATATAAAAATATATATTTTATATTAAAATAAAAAAAGCTTATAAATAAATATAAAAAAACCTTTATATAAAATTTAATAATTAATAAATAATTTTAAATTACTTATATAATATTTATTTATTAATTTAAGTTTAATAAATAATTTATTTTATTTATTATTATTATAATTTTAATATTTATATAATTTTTAATACTAAAGTAAATAATAATAATATAAAGAGCTATTTTTTAAATAATATAATTTATTTTTATTAATTTATTAAAATAATATAAAATATAATATATAATTAAAAATATAATTTTAAAAATATATATAAATAAAATTAAATTTTAATTAATTATAAATATTTAAAGTTTATTAATAAATATTTTAATAAATTATTAATTATAATATTATTAAAAAAGCTTAAATTTATTAATAAATAATATTATATAATATATAAATTTATATTTATAATAAAAAAGCTATTTTTAATTTAATTAAGTAATTATAATAATAATTATATTATTATTATTAAACTTAAAATCTTTTATTACTATAAAATTTATAAAAAGCTAGCTTTTAAAATTAATTTTATTAAATAAAAAATTTATTTATATTAATTACTATAAAAGTTAATATTTATAAATTTATATTATTAAATCTTTAATTTTAAAATTATTATTATATTATAAAAAAATTAAAAAAAATTAAATAATTTATTTTAATATAATTAGCTATTATAATAAGCAGTTAGGCTTTTAATAAATTAATTAATTAAAGTATTAATTAAATAAAAATATAATAAAGCTTATAAAAGTATTATTAGTTAATAAATAATTAAAATAAATTTATATTTATTAAAAATATTTAAAAAAGTATATAATATATTAATATAATATTAATTAATTTTTTAATTTAATTATAAATATATTAAATAAATAAAATTTTTAAATTTAAAAAAATAATAAAAGTTTACTTAAGTAATTAAAAAATATAGTTTAATATTTAAAAAATAAAAAATTAATAAAAGCTTATTAAAAAAAATAATTTATAAATAAAAATATATTAATATTTTTAATTTATAAATTATTATATTAATAAAAGCTTATTTAACTTATAAATTAAAAAAAATATAAAAATATATTTAATTTATAAATTAAAAAATAAATAAAAGCTTAAATATATTTTTAAAAATAACTATTAGCTTTTATAAAATTAATAAATAATTATTTTTAAAAAGCTTTAAAATATAAAAGTAATTATTAAAGTAACTAGCTTTATTACTTAAGCTAAAAAATATTTATAAAAATAGTTTTTATTTAATTAATAAAAAAATATAAAAAGTTATATTAATATAAAGTTATACTTATATAATAAAAGTATTATACTAGTATATTAATTGCTTTTAAAAAATATATAAAATTAATATAATTAATTTTTTAAATTATTAAATATAAATATTAAAAATATAAATATTATTTTAAAATTTAAAAAATAAATTATTATATATTAAAAATTTTTATTTAAATAAATATTATATTCTATAAATAAATAATAATAAAAATTATAATTAATAATTATAAAACTATAAGTATTATTTAAAAATTACTTTATTAAAGTATTATTCTTAAATATTTTTAAATATTTAAAATATAAAATTTAAAACTTTAGGCTTAAGTATATATTTTAAAATAAATAAAATTTAAGTAACTTAAACTTTTTATTAAAAAACCTAAAATACTTAAACTTTTTTTATAAAACTTTAAATATATTATTAACTTAAGTTTAATAAATTTTAAATAAATATTATTAAAGTTTTATATACTATAATTTATTATAAAAAAATATTATAATAATAGTTTAAATTTAAAAAAGTTTTAAAATATATTTATAAATATATTAATATAAAATAAAAAATATTTTAAAAAATTATAAACCTTAAATATATAAAATTTATTTTAATATATAAATTAATATTTATATAAATTTTATTAATTTTTAATTAAAACTTATAATTTTTTATAAAATACTTTTATTAAAAATTTAAAAATAAAAATAAAAATAAACTTTATAAAATTAAAAAAATTAAATACTTTGGTTAAATTTATTAAAAAAGTAATTTAAATTAATAAATATTTTTATTAATAATATTAAATATAAAAAAAATAAATTAATTTTTTATAAAATTAATTAAAAAAAATTATATTTATTAATATAATATAAAATAATAATTTATTTAAAATTAATAAATTTAAAAATTATTAAATAATATTAATTATTATTAAAAAATATAAAATTAAAAGTAATATTATTATTAATTAAAAAGTTTTTATAACTAAAGCTTTAATAAAACTTAATTAAATTAATAATAAAGTTAAAAAATATTAATATATATTTAATATTTATATAAAAAAATAATAATATAATTATTAATAAAATTAAAATATTTATTTTATAAAAAATACTTAAGGTTATTATATTTATATTAATTATATTATTTTAAAACTTATTTAAAATAAATTAGTTAAAATATATATTTATTATTTAATAATAATTAAAATATATTTTTTTAAAAATATAAAAAAAATTAAATTAAAAAAAATAATTAATTTATTTTAATATAATTATAAATAAAATAATTAAAAAAAATATATATAATTATTTTATATTAACTATATATTTATAAAAGTTAATATATAATATAATTATATTAATTATTTATAATATAAATAATTGAATTTTATATAAAAAATATATAATAAAGTAATATAAAAAAGCTAATTAAAAATATATTAAATAATATTATAAATCTAAAATATAAATATTTTATAAAATAAATATTATTAATATATAAAATATAATTAATAAAAAAATAAATATTTTTAAATTAAAATTAACTTTAATTAAATTATATTAAAAATATAAAAAAAATAAAATTAAATTAAATATATAATTAATATTATAATTGTAAGCTATAAAAGTATAATATAAATAAATACTAAAATAATTATAAACTATATATTATTATATTTTATAAACTTTATATAAATTATATAAATTATATATAAAATAAAAAATATATTTATTAAACTATATAATATTAAAACTTTTTTTATAATAATACTATTATTAATAAAAAACTAATTATTTTAAAAGTATAATTTAAAATTAAATTATATTATTATAATTTAATTTAGTATTAATTAAAAAATTTAATATAATTTTAAAACTTATATAATTAAAATATATACTTTTATTATTTATTAATAAATAAATTAATTAAGTTAAAGTAATAATTTAAGTTTAATAATTTAATAAAATTATAACTTAATTAAAAAAATTAAAAAAAAGCTTTTTTTAAAAAAATAATTAAATTTAATAAAATATTTATAATATTTTTTTTTAGAAATATAATAAATTAAGTAAACAAAAAGTTATATAAATATATAAAAAAATTATATATATATATAATAAAAATTAATATTTATAAATATAAAACTTATAAAAGTAAAAATATAACTTTAAAATATAAATAATAATAATAAATATTAAAAAAATTTAATTTTTATTTTATAAAAATTTTAATAATATAAAAAACTTTATATTAAAACTATAAAAACTAATTTATTATTATATTTAAAATATAACTATATTATTAAATATAAAAAAAATATTATTTAAAATTTATAAAATATATAATTTTATAAAAATAATTAAAAAAATAACTAAAATTAAAATATATTTAAATATTTTTAATATTAAAATACTTTATTAAATTTATATTTAAAACTAATATTAAATTATATTTAATTATAAATTATTAATAGTTTAATAAAATACATAAAAAATAAATTTTCTAAAATATATTAATTTATAGTTTTTAATTATAAAAACTTTATAATTTAATATAAATTAAAAAAATATTAAATATAAAACTATATTTTAAATATAATATAAATTATTTAAATATTTTTTAATTTTATTAATATATTTATTATATTTTAATAAATAAACAATTTTATATTTATAAAATATATTAATTAATTTATTATTATATATTTAAATAATATTTTAATTTTTTAAAAAATTATATAAAATATAAAAAATATATTTATAAAATATTATTAAAACTATAAAATATTAATTTATTTATAATATTAAAAAAATATTAATTTAATATATAAAATATATTATTTTTAAAATATTTTATTATATTTAAAAATATATAAATATATTTTATTAAAATTAATATAATTTAAAATTAAAAAAATTTATAAAATATTAAAAAAATATAAAGCTTTTTAAAATTAATAAATTATTTATTTAAAATTATATATAAAATTAAAGTTTAAATTAATTATAATAATATTATTTATTTTATTATAATATAAACTTTATTTAAATATTAAATTAAATACTTTAAATATCTAGTATAGTTTAATTATAAATTAATTAATATTAAAAAAAATAATATAATAAATATATATAATAGCTTTAATAATAATTTTATTTAATTATATAATACTAAAAATAACCTTTAGCCTGCTAATAGTAAATTTAATTTCTTTAATATTTTTAAAAATAAAGTTTATAAAGAAAATACTATAAATAAAGCTATTTTAAATATTAAAAATAAAGTTAAAAATAAAGTTAAAGCTGCTATAAATCTTATAAAAGCCTTAGCTTAAAAAATCTCTCTACTGCTACTAGTATAATAATATAACTATTAGAATATAAAGAAGCTAGAATACAACTAGCTAGAAATTAGCTATTATCCTCCAAGCTTAAACAAATATTCCATACTGTATTAATAAACTTTAAGTCTTCAGCCGGGGATATAAAATAAAAGGCCTAATATAACTAGCTAGAAGCTAATTATTATAAAAAAAAATATAAAAGAAAAAGACTTTTTTTTATAAAAATAAAAAAAAGGCAAAGATAAATATAATCTTTTAATAATATTTAGTAATTTAATAATAAAAATATACCTAGCTTTATTTAATTTTTTATTACTTTTTTTATAAAACCTAGACTATAATAATTTTATTTTTTTTAATAATAAAAAAAACTAATAAAAATTAAAATAAAAGCTTAAAGCAAAAGCACTTTATATATATTATAATCTACTAGCTTAAAATCTATTATTTTTAATATATAAGTAAAAGTCTTACTATTTGAACTGTAGAAGATTTCTATTTGAACTATAATAGCTTGTGTATTAGAATTTTCTATAGTATTAATTAATTTTAAGAATTAATTTAATAACAATAAAAATTTTAAAAAATATTTTAAAAAACAATATAATATTCTTTATTAAATAAACTATATAATGTATTTTTTTTATATTTATATAATTAAAAATAGCTATAATATTTAAGCTTAAAAAATTAAATTTTAAAATAAGATTTTTTTAATAGTTTTTTAATTTTATAAATTAAATTTTTTATATAAGGTTTTTATTTATATAAATTATATAAAAAGTTTTAATATATTTATTTTAACTTATATATAGCTATTAAAATCTATAGTTAAAGTTTTTATAGGTTTATTAGCTTAATAATTAATTAAAATTAATATAAAAAAAAGAATTATATAAATTAAAAAAAGTTTTATTTATATATAATTTTTAAAGATTTTTTTATAATTTATTTAACTATATTATACCTATATAAAAACCTTAGTGGTTTTAGAAAATTATAGTACACGGGCCACTTAGCGCAGTACACGGGCTACTATAGTCTAAATAGGAATCTTTTACAGTCTAAATAGAAGGACTTATAAGTAAATATTAATATATAAAAGCTTTTTTTTACTTTAGGAGTTAATAAAGAAAAAAAAAACCTATAAAAGCAGTTTAATATAAAAGCTAATTAGCTATAAAAATATAAGTTATAAGCTATAAAAAACTTTATAAAATAAAAAAAAAAATTATTTTTTTATACTTAAGGAAATATTAAAGCCTTTATATTAAAAAAGTAAACTACTAGTAAATTAATAAAAAGCTTTTTATTAAAAAGCTTTTATAATATTTTTATACTAAAATTTAATAAAGCTATATAGCAGGAATTTATAAGTTATTAAACTTAATTAAAATCTATATTTTATTTATATTTAAAAAAATATTTAAATAATATAAAAAAGGTTTAGTTTATTAGCTATAAACTTATATATAATATATAGTAATATTAAAATATAAAATAAATAAATAATAAAAACTTAAGATTATTTTTTTTTAAATATATAAAGTAATATACTTTTTATATTAAAAATAAAAAAATATAAATTATTTTTAAAGCTAGAATACTTTAAGTAAATATTAAAAAAAAGTTTTTTATATTTATAAACTAATTTAATATAATTTTAATAAAGGCTTTTTTTATTATTTTAAAACCTATAAAAATTAAATAGTTTTTTATTAAATATTTATTAAAAATAAAAAAGAATTTAATTAAAGTAAATATTTAAATAAAATTATATAATAAAAGTATAAAAATAAAGGCCTAAAGCTAAAATAAAATTAAAAATACTAAACTTAATTAAAACTTTATATATTATAATATATTATAAATATTTATTAAAGTAAAAAGCTAAAATAAAAAAAAAAATTAATAATTACTTTACTATAAAATAATAAATATTTTAAAAAAATATTTATATATTAAAAATATAAAAGAGTTTATTATTATAATAATTATAAAGTATTAAATTATATATTATATTAAAGTAATAAATATATTATTAAAAAGTATAAAAATATAATAAATACTTTTATTATTAAATTTAATATAAAACTAATTTAATATATTTATTAAACTAAAGAAAAAAAAAACTATTTAAATTTATTATAAAACCTTTTTATATAAAAACTAATAAAGCTATAGTTAAATAATAAATAAAAAAATATAAATATTATATTTAACTTTAAAAATAATATTTATTTATTAAATATAAAATTTATTAAAAATTTATTTTTTTTATTATTTATAATATAGTAAATAAAAAATATTCTTTTTTAATAATATTAATAAAATATATAATATATAATAAAAATAATAAAGTTTATTAATAATTAAAAAATTATAAAAAAGTAATTAATTAGCTTTTATATTATTAATATAATAAATAATATATTATTAAAAAAAATATAGTTTAAAAAAATAAATTTTATTATTTTATAAACTATAAACTATTAATATTATTTTTTTATTAAAAATAGCTTTAAATTAATAATATTAAAAAAGCAAGCTAGAAAATAAAATTAAATTATTTAAATATATATAATTATAAATTTATTAAAATTAATAATATTTAATAATAATAAAATAAATTATAAATTATAATAAAATATTTTATAAAAGATTAATAATAAAAATAAAGTTATTATACTACTGCTTAAATATAAATAATTTAAATATATATTTTTATTAAAAAAAGTAATAAAATTAATTTTTATTTAAAAACTAATATATTTAATTAATTTAAAATTAAAAAAGGTATTTTTTTAAAAATTTATTTATACTTTAGTAAAATTTAAGCTATAAAAACTTTATAAATATATATAAATAACTTTATTTAAAAAATAAATAAAAAGGTTTATTAATTTTTTTAATACTTTAATATTATTTATACTTAAGAAAAGTAATAAACTATAACTTTATATTAATTATTATACTTTAAATAAAATAATTTATAAAAATTAAATATTTTTTTTTATTTATAAAATTCTAAATTAACTTAAAGTATTTATATATATAAAGTTAAATTTAAAAAATATATACTATTAAATATATATTTATAAAAAAAATAAATATAAAATAGTATTTTATTATAAATATAGCTATTATAAATATTAAAATTTTTTTTAAATATATAAATACTTTTATAACTTTTTAAAAGTATATTAATTTAATTTTATAAAAGCTTATTAACTTTATTTATATAATATATTTAAATAATTTTTTTATATATAATAATAATTTAGTAAAATATAAAAAATATATAACTATAGTTTTAAAAAAACTATAGTAGTATAGGCTATATTTAAACCTTTAAAATTATAAATTTTATATAATATTAATATTATATTTTAAATTTATTATTTAATTTAATAAAATATTTATAAAATAAATTTATATTAAAAATATTATTAAATAGCTATAACTTTATAATATTAATAAAATATTTTTATTTTTAAAATTTATAAATTTTTATTAAAGATTTATTAAAAATTATAGTAAAGTTTTAGCCCCTTTAATTAATAAAATAAAAAGTAAAATAAAAGTAATATTTAAATTAAATTTTAGTAAGCTAGCTATATTTAATTAACTAGAATAAAAGTTTTTAAAAAAATTAATTTTAGCTTATTATAACTTAAAAGTATTAATATAAATTAAAATTAATATATTTAAATTTACTATTAATATAATACTTATGCACTTATAGTAAAGTATTTAATATTTAGTTATTTATTTATTATATAAACTATAAAATTATAAATTAAATTATATAATATTAAATATAAAAATACTAGCTATAACTTATATATTTTTAATTTAAAAATATTATTATAAACTATTTAAATTATAGCTACTTAATTAAAAAAAAATTAACTATTAAATAAATTTATGTTTTATAATATCTAGTATTATTTAACTTTTAAATTAAATAATACTTAAGTAAATTTAACCTTATAAATAAATTATTTTAAAAATATAATTTATTAAATAAAAAAATAAAATAAAAAATAGCTTTTAATTAATTATTTATTTTTTTATAATAATTTAAAAATAAAAAAGCTTATATAGCTATTATAAATATATTATAAGAGTATTAAAAATTTAAATATTAATAAATAAAAACTATTTAAATACTAGATTATAACTAATATTAACTTCTTTAATTAAAAATTTTTTAACTATAATTAAATAAATAGTTTTTCTTTAGCAGGCTACTTAAAAAATTAAAGTAAATAGCCAGGATCTAATTTAATAAAAAAATACTAAAACATTACTAAAAGCTAGCTATATACTTTTATAAGCTTTATAAAAAGCTTAAAAAAAATACTTAAACTATAAAATTTATAAAAGCAAAAGTTAATAAACTTAATTTTATAAATATATTACTATAATAATATTAATATATAAATAATAATAAATTATTATATTATTAAAATTAAATATTTATTTTTTATAATATAAAAATAAAAATACTTATATTATTTTATAATAATTTAATTATTAAATATTAAAAAGTTAATAAAATATTTAAAAAAATAATTAATATATTTTTTTAATAAAATATAAAATAAAATATAAAAATATATATTAATATTTATATAATTTATTAAACTATAAAAGCTAAATATTATTTACTATATAGTAAGTTAATATTTTTACTATAGCTAATTTAATTATAATAAAAAAATATATAGATTTTATTATAAACTTATTAAAAATTTAATTTAAAAAATATAATTATATTATTTTTATAATTATAAACTAGTTTATTAAATATTTTTTATATATTTTATATATAAAAAAAATAACTAGCAGTATATTTATTAATAAATTCTTTTAATATATATATATTTTTTATAAAATATTATAAGGTATAATTATAAAAAGTATTATTATTCAAGCAGTAGATTTTTATTATTCAGGCAATATACCTACCTTACTAAGCCTAATTAAACCTAGGTTTATATAATTTATTTTTTTATATTAAATTATAATATAAAATCCTAGCAGCTAAAACTATATATAAAAACCAGATAGTAGTTATTAAATACTATAGCTAGAAATATAAAATAAAGCTATTATAACTATAGTTTTTAAGGCTTTATTTATATTACTAGAATAACTTCCTTAACCTCTGCAGCAGCATCTGCAGTACTGCTTTCTTCTATAATTATAAAATATTAAATACCTTAAGTGCCTTAAGTGCCTAAGGCCTGGCCGCAGCCTCTCTATCTTCCTTTTTAATTTCCTCAGCCTCTATTACTTCCTATAATTTATAATTACTTTAGCCTTGTCTACAAGGCTCTTTAACTAATAGCTTTAACCTCTGCTGCTATTTAAGTATACTATATACTTAAAGGTAGTCTTTAACTGCCTGGTTAACTAAAGGTTAGCAGGGAGGGTGTTATAATTAGCTGTAAGTTATAATTAATAAAAACTCTGCTATTCTAAAGTAATCTCAGCCGGCCTTATAGATTTTTAATAATATCTAGGTCTTAGATTTAAAGTAGCAGTTTATTTTATAATTTTAATAGAAATTTAAAGTTATAATATTATAATATAAAGTTATAATGTTTATTTATAATTAATTTTATATATTCTAGTATATTATACTATATTTTAGTAAGCCGGCCTAGGCCCTGCTAAACCTAGCTAAAAATAGCTTAGTTAGGTTAAAATACTGCTTAAATAGTAAAAATCTACTGCCTGAATAGTAATACTTATTATAAATTAAAAAAACTATATTTATAAATATCTTTTAATAAAGCTTTTACTATCTTTTTAACTATAAAAGATAACTTAATACTGCTTTTTACTCTTAAATTAATAAAAGTATTACTATTCGGGCAGTAGATTTTTGCTATTTGGGCAGTATTCTAACCCGACTAGGCTGTTTCTAGCTAGGTTCAGCGGGGCCCAGGCCGGCCCATTAAAATACAGTATAGTGCACTGGGATATATAAAATTAGTTGTAAATAAACATTATAACTTTATATTGTAATATAACTACCCTTAAGCATATGGCGCACTTAAATGGCGGCAGAGGTTAAAGCTGTTAGTTAAGGAGCCTTGCAGACGAGGCTAAAGCGATTATAAGTTACAGGAAGCAATAGAGGCCAAGGAAATTAAGGAGGAAGACAGAGAGGCCGCGGCCGGGCCTCGGGCACTTAAGGCACTTAAGGCACTTAAGGCACTTAAGGCACTTAATGCCTTGCAGTTATAGAAGAAAGCAGCACTGCAGATGCTGCTGCAGAGGTTGAGGAAGTTATTCCGGCAATGCAAATAAAGCCCTAGAAAACACAGTTGCGATAGCTTTATTTTGCATTTCTAGCTATAGTACCTAATAACTACTGTCTGGTCTTTGTATATAGTTTTAGCTGCTAGGAATTTATACTGTAATTTAGTGTAAAAAGATAGGTTGCATAAACCTAGGCTTAATTAGGCTTGGTAAGGTAAGCGTACTGCCCGAATAGTAAAAATCTACTGCCCGAATAGTAATACTCATTAATAATTAAATAAAAAAGTAAAATTAAAACTTAAAATACTATTTATAAGTATACTATAATAAAAATTTAATTAAATTAAGCTAAAAAGCTTTTATTTATTTAATTTATATATAATATAGTTATTTATTTAGCTTATAGCTATTCTTTAATATTTTTACTTTTAAAATATTATTTAAATCCTTTTTTTATTATAAAAATTATACTTTTTAATATAAATTAAAAAAAAAATTAAAAAAGTAAAATTATTAAAAAATATATATAAATTAGCTTTTACTATATTATAAAAATTTAATAAAATATATTAAAAGTAATATAATAATAAATACTAGAATAAAAACTTTAAAGTTAATAATTAAGTTTTTATTTATATAAAATACTTTAATTTATAATAATTAATTTATAAGTTAATAAAAAAATATATAAAACTTTATTAAATTAAAGAAATTATTAACAGTAGCAGCCTTATATATAAATTATTTTTACTATTTTTAATTAAAATATATAATATATTTAATATTATAAATCTAAAATAATATAATAATAAAAAACTAAAACCTAGCCTGCTACTAGATAACCCTTTTATAGCAGAAAAAATATATAAAATTAAAAAATTATAACTTATAAATATAACAATAAAAAATGCCTTTATTATATTAAATAAAAACACTATTTAAATAATAAAAATACTTAAATTAAAAAATTAAACTTTATTAAATATAAAATTTAATTAAAATATAATTAATTAACCTTTAGCTAGTTAAAAAAGATTTACTATAAATATTTAATATAATATTAAATTTTAAAATTTATATTTTAATTTTTAATATAAATTTATAAAAGTATACTAGCTAAGCTATAGCTAGCTATTAATTAATTAAAAACAAATTAATTATAATTTACTAAAAAATAAAAATTTAAATTTTTAAAAAATAAAAAATTAAAAGTTAATATTAAACTAAATACTAACCTTAAGTAAAGTAGCAGCAAGGCAGTATATATTTTATACTATAACATTTTTATTAAAACACTAAGTATTAATTTAAATTAAAAAAAACTATTCTATCTCTGTTTAAACTTAAGGTTTAACTAGCTATAAACTAAATACTAGGTATAGGCTATTTACTAAATAATCTACTATTTATTATCTAAAATTTCCTCTAAAGCATTAATATTTTTATATTTATTAATAATAATTTTAAAAAATTTATTTTAAACTTTATACTTATAAATAATAATAAAAGCAGACTTATTAAATTTATAGTTTTAGTAGTAAATTAAAAGCTAGCTATAAGCTATCCAAGAGCTACTTATATTAATATAAGTAGCTATACCTTTAGCTAAAATAAATAAAAAATTAATAATATTAAAATTAATCTTATAAAAAATATTTATATAAGTATTTTAAAGTTATTACTTTTTAATAACTTTTTTACTAGTAGTATACTTTATAATATAACTATACTTAAGCTTTATGTGACGTTCTGATCCTATACCTAGTATAGGGTAACTAGTTCCCAAGGGATAAACCTTTAACGTCGGGTTTATATTGGCAGAGAGATGTAAAGGATCTTAAGAGCAGTCTTAATCATATAGCTAATAACTTTAGATGAAGGTCTAATCTAGTTATTATATAAATGCTATATTAACAACTAACTATCTAAGCTATATCTAATAAGCGTTTTAAACAGTCTTATATAGTAAGTCATTTTATAGTTATTACTTATGTAAGTTACATTGTACTTAATGAAAATACTTCCTTAGAGTTGCAGTTTTATCTTATAAGTAGGTATATATTTTATTAAAAATACATTTCCTTTACCATAATTAGTTATCTTATCTGTAGTTTACCCAGAGGTATATACTAAAAGGATCTTATATAGTTGGTTTATAACACAATGCCCCCCTTCCGTTAGTCTTGTCCTTAAGGCCTTAAGACTACATAAAGTCCTGTTCTTCCTTCCTTTAGTAGTAAATAACTATATTTCTTCATAATGCCTTATAGTATTTCTAAATAACATTCTTCAGTTCCTAAGAGCTCGACTAATTATCATAAAGCATCAATAATAGTTATCAAGATTATTAAAGTCTTTATTATACCTTATTCTTTTTATAATTCTTATGGCTTGCCCTGCAAAATGGCGATGGGGTATAGTAAATGTCTAGAATATACCTGTAGAGGTCGGATGTATAATGGAAATAGCATTTCTCTGGCCGCAGGTAAGCGTTTTTCCTTGGCTTCTAATAAGTGCATGTTTTACTAATTTATATTTTTTAGCACTATATTTGGCGGCTGAAAAAAAGCATTTAAATACTGCTAAGCGCCAGGCCGAGCATAAGCTTCTTAAGCAGCAACAGAAATTAATAAAGTATTAACAATAGTTAATGTTATTATTTTAATAAATAAATAAAAGTTTTATGCAATTATTGCATCTTTAAGAGCAGCGTCAGCAGGTTAATGTGCAGGGTAAGCAAATGCTTTATTGCAGGGCTCAGTCTCTTAATAAATTAAACGACTTAAAGCATGCTAAATTAAAGGCAGTAGTGGATGTATAGCTTAGCGGCGGTGTTAACATAATTAATTAAAACGCAGTGCTTGCTAATTTAGGCCCAGTGTCTAAAGGAATTTCTTTATTAGCGCCTAAGAACTAAAATATTCAACAGGTTCTTATAAATTTTTAAGTTCCAAGTATCCTTTCTATTTAACAAGATATTCAATATTCTAGGTTTCGGGGTTTTAGCGTACAGCAATAATGTTTTTAATCTTATATTCTTCTTCTTAATCTTCCACAATAATTTTATCTAGAATAAGTCTTCTGGTTTCTTCATTAATTTATGCTTTTTCGAGTTATAACATGTAAAAGACTAGATTCTGAATTTTCATTATATTTAATAAAGCTAGCTTATAATTAACTTCTCTAATCTATTTTAAAATTTCATAAGGTCCTATTTTTCTAACGTTAAGCTTATCACTTGGCCTGTTTATCTTAATGTTTAGTAGTTTATAGCCTTGTAAATATTGCAGCAGGTAAACTATATCTCCCTTCTAGAGAATTAGTCCTGCAATTCTGTCTTTATCTATATATTTCTTTATACACTTGCTAATAAACTTAAGTTATACATACATTTCTTTATATAAATTAATTATTAATTCTGCTTATAATTATACTTTCTTTAAATTAAATTTATCTTGCAGTGGTCTAAATGCTTCTAGTGTAAATCCATAATTTATAAAAAAAGGCGTTAGTTTTATAGATTCTAATAGTATACTATTATAGCATAGTTAAGCCACTGGTAGTTTCTTAACTTAATCATCTTGTATAAAGTTAATATAAGCTTATAAGTAGGCTTTAATAATTTAATTCATGCGCTTGGTTTATCCATCCGTTTAAAGATAATATACAGTGCTAAGTTTATAGTTTATTTCTAGTTTAGCTATAAGTTCTTGCTAAAATTTAAAAGCAAATGTTTATCTTTAATTTAAGATAATTTCTTTAGGTAATCTATGATTAGCGGTAATTATTCTTATGTAGGTATAAGCAAGGTCTTTTAATAAGTGTAACTTTTTATACAGCAAAAAGTAGGCTTACTTTATAAATCAGCAGACTACTATAAAAATACTATTATATTATATGCCTATAAATGGTTCTTTTAATAAAAGTAGATTAATAATATAATTAAAGGTAATTAATTCCCAGGGTCATTCTGCAACAGGTAGCAATTATAATTTCCCATAAGGTTTATATCTTCCATCTTTTATTTATTAGCATACATTATAATATAATATAACATGCTTTACATATTCTTTAAGCTTTTTAATATTATAGTATATTAAAACTTAATTATATATTTTTATTATACCTTTATATCCATGCAGCAGATATTCATAAATATATTTAACTACTTTCTTTTATAGTTCTTTAAATACCTAAATTTTCCTATATCATTTAAGATATTCTAAATCTATAGTAACATTTTCTAGATATTATTCATTTTTCCAGTTTTTAACAAATTCTTTAATTTCTTCAAGCATAAGGTCGCTTTCTAAGACTTTAAACATTATATAAATTTATACTTATTTAATATTTCCATTATCATTAAATTATAGTGCTTGCGCTATATATTTAAGTACTTCTTATTTATAATTAACTCTTCTGCTTAATACATTAGCTCATCTATTTTCCAATCCTTTACAGTAAATAAATTTAAAGTTAAATTATAAAAAGAATTTAAAGTATCCAACTTATTAGCTTAATAGTTCTCATATAGTAATAAAGTAAGCAAGGTTCTTATAGTCTATAAAGATAGTAACCTTATGCTAGCTTCTATAGCAGTAATATCTTTATTCTTTAAGTACTTTAATAATAGCTAACATTTCTTAGTTATATATAGTATATTATATTACTAGTCTATAGAGTTTATATAAAAAAAATACAACAGATTATAGCTTGCCGTCTTCTCTAGGTTAACTTAATACTCCTCCTATTGCAAATATTAATACATCTATTTTAATTATAATGGGTTTTTCTAGGTTAAATATAGCAAGGACAGGTTCTAATATTATTGCTGTTTTAAGTTCCTTAAGGGCTTTCTACTATTCTTCCCCCCACTTAAAAGAAATACCTTTTTTTATTATATTTATCAGTAGAGTAGCTTTTTACATAAAGTCTTTAATAAATTTTTAATAATAGTTAGCGAGTCTAAGGAATGCTTATACTTCTTTAAGCGTTATAGGCATTAGCTATTCTTTAATTACAGTAACTTTTTTAGGGTTTATGTAGATTTCTTTTAGGGTAATAATATATTTAAGAAATTCTATTTATTAAAAATAAAAAATGCATTTTTCAGGATTAATAAGGAGTTTTACTTCTTTAAGTTTTTATAGTATAAGATAGATATATTTCTTATATTCTTTAAAGGTCTTTAAGAAGATAAAGATATTATTAATATAAGCTATTATAAAGTCATCTAAATATAGTCTTAATATATAGTTTATTCTCTTTTAAAAGAATGCAGATGCATTAGTAAGCCCTTGTAATATAACCACATATTTATATAACCTATATCTTATAACAAATGCTGTCTTCCATTTATCTCCTTCTTTCATTTATATAAGCTCATAAGCTCCAGTAAAGTCAAGGATTATAAACCATTTCTTCCTATATAATCTATTTTTAATTTATAAAATTAATAGTAAAGGAGTTTTATCTTTAACAGTAATTTAATTTAGTTTATAATAGTTAATAACTAATTAAAGTTTACTATTTTTTTTTAAAATAAAGATAATAAAATATCCAATAGGTAATTTTAATATACAGATATATCCTTTTTATAGTTATATTTTAATTTATTCTTTAAGTATTTTTAATTCTCCTTCACTTAAGTTATATATTTTATAAAACCTTAGTAATTCTCCTTCTTTTAACACTATCTTATAGTCCTATTCCAAATACAGTAGTAACCCTTCTTTTAATTAATCATTAAAGAGTTTTTAATATTTCCAGTATTGCTTTAAGATTAATGCTAATTATTCTTTAGAAGTAAGTTTCTTTATTTCTAACTTATGCAATTCTTTATTAAGTTTTATTAATTTTTAGTATAAGATAGCAACATGCCTTTGCATATAAACTTATTTTATTTTCTTCCTTTTCCAATAGTGCTGAAGAAGGATATTTAAAGAGCTAAAAAAAACCTTAGGCTTCTAGCGACCTAGTTCCTCTTTTAATATTTCTATATTAGTTCTATTTAAAGTACTTCCGTTATTACGCTAATAGATTTAGCCTGTTCTCTATTCTATATTAGGTTTATATTTATACAACTAGGGTATTCCTAAGATAAAATTATATTTTAGAATATTAACTATATTATATACTACATTTATAATGCAGTTGCTAATTTATAGCAGCAGGGGATTAATCCATTGCTTTATCTATCCTTCATTATACTTAAAAGTTTATCCTTTAGCATAGAAAAGTTAATATAATTTTTTCTTCTTATACACTAGTAACTGCAGGCATATTGCAGTTATAGCAGATATATAATTACTTCCTAACCCATTGTCTATTAAAACACTAAGTAAATTCCTATTTAATAACACTATTAAAATAATTCTTTTATTAAGGTGCTTTTCTTCTTCTTTACTATTATATTCTAAGTTAATAATATTCAAGTATTATAAGTCCTCCTGCTGCCCTTCTGCAAAGGACTTTAGTAGTTTTTTAAATAATGCCAGTTTTTAATCTTTTCATCTATATATTATAAACATTCTATTTCATCGCAATCTTTAAATTCTTCTTATTAACAATCTAGCTTTACTCTTCTAGTTTCTTTTTGCTTATGCTAATCCTATAATTTTCCTAATTCATATACTTTGCAAGATTAATTAGTGCACCCAAAAAGGCTTGTTTCATCTAGACATTTAAGAGGTTCTAAGACAACTGTCTTAAGGGATCGGTATTGTTAGGTAGCTTCCTATGTAAGGCAGTATAAATCATTATAGGGTTTTAATATTGCACACTAAGGAATATATATTAAAAAAATATTTTTTTTAGCTTTCTATTTAAAATATTTTATACATCTATAAGTAATGTAATTAATCCAGCTAATCTAATAATATAGTAGATATACTGGGTTAATGTAGTTATATTCTCCAACTATTTTTCTATAATCAAGGCCTTAGGTAAGTGCTTAATTAATAATAACAGCCTTAATAATATACTGTATTTCCGAGGTTTACTTTTATAAGTTATTTAAGTAAGCATATAATACCATTAAAGTATTTTCTACATCTACACTTGCTTTATCCATAATGTCGCATTAAAATAAATTAAATACTATAATTTCAGGGGTAAAATTCTTATAATATTATATAACATCTCAGGTTTCTTTAAAATAATATCTATAATTACATTATTTATTATCTTTATTATTTTCCAGGGCAATGCCTTTAACTAGGTTCGCTAGGTTCATAAAATCAACTTAAGGGATAGATTATCAGTCAGGGATTTCATTATTAATTTCTTCATCCAGTGTCTTAAATACCTTTAAAAGTTCAAATATAGATTTATAAAAGTCATAGTTATCGTTATTTTCAGAAGATCCTAATTATTCCAATAAATAAATAGTCTTATTGCCTTTATCTATAATATATATTGCTTTTAGCTTAGGAATTATAAATCATTCCTTTTTTAAAGATTTACAGTTCTTAGCTATATAGTTTAGCTTCCTGCAATTATAACATTTAAATTCCTTTTTCTTCTTTTACATTATATTAAAGTCTATAGGTCCAGCTATACTATTATTATCTTTAGCAATTAATTTCTATTATTTCTTACCTTAATTTACTTAAAATCCTAAATAATATTTCCCTTCTTATTTAAAAAGATCTATCTTTAATTCCCATAGCAAATTATCTACTTCTATGCATTTTTCCATAAAAAACAAAAGATTATATTATTCTTAATCAATCTAATAAACTTCTTTCTTAATTTCAGGTTTAAATCCATTATAGAATTATTTAACAAATACTAATTCTCCCCAATTAATGCATATTACTAGATCTTAAAATATTACAGCATAGTCTAAATACTTCCCTTTCTAGTAAATAATAGTAAGTTTATTTTCAGCTATTTTAATTTCTCCAACATCCCTAAAGGCTTTTTTAAGTTCTTCTTTAAATTTATTAAAACTTCTAAAAATAACTTTAGTAGCGTCTTTAGCAGCAAAGTTATATTCTATATAATCATCCTAAATTAATCTAAACCATTTAAAAGCAAGTCCTAAAAGATAAAATGCCGCAAAGGATACTTTATCTTCTTCCTTTTTAAAAATAATAAGAAAGTTTTAAAAATAAGCCTTAAGTTATATAATAAATAATTAAAGTTCAATAGGCTTACTATTATATACTAATGGAGGTTAAAGCTTAAGGGTAACTCTAATATCCTTTCCTAGGGCTAGTGCTTTTTATTTTTCATATAGTTTTTTAATAAGTTTTTTAAGCTGCTTAGTAGTAAGCTTATCCCAGTCAGGTTCACCAGTAAGGTTAATGTCTCCATTTATATCCTTAATAAGATCAGA
Source organism: Trichoderma asperellum (assembly GCF_020647865.1). Lineage (NCBI taxonomy): Eukaryota > Fungi > Ascomycota > Sordariomycetes > Hypocreales > Hypocreaceae > Trichoderma > Trichoderma asperellum. The sequence continues at coordinate 3,219,340 of NC_089418.1, forward strand.
GGTAGGGGTATTAAAGTTACCTAAGGTTGCTATAGTAGTCCAAATTGCTCAAAAGATCCAAAGTATCTTTTTAAATAAGAGTCATTAACATATAACATTTTAATCCTATACCTAGTATAAAGTAACTAGTTCCTAAGGGATAAACCTTTAACGTTAGGTTTATATTAGCAGAAAGATACAAAGAATCTTAAAAGCAGTCTTAGTCACATAGCTAATAACTTTAAATAAAGGTCTAATTTAGTTATTATATAAATACTATATTAATAACTAACTATCTAAGCTATATTTAATAAGCATTTTAAACAGTCTTATATAGTAAGTCATTCTATAGTTATTACTTATATAAGTTATATTATACTTAATAAAAATGCTTCCTTAGAGTTGCAGTCTTATCTCATAAGTAGGTACATATTTTACTAAAAATACATTTCCTTTACCATAATTAGTTATCTTGTCTGTGGTTTACCTGGAGGTATGTACCAGAGGGATCTTATATAGTTGGTTCATGACACTTTATTACTTAAGTTTATTTATATTTAAATTACTAGTACTTCTAGAATTTAAATTATTAAAAGTTAATAATTAATTAATAACTACTATATTTTTAAATACCTATTAAATAACTATATTTAATAATTAAACTTTAAAGCTTTTAAATAATTAAAAAAGCAGATATTTTAATAAATATATTTTTTAAATATACCTAGCTACTAGTTAACTATAAACTAATAACTACTTAACTTTTATTTACTTTTATTATTATAGTAAAAGTAAAGCTTTTATTTTAACCTTTATTTATAAATAGTTAAATAACTTAAAAAATAGTAAAAATAATAAATATAAAAAGTATAGTAATTAAATAATAAATTAAAAGCTAGCCTTTTATATACTGTAAATAAAAATATACTTAATTATATTGCTAATAATTATATTTTTCTTAATAAGTAATAAATTAAAAGGTATAATAGCAGTCTTATAGTAAGTTAATTACTAGAATAAAGCTATTTAAAAAAGGGGGGATATAAACCTTTTTTAAAGTAAATATAAAAAAAAAAAAAAAAAAAAGCTACTATTTTATTTTTAAATTTTAGCTATAGGAAAAATATAGCTGCTAGTTAAAGTAAAGTTATAATTACTAAAAAAGTAAATTATAATTAAATAACTATAAGCTAGCTGCTAAAAAAAACTAATTACTAAATAAATAAAAATAATAAAAAATTAATTAAAAAAATTTATTTTAAAATAATATAAATATTAAAAGAGCTAAAATATTATTAAAAAAAAAGGTATATAAAAAAAATAATATAGCTAGTTAATATTTATATTATTACTTTTATTAAATTCTTTTTTAAAGGCCCTATCCTCTTTTATAATATCCTCCCTGTTTATTAAAATACTTTTAATATATTCTAGCTTTTTTAAAAAATTTAAGCAATAGTAATATAAAAAGTTAATTTTATTAGCAGCCTATATATAAATCTAGTAGTAAATTAAAAATAAAGCCTAGTTAATTTAAATAATAACTTATAGCTATTAAAGTAATAAAAAATATTAATATATTTAAAAAATATTAATATATTTAAAAAATATTAATAATATTTAAATAAATTTAATTAATAAAGATTAAATAAGCTTTAATATAAAAAATTAATAATTTAACTGCAGAAGTATTATTAAAAGTTTAAAAGTTTATTATTATTTTTTACTTAGCTTTTATAATATAGTTTTTATATTTTTAAAGGAATTTTTTAGTTTTTATTTATAAAAGAATTATAATAAACTAGCTAAAAGTTAATAATAAAAAAATAAAAAAATATAAAGAATATTATTATATTTAAGGTTATTTTTATAATCTTTTATATTAAATAATAATATATTATTTAATAATTTTTATTTATAGCTCTATAGCCTTTTTTATTTTTATTATTATTATTATTTTTAATATAAATATAAATAATATATTTATTATTATTATTTAAGTTATAGTTAACTAAAAATAACTTTTTTAAAAATAACCTTAAATAAACTAATAGTATAAATATAAGCTAGCTTTATTATACCTAGTTTTTAATATTAATAATAATATATATAATAATAATAAAGGTTTTTTTTAAAAGCTAATTAATATTAAGTTATAAAAAGTATTAAATAAATATATATTATTATATTATTTATAAATTTAATATTTAAATATTTTATATAAGCTATTTACTTACCTTTATCTTTAGCAGTAGTATTTTATATTTTAGCTATAGTAAAAGTATTATTTAATAAAAAGTTTAATAAAAAATATAAAAATAAAATTAATAAAAAAAAAAAATTTTATTTTATTTTATATTTTTAAAAAGAAAAAAAAGAAAATTTATAATAAAAATTACTCCTAAATTATATTTAAATTTAATTTATTTATTTATAAAATACTATTTAAAGTATTTTTTATTTATAAATTTAAAAAGCTATATAAATTATATTTAAGCAGCACTGGGTTAATGCTATAAAAGAAATGCAGTATATTAAGCTATAAAAAAGCTAGAATATAACTAGTTAAAAATTAATTATTATCCTTTAAGCTTAAATAAATATTTTATCCTATATTAATAAACTTTAAGTCTTTAGCTAAAAATATAAAATAAAAGGTATAATATAACTAGCTAAAAGTTAATTACTATAAAAAAAATATAAAAAAAAAGACTTTTTTTTATAGAAATAAAAGAAAGGTAAAGATAAATATAGTCTTTTAGTAATACCTAGTAGCTATTTAGCAATAATAATATACCTAGCCTTACTTAATCCTCTATTACTTTTCTTATAAGACCCGGACTGTAATAATAACTTCTTTAATAAAGTCTTTAATTTATTATAATACTATTATTATAATAATAGTGCTGTAATTATTAAAAAGTTATTAAATAATAAAGTTAATATTAATATGCTTTTTTTAATTTATTATTTAATATTTTATAACTATAGTGCTTTTTAAGTATTTTAAAGCTTAAGTATTAAAAAAGCAGTAATAAATAAAGTTAACTGCTTATTTAAAATTATAGCTTTTACTTTAAAAAAAGTTAATTAAAAATAAACTTTTTATATTTAAAAAAACTACTATAATTATAAAGCTTTTTTTAATTTATTAATATATAATATTTATTATTATTATATAAAAAAATAATAAAAAATTAAAAAATTATTATTAAAATATAAAGCCTTTTTTATTTATAAAATAAAAAAAAATTTAAAGTTATAAATTAAAAGTACTTTTTATTTTTAATTTAAAGATATTTATAATAACTATTAAATAATTTAAAAATTAAAGGTTAGTGGCTTTACTTTAATATAGCAATAGATTTATTTTTTATAATAATATAATTTTTATTATTTTATTAGCTATAATAAGGATTATAAAGTTAAAGTAGTTTTTTAAATTTATTTTTAATATAAAATAATATAAAAGTATTTTTTAGAAGGTTTTAACAAATAATATATATAAAATTAATAAATTTAAAATATACTTTTTTTAAGTTATTAGTATTATAGATTAAAACTTTATTATAAACTTTACCTTTAGGTTAATTAAAATAAAGTATTAAAAAAGCTATAATTAGTTATATAACTATTTAAATAACTTTTAGTAATAACTTTAGGTCCCTCTGCCCTTTATTATTATAATTAATAAAAAAAAGGCCTTAAAAATCAAGGTTATAAAATTAGTTAGTAGTTTTAGTTTTTAGTTTTATTACTAATAACTAATTTCATTTTTAGTTACTAAAAACAAAAATAAATTAATTTTATTATTAATATTAGAAACTAATTTAGTTTTTTTTTTATATATTAAAAACAAATTTTGTTTTTTATATATAAAAAACATATTTCATTTATTATATATAAAATATTAGTAATAAAATACATTTTGTTTTTATATATATAAAATTAATAATAAAATAAATCTTGTTTTTTATATATAAATAAATTAATAAAATAAAATTTATTTTATTATTAATTTATTTTTAGTAACTAAATTTGTTTTTTATATATAAAAATAATTTATAAGTATTTATAAGATATTTATAAGTAAAAAATAAACATTAAAATCTTATATATTTAATTTAGCTTAAATTAGCTTTTATAAATAAACTAAAAAACTATAATTATATAAGGCTGTTAGTTTTTTTTTAAAATCTACTTTTATTTTAGTTTTTTATTAATTATTAGCGTTTTTTTTTAATAAATGAAAATAGATTCTATTTTAATTAATCTAAGGCTTTTAAATCTACAGAAGTTATTTCTTTTTTTATTTAATTTACTATAAATGCTGTAAAAATAAATTATATTATTAATTCTTTTTCTATATTAAATAATACTAGTGTTAGCGCCGCTAATTTAATTTATAATAAAGTAGATTATAAATTAAAGTTTAATAAGGATTCTAGAATTTATATTTTTTAGGAAAACTTATTTACAAGGGCGCCCCATAGGTGTATGGGATCCCGTGTATTTAATTTTCACAGGTCCATATAACTTATGTCAGCAATCTAGTGCTAGCTAGTTATTTTAAATATATATAAATAGCTTTAATTTATATATAAAGGCCCCTTCTGCTGCTTTATTTTTATTTCTTTTATAATATCTCTTTTAAAATACTGCCTTATAGGCTTATTTTTTTTTTTTTTAACAATAGCTGGATATTAAATAGTAAGCTTAGTTTAGTAGTTTAAAGAGGGTAGTAGCCTTTAGCTATTATATTAAGTATATATATAACTATAACTGCCTTTTATATATAAAATATTTAATAAAATAACTAAAATAATAATACTATACTATAGTAAGCTATTTAACTTTTATAATCCTGCTTTTTTAAAATATTAATATTAAAAAAAAAAGCCTTATGCTTTTTTTTTATATAATAGTTAAGTATTATAAGCTAAGTAATTAAGGTTTAATAATCTAGCTTATAGTATAATAAAGCTTTTATATATAAAGTTTTTACTATTTTATAATTTTAATTATTTTTTTATATATTATATTATTTAATAATTAATATTATATATAAATAATTACTATATATTTTAACTATAATATTTTAATAAATTTAATAAATAATTAAACTCCTGTACTATAATATATTATAATAGTATTTATATATATAATAATATTTTTAATTTTGCTAATTTAATAAATCTGCTTTATTTATTATAAAGATTTATTATTTAAATAAAAAAGCAAGCTTAAGGTTATTTATTTAATTTATATATAATATGCTTTTTTAGGCTTTTTTATATAATACTAAAGGATAAAATAATTTTAATACTTTAGATAATTTTAATAATCTTGATAATTTTAATAATTTTAAAAAGGCTATTAAATAATATAAAAAAGGAAAGAAATATAATAAAAAAATAATTATTTTAAAGTAAAAGAGTAGCTATAAAAAAATATATTAAAATAAGCAGGATAAATTATTAAAATTATATATATACTATTTAAAAAAAAATATATATAAGCTTAAAAAATTAAAGCTATAATAAAATTACTTTTTTATTAAATAATAAAATCTTTAATATTTTTTTTATATACTTTACTATTTAACTTTATATTTATATAATTATATATTTACTATTTTATAATATAATTAAAATATATAATTACTTTATAAATATATATTTAAATGATATTAAATACTAGGTATATATATATATATATAAACAATAAAGAATAAAAGAAAAATAAATAATATAATTTTTTTATTTTTTTTCTTATATTATTATTATTATTATTAATATTAATATTATTATATTTTTTAAATTTATTATTTTTAAAAATAAAAGTAAAAGCAAGGCTAAGGCTTTTACCAGCAGTATAATTTATTTTTATTTACTTTTTTTTTATTAATTTACTTTTTAAAAAAATCAAAAAAGAAATAATAATGCAAGCTTTAAAGTATAAAAATGCAAGCTTTTTATTTAAAGCACCTCCTGCTAAACTAAAAGATTTACTATATAAGAAATATATTTAAAGTATAATTATAAGCAGGATTATATTTTTTAATTAATATATAAATTTAGCTAGCTATATTAATTAATATTACTAATATATTAATAGTAATTATAGCTGCCTTTTTTAATATATATACTTTTACTTTATTATATTACTTTTAATTAAGTTTATATTATAATTATTTTTAATTAATGCTATTTATTTAAAGAATAACTTATATTACTAAAGAAAATAAAAAAAAGTAATTTTTTTTTAGTGTTTTATACTTTATATATATATTAATAATAAAAAGTAATATATTAATACTATATAGCTTTATGCTTTTTATTTAATATGCTTAATAATAATAATCTAATGCTTAAACCTTTAAAAAATAAAAATAATAATAATAATAATAATATTATTATTTATAAAAAAGCTTATAAAATATAAAAAACTATTATTAAATATATTTTTAAATAATAAATATTAATATTAAAAAAAAATATTATTTTTACTATTACTTTAGTTATTTTATTATATTGATATTATTTATTAATTATATATATTTTTTAAATTATTTACTTTTTTTTTATTTATTTAAATTTAAAAAGTTTAAATTTAAAAAAGTTTAAATTTAAAATATTTAAATTTTACTTTTTTACCTGCTTTTTTACTTACTTAAATTAAAAAGAGTTAATTTTACTTCCTTGCCTGCCCCTTTCTTTACCTGCCTTTTTCTTTACTTACTTAAATTTAAAAAATTTAAATTTAAAGTATTTAAATTTTTACTTTACCTGCTTACTTTTTTATTTACTTAAATTAAAAAAAGTTAATTTTACTTCTTTGCCTGCTTTTTTCTTTACCTGCTTTTTTTTTTTACTTAAATTTAAAAAGTTTAAATTTAAAAAAGTTTAAATTTAAAGCATTTAAATTTTACTTTACCTGCCTCTTTTTTTACTTATTTTCTTCTTTATTTACTTAAGTTTAAAAAAGCCTTAAAATAAAAAAAAATTATAATTTAATATTATAAAGCGCTTTTATTTTTTTTTTATTTTAATTACTATATATAATAAAGGTTTTTAAAATTAACTGCTATTATAAACTTTAATATTTTTTATAGTTATAGTTATTTTTTAAGCTTTTTTTTTATTATATTTTTAATTTTAATAAATTATTTATTTAAATTTTTAACTTTTTATTTTTTCTTTAGTTTTAATACTTTAATTTTATATTACTGCTTTTAAATTATAATATTAGCCTCCTTTAATTATTTATTTTAATAATTTATATAATTTTTAATTTACTAAAGTAGTCTTTAAATAGCTAAATTAATAATATTAATTAACTTAACTGCCTTTTAAATTTTTTATAATTATATTAAAGTAATTAAAGTAATAAAAGATATTTTTATTAATAATAATATTACTTTAGGCTTTTTTTTTAATATAAATAATTTATTTTTTAATACCTTTATTAAATTAACTAACTATAGACTTAATATTTTGTAATTATATATAATATTTTTTTTAATTATTTTAAACTTTTTAGCTTTATAATAGTAATAAAAAAGAATTATTTTACTTTTTAATATAAACCTTTTAAAATTAAAGTATTTAATAAAAGCTTTATTATATTTTTTTATTAATAAAAAAATTAATATAATAAAAAGTTAAAAAATATAAAATATATATAATAGCAGGAATAATAAATAAATATTATTTTTATAATATTTATATAAAAAATTATTAAAGTAATAATATTTATAATTATTAATAATAAATAGTTAATTTAATAGCTTTTTTAATATTATTTAAAAAATATAGATTTTTTATAGCTATTTAAAAGTAATAGCTTTATTTATTTACTTTTTTTTTAATACTTTAAATACTTAATTAATAAAAAAATTAACTTTTAATAAAAACTATTAATTTTAATTACTTAAGCTTTAAATAATAACTAGTAGTATAAGGGCTTTTTTAATTATTAAAATATATTTAATAATTATAGTTTAATAATATAACTTAAGTTATTGCTTTATTATATAGTTTATTTTAGCGCTATTAAACACTAGACTATTATCTTTATAGCCTTTTAAAATATTAATTTTATTTATATTTATTGTAAATAAAGGCACCTATATAAGAAGTATTAGTACCTAGGCAGGCAGGGGTCAGCCTAGCTACAGCATATAAGTAAAAAGGTTATATTTAGTTATTATAATAGTATACTAAGCTAATTAAACCTATATTTTTAATAAGTTATAAGCCTGGCTTTTACTAAATTATTAAATACCTATACCCTTAAATTAGCTAATAATTAATTTTATTAGTTTTAGTATATTTTACTTTAAATACAGGTGGATAGTTTTAGTATATTTTATCTTAAACATAGGTGGATATAGATAAATATAAGGATAGTTAATAGCTAGAAGATTAACCTACTTAATTAAAGATTTTATTAATTAAGATTACTATTATTTAATAATTTAATTATAAAACTAAAACTTTAATATTAGTTTTAGAAATAAATTTAAGAGTTTAAGGTAAATTAATAAGCTAAAAATTAAATAAAAACTAATAGCAGCTTAAATATAGTAAAGCAATAGACTTCTGGATTAATAAATAAAAACTTTAAAAATAATAAAATAATTAATATTTTATTATTATTAAGCAATATAAATATCTATAGCTATAAAGTCTATATACTATAAATAAATCTAGTTTTAGCTTTATAATATTAAATATATAATATATTATAATAAAAAAGCAATATTAAAGATAATACTATAATTTAAAAATAAAGTACTTTAATAAGTTTAGTAATTAATTTAATTTTTATTAATATATTAAGTTTTTATTTTTTTTTATATTTAAATATAAAAAAAAATTACTTAATTTAAAAGTAATAATTAAAATTAATTATTAATTTAATAAAAGTAAAAGATTTATTAAGTATTTATAATATAAAAAATAAAGTCTTTAAAAGCTAATTAAAAGTTTAAAAAAGTAAATAATAATAATATATTAAAATTTTAAAAATAATGCTTTTAATTTTTTTAAATAAAATAATAATTAAAAAGAATATTATTATAAAAGTATTTTAATAGGCTAAAGAGGAATTTTAAAAATCTAAACTTAAAGTATTATAAACTATATATAAAAAATAAAAAAAGTATACTTTTACTTCTTTAAAGTTTATTTAAAAATTTATATAAAAGATTAAAATTATATAAAAGAAGTTCCTGCAGGCAGGTAGTAAATATAAGCTTTTAAATAGCTACTTTATTTTAAAGTTTATTAATAGTTTAAGTAAATAGTACTTTATTTAATATATAAACTTTTAAACTAGCTATAGTATTAAAGTATTTTTAATATTAAATAATATAATATAAAGTGCAGAGGCAGAAGAAGTAAAATAAAAGAGTAATATATTTAATATATAGGCCTTAATAGCTTAAAAAAGACTTATAATAATTAAAAATAAAGACTTAGTCTTTATAAAAGTATTAAAATATACTTACTATAGTAAAATAAATTATATAAAAGATAGTTATTATAATTTATTTTTTAAAAAAAAAGGCAGTAAAAGGGCTATAAAATTAAATAAAGCTGTTAGTTATATATAAATATAAAATAAAAGAATTAAAAAAAGCTAGAATTAGCTATATTAGTAATAGTTAAAATTAAAAAAGATTTTTATAGTAACTTTTAAAATAAATAAAATATACCTTAAGTATTATTTAAATTTTTAACTTTAGCTATAGTTAATATATTATATATTACTAAAATAAATTTATTTTAAAATTAATTTAACTATATAATAATATATTTAATAATATAAAAAACTTTAAGATTAATATTAAAGACATTAATATAATAATTTAAAAATATATAAATAAAAATATATTAATAACTATTATTTTTATAAATATACTTCTTACACTAAGCCTAAAACTTAATTTATTATTTATAACTTAGCTTTTTAATTATAAAAAGAAAATAATAGTTTTTTAAAATAGCTAGACTATTAAAAAAAATATTATTAAAATTTTAGTAAAATACTTTAAAAACCTTTTTATACTTTAAATAAATATATTATTAATATAAGCATTAGTCTTTTACTTTATTAACCTTAAGATATAACTATAATATAATTAAATAAATTACTTAAGTAGTAATAACCTTATTTAATTAAAAAATATAGTAAATAAAATAAATACTATTTAAAAATATTATTTTTATAAACTTTATTTTTAAAAAAAAATAAAAAAAAAGCTATATAATAGTTAACTTTAAGTTATTAAATATATAAAAAATATAATTTATATAAATATCTATAGGTTATTTTATATTATAAATTATAATAAAAAAAAATATTAAATTATATTAATTAATAACTATAGTAGATTTAGTAAAAATAAAGTAATTAAAAATAAATAAAGTATTTAAAAGTTTATTTAATATTTTATATAGTTTTTAAAAAATAAAGAACTATAAAAATACTGCTATTAAATAATATATTTAAATAAAGCTAAAGAATTTAATAACTAAGAATTTAAGTAATAGGCAGTATAATAAAGCATAAAGCTAAAAGTATTTTTAATAAAATAGCATTAGTTAAATAAAATTATAGAAAACTTTAATATTATTATTTATAATAAGCTACTGCTTATAATAATAAAGGGCAGTATTTTTAAAAAATATTAGTTTAAGGTCTTTAAAATAATTAATTATTTTTAAAACTAAAGTCTATATAAAGTATTTAATAAAATATTATTTAAGTTTATATTTAGCTAATAATTAAATATTTTAAATATTAAAATAATAAATATAGTTATCTAGTACTTTATTTTATAAACTTAATAAAAGAAATTAAATAATAAAAAAGTAAAGTATATTTTTTTTAAATTTATTAAAAATATTAAATACTATTTTTTAACCTCTAAAGGTAAAGTAATTATATTTTTAAATATATATTTTAAGTTTAAAGTTATTTTTTAACTTTAAGTAATAATTATATATAGTATTAAAATATAAATAAAAAACTAGCTATTAAAAAAAAAAATATAAAAGATTAAATTTAGTTTTTTTAATAATTAAAGTATTAATACTAAAACTATTAATAATTAACCTTAAATAACTAAAACTTTAAAATAAAGTTTTAAAGTACTTTAAGCTTTAATATTTATTTTATAATTAATAGTTATTATTTAATATTCTTATATTTATAGCTTTACTTAAGTTATTAATTAATAATATAAAACTATAGATATTTTAAAAAGCTAAATATAGTTTTTTTTAAAATAAATAATATAAGAAAATAGTAAAGAAAATATAAGTATTATAAAATAATAGCATTTAAAACCTAGTTAAACTTAACCTGAAAATAAATATACTATAAGAAAAATAAATATAGAAATTAAAAAAAAAATTAAATAAAAGTCCTACTATTTAGACTGTAGAAGATTCCTATTTAAACTGTAGTAGCCCGTGCGTTAGAATTTTCTATAGTATTAATTAATTTTAAGAATTAATTTAATAACAATAAAAATTTTAAAAAATATTTTAAAAAATAGTATAATATCCTTTATTAAATAAACTATATAATATATTTTTTTTATATTTATATAATTAAAAATAGCTATACTATTTAAGCTTAAAAAATTAAATTTTAAAATAGGATTTTTTTAATAATTTTTTAATTTTATAAACTAAATTTTTTATATAAGGTTTTTATTTATATAAATTATATAAAAAGTTTTAATGTATTTATTTTAACTTATATATAGCTATTAAAATCTATAGTTAAAGTTTTTATAAGTTTATTAGCTTAATAATTAATTAAAATTAATATAAAAAAAAGAATTATATAAATTAAAAAAAGCTTTATTTATATATAATTTTTAAAGATTTTTTTATAATTTATTTAACTATAATATATCTATATAAAAACCTTAGTGGTTTTAGAAAATTGCAGTGCACGGGCCACTTAGCGCAGTGCACGGGCCACTACAGTCTAAATAGGAATCCTCTACGGTCCAAATAGAAGGACTCTATAATAAAGTTTTAATTTATAATACTAGTAATTTAAAAAAAGTATATTTTAAACTTATTAATCTTATATATATTATCTAGGCCAAGAACTTCTAAAAAATACTTTTATATTACTTTATATTAAAAATAAATCTAAAAGACTACTTTAACTTTATAATCTTTATTATAATTAATAAAATAATAAAGATTATACTATTACAGAAGATAAACCTATTGCTGTATTAAAGTAAGGCCGCTAAGCTTTAATTTTTAAATTATTTAATAGTTATTATAAATATTTTTAAATTAAAAATAAAAAGCGCCTTTAGTTTATAACTTTATAATTTTTTTTATTTTATAGGCAGAGAAGGCCTTATGCTTTAATAGCAATGTTTTAATCTTTTATTACTTTTCTATATAGCAGCAATAAATATTATATATTAATAAATTAAAAAAAGCTTTATAATTATAATAGCCTTTTAAAATATAAAAAGTTTACTTTTAATTAACTTTTTTTAAAGCAAAAGCTATAATTTTAAATAGATAGTTAATTTTATTTATTGCTGCTTTTTTAATACTTAAGCTTTAAAATACTTAAGAGGCACTGTAGTTATAAACTATTAAATAATAAATTAAAAAAAATATATTATTAATATTAACTTTATTATTAAATAACTTTTTAATAATTATAATATTATTATTATAATAATAATATTATAGTAAATTAAAAAGCTTATTAAAAGAGTTATATTATTATACTAATAGCAGTAAAAGGATCTCTTAAGCTAAGGCTTTTATAAGACTTGCAGTAGCTTTAACTTTATCTTTAACTTTATCTTTAATATTTAAAATAGCTTTATTTATAATATTTTCTTTATAAACTTTATCTTTAAAAGCATTAAAGAAATTAAACTTACTATCAGCAGGCTAAGGGCTATCTTTAATATTATATAGCTAGGCAGAAGTATTATTAAGGCTATTAAAGAAGTCTTTAAAAGTTAATATACCTTTTATTACAATCTTAATAAAAATTTAAAGTTATAATATTATAATATAAAGTTATAATATTTATTTACAACTAATTTTATATATCCTAGTGTACTATACTATATTTTAGTAGGCTAGCCTAGGCCCTGCTAAACCTAGCTAGAAAAGGCCTAGTTAGGCTAGAATACCGCCTAAATAGCAAAAATGCACTGCCTAAATAGCAATACTCTTTATTTATTATTTAAATTTTACCTTAAGAAATTTATATTAAATTTTTTTAAAGTATAATAAACTATAAAGTAAATATTATTTAATTAATTATTAAAATTATAATTAAACTAAGCAATAAATTAAAATATTAATTAAACTTTTAAATAAATTATACTTAAGTATATATAGCTAGGTTTTATATAAAGTATTATATAAAGTTAAAAAATAATAATATCTATAAAAAAAGATTTTTTATCTTTAGCTGCTTATATTAAGATATTTATATAATCTTTTAGGTTACTTTATATTTATTAGCTATAAATTTTATAAAAGTAAAAATAAGTTTTTTTATTATTATACTTTTATTTATATTAATATCTCTAGCGCTTTAAAAAGCTAATTTATTTAATTAAGCTTAATATAGTTAAAGATTTAAAATTACTAAAGAAGTCTAGTATTCTTTAGTTAAGTACTTAATAAATATTAAATATATTTAAATATATAAAAAAATAAAAAAAAGCAGTATTTTAATATATTAAATACTATTAAATTAAATATATTAAATTATTAAAAAATGTTTATTAAAATATAAAAAGCTTTTAAATTTAATTATTATAATATAAGTATAGCTAATATAAATATTTATAATAGTAGAATTTATAAAATTATATATAATTAAGCTATTAAATCTATTAGCTAAGCTAATTAAATTAATAAAGCTAATAAAAACTATAAATTAAATATAGAAAGTATAATTTAATACTTTTAAAGTTATATATTAATAATATATAACTTTAAAATAAGTTTAATATAATAATTAACCTGCTAGAAGTATAAAAATAAATTAATTATATTATAAAGCTATAGGTTTATTATTATAGTATTTTAAAGCAGTATATAATTAATATTTAGATTATAAGTAAATAAATAAATATTATATAACTTTATGCTTATAAAAAGACTAAATTAAAGAAAAGATAATAGTATATATAGACTAGTTTAATTAAAAAGATAAATAAGCAGGGTTGCAAATTAGTTACTAATTTAGTTACTAAAGATTAATTTTTTAGTAACTAAAAAATTAGTAACTAAAATTTTAGTTTTTAGTTTAGTTACTAAAGTAACTAAAACTAAACTAAAATTTTAGTTAATTAATTAATAATTAATAACTAAAACTAAAAAACTAATTAACTAAAATTTTAGTTACTAATTAATTAATATTTTATAAAAAAATTAATATTTATATTTATAAGCTTATATATTTATATTTTTAAAACTAAAAATTATAATAATATTCTATTTTTAATATATTTTTATATAAAAATATTAAAAAAATTATATTATTTTTATTTAAGCTAATAATAAATAATTTAATTTTTTTTTTATATTTATTAGCTAATTTTAAAGTATTTAATTTTTTAAAATATTAATATTTAAGTTTTTTATTTTATTTTTTAATATATTTTATAATAAATTTAATTATTATATATAACTTTTATTATATTTTATAATAACTTATATAAAATCTATATAAAAAAATTATATAAATTAATAATTAATTATTTTAATTTTTGTCTTTAGAATATTTATTTTCTAGCTTTTTAAAATCTTTAATCTAGCTTTTTAATAATATTATTTCCTTAATTAGACTAGGCTTAAGTTTATTTTTAGATTTAGTTATAATATTATTGAAAATAAAAAAAATACTTTCTATAGCAGCAGAGGTAGCAGGAATAGCTAAATAATGCCTTGCTAAAATAAATAATATAGGAAATCTATTATTATTTATTTTCTAATATTCTAAAGGGTTTTTTTATAGTTATTTTATTAGTAAATAAATATATATAAAATAATATTTTAATATAATAATAATTTATTATTTTTATTATTATTATTAGTCTTTAAATAAAATTCTTTATTAAAATCTAATAAATAATTATTATTAAGGCTATTATTATTATTATAATTAAAATCTTTAGTTAATTTATTAAAAGATAAATTAATTAAATTAGTAATTATTTCT
The DNA here is from genome assembly GCF_020647865.1 of Trichoderma asperellum. NCBI lineage: Eukaryota > Fungi > Ascomycota > Sordariomycetes > Hypocreales > Hypocreaceae > Trichoderma > Trichoderma asperellum. The sequence goes on from NC_089418.1 coordinate 3,234,565, forward strand.
GGCCTGTTTATTTTTTTTTTTTAATTTATAATAAAGTTAATAAATAATATAATAATAAAATAATAAAATAAACTTACTTATTATATTTAATTTTAAATAAATTAATAATATTTTTATAAATATTGTTATAAAAAAATAATAAGCTATTTTTTTTTAAATAAATATTTTTAAATCTAGGATTTAAAAATAAACTAAAAAAATAAAGCTTATAATTAATTAAATTAAATAAATTTAATTTCCTAGGAAAATATTTCTTTAATTTAATTATTCTAGACTTAATAGCTTTTATATAAATATTATAAAAAAAAGCCTATAATAAATTAATAAATAAATAGTTAATTTAATTTAATAAATAACTTATTATTTTAGATTCTATTAGAATATTTAAATAATGCTTTAATAAGCTTTCTAGTTTATTATATATTTTATAAATATATAATAAAGCTATTAAAATTATTATATAAAGCTAGCCTTATAATTTAATAAAAGGCTTTAAAAAAATAAAAAATAAATTTTTTAATTTTTCTAAAGCCTTTTATTTAACTTTATTAAAAAATAACTATAATTATTAATAATTAAATAATAATAATTATAAATAAAATTATAAAATAAATACTTTTTTAAATTTTAAATTTTTAATAATTTTATAATAATAATTTAATACTTCTTTTAAATTAATTAAAATATTAAATATATAATAAATTAAATTCTATTTAGTTAAATTATTTATTTAAATTAATAAGAATTTAATAAAATAAAATAAATAAATAAATAAATAAATAAATAAATAAAATAACTAGTTATATATTTAATATATATTTATTTATATTTATTAGGATTTATAGGTAATAAATGCTTAGTAAATAGATTATACTTAAAAATATAAACTCTAAAGACTTTATTATCTTTTAGTTTATAATCCTCTTTATTATAAATAGAATTAATAATATTAGAATTAATACTATTATTTTCTTTAAATAAATTTAAGGAATTAATTAAACTAAGCTTTAAATTAAAGCTTTCTTTCGGTAAGGAAATAATATTAGTTGAATTTTTAAAATTGTTATTTATAATATATAAATAAATAAATAAATAAATAAATAGGTTTTTAATAATTTAATTAAAAGCTATAAAAATAAAGAAAAAGAAGCTTTTATTTATAAAAGAAATATATATTTAAATTAATAATTAATTATATAATAAATTATATTATAAAATTATTATTATTAGATATAAGATTTTAATGTTTATTTATATAATTATTTTATTTTATACTTAAATAAAATATTTATATTATTATTAAATAGGTTATAATAATCTTTATAATATATATATTATTATAATATAAATATATATTATATAATAATTTTATATAAAAAGAAATTAAGTAATTAAATTTTATAAGTGCTTTTTATTAAATTTTAAATATAGTTATTTTAAAAATTTAAAATAATATTATTAGCTTTATTATAAATAGTAAAATATAATTATTTAATAAATAATATATTATAAATAAAATATTTTTTATAAATTAAAGCTTAAATTTATATATATATTTTACTTAATTTATAATATATTATTTAAAAGAGTTCTCCTATTTGGACCGTAGAGGATTCCTATTTAGACTGTAGTGGCCCGTGCACTGCAATTTTCTAAAACCACTAAGGTTTTTATATAGGTATATTATAGTTAAATAAATTATAAAAAAAATTTTAAAAATTATATATAAATAAAGCTTTTTTTAATTTATATAATTCTTTTTTTTATATTAATTTTAATTAATTATTAAGCTAATAAACTTATAAAAACTTTAACTATAGATTTTAATAGCTATATATAAGTTAAAATAAATGCATTAAAACTTTTTATATAATTTATATAAATAAAAACCTTATATAAAAAATTCAGTTTATAAAATTAAAAAACTATTAAAAAAATCCTATTTTAAAATTTAATTTTTTAAGCTTAAATAGTATAGCTATTTTTAATTATATAAATATAAAAAAAATATATTATATAGTTTATTTAATAAAGGATATTATACTATTTTTTAAAATATTTTTTAAAATTTTTATTGTTATTAAATTAATTCTTAAAATTAATTAATACTATAGAAAATTCTAACGCACGGGCCACTACGGTTCAAATAGGAATCTTCTACAGACCAAATAGTAGGACTCATTTAAAATAAACCTATTACCTAGTATATTTTATAGCTTTTATTTTTAGTTAATTAATTAGTTATTTAGTTATTTAGTTTTTAGTTTAGTAACTAAAATTAATTTAGTTTTTAGTTATTAATTAACTAAATAAATTAGTTTAGTTAGTTAGCTGACTAAAATTAATTCTTTTAGTTAATTAGTAACTAAAAAACTAATTAACTTTAGTTATTAAACTAAAAACTAAAAACTAAAGACTAAAATGGCAACCCTGTAAATAAGTAAAAGTAATTATAGTAAAATAACTAAATAATTTAATAAAAAGCTAAAGGCAAGGTATAGTATATATTTAAGAGTAAATTAAAAAAAAATAGTTATTAATAAGAAAATATATATGCAGATAAATTAGTAGAGTAATATTTATAGGAGTACTAGAGGTAATTTTAAAATAGTAGTATAATTTACATGTGTTTAAGATAACTAGCTAGCACTGGATTACTGATATAAGTTATACAGGACCTGTGAAAATTAAACGCACGGGATCCTATACACCTATGGGGCGCCATTTACAAGGACTTTATTACTAATTAATTTAAATAAAAAACGCTAAATTAAGGTTAAATATATTATTTTATTTATTTTATTAGCTTATAATAATAATTATTTTATAAAAATAATATTATTTAAAAGCGTTTTTTTCAGGGTTGTAAAATTAATCTTTAGTTTTAGTTTTCGTTTTATTATTAATAACTAATTTTGTTTTTAATTACTAAAAATAAAAATAAATTAGTTTCATTACTAATAATAAAAACTAATTTAGTTTTTTTTTTTATATTAAAAATTAATTTTATTTTTTATATATAAATTATTAGTAATAAAATTAAATTAGTTTTTTATATATAAAAAATTATTAATAAAACTAAATTTATTTTTTATATATAAAAAATTAATTTAATTTTATTATTAATAATTTATATATAATAAATGAAATTAGTTTTTTATATATATAATTAATTTATAAGTATTTATAAGATATTTATAAGCAGGGTTGCTACATTAATCAATAATCTTTTGTAATTTGTTTCATTACTACAATTAATTTTGTATTTTGTTAACGAAATACAATTTTAATTTGTTTTTTTTTTGGATTTTTAATAAAATAAATTAGTTTTCTTTAGCTTTTTAAAAAAACTAATATAATTCTAATGAAAATCTAAAGAAATTTATTATTATTAATTTTATTATAAGTAAATTTATATTAATAAATTTACTTAAATTTATTATTAATTTCTTTAAATTTATTATTAATTTTTTTTATAATCAGCTTATAATAAGCACTAAAATTTTATATATATAAAAATTAAATAATAGATTATAAAAAAAAAAAAACATTAATTAGCTATAAATAACCTTAATTTCTGCTAGATTTTTAATTTATTTATAGTTTTTAATTAATTAAAAATACTTATTTTATATTTATTATTTATTATTAAAAATAGATTTTAATTATAAAGAAAATACTAATATTATTTTATTATCCCCTATATAATTAGCTATAAACATTAAATCTAGCTCTTTTAATAGCTTTTATTTAATTATAAATAATTTTATTAACAATAGCCCTAATAAAGGCCTTAATAATTCTATTTATAATAAAGAAGATTATAAATTAAAAGAAAATAAAGATTCTAAAGTTTATGTTTTTTATTATAATTTATTTATAAGAACTTTATTACCTATTAAACCTAATAAACATTAAGAAATAAAGTTAAAATATATAATATAAGTTATTTTTATTTTTTATAGCTTTATTATAATAAATTTATTATAATAAAATTATATATTATAAATAATATATTTTTATTTATTTTATATACTAATTCTTTATTATATAGCTGTAATTATAAGGTTAAAAATATAATTAAAGGCTTTAAATCCTTTAATTTAACTTGCTATTATTAAACTAGGCATCCTAAAATAGCTTATAATAAAAAATTAAAAACACTAAAAAAAAAAAGTAAGTTATTTATGTTATATATATTATATATTTATTTATTTATTTTATTATTATTTTATTTATTTATTAATAATTTATAATAGCAGATATTATTCTTTTAAATTAAAGCTCTTTAATTAATTTCAATATATAAAATAAATAACCTAAAATAGATTTATTAATTTTTAATAAAAGGCTGCTAATAAAATATTATTATTTTTAATTAATAATAATATTTTATTTAATATAGTTTCTTTTAACTTTTTTAATAAATTATTATTTTATTATAATAAATAAGTTATTTATTTTATTATATTTTATTTTATATATAATTTAAATATTATATATTAATTTTATTATTTATTAGCAGCTATTTTAATATTAATTAATTAAATATTTAAAATGTATTAAAAGAAAATTATAATAAAGCTTTATTAGATTTAAATTAGCAAATTAAAGTTAATTTAAAGACTAATGGCTGTTTTTCTATAACCTTTAATATTTAAACTTTAAATAATTAAAATTCCTATTTAAGAATAATTTTTATTTTTATTAATTTAAATTTTAAATTAAAATATAAGCTTATAGGTATTTTATTTATATTTTTTTATAAAGCTATTAAAAATATAAGTATTATTAATTTATTTATAGAATTTAATAAGCTTTTTAAAAGCTATATAGGAATATATATATATTAGTAATTTAATAAGGCCTTAAAATAATATTTTAATTTATTAAATATATAAAGTATATTTAAGTATATTATTTATTTAATGTATTATATATATAATAAAATAACTAATAAATAACTAATATATTAATATTATAAAAGATAATGCCTATAATAATAATATATTTATAAATTCTTTTAAAAAAGCTTATAAAAAAGCTAATAAAAAAGAATTTAAAAATAATATTAAATATATAGTATATATTATTAATTTAATTATATAAGATATATTAAAAGATTATATATTTAATAATTATTTAAATATATTATTATTAAAATATATAAATTTATATTTATATAATAATAATAATAAAAAAGAAAATAAATATTTTACTAATATTAATTATAATAATAAGTTATTTTATTATTTTATTAAAAAAATATTAATAATTAATAATAAATAAATTTAATTAATTAAAATAAATTATAGCTTTAGTTAAATATACCCTAGAGCTTAATAATTTATTAAGTAAAAGAATATTAAAAGCTAAAAAAAATAAAAAAATTTCTGTTAGTTATAAAAAAAAAATCCATTATATATATATTATTTATTTAAATAAAAAAAAAGCTAATTAAATTATATAAATAATTTAATCTATTAGAATTTAATTTATTATATGCTTAATATTTTAATTAATTTAAAAAAAGCTTTATATTATTATTATAAATTTATAAAAAATAAAAAATTTAAAAAAATATTTATTATTTAATATTTTACTATAATAATTATACTAATTTAATTATAGTTATTTTTTAATAAAATTAAATAAAAAGCTTTAAAGAAATTAAAAAATATATTTTTAGTTTTTTTAAAGCCTTTAATTAAATTACAAGGCCAGCTTTATATAATAATTCCTATAGCTTTATTATATATTTATAAAATATATAATAAATTAAAAAGGTTATATAATAATTATAATAACCCCCTTAAAGGATTTAAATTAGTAAGTGTTTTTTATTATAATAATAGATTTAATTTATTTATTAATTTATTTTAGATTCTTTATTATAATTTTTATATAAAAGCTATTAAATCTAGATTAACTAAATTAAAGAAATATTTTCTTAAGAAAATAACTGCTTTTAATTTAATTAATTATAAGCCTTTTTTATTTAATTTATTTTTAAATCTTTAATTTAAAAATATTTATTTTATAAAAGATAGATTATTATATTTTTATTTTAATATAAATATTAATATTATAAATCTATTTAAATTAAAATATAATAAATAAGTTATTTTTTTTATTAATTTTATTAACTTATTTTATTAATATTATTTATAAGTTAAATAAAGAAATTAATAAAATTAATATAAATAATAATCTTAAAGCTAATTTATTTTTTAATAAATTAGCTAAAGATTTTAATTATATTAATAATAATAATAATAATATTAATAATAATATTAATATTAATAGCTTAAATAATAATTTATTAAATTTTAATAAAGAATTTTATTTAAGCATTAATAATAATAATATTATTAATAATAAAAATAAAATATTATTATATTTAAAAGAAAAATTATTAAATAAAAAGGTTAATTATTTTTATAATATTTTAGTTATTTTATTTATTTTATTTACTAATAAAATTATAAAATAACCCTTTAAAATACTAAAAATTAATTAATAAAAGATTTCCTTTATTATTTATGTTAGTGCAGCATTATTTAGTAATTTCTACTATATCTGCTGCTATAAAAAGTATTTTTTTTTATTTTTAATAATATTATAACTAAATTAAGAAATAGGCTTAATCCTAGCTTAATTAAGGAAATAATATTATTAAAAAGCTAATTTAAAGATTTTAAAGAGCTTAAAAATAAATATAAAAAAGAAAATAACTTAAATTAATTATATTTTTTTTATAATAATTATTAAAAATAAAAAAAATTATATTTTAAATAAATTTTATATATATATTATAAATTTAAAATTATAATAAATTTATATATTAAAATAAATAAATTATTTAAGTTTTAAATTAAAAGCTTAAAATTAAAAAATTTCCTGCTTGCTAATTTATAATATAAATAACTTACTTATTTTAATATATTAATTTAATTTAATTTAATTTTATAAAATATACTATTTTATTATTATAATAAGCTATTTTAAATAATTATAAGGTTTATAATCAATTAATAACAAATTTAATAATAAATTTAATAATAAAATTTATATTTTATATTTCTTTAATTATTATTAATAAAATATAATTTTTAAATAAATTAATAATAAATTTAATAATAAATTTTATATTTTATATTTATTTAATTATTATTAACAAAATATAATTTTTTTTATATTGTATTTATTAAATTAATAAAGAAACTATAATTAATTAATAACAAAAATAATTCGTTTCATTTTCTTCAACGCAGTGACAATACAAATCGTTACTAAATGGCAACCCTGTTTATAAGTAATAAATAAGCAGTAAAATCTTATATATTTAATTTAGCTTAAATTAACTTTTATAAATAAATTAAAAAATTATAATTATATAAGGCTGCTAGTTTTCTTTAAAAATCTATTTTTATTTTAATTTTTTATTAATTATTAGCATTTTTTTTTTAATATATAAAAATAGATTCTGACTATTTTAACTAATCCGAGGCTTCTAAATCTACAGAAGCTATTTCTTCCTTTATTTAATCTACTATAAACGCTGTAGAAATGAATTTTATTATTAATTCTTTTTCTATATTAAATAATCCTAGTATTAGCGCTGCTAATTTAATTTATAATAAAGTAAATTATAAATTAAAGCTTAATAAGGATTTTAAAATTTATATTTTTTAAAAAAATTTATATATAAGGGCTTTATTATTAATTAATTTAAATAAAGAACGCTAAATTAAAGTTAAATACACTAGGTAAGTTATTTTATTTATTTTATTAGCTTTTAATAATATTTATTTTATAAAAATAATATTATTTAAAAGTATTTTTTTTATATTATTATATAATAAATTTTATTATAATAAAATAATTTTATTTATATTAATATTATTTATTTTAGCTGTGCCTATTTTATAATTATTTAACTAAAGGGTTTTAAATTATTTAATTTTGCTTGTTATTATTAAGCCTTATACCCTGGAATAGCTTATAATAAAATCTTTAAAAGGCTAAGAAAATAAAGTTAATTATTATTTTATTTTATTATTTTATTTTATTATTGTTATTATTTTTATTATTAATTTTATTATATTTATTATATTAATAAAATAAATAGAAGCTAATGTTATTTTTTTAATACATTATAATTTATTATTAAATTTATAAAATAATAAAAGAGTTAAAAAAAGCTTATTATTTAATAATAATAAAGCTAATAAAATAATATTAACTTTTTTAATTAAAAATAATATCTTTTTAATAGAATTGCTTTAAATTCTTTTAATAAATTATTATTTTATTATAATAAGTAAATTATTTATTTATTATAAATTAATTATTTTATTTTATTAATAATTATAAGGGATTATAGAAAAATAAACTAGAATAATATTAAAAAAATATTAAAAGAAATATATAAGAAAGCTTTATTAGATTTAAATTTGCTTCTAGAGGTTAATTTAAAGTCTTTTAGGTTTTTTTCTATAACTTTTAATATTTGGACTTTAAATAGTTAAAATTCCTATTTAGGAATTATTTTAATATATATTAATTTAAATTTTGAATTAAAATATAAATTAATAGGTATTTTATTTATTTATTTATTTATTTATATTTATAATTAATTTTATTATAGGTTTTACTGAACTTTTTAAAAGCTATACTAGAATATATATATTTTAATAATTTAATAAAGCTTTAAAAGCTTATTTTTATTTATTAAATTATAATAATATTATAAGGTATATTTTATTTTTTTATTTATTTAATTAATTTATAAATTATTATTATTATTATTTATATTAATTTTATTTTTAGTATTATAAAAGATAATATATTTAATAATAATATATTTATTAAATTTTTTAAAAAAGCTTATAAAAAAGTTTATAAAAAAGATTTTATAAATAATATTAAGTATATAGCTTATATTATTAATTTAATAACTTAAAATATATTAAAAAACTATATATTTAATTTAGCCTTTAATTTATTATTATTAAATTATATAAATTATTATTTATATAATTTAATAATAATAAATTAAAAAATGAAAATAAAAATACTACTTTTAATAGTAAGTTATTTATTTTATTTTATTTTATATATTTTATATTTTATTTTATATATTTTATATTTTATTTTATATATTTTATATTTTATTTTATATATTTTATATTTTATTTTATATATTTTATATTTTATTTTATATATTTTATATTTTATTTTATAATAAATAACTAATAATTAATAGATTTAATTAATTAAATTAAGCAGCTTATATTACTAATTAAATATACTTAAGAACTTAATTCTTTATTAATAAAAAAAATAATAAAAGCTAAAAAAGAAAATAAAATAGCTTTTAATTATAATAAAAAAAAAATCCTCTAAGTACATTATTTATTTTATTTTATCTTATTTTAATTATTTTATATTATATATTTATTTATAAAATAATTAAATTAAGTAATTATTATTAAATAATATAACTTAATAGAATTTAATTTATTATATACTTAATGTTTTTATTAATTTAAAAAAAGCTTTATATTTTTATTATAAATTTATAAATAATAAAGAATTTAAAAAAGTATTTTTAATTTATTATTTTTATTTATTTATTAATTTATTATTTATTAATTAATTTTAATTATATTTAAATAAAATACAATAAAAAAACTTAAAAAAGCTTAAAATTATATTTTTAATTTTATAAAGGCTTTTATTAAATTATAAAGTTAATTTTATATAATAATTCCTATAGCTTTATTATATATTTATAAAATATATAAAAAGCTAGATTTATTATATAAAAAATATATTAATAATTTATTTATTAATAATTTAATAAGTTATTTATTTTATTTATATTATATTAATTATTAATTTTAATAAATTAACTATTATAAACTATTTATAAATATTATAAAAGCTAGGTTATTTAAATTAAAAAAATATTTCCTTATGAAATTAACTTCTTTTAATTTAAATAATTATAAGTATTTTATATTTAATTTATTTTTAAATCCTTAATTTAAAAACATATATTTTAAAAAAAAACAAATTATTATATTTTTATTTTAATTTAAATACTAATATAATAAAGTTTATTAAAATAAAATATAATTTATAAGTTATTTTATTATTTTATTTTATTATATTTATTAATTATTTATTTAATTTAAAGAAATAAAGAAATAAACAGGCCTATTATTAATAACTTTATTAATTTATTTTTTAATAAATTAATTAAGGATTTTAATAAAAATAATAAAAATAATAAAAATAATAAAAATAATAAAAATAATAAAAATAATAAAAATAATAAAAATAATAAAAATAATAAAAATAATAAAAATAATAAAAATAATAAAAATAATAAAAATAATAAAAATAATAAAAATAATAAAAATAATAAAAATAATAAAAATAATAAAAATAATAAAAATAATAAAAATAATAAAAATAATAAAAATAATAATAAAAATAATAAAAATAATAAAAATAATAAAAATAATAAAAATAATAAAAATAATAATTCTATTTTTATTTATTAAATTTTAATAAAGAATTTTATTTAAAGGTTAAAAATAATAATAATAAAAATAAAATATTATTATTAAAAAAAAGCATTATTAATAAAAAAGTAAGTTTTTTTATAATTATATATAATTTATTTATTTATTAATTTATTTTTATTATAAAAAAATCTTTTAAATTATTAAAAATTAAATTCTAATAAATTTCCTATTTTATATATTTTAGTAAGGTATTATTTACCTATTTTTGCTACCTTTATTGCAATAGAAAGTATTTTTTATATTTTTAGTAATATTATTATTAAATTAAAAATTAAGCTTAAGCCTAGTTTTATTAAAAAAATAATATTATTAAAAAGCTAGATTAAGGATTTTAAAAAGCTAGAAAATAAATATATAAATAATAGTAATTTAAAATAATTAAATAAAGGCTTTTTATTTATATAATTTATTTTATTTTTATTTTTTTATTTTAGTAATTAATTTATTAATAAAAACCTAATATTAATAAAAAACTAAAATTAAAAAATAAAATTTATTTTATTACTAAAATAAAAAAATAAAATTAGTTTTATTACTAGTAATAAAAAAATAAAATTAGTTTTACTACTAGTAATAAAAAATAAAATTAGTTTTATTATTAATAAATTTGTTTTTAGTAATAAAAATAGTAATAAATTTATATGCCTGTTAAAAATATATTAAAATATATATTTTTAAATATATAGTATTAAGCCTTCTTTTATTATATTAATATAAATATTTATACTAAAATACCTTTATATTAGAAAAATAATAACTTTAATAAGGTATTTAACCCTAATGTTAATAAACTTATTGCTTTAGAGGCTATAAAGGCTGCCCTAAAGGCTACTGTAGATTTTAATAATAAAAAAAAAGAAAATTATAATAAAAAATACTTTAAAAGGCTTAAAATAAAGTTATATATATTAAAGAAGAAAATATTTTTAAAGCAGCTTAAGTATAGCTCTTTTTTACTTACAGTAACTATTAAAAAGCTATTATTAATTATTTTATTAATAAATATTTTTTTATTATTAATTAATTTTTATAATACTATATTAAATATTATTAATTATTTTATTAATAAATATTTTTTTATTATTAATTAATTTTTATAATACTATATTAAATATTATTAAAATTTTAATTACAAAATAAATAATTTTATAAAAATAGCTTATAAAAATATTAAAATATATTTTTTAATTAATATAGGCAATTTTTTTTATTTTTATAAAGCCTTTATATAAATAATTATAAAAAAAAAGTAAAATTATTTTTAAATAGCTATAAAGTAAAAAATAAAACTATAGCAGAATTATATTAACTGCCTAGGCCTATCTAGGATTGCTTTTAATATAAATTAATTATATTATTATTAATTTTTTTATTTAATAATATTCCTATATTAAAGCTGCTATAAAAGAAAATTAAAAGTATTATTATTTAGGCAGTGTTTTTTTACTATTTAGGCAGTATTTTAGCCTAACTAGGCCCTTTTTAGCTAGGTTTAGCAAAGCCTAGGCCAGTTTATTAAAATATAATATAATATACTAAAATATATAAAATTAATTATAAATAAATATTATAACTTTATATTATAATATTATAACTTTAAACTTGTATTAAAATTATAATAAAAAATATATTAACTTTTAAAAACTTTTTTAATAGCTTTAATAATAATTTTATTTAATTATATAATATTAAAAATAAAGTTTATAAAAAAAATACTATAAATAAAGCTATTTTAAATATTAAAGATAAAGTTAAAGATAAAGTTAAAGCTATAGTTAATTATAACACCCTCCTTGCTAACCTTTAGTTAATTAAATAATTAAAGATTATTTTTAAGTATATATTATATTTAATTAGCAGTAAAGGTTAAAGCTATTAATTAAAAAGCCTTATAAATAAGGCTAAAGTAATTATAAATTATAGAAAATAATAAAGGCTAAGGAAATTAAAAAGGAAAATAAAAAGGCTGCGGCTGCAGCCAGGCCTTAGGTATTTAAGGTACTTAAAGTATTTAATATCTTATAGTTATAAAAAAAAGCGCTGCTATAAATATTGCTGTAGAGGTTAAAGAAGTTATTTTAGTAATATAAATAAAGCCTTAGAAAATATAGTTATAATAGCTTTATTTTATATTTTTTACTATAGTATTTAATAATTATTATTTAATTTTTATATATAGTTTTAGCTGCTAGGACTTTATATTATAATTTAATATAAAAAAATAGGTTATATAAACTTAAGCTTAATTAGGCTTAGTAAAGTAAATATATTACTTAAATAGTAAAAATATATTACTTAAATAATAATACTTAAAATTAAATACTATTGCTATATATAATTTTATATTATTTTATAATAATATATATTACTTTATATTTATTATATTATTAAAAAAGTAATTTTAAAAAAAGTATTATTAATTAAAAAAATTATTTACTTATATTAATAATTAAATAAACTTTTAATATTTCTTTTTATAATTTTTTATATAAAGTTTATTAATTTAATATTTTAAAATTTAAATAAGCTATTATTTTAAATTTAAAACTTAAATATTATTAAAAATTTATAAAGCTAGCTAAAATTATTTTAAAATAATAAAAATTTTATTAATTATAATTTATAATTAATTATAATACTTTCTTTATTAACCTTTAATTATTTAAATAATTAAAAACTATTTTTAAATATATAATATATTTAAATAACAGTAAAGGTTAAAGCTACTAGTTAAAGAGCTTTATAAATAAAGCTTAAGTAATTATAAGTTATAAAAAATAATAAAGGTTAAGAAAATTAAAAAGAAAAATAAAAAGGCTGCAGCTGCAGCTGGGCCTTAGGTATTTAAAGCACTTAAGGTACTTAAGGCACTTAATGCCTTATAGTTATAGAAAAAGGCAGTGCTATAGATACTGCTGTAAAGGTTAAGGAAGTTATTTTAATAATATAAATAAAGCCTTAGAAAATATAGCTATAATAGCTTTATTTTATATTTTTAACTATAGTATTTAATAATTATTATCTAGCCTTTATATATAGTTTTAGCTACTAGGCCTTTATATTATAATTTAATATAAAAAAATAGGTTATATAAACCTAGGCTTAATTAAGTTTAGTAAAATAAATATACTGCTTAAATAGTAAAAATATACTGCCTAAATAGCAATACTTTAAATATATTATTATATAGTTAAAGTAATTTTAAAATAAATTTATTTTATTAATATATAATATACTAGCTATAACTAAAGTTAAAAATTTAAATAATATTTAAAATATATTTTATTATATTTAAAAAATATTATAAATATTTTTTATTATACTTATTATTAATATAAATAATATAAATTTTTTTTTAATTTTTTTACTTTATATTTATATATAACTGCTAGCTTTATTTATTTTTATATTTTTTTATTATTTTTTATATAATTTATTTTACTATAATATATATATTTTAATACTTATATTAAAATTAAATTTTTATTATTAATTAATATAAGTTTTTTTTAAATTATTAAAATTTATATATTAAATATATTACTTTTTTATTTTATTTTTTTTACTTTAATATTTTATATTATATTATTTAATATTAAAAATACCTTTATACTATAGTTTATTTAAAAATTTATATATTAAATAAAATATTATTTACTTAAGCTATTAATAAACTTTAAAATAAAACAATTATTTAAAAACTTATATTTACTGCCTGCCTGCAGGAACTTATTTTATATAAGTTTAATTTTTTATATAAATTTTAAATAAATTTTAAATAAATTTTAAATAAATTTTAATAATATAAAATTTTTTTTTATTTTTTATATATTATTTATAATATTTTAAGCCTAAATTTTAAAAAAAAATTTTAATTTATTAAAATACTTTTTTAATTATATTTTCTTTAATTATTATTTTATTTAATAAAATTAAAAATATTATTATTAAAATTTTAATATATTATTATTATTTTTTTTAAATTTTTAACTTTTTAAAATTTTATTTTTTATATTATAAATATTTAAAAAATCTTTTACTTTTATTAAATTAATAATTAATTTTAGCAATTAATAAAAGAGTATAATATTTTTATTATATAAGTATAATTTTATATAAGTATAACTTTTAACTTTATTTAATTAATTAAAAAAAATATTAGCTTAAATAATATTTTACTGCCTTTATTTTAAATACTAGTACTTTATTATTATTGCTTTTTTAATTTATAAATTAAAAAAATATATTAATATATTTAGTTTTTTACTAAAATAAATTAATTTATAGCTTTTTAGTTTAAAAAAGCCTATAACTTAATATAAATTAAAAAAAATAATAAATAAAAAACTATATTTTAAATATAATATAAATTATTTAAATATTTTATTATATTTTTTAAATTTATTAATAAATATACTTACTATATTTTAATAAATAATTAATTTTATACTTAAAGAATATATTAATTAATTTATTATTATATACTTAAATAATATTTTAATTTTTTTAAAAGTTTATAAGAAATATAAAAAATATATTTATAAAATATTATAAAAACTATAAAATATTTATTTTTTTATAAAATTAAATAAATATTAATTTAAAATATAAAAAGTAATATTTTTAAAATATATTATTATATTAAAAAATATATAAATAAACTTTATTAAAATTAATATAATCTAAAGTTAAAAAAACTTAAATATTAAAAAAGTATAAAACTTTTTAAAATTAATAAATTATTATTAAAAATTTATTAAAAACTTTATTAAAATAACTATATTATTTATTAACTTTATAAAAAAAAGTTAAATTTAAATAAAAAAAACTAAAAATTATAGTATTTTAATAATTTAAAAATACTATTATAAATAAATTAATTTTAATTATATTTAATAAAACTAAATTTATTAAAATAAAAATAAATATATTAAATTATATTATAAAAATATAAATTAAATAATAAAATTTAAATAAAAAACTATAATCTAGTATATTTTTATAAAAAAACTTTATAAATTAATATTATAATATTTTACTTATAATAAAATTTTATAATAATTATAAAAGCTTTTAAAAAATAAAAATATTACTTATATAAAAATATATATAAAATTAAAGTTTAAATTAATTATAATAATATTATTTATTTTATTATAATATAAAAACTATTTAAATATTAAATTAAATATTTTAAAAAATTAATATAGTTTAATTATAAATTAATTTATATTAAAAAAAATAATTAAATAAATATATTTAATAAAAAACTTAAGTTATTTTAAAAAATCTTAAAGTATTTTATATATATATTATAATATAATAATAAAAGAAATTTAAAATAATAATTATTAGCTATAGTTTTTTAAATTAAAAAAAATAATTTAATAATTATAAAAATCTAAAAATATATAAAAAATTAAAAACTTAATAATATTTTTAAAAAAAATAACTTTAAATAAAAAAATACTAATTTATAATAATAAAATATAAATATTTAAAAATTTATATAAAAAAGTTATATAAATAATTTATAAATATTTATTATATAAATATAAAAGTATAATAAAAATAAAGTAATAAATTTAATACTATTATTATATTAAATAACTTAAGAAAATAATTAAATATATTATATTTTACTATAATATTTATTAATAAAATAAAAATATAAAATATTTATTTTATAATAAAATTTAATTATTATTAATATTTATAAAGCTATAGAAGTTAATTTTATTTAATTATATTATAAAGTAATTATTATTAAAAAAATTAATAATAAAAATAATTTACTTTATTTTTTATAAAAAAATAATAAATACTAAAGATTTTATATATATTTTTATAAAATTTATTAACTTAAATTATAAATTATTAAAAAATATTATTTTTAATAAAAAATTAATATTTATATTTAAATTCTAGAAAGTATTTATAACTAAATTAAAAATAAATTATAAAGTAAAAATTATATATTACTTTTAAATAAATAAATAAATAAAAAAAATTAATTAAATTATTAAACTATAGCTATAATATTATATTAATTTATAATAAAATAATTAATTAAAAAAACTATTAATTACTTAACTTTTATATAATAATATATTATTAAAATTTATAAAAATATTATTATTTTTTTAACTATAGCTTTAAATTAAAAATATATAAACTATTATATAATAATAAAAATATAAAAAAAGCTATAATTTAACTAAAAAATATAATTTAAATATATATAAAATTATAAATATAATTAAAACTTATATAAAAATATATATAAAAATATATTAATTAAATAAAGTTTAAAAAATAAATTTTTTAAAAAAAATATAATTTACTTTTATAAATATATATAAAAAAAATAAATAAATTAATATTAAAATAAATTAATTAAATAATAAATTAAATTATAAAAAAGTAAAATTATATAAAATTATAAAAAAAATAAAAAAAGTAAATTATAAATTTAATATTTTTAATATTTAAAAAAACTAAAAACTAAAACTATATTTAGTTTTTTATATTTTATTATTAAAAAAAGCTTTAATAAATAAAAATATAAGTAAAATTATTTATAATAAAATTATAATTAAAAAAAAATATAAAATTAAAAAAAATATTAAATTTAAATTTAATAAAAATAAACTATATAAATATTTAATAAAATAAAAAACTATAATAAAATATAAATAATTAAAAATTTATTAAGTATTTAAAAAATATATAAATACTAGTAAAAAAGATTTATTAAAATTTAAAAGGTTTAATATTATTAAATTATTTAAATTAATTATTTTAAAATTAATTAACTTAAAGGCAAAAAGGCTATTTAAAAAAATAACTACTATACTTTATTAATTAATTTTATTATATATATTAAATACTTTTATATTATAATAAAATACTTTATTATTATATTTTTTAATATTTTATTTTAATTTATAAATATATTAAAATTACTTTAAAGCTTTAAAAATAT
Source organism: Trichoderma asperellum (assembly GCF_020647865.1). Taxonomy (NCBI): domain Eukaryota; kingdom Fungi; phylum Ascomycota; class Sordariomycetes; order Hypocreales; family Hypocreaceae; genus Trichoderma; species Trichoderma asperellum. Next base: position 3,252,148 of record NC_089418.1, read on the forward strand.
AATATTAATATTTAATTAACTTTTTTATAGCTTTTTACTTTTATTTATTAAATTTTTTTATAATTTTATTATAAATATATTATTAAAAAATAAAAAATAAAGGCAATTAATAAAGGTATATAATAGTTTTACTATAGATATATAACCTTATAAATATATAACTTTTTATGCTTTTTTATTAGCTAGAAAAAACCTATTTTTATAAATACTTTTTAGCTTAAGCAGTAAAGCCAGCTGCTTTAATAGCTACTTTTATACTTTAAGGCCTTTTAAAAATAATTATTTATTAATTTTATAAAAGCTAATAATTATTTTTAAAAATATACTTAAGCTTTTATTTTTTTAATTTATAAATTAAATATATTTTTATATTTTTTTTAATTTATAAGTTATATAAACTCCTGCTATTATTTTAATATATAAATTAAAAATACTAGTTTATTTTTATTTATAAATTATTTTATTTAATAAGCTTTTATTAACTTTTTATTTTTTAAATATTAAGTTATATTTTTTAATTACTTAAGTAAACTTTTATTATTTTTTTAAATTTAAAAATTCTATTTATTTAATATACTTATAATTAAATTAAAAAGCTAATTAATATTATATTATTATTTTATATACTTTTTTAAGCTTTTTTAATAAATATAAATTTATTTTAACTACCTGTTAGCTAGCTATATTTTTATAAGCTTTATTATATTTTTACTTAATTAATAATATAATTAATTAATTTATTAAAAGCCTAGCTGCTTATTATAATAGCTAGTTATATTAAAATAAATTATTTAATATTTTTTTAATTTTTTTTAAAATATAATAATAATTTTAAAATTAAAGATTTAATAATATAAACTTATAAATATTAATTTTTATAATAATTAATATAAATAAATCTTTTATTTAATAAAATTAATTTTAAAAGCTAGCTTTTTATAAATTTTATAATAATAAAAAAGTTTAAATTTAATAAAAATAATATAATTATTATTATAATTATTTAATTAAGCTAAAAATAGCTTTTTTATTATAAATATAAACTTATATATTATATAATATTATTTATTAATAAATTTAAGCTTTTTTAATAATATTATAGTTAATAATTTATTAAAATATTTATTAATAAACTTTAAGTATTTATAATTAATTAAAACTTAATTCTATTTATATATATTTTTAAAGTTATATTTTTAATTATATATTATATTTTATATTATTTTAATAAATTAATAAAAGTAAGCTATATTATTTAAAAAATAGCTTTTTATATTATTATTATTTACTTTAATATTAAAAGTTATATAAATATTAAAATTATAATAATAGTAAATAAAGTAATATATTTATTAAGCTTTAATTAATAAATAAATATTATATAAATAATTTAAAATTATTTATTAATTATTAAATTTTATATATAAGTTTTTTTATATTTATTTATAAGCTTTTTTTATTTTAATATAAAATATATATTTTTATATAAATAAAATTTTTTAATAAATATAAAATTTTTTTTTATTAACTAAAGTATTAATAAATTATTTATTTATAATATTAAACTTTATTTATAATTATAAAAAAGTATTTTTATTATTATTATTATTTAAGCTACTATTACTTTTTTATATTTTTATTTATTTTTACTTAAACTTAAGTATAATATTTAAAAAAATATATTATATATAAAGCTACTGCTATATATTAAAAAATTAATTATTAAAAGTAATTTTTATTAAATTATTAAAATTAATAATAATAATTTTAAGCTTTTTAATAAAGTATTAATTTTTTAATTAATATATATTTTTAATAAAAAACTAACTTTTTTTTTTATTATTAATTAAATTTTATATAGTATTATATATTAAGCTAAAGTAAGTTTAATTAATAGCTTAAAATAATAAAAGCTTAAAATAATTAATATTATAAATATTATTAAAGTTTAAAACCTTTAAAAATTACTTTTATATTTATAAATAATATAAAAATATTTAAATAAAATTAAATAGCTAGTTTAGCTTATTATTAATTTATTTAATAAAATATAAAATATTTTTTATTAAAAAATTTAATTAATATTATAGTAAATATATAACTATTAAATTTTTTATAATTAATTTATATTTAAATATTATAAATAGTTTTTTATATAAATATAATATTAAAGTATTTTTATTTTATTATAATATAAATATTATATATAAGTTTTACTATTTAGACTGTAGAAGATTCCTATTTGAACTGTAGTGGCCCGTGCATTAGAATTTTCTATAATATTAATTAATTTTAAGAATTAATTTAATAATAATAAAAATTTTAAAAAATATTTTAAAAAATAGTATAATATCCTTTATTAAATAAACTATATAATATATTTTTTTTATATTTATATAATTAAAAATAGCTATACTATTTAAGCTTAAAAAATTAAATTTTAAAATAGGATTTTTTTAATAGTTTTTTAATTTTATAAACTGAATTTTTTATATAAGGTTTTTATTTATATAAATTATATAAAAAGTTTTAATGCATTTATTTTAACTTATATATAGCTATTAAAATCTATACTTAAAGTTTTTATAAGTTTATTAGCTTAATAATTAATTAAAATTAATATAAAAAAAAGAATTATATAAATTGAAAAAAGCTTTATTTATATATAATTTTTAAAAAATTTTTTATAATTTATTTAACTATAATATACCTATATAAAAACCTTAGTGGTTTTAGAAAATTGCAGTACACGGGCCACTTAGCGCAGTGCACGGGCCACTACAGTCCAAATAGGAATCCTCTATGGTCCAAATAGGAGGACTTTTATATATTTAAGTATTAATTTAATAATTAATTAATTTAATAACTTCTTATATAAATATAATAAAGCAATAATATAAAAAATATATAAATATAATTAAATTATATTTATAATTATACTAGCTATAGTTTAAATTTTTATAATACTTTAAAAATTATTTACTTTTTTTTAAAGCTTTAGTAATTATTATTTATTTATAGCTTTATTTTTATAATTTTTATACTTATATATTAATATTTTATAAAATATAAAGTTATTTAAATTAATTATTAAATAAAAAATTTTATTTATTATTTTTTATAAAAATATTTATTTTATTAAATAATTTTAAATATATTTTTTTTTATAAAAATATTAATTATATTAAAAAAAGCTTTAGCTAAAGATATTAAATTATTAAAAATAAATAAATTTAAAATTATTTTAAAGTTTAATAATATAAATTATTAAATAAAAAATAAATTAATATTTATTAATATTAATAATATTTAAAATAATTATATAAATAATAAATAAAGTAATAAATATAATAAAAGAAAATTATATATATTTAAGCTTAAAAGTAATTAATTTTATTTTTTTTATTATATTTATATATACTTAAATAATTAAATAAAATTTATAATTAATTTTTAACTTTTATTAATAATCTTTTATATAATATTTATAATATTTTTAATTTTAATTTTTATTTTTATTAATAGTTAATTAAAAAAAACTATAATTTTAACTTAAGGGAAAGAAAAGTAAATATATTATACTTTAGGCCTAGTATAAGTACTTTTATTTATTGCTTTTATAGCTATTTATAAAAAAAATTATTATAAAAATATATATTATAATTAAAGTAAAGGTTTTAAAAAAGCTTATAAATACTTTATAAACTATAAAAAAGTAATAAAGTTAAAAACCTTTATAAATATATAATAAAAAGGTTATTAAATATATTATAATTATTATATTTATAATATTAATTAATATTTAAAGCTAAACTACTAGCTAAATTTAATTATTTTTAAAATAATTATAATAATATTATTTTATAGCTTTAATATAATTATTTTTAAAGTTTATGTTAATAATTTAACTTTATAATTTATTATAGTATTTTCTAATATTAATATTAATATTAGTATTTTAAAAATAAATTTTATAGCTTTATTTTTTTTAATAATTAATTATTAAAACTTAAGCTTTATTATTATTTAATTTATTTAAAGCTTATATTTTAAAAAATAAATATTATAAATTAAATAATAGTATTAATATTATAAAAAAAAGTAATTATAAGCTATTTTAATTTATAAATTAAAAAAGTAAAAGTATATTTTTAATTTATAAATAAAAAAGCTTAGTATATTTATATATTTTTTTAATTTATAAATTAAAAAAAAGCTATAAACTATAAGGTAATAGTATTTAATATAAAAGCAATAGAATTTTATTTAAGTTAATAATTTTTTTTAGCTAATAAAAAAGTATAAAAAATTATATATTTATAAAGTTATATATTTATAATAAAACTATTATATATTTTTATTAATTACTAAAATAAAATATAATAAAAAATAAATAAAGTATTTATAAAAAATATAATAGTTTTATTATTATAAGTTTTTTTTATTTAAATATAATACTAGTAATAAATTAAATAATTATTATATTTATATATATTATTAACTTTTATATTTATATAATAAAAATATTATATTATAAAAGCTCTAGTATTTATAGTTTATTTAATTTTAAATAATTATAATTTAATTACTTTTTATTAAAATATAATATAATATATAATTACTGCTTAAAATATTTTTTTACTAATATTATATTAATATAATATAAAAAAAAAGAAAATAATATAAAGTTAAAATTTATAAAATATAAATAATTAAAAAAGTTATATATTATAAAATATTATAATATTATATTAATATATAAACCTTAAAAGTATATAATAAATTTTAAAAATAAAATTAATAAAATAAATATTATATTATAATTTAATATATTTAATTATACTTTAAAATATATACTATAAATTAACTATAAATTAAATAATTAATTATATATAAGTTAATAATAATTTAATATTAACTTTTATATAAGTTAATATAAATTAATTATTAACTTTAGTTAACTTTATAAATATAATTTATTATATAAATATATATATATATATTTATTAAATAACTTAAATAATTAATTATTAATAATATATTAATATTAAATATAAGTAATATTTTATTTATTAATTATATAACTATATAAATATACTTAAATAAAATAATTTATTTTATTTATTAATATAAATATATATATTTATTTTTTAAAAAAAATTTTTACTTTATAATAATAACCTAGAATCTAGGGAATAAACTATTTTATAAAATTAATATAAAAAAATAAATTATATAAATTAAATAAAGTTTTATTATTTAGACTATAGAAGATTTATATTTAAACTATAGTAGCCTGTATATTAGAATTTTCTATAGTATTAATTAATTTTAAGAATTAATTTAATAATAATAAAATTTTTAAAAAATATTTTAAAAAATAGTATAATATTCTTTATTAAATAAACTATATAATATACTTTTTTTATATTTATATAATTAAAAATAGCTATAATATTTAAGCTTAAAAAATTAAATTTTAAAATAGTATTTTTTTATTAGTTTTTTAACTTTATATATTAAATTTTTTATATAAGGTTTTAATTTATATAAATTATATAAAAAGTTTTAATATATTTATTTTAACTTATATATAGCTATTAAAATCTATAGTTAAATTTTTTTAAGTTTATTAGCTTAATAATTAATTAAAATTAATATAAAAAAAAGAATTATATAAATTAAAAAAAACTTTATTTATATATAGTTTTTAAAGATTTTTTTATAATTTATTTAACTATAATATACTTATATAAAAACCTTAGTAGTTTTAGAAAATTATAATATACAAGCTACTTAGTGTAGTATATAAGTTACTATAGTCCAAATAAAAATCCTCTACAGTCTAAATAAAAAAACTTATTAAATAATATTTTATTTATATATATTTTTTAAATATATTTTATAATTTATTTAACTATAATACACTTATATAAAAACTTGAGTAGTTTTAGAAATTTATAATATATAAGCTATTTAATATAATATACAGGCTACTATAATTTAAATAAAAAGCTTTTATAGTTTAAATAAAAAACTTATATAAACATAAGGTTTAGTTTATAATATTATTTAAAAGTTTAATTAATATTTTAATTTATTACTTAGCTTAATACACTTATAGTTTTAATAATTAATTAAATAATATTTATTTTATAATTTATTATATTTTAAAAAAATTTAATATAAATCTTTTAAAATAAAATTTAAATAGTAAATATATACCTATAATATAAAAAATATTATTATTTAGGTAGTGTTTTTTTATTATTTAAGTAATATTTTAGCTTAACTAGGATTTTTTTAGCTAGGTTTAGTAAAGCCTAGGCTAGCTTATTAAAATATAATATAGTATATTTAAAGTTACTATTTAGTAATAATTTATATTATTATTATATTAAAAAAAACAAAATAAATTATTTTTATTATTAATAAATTAATTATAGTTTTTTTATTAATTTAATAAATATAATAAAAAAATTATTATTTTATTAATAATAATTAAATAAAAATAAAATATAATATTTATTATTAAATTTATTATTAATTTATTTAAAAACTATATTAATAATATTTAAAAAAATATAAAATATAATTTTATTATTAAATTTATTATTAATTTATTATAAACTTTATAATTATTTAAAATAGTTTATTATAATAATAAAATAGTATATTTTTATAAAATCAAATTATATTAAATTTATTTATTAAAATAAGCTAGTTATTTAAATTTTAAATTAGCAAGTAAAAAATTAACTAATTTAAAGCTTTTTAATTTAAAATATAAATAACTATTTTATTTTAATTATTTTAATATTTTAAACTAGTATATTATATATATTATATAATATAGTTTTATAAACTTAGATTAAATTAAATTAATATATTAAAATAAGTAAGTTATTTATATTATATATTAACAAGTAAGAAATTTTTTAATTTTAAGTTTTTTATTTTAAAACTTAAATAATTTTTTTATTTTAATATATAAGTTTATTATACTTTTAAATTTATAATATATATATATATATTTTAAGTAATATATATATAGTTTTAATAATTTATTTTATTTATTTTAATATAGTTTTTTATAATAATTAATAAAAAAGTATAATATTTTTATTATATAAGTATAATCTTATATAAATATAACTTTTAACTTTATTTAATTAATTAAAAAAAATATTAACTTAAATAATATTCTATTGCTTTTATTTTAAATATTAATACTTTATTATTATTACTTTTTTAATTTATAAATTAAAAAAGCCTGCAATAGCTTTTTTTTATTAACTATATTATTATTTTTATTATAATAATTAAATTTTTATATATTAGCTTTAAATATACTAAATAATAATATAGCTTAAGTTTTAATAATTAATTATAATAAAAAATAAAGCTATAATAACTATTTTTAAAATATTAATTATATTTAAAAATAATATAGTAAATTATAAAGTTAAATTAATAAAATAAACCTTAAAAGTAATTATATTAAATTTATAATTTTTTAATATTATAATTTTTTTATAAATAACTAGCTTTTAATAATAATTTAACTTTAAATATTAATTAATTTTATAAATTTAATAATTATAAAATATTTAATAATTTTTTTATTATATATTTATAATATTTTTTAATTTTATTATTTTTTTATAATTTATAAAATATTTATAAGCTTTTTTAAAACCTTTACTTTAATTATAATATATATTTTTATAATAGTTTTTTTTATAAATAATTATAAAAACAGTAAATAAAAATACTTATATTAAACCTAAAGCTTAATATATTTACTTTTTTTTTAAGCTAAAGTTATAGCTTTTTTTTAATTAATTATTAATAAAAGCTAATTTTAAATTTATTTTAAATATTAAATATTATTAATATTAATTAATATAAGTTTATTTTTTATTTAATAATTTATATTATTAACTTTTAAAATAATTTTAAATTTATTTATTTTTAATAAATTAATTTTATTAATTAAGGCTTTATATAATATAATAAATATTTTTATAAAAAGAAATTTATAATTATTTAATATAATATATATTTTTATAAAAGTTAATAATTAAAATACTTTTTTAATATAATTAATTTAAATAGCCTTAGGTTTTTAAAAGTAATAGTTTTTAAGCTTAAAAATTATAAAAATATAAATATAAATAAATAATTATTATTAAAGCTTTAAAAAAAAATAGCTTTTTAAATACTATAATAATTTAAAATATAGTTAATATAATTATAAATATAGCTTTATTATATTAATATATTTATTATATTAATAACTTATAGTACTAGTAAAAGTAATAATTAAATTAACTAGCTATTAAGTAAATATTTAAATATAAAATATTTATATTATTATAAAATAAAAATACTTTAATATTATATTTATATAAAAAAATATTTATAATATTTAAATATAAATAAATTATAAAAAGCTTAATAATTATATTTTTATTATTAAATTAATTAAAATATTTAATAAAGATTTTTTTTATATTTTATAAAATAAATAAATAATAAATTAAATTAATTAATTAATTTTATATAATTTTTTTTTTATTATTTATAAATATAAAAATAGTTTTTAAAAATTATAACCTTTAATAATATTTATAATATTAATTAATATAAGTTTTTTTTTAAACTATTAATTAAATATACTTTATTTTAATATATAATATTATATAAAGTTTAATTAATAATAAAAATTTTTTTTAATTTTTTATAAAAAATATATATTAATTTTTTAAATAATATTTTATTAAAAAGCTTAAAGTAATTATTATTAATTTTAATAATATTATAAAAGCTATTTTTAATAATTAATTTTTTATAATATAGCAGTAGCTTTATATATATTATATTAATTAAAATATATTATTTAAAGTTAAATAAAAGTAAATATAAATATAAAAAAATAATAATAATTTTAATAATAATAATAATAAAAAACCTTTATAAAGCTATAAATTAAGTTTATTATTATTAATAAATAATTATTTAATATAATAATTAATAAAAATATTCTTTATATTTAAAGGGTTTTTTTTATATAAAAGTATATTTTATTTATTAAAATAAAGTAAAAATATAAATAAACTTAAATATATTTTTATTTAAAGTTTAATAATTAATAAATAATTTTAAATTATTTATATAAAATATATTTATTAATTAAAGTTTAATAAATATATTATTTTATTTATTATTATTATAACTTTAGTATTTATATAATTTTAAATATTAAAGTAAATAATAATAATATAAAAAGCTATTTTTTAAATAATATAATTTACTTTTATTAATTTATTAAAGTAATATAAAATATAATATATAATTAAAAATATATTTTTAAAAATACTTATATAAATAATTAAGTTTTTATTAATTATTAATACTTAAGGTTTATTAAAAAATATTTAAATAAATTATTATAAATAATATTATTAAAAAGGCTTATATTTATTAATAAATAATATTATATAATATATAAGTTTATATTTAATATTAAAACCTTTTTTTTATTTTATTTAATTAACTATAATATATATTATATAATTTTATTTAAATTTAAAATCCCTTGCTATTATAAAATTTATAAAAAACTAGGTTTTAAAATTAACTTTATAAAATAAAAAATTTACTTATATTAGCTGCTATATAAATTAACCTTTAGGAATTTATATTAATAAATTTTTAATTTTAAAATTATTATTATTTTATAAAAAAAGCTAAAAAATATTAAAAAACCTTTTAATATATTTAGCTTTAAAAAGTAATTAAATATTTTATAAGCTAGCTAATTAAGCTTTTAATTAATTATAGTTATAATAAAGCTTATAAAAATATAATTAGTTAATTAATAATTAAAATAAATTTATACTTATAAAAAAACTATTAAATAAAATATATAAAGTAAAAAAACTTTATTTAATTATTTTTTAAAAAAGTTATAAAAATATTATACTTTTTTATTAATTACTTTTTTTATAATTGTTTTTTTATTTTAAAATAATTATTTTTTTATTATATTTTTTTTTATTATTTAATAGTTTTTTTAAAATTATTAAAATTATTAAAATTATTAAAATTATTAAAATTATTAAAATTATTAAAATTATTAAAATTATTAAAATTATTAAAATTATTAAAATTATTAAAATTATTAAAATTATTAAAATTATTAAAATTATTAAAATTATTAAAATTATTAAAATTATTAAAATTATTAAAATTATTAAAATTATTAAAATTATTAAAATTATTAAAATTATTAAAATTATTAAAATTATTAAAATTATTAAAATTATTAAAATTATTAAAATTATTAAAATTATTAAAATTATTAAAATTATTAAAATTATTAAAATTATTAAAATTATTAAAATTATTAAAATTATTAAAATTATTAAAATTATTAAAATTATTAAAATTATTAAAATTATTAAAATTATTAAAATTATTAAAAGTATTTTATTTTTTAATATTATATAAAAAAGCTTAAAAAAATATATTTTATATAAATTAAATAAATAACCTTAAGCTTACTTTTTTATTTAAATAATAAATATAATAAATTTATTAAATTAATAAAATTAAAAATAGTATTATATATATAAATACTATTATAATATACTATAATATAAAAGTTTAATTATTTATTAAATTTATTAAAATATTATAATTAAAATATATAATATTTATTTATATATAATATTAATTATAAAATAATATAATATATAAAAAAATAATTAAAATTATAAAATAATAAAAACTTTATATATAAAAGATTTATTATACTATAAGCTAAATTATTAAACTTTAGTTACTTAATTTATAATAAAATATAAAGCTTTTTTTTTAATTATAATAATACTTTAAAAAAGTAAAATTATAAAAGTTAAATAGTTTATTATAATAGAATATTACTACTTTAATTATTTTATTAAATATTTTATATATAAAAAGCAATTATATATATATTTAATATAGTAGCTAAAGGCTATTACTTTTTTTAAACTATTAAATTAAACTTAATATTTAATATCTAGCTATTATTAAAAAAAATAAATTAAATAAGCCTATAAGGTATTATTTTAAAAGAAATACTATTATAAAAAAAATAAAGTAATAAAAAAGGCTTTTATATATAAATTATAGTTATTTATATATATTTAAAATAACTAGCTAGTATTAGATTGCTAATATAAGTTATATAAAACCTGTAAAAATTAAATATATAAAATCTTATATACCTATAAGGCACAAGATTTTAATTATATTAATAATAATAATAATAATAATATTAATATTAATAACTTAAATAATAATTTATTAAATTTTAATAAAAAATTTTATTTAAAGTATTATTATTTAATAATAGATTTTTATTATTTAAATAGTATTTTTATTTAATTTAATTTATTTTAGCCTAGGCTTATATAGCCTAGCTTTTTATATTAAATTATAATATTAAATTATAAAAAGTAAAATACTATATAATTAGCTAAAAGGTATAATTTAAAGCTATTATAACTTTAATTAATTAATTAATTATAATTAAATTAAACTATAATTAAATTAATTAACTATAATTAATTTAAATAATTTTTATTAATATAAGTAATTTTAAATAATTTAATAAATTTTAATTAAATTAATTAATTATAATAAATTTCAATACTTTTAATTAATTTAAATAGTTTTAATTAATATAAATAACTTTAAATAATTTTATTAACTAAATTAATTTTAATTAAATTAATTAATTATAATTAAATTAAATAGCTTTAATTAAATAAAATAACTTTAAATAAATTTATTAATTTTTATTAAATTAAAAATTTTTATTAAATTAAATAATTATAATTAAATAAAATAATTATAATTAAATTAAATAAAATAATAATAATTAAATTAAATAAAATAATAATAATTTTTTATAATATATTTTATATATTTTAATATATTATATTATTTTTTAATAAATTAACTTAAGTATTACTAAATCTAGCTAAAATAAACTAAACCTAGTAAAAATATTATTTAAATAATAAAAATCTACTGCTTAAATAATAATACTCTTTATTTAAATATTAATAATAATAATATTATTAAAAATAAAAATAAAATATTATTATATTTAAAAGAAAAATTATTAAATAAAAAAGTTAATTATTTTTATAATATTTAAATTATTTTATTTATTAATAAAATTATAAAATAACTTTTTAAAATACTAGAAATTAAATAATAAAAAATTTCTTTTATTTATTTTAATATAATATTATTTAATAATTTCTATTATATTTACTATTATAAAAAAATAGTTTTTTTAATTTTAATAATATTATAATTAAAAAATATTATTATTTAAGTAATATATTTTTATTATTTAAGTAATATTTTAGCTTAACTAGATTTTTTTTTAGCTAGGTTTAGCAAGGCTTAGGCTAGTTTATTAAAATATAATATAATATATTAAATATATAAAATTAACTATAAATAAATATTATAATTTTATATTATAATACTATAATTTAAATTTTTATTAAAATTATAATTTATAGTTAATTATAATACTTTTTTTATTAACTTTTAATTAATTAAATAATTAAAAATTACTTTTAAATATATAATATATTTAAATAATAGCAAAGGTTAAAATTATTAATTAAAAAGTTTTATAAATAAAGCTAAAGTAATTATAAATTATAAAAAATAATAAAAGCTAAAAAAATAAAAAAAAAAATAAAAAAGCTATAGCTATAGCCAGGCCTTAAAAACTTAAAGTATTTAAAGTATTTAATATTTTATAATTATAAAAAAAATAATATTATAAATATTATTATAAAAGTTAAAAATATTATTTTAATAATATAAATAAAGCTTTAAAAATATAATTATAATAGCTTTATTTTATATTTTTAGCTATAGTATTTAATAATTATTATTTAGCTTTTATATATAGTTTTAGTTACTAGAATTTTATATTATAATTTAATATAAAAAAATAAATTATATAAACTTAAGCTTAATTAAGCTTAATAAAATAAATATATTACTTAAATAATAAAAATATATTACTTAAATAGTAATATTTTAACTAAATTAAAACATAAGCTTAATTCTAGCTTAATTAAAAAAATAATATTATTAAAAAACTAATTTAATATTTTTAAAAAGCTTAAAAATAAAAAATATTATTATATAAGCTGTATTTTTTTGCCTGAGGCTATAATTAATTTAATTTAATATAATAAAAAATTTTTTTAATAAGCTTAAGAATTTAAATATAAAAAAATATTATTAAAAAATTATATATATTAAAATAAAATTATATTAATAAGCTTTATAAAATAAAATAAATAAAAATAATTTTTTTTAAAATTATATTTATAATTAATAAATTAAAAGCTAAATAAAATATAATATATTATTTATTTTTAAATACTAAATAATATTATTATATAATATAAACTTTAAATAATAATTTTTTATAAAAAGTTATTTTATTATTTTAATTTCTTTTATAAAAATAATAAGTTTTATTTTCAAAAGTTTTAATTAACTTTTATAATATAAATATATTAATATTATTTTTATAAAAAAATCTTTTATATTATTTTTATTATAAAATAAATACTTAAATTAATAATATTTTATATAAAAACTCAAAAGTATTTAGCTTTTTTTTTAATTAAGTTAGTTACAGCCCCTTAAGTAAAAAAATACAGCTTGTATAGCAATATTTAAAAAGTATTATTATTTAAGTAATAGATTTTTACTATTTAAATAATATTTTTACCTGGCCTAGTTTATTTTAGCCTAGGCTTATATAGCCTAGCTTTTTATATTAAATTATAATATTAAATTATAAAAAGTAAAATAATATATAATTAATTAAAAGGTATAATTTAAAATTATTATAACTTTAATTAATTAATTAATTATAATTAAATAAAATAACTTTATTTAAATAAATAATTTTAATTAAATTAAACTATAATTAAATTAATTAATTATAATTAATTTAAATAACTTTTATTAATATAAATAACTTTAAATAATTTTATTAGCTTTAATTAAATTAATTAATTATAATAAATTTAAATATTTGTAATTAATTTAAATAATTTTAAATAATATAAATAACTTTAAATAACTTTATTAGCTTTATTAATTTAAATTAAATTAATTAACTATAATTAAATTAAATAGCTTTAATTAAATAAAATAATTTTAAATAATTTTATTAACTTTTATTAAATTAAGTAATTTTAATTAATTTAAGTAATTTTAATTAATTTAAATAATTATAATTAAATTAAATAAAGTAATAATAATTTTTTATAATAAATTTTATATATTTTAATATATTATATTATTTTTTAATAAGTTAACTTAAGTATTACTAAATCTAGCTAAAATAAATTAAGCTAGGTAAAAATATTACTTAAATAATAAAATTCTATTACTTAAATAATAAAATTCTATTACTTAAATAATAAAATTCTATTACTTAAATAATAATATTATATTTAAAATAAATATAAAAAAGAAAATAACTTAAATTAATTATATTTTTTATATAATAATTATTAAAAATATAAAAAAATTATACTTTAAATAAATTATATATATATATATATAAACTTAAAAAATTAAAGCTATAATAAAAGTATTTTTTTATTAAATAATAAAATCTTTAATATTTTTTTTTATATATTTTATTACTTAGCTTTATATTTATATAACTATATATTTACTGCTTTATAATATAATTAAAATATATAATTACTTTATAAATATATATTGAAATAATATTAAATATTATATATATAAAAGAATATAATTTTTTTTTTATATTATTATAATTATTATTATTATTATTAATATTATTATTATACTTTTTAAATTTATTATTTTTAAAAATAAAAGTAAAAGTAAAACTAAAGCTTTTATTAATAATATAGTTTAATTTTTTTTACTTTTTTATTTTTATTTACTTTTTTTTATTAACTTTTTTTAAAAAAAATTAAAAAAAAATAATAATATAAGCTTTAAAGTATAAAAATATAAGCTTATTATTTAAAATATAATTATAAATAAAATTATATTTTTTAATTAATATATAAATTTAATTAATTATATTAATTAATATTAATTAATATATTAATAATAATTATAGTTACTTTTTTTAATATATATATTTTTGCTTTATTATATTACTTTTAATTAATTTTTAATTAATATTATTTATATAAAAAATAATTTATATTATTAAAAAAAATAAACCTTTTTTTTTAATTTTTTATACTTTATATATATATTAATAATAAAAAATAATAAATTAATATTATATAGCTTTATGTTTTTTATTTAATATATTTAATAATAATAATCTAGTGCTTAAATTTTTAAAAAATAAAAAAAAATAATAATAATAATATTAATAATTAATAAAGGGGTATAATACTTTTACTACAAGGGTATAACCTTAAGGGAGTATAACTTTTTATACTTTTTTATTAATTAAAAAAAATCTATTTTTATAAGTATTTTTTAGCTTAAGTAATAAAGCTAGCTGCTTTAATAGCTATTTTTATATTTTAAAAGCTTTTAAAAATAATTATTTATTAATTTTATAAAAGCTAATAATTATTTTTAAAAATATACTTAAGCTTTTATTTACTTTTTAATTTATAAATTAAATATATTTTTATATTTTTTTTAATTTATAAATTAAATAAACTCCTGCTATTACTTTAATTTATAAATTAAAAATACTAGTTTATTTTTATTTATAAATTATTTTTTTTAATAAATTTTTATTAACTTTTTATTTTTTAAATATTAAATTATATTCTTTAATTACTTAAATAAACTTTTATTATTTTTTTTAAATTTAAGAATTTTATTTATTTAATATACTTATAGTTAAATTAAAAAGCTAATTAATATTATATTATTATTTTATATACTTTTTTAAGCTTTTTTAATAAATATAAATATATTTTAATTATTTACTAGCTAGTTATATTTTTATAAGCTTTATTATATTTTTATTTTATTAATAACTTTATTAATTAATTTATTAAAAGCCTAGCTATTTATTATAATAGCTAGTTATATTAAAATAAATTATTTAATATTTTTTAATTTTTTTATATTATAATAAGAATTTTAAAATTAAAAATTTAATAATATAAATTTATAAATATTAACTCTTGCAGTAGCTAATATAAATAAATTTTTTATTTAATAAAATTAATTTTAAAAGCTAGCTTTTTATAAATTTTATAATAATAAAAAATTTTAAATTTAATAAAAATAATATAATTATTATTATAATTACTTAGCTAAGTTAAAAATAGCCTTTTTATTATAAATATAAATTTATATATTATATAATATTATTTATTAATAAATTTAAATTTTTTTAATAATATTATAGCTAGTAATTTATTAAAATATTTATTAATAAATTTTAAATATTTATAATTAATTAAAATTTAGTTTTATTTATATATATTTTTAAAATTATACTTTTAATTATATATTATATTTTATATTACTTTAATAAGCTAGTAAAAATAAACTATATTATTTAAAAAGTAGTTTTTTATATTATTATTATTTACTTTAATACTAAAGGTTATATAAATACTAAAGTTATAATAATAATAAATAAAGTAATATATTTATTAAATTTAAATTAATAAATAAATATTATATAAGTAATTTAAAATTATTTATTAATTATTAAACTTTATATAAAGGTTTTTTTATATTTATTTATAGGTTTTTTTTATTTTAATATAAAATATATATTTTTATATAAGTAAAATTTTTTAATAAATATAAAAAAAAATTTTATTAATTAAAATATTAATAAATTATTTATTTATAATATTAAACTTTATTTATAGTTATAAAAAAGTATTTTTTATTATTATTATTACTTAAGCTATTATTATTTTTTTATATTTTTATTTATTTTTATTTAAATTTAAATATAATATTTAAAAAAATATATTATATATAAAACTACTATTATATATTAAAAAATTAATTATTAAAAGTAATTTTTATTAAATTATTAAAATTAATAATAATAATTTTAAACTTTTTAATAAAATATTAATTAAAAAATTAATATATATTTTTAATAAAAAATTAAAAAAAAAGTTTTTTATTATTAATTATATTTTATATAATATTATATATTAAGCTAAAGTAAATTTAATTATTAGCTTAAAATAAAAAAAGCTTAAAATAATTAATATTATAAATATTATTAAAGTTTAAAACCTTTAAAAATTACTTTTATATTTATAAATAATATAAAAATATTTAAATAAAATTAAGTAATTAATTTAATTTACTATTAATTTATTTAATAAAATATAAAAATTTTTTATTAAAAAGCTTAATTAATATTATAATAAATATATAACTATTAAGCTTTTTATAATTAATTTATACTTAAGTATTATAAATATTTTTTTTATATAAATATAATATTAAAATACTTTTATTTTATTATAGTATAAATATTATATACTTTAATATTAATTTAATAATTATTTATATAAGTATAATAAAGTAATAATATAAAAAATATATAATTATAATTATATTATATTTATAATTATATTAGCTATAATTTAAATTTTTATAATACTTTAATAGTTATTTACTTTTTTTTAAAGCTTTAATAATTATTATTTATTTATAACTATATTTTTATAATTTTTATATTTAAATATTAATATTTTAAAGTATTTAAAAAGCTACTTGAATTTATTATATTAAAAAAAATATTTTTTTATTACTTTTTATAAAAATATATATTTTATTAAATAATTTTAAATTTATTTTTTTTATATAAGTATTAATTATTTTAAAAAAAAGCTTTAGCTAAAAATATTAAATAAACAAGTTTAAAATTATTTTAAAGCTTAATAATATAAATTATTAAATAAAAAATAAATTAATATTTATAAATATTAATAATATTTAAAATAATTATATAAATAATAAATAAAATACTAAATATAATAAAAAAGAATTATATATATTTAAGCTTAAAAATAATTAACTTTATTTTTTTTATTATATTTATAAATATTTAAATAATTAAATAAAATCTATAGTTAATCTTTAACTTTTATTAATAACCTTTTATATAATACTTATAGTAGTTTTAAATTTAGCTTTTATTTTTATTAATAGCTAATTAAAAAAAAGCTATAATTCTAGCTTAAAAAAATAAATATATTATACTCTAGGCCTAATATAAATACTTTTATTTACTGCTTTTATAATTATTTATAAAAAAAGTTATTATAAAAATATATATTATAATTAAAGTAAAGGTTTTAAAAAAGCTTATAAATACTTTATAAACTATAAAAAAGTAATAAAATTAAAAACTTTTATAAATATATAATAAAAAAGTTATTAAATATATTATAATTATTATATTTATAATATTAATTAATATTTAAAGTTAAATTATTAACTAAAATTAATTATTTTTAAAAAAGTTATAATAATATAATTTAATAGCTTTAATATAACTGCTTTTAAAGTTTATTTTAATAATTTAGCTTTATAATTTATTATAATATTTTTTAATATTATTAATATTAATATTAATATTTTAAAAATAAACTTTATAGCTTTATTTTTTTTAATAATTAATTATTAAAAGTTAAGCTTTATTATTATTTAGCTTAATTAAAGCTTATATTTTAAAAAATAAATATTATAAATTAAATAAAAGTATTAATATTATAAAAAAAAAGTAATTATAAGTTATTTTAATTTATAAATTAAAAAAATAAAAAAATATTTTTAATTTATAAATAAAAAAGTTTAATATATTTTTATATTATTTTAATTTATAAATTAAAAAAGCTATAAGCTATAAAATAATAATATTTTAAATAAAAGCAGTAAAGTTTTACTTAAGTTAATAATTTTTTTTAGTTAATAAAAAAGTATAAAAAGTTATATATCCTTAAGGTTATACCTTTATAATAAAAGTATTATACTTTTTTATTAATTACTATAATATTACTTATAAAAAAAAGTTATAAAATATAAAATACTATTATTAAATATATTTTTAAATAATAAATATTAATATTAAAAAAATATTATTTTTATTATTATTTTAATTATTTTATTATATTAATATTATTTATTAATTATATATATTTTTTAGATTATTTACTTTTTTTTTATTTATTTAAATTTAAAATATTTAAATTTTTTTTTTTTTTTTTTTTTTTTTTACTTAAGTTTAAAAAAAATTTAAAAAAAATTATAATATAATAAATAAAATACTTTTATTTTTTTTTTTTTTATTTTAATTATTATATATAATAAAGGTTTTAAAAATTAATTATTATTATAATCTTTAATATTTTCTATAATTATAGTTGTTTTTTAAACTATTATTTTATTATATTTTTAATTTTAATATATTATTTATTTAAATTTTTAATTATTTTTTTTTAATTTTAATATTTTAATTTTATATTATTACTTTTAAATTATAATATTAACTTTTTTTAATTATTTATTTTTATAATTTATATAATTTTTAATTTACTAAAATAATTTTTAAATAATTAAATTAATAATATTAATTAATTTAATTGCTTTTTAGATTTATAATAATAATAAAAAAAATTATTTTACTTTTTAATATAGATTTTTTAAAACTAAAGTAAATATTTAATAAAAGCTTTATTATAATTTTTTTTATTAATAAAAAAATTAATATAATAAAAAATTAAAAAATATAAAATATATATAATAGTAGAAATAATAAATAAATATTATTTTTATAATATTTATATAAAAAATTACTAAAGTAATAATATTTATAATTATTAATAATAAATAATTAATTTAATAGCTTTTTTAATATTATTTAAAAAATAAAAATTTTTTATAGTTGTTTAAAAACAATAGCTTTATTTTTTTTTTAATATTTTAAATATTTAATTAATAAAAAAATTAACTTTTAATAAAAAATATTAATTTTAATTACTTAAGTTTTAAATAATAATTAATAATATAAAGGCTTTTTTAATTATTAAAATATATTTAATAATTATAATTTAATAATATAATTTAAATTACTGCTTTATTATATAATTTATTTTAATACTATTAAATATTAAATTATTATTTTTATAGCTTTTTAAAATATTAATTTTATTTATATTATATTAATATTTAAATAAAACCTTTATTATTAAATATAGTTTTATTTATATATTTAAAATTAATAAATTTACTTTTATTACTTTTAACTTTAGGATTTATATATATAAAACCTTTTATTTACTTTTTTTTAAATAATTAATTATTATTATTTATTTTAAAAATATTTTTTATAAATTCTTTAATTTATTAATATATAAATATAATACTTAAATATTATTAAATATAAATTTAATTAATAAAATATATTTTTTATTTATTAAAAAACTATTATTTTTATTTATTTACTTTTTATATATTTTAACTACTAGTAAAATAATAATAAAATTTTAATTATAAAATTTTTATTATTTAATAGCTTTTTTTTATAAAATATTACTTTTAATATTTTTAATTATTAATAAAATATATATTTTTTATTAAAATTTATTAAATTTAAAAAAACTATAATAATAAAATTATTATATAAAAAAAATATAATAAAAAAAGTAATAATAATAATAAAAAAGCTTAAGTAAAAAAAAAGTATATAATTTATAAATAGTTTAATTTTAATAATATTTTATAATATTATTATATTAAAATATATATTTAAATTAAATTATATAATTTATAATTAATATATATAAAATTTATTAGTTAATTATTATAATTTTAATTATTAAAAATAATAATAAAAATATAAAATAAATATAAATTTTTTTTTTATATATTTTTATATTTAAATTTAACTTTAATTTTTTATATTATTTATTAAATTTATATTTATTTATTTATTTAGTTTTTTATAAACTTAAAGTAAAATAAAATTTAAATTTTAAAAAACTAGTAAAAACTAATATAACTTTAAAAAGTATTTAAATTTATATATATTAAAATAATAATAACTTTTTAATATAATAAAATATTTATAATTATATTATATATAATAAATAAAAAATATATAAAAAATAAAGTTTAATTTATATATTAATTAATTAATTAAATATTAAAAATTTTTAAAATTAAATATAATTTAATAATAATTATATAATTATTTTTTTTTATTTATTTAAATTTATTAAAATATATTTAAATATATTTTAATTTATTATTATTAAATTATATTTATAAAATTAATAAATATTATATACTTTTTTTTAATATAATTAATATTAATATTTATTAATAATTTCTTTATATTATATTTATATATTTTTTTTAATATAAAAAAAATTACTTTTAAATATTAAATTAACTTTAATTTATTTATAAAATTTATAATATAAAATATTTATTTATAATATTAATTAATTATTATATTACTTATATATATAATATATAAATAATATTTTTATTAATATAATTATTATTTTATAAAAGTATTTAATTATTTTATTAAAAAATATAATAAAAAATTTAAAAATTAAAATATATTTTATTAATTTTAATTTTTTATTATAAATTCTTTAATTAAAAAAAATTTTAAAAAATAAATTATAAAATTTATAAAATAATATATTTTATATTATATAAAAAAAGTTATTTATATTAAAATATAATAACTTAAATTATATAAAAAAGTTTATTAAAGCTTAAGTTAATTAATATATATATTTTAATAATATAGTTATATTTTATATTAAAAGTATTTATTTATTATTTAAATTTTACTTTAAGAAATTTATTTTAAATTTTTTTAAAATATAATAAATTATAAAACAAGTATTACTTAATTAATTATTAAAGTTATAAGTAAATTAAATTAAATAATAAATTAAAATAATTAAACTTTTAAATAAATTCAATTAAATAATAAATTAAAATAATTAAACTTTTAAATAAATTATATTTAAATATATATAGCTAGGTTTTATATAAAGTATTATATAAAGTTAAAAATAAAAGTATTATTATTTAAATAATATATTTACTTTATTAAGCTTAATTAAGCTTAAGTTTATATAATTTATTTTTTTATATTAAATTATAATATAAAGTTCTAGTAGCTTTAATTATATATAAAAACTAAATAATAATTATTAAATATTATAATTAAAAATATAAAATAAAGCTATTATAATTATATTTTTTAAAGCTTTATTTATATTATAAAAATAACTTTTTTAATTTTTATAATAATATTTATAATATTTTTCTTTATAATTATAAAATATTAAATACTTTAAGTACTTTAAGTACTTAGGGCCTAGCTATAGCTATAGCTTTTTTATTTTTATTTTTTTTTTTTAATTTTTTTTAGCTTTATAGTTTATAATTACTTTAGCTTTATTTATAAAGTTTTTTAATTAATAGCTTTAACTTTTATTATTATTTAAGTATATTATATATTTAAAAATAGTTTTTAATTATTTAATTAATTGAAAATTAATAAAAAAAATACTATAATTAGCTATTAGTTATAATTAATAAAAACTTTATTATTTTAAAATAATTTTAATTATTTTTATAAATTTTTAATAATATTTAAGTTTTAAATTTAAAATAATAGTTTATTTAAGTTTTAAAATATTAAATTAATAAACTTTATATAAAAAATTATAAAAAAAATACTAAAGGTTTATTTAATTATTAATATAAGTAAATAATTTTTTTTATTAATAATACTTTTTTTTAAAATTACTTTTTTAATAATATAATAAATATAAAATAATATATATTATTATATAATATAATATAAAGTTATATATA
Organism: Trichoderma asperellum; assembly: GCF_020647865.1. Classification (NCBI taxonomy): domain Eukaryota; kingdom Fungi; phylum Ascomycota; class Sordariomycetes; order Hypocreales; family Hypocreaceae; genus Trichoderma; species Trichoderma asperellum. The sequence goes on from NC_089418.1 coordinate 3,275,104, forward strand.
ATAATAATAGTTAATTTTCTTTTATAATAGTTTTAATATAGTAATATTATTAAATAAAAAAATTAATAATAATATAGTGAATTTATATTAAAAATAATTTTAGCTAGGCCTAGTTAATATTATTTTATTATAGCTTAATTTTTTATTTTATAGCTATTTAAAAATAATTTTATTTTTTTTATATAATTATTTATATAAAAGCTTTATAAAAAAGGAAATTATTTATATTAATTAAAAAATATATTTTAATATTTTTATAAGTTATTTTTAAAAAAAAGTATTTATTTTTTAATTAGAATTTTAATAATATTTAATATAATATTATAAAAATTAATTAATAATAAAAAATATTTATTAATAAAATAATTAATAATAGCTTTTTAATAGTTATTATAAATAAAAAAAGCTATACCCAGGCTACTTTAAAAGTATTTTTTTTTAATATATATACTTTTATTTTAAACTTTTTTAAAATATTTTTATTATAATTTTTTATTTTTTTATTATTAAAATCTATAATAGCTTTTAAAGTAGCTTTTATAGCTTTTAAAACAATAAGTTTATTAATATTAAAATTAAATACTTTATTAAAGTTATTATTTTTTTAATATAAAGTTATTTTAATATAAATATTTATATTAATATAATAAAAGCAGGCTTACTATTATAGGTTTAAAAAAATATTTTTTAATATATTATTTAAAGTTTTTTTTTATTAATTATAATAATAAAAATTAAAAAAATTTAAAATTATTACTAAAATTTATTTAAATAATATATAATTAATTATAATTTTTTTAATATTTTATTTTAATTAACCTAAAAGTAAAGTTTATAATAAAGTTTTAATTTATAATATTAATAATTTAAAAAACTATATTTTAAATTTATTAGTTTTATATATATTATTTAAGCTAAAAACTTTTAAAAAATACTTTTATATTATTTTATATTAAAAATAAATTTAAAAAATTATTTTAATTTTATAATTTTTATTATAATTAATAAAGTAATAAAAGTTATATTATTATAAAAAATAAAACTATTATTATATTAAAATAAAACTATTAACTTTTAATTATTAAATTATTTAATAATTATTATAAATATTTTTAAATTAAAAATAAAAAATACTTTTATAATTTTATAATTTTTTTTATTTTATAAACAAAAAAGGTTTTATACTTTAATAGTAATTTTTTATTTTTTTATTTTTTTTTATATAATAATAATAAATATTATATATTAATAAATTAAAAAAAACTTTATAATTATAATAGCTTTTTAAAATATAAAAAAATTATTTTTAATTAGTTTTTATTAAAATAAAAGTTATATAATTTTAAATAAATAATTAATTTTATTTATTATTATTTTTTTAATATTTAATTTTTAAAATACTTAAAAAATACTATAGTTATAAATTATTAATAATAAATTAAAAAAAAAAATATTATTAATATTAACTTTATTATTAAATAACTTTTAATAATTATAATATTATTATTATAATAATAATATTATAATAAATTAAAAAGTTTATTAAAAAAGTTATATTATTATATTAGTATTAGTAAAAGGATTTTTTAAACTAAAGCTTTTATAAAACTTATAATAGCTTTAATTTTATTTTTAATTTTATTTTTAATATTTAAAATAGCTTTATTTATAATATTTATTTTATAAATTTTATTTTTAAAAGTATTAAAAAAATTAAATTTATTATTAATAAGCTAAAGGTTATTTTTAATATTATATAATTAAGTAAATTAATTATTAAAGCTATTAAAAATATTTTTAAAAATTAATATCTTTTTTATTATAATTTTAATAAAAGTTTAAAGTTATAATATTATAATATAAAATTATAATACTTATTGATAATTAATTTTATATATTTTAATATATTATATTATTCTAATAAACTAGCCTAGTCTTTGCTAAACCTAGTAAAAAAAAGCTTAGTTAAGCTAAAATATTACTTAAGTAATAAAAAATATATTACTTAAATAATAATATTTATAAAAAAAAATTTATTTTTAATTATTTATATTAAAGTATTAATATAATTTTTTAAATTATTTTATATTTATTAATTATAAATTTTATAAAAGTAAAAATAAATTCTTTTATTATACTTTTATTTATATTAATATTTTTTATATTTTAAAAAGTTAATTTATTTAATTAAGTTTAATATAATTAAAATTTTAAAATTATTAAAAAAGTTTAATATTTTTAATTAAATATTTAATAAAAGCTAAATATATTTAAATATATAAAAAAATAAAAAAAAAACTATTTTAATATATTAAATATTATTAAATTAAATATATTAGATTATTAAAAAAATATTTATTAAAATATAAAAAGTTTTTAATTTAATTATTATAATATAAATATAATATATATAAATATTTATAATAATAAAACTTATAAAACTATATATAATTAAATTATTAAATTTATTAATTAAATTAATTAAATTAATAAAGTTAGTAAAAGCTATAAATTAAATATAAAAAATATAATTTAATATTTTTAAAATAATATATTAATAATATATAACTTTAAAATAAATTTAATATAATAATTAATTTATTAAAAATATAAAAATAAAATAATTATATTATAAAACTATAAGTTTATTATTATAATATTTTAAAGTAATATATAATTAATATTTAAATTATAAATAAATAAATAAATATTATATAATTTTATATTTATAAAAGAATTAAATTAAAATAATAATAATAATATATATAAATTAATTTAATAAAAAAATAAAAAAATAAAAGCAATTATAGTAAAATAATTAAATAATTTAATAAAAAGCTAAAGGTAAAGTATAATATATATTTAAAAATAAATTAAAAAATATAATTATTAATAAACAAATATATATATAAATAAATTAATAAATTAATATTTATAAAAGTACTAGAGGTAACTTTAAAATAATAATATAATTTATATATATTTAAAATAATTAGCTAGTATTAAATTACTAATATAAATTATATAAAATATATAAAAATTAAATATATAAGATTTTATATATTTATAAAGTACTAAAATCTTTAGTTTATTTATTAAAAAATAAATTAGCTTTAGGATTATTATTTATATTAATTATATTAATATTTTTAATTAATTTATAAATAATATTAATAAAATAAATTAATAAAATTAATAAAAATAATAACTTATTTATTATATTTTAATTTAAATAGATTTATAATATTAATATTTATATTAGAATAATAATATAATATATTATTTTTTATAAAATAAAAATTTTTAAATTAAAAATTTTAAAATAAACTAAATAAAAAAAGTTTATAATTAATTAAATTAAAAGTAGTTATTTTCTTAAGACAATATTTTTTTAATTTAGTTAATTTAGATTTAATAGCTTTTATATAAAAATTATAATAAAAAATTTAAAATAAATTAATAAATAAATTAAATCTATTATTATAATAAAAAACATTTATTAATTTAAATTCTTTAAAAGAGTTATTATAATTATTATATAACTTTTTTAATTTATTATATATTTTATAAATATATAATAAAACTATAAGAATTATTATATATAGCTAGCTTTATAATTTAATTAAAAGCTTTAAAAAAACTAAAAATATATTTTTAATTTTTTTAAAGCTTTTTATTTAACTTTACTAAAAATAACTATAATTAAATTAATATAATTATTATAATAAAATAATAAATAATAAATACTTTAAATTTTTTATTTTTTATAAATTTATAATAATAATTTAAAGCTTTTTTTAAATTAATTAAAATATTAAATATATAATAAATTAAATTCTAATAAATTAAATTATTTATAAAATATAATTAGCTTTTTTTTATTTAAATAAAAAAATAATATATTTAATAATATTTTTTTTATTATAATTAACAAAAGTTTTTTTATTTTATTTAATTTTTAATATTTTTTTATTTAATAAATTATTAAGCTTTAGAGTATATTTAACTAAAGTTATAATTTATTTTAGTTAATTAATTAAATTTATTTATTATTAATTATTAGTATTTTTTTTAAAAAAAAATAATAAAATAATTTATTATTATAATTAATATTAATAAAATCTTTATTTTTTATTATTATTATTATTATATAAATATAAATTTATATATTTTAATAATAATATATTTAAATAAAAATTAATAAAACTATATAATTATTTTAATATAAATATATAACTTTATAAATAAATAATATTTTATATTTTTTTATTAATTAAAAAAAATTTATTTTTATAAATATTTTTTAAGTTAAGTAATAAAACCAGCTGCTTTAATAATTACTTTATATTTTAAAGCTTTTTAAAAATAACTATTTATTAATTTTATAAAAGTTAATAATTATTTTTAAAAATATATTTAAGCTTTTATTTAATTTTTAATTTATAAATTAAAAATACTAGTTTATTTTTATTTATAAATTATTTTTTTTAATAAACTTTTATTAACTTTTTATTTTTTAAATATTAAGCTATATTTTTTAATTACTTAAATAAACTTTTATTATTTTTTTAAATTTAAGAATTTTATTTATTTAATATACTTATAGTTAAATTAAAAAGCTAATTAATACTATATTATTATTTTATATACTCTCTTAAGCTTTTTTAATAAATATAAATTTATTTTAATTATTTACTAGCTAGTTATATTTTTATAAGCTTTATTATATTTTTATTTAATTAATAGCTTTATTAATTAATTTATTAAAAGTTTAATTATTTATTATAATAACTAGTTATATTAAAATAAATTATTTAATATTTTTTAATTTTTTTATAATATAATAATAATTTTAAAATTAAAAATTTAATAATCTAAATTTATAAATATTAACTTTTATAATAATTAATATAAATAAATTTTTTATTTATTAAAATTAATTTTAAAAGCTAGTTTTTTTATAAATTTTATAATAATAAAAAATTTTAAATTTAATAAAAATAATATAATTATTATTATAATTATTTAATTAAACTAAAAATAGCTTTTTTATTATAAATATAAACTTATATATTATATATTATTATTTATTAATAAATTTAAACTTTTTTAATAATATTATAATTTTTTTATTAAAATATTTATTAATAAACCTTAAGTATTTATAATTAATTAAAACTTAATTTTATTTATATATATTTTTAAAGTTATATTTTTAATTTATAAATTAATAAAAATATATTATATTATTTAAAAAATAACTTTTTATATTATTATTATTTACTTTAATATTAAAAATTATATAAATATTAAAATTATAATAATAATAAATAAAATAATATATTTATTAAACTTTATTTATAATTATAAAAAAGTATTTTTATTATTATTATTATTAAAGCTACTATTATTATTAAAGCTATTATTATTTTTTTATACTTTTATTTATTTTTATTTAAACTTAAGTATAATATTTAAAAAAATATATTATATATAAAGCTATTATTATATATTAAAAAATTAATTATTAAAAATAATTTTTATTAAATTATTAAAATTAATATTATTAATTTTAAATTTTTTAATAAAATATTAATTAAAAAATTAATATATATTTTTAATAAAAAATTAAAATTTTATTTTTTTTATTATTAATTAAATTTTATATTATATTATATATTAAACTAAAATAAATTTAATTAATAGTTTAAAATAAAAAAAGTTTAAAATAATTAATATTATAAATATTATTAAAGCTTAAAATCTTTAAAAATTACTTTTATATTTATAAATAATAAAAAAATATTTAAATAAAATTAAATAATTAATTTAATTTATTATTAATTTATTTAATAAAATATAAAAAAAGCTTTTTAAAAAAATTTAATAAATATTATAGTAAATATATAATTATTAAGTTTTTTATAATTAATTTATATTTACATATTATAAATATTTTTTATATAAATATAATATTAAAATACTTTTATTTTACTATAATATAAATATTATATATATAAATATTAATTTAATAATTAATTAATTTAATAGTTAATTAATTTAATAATTACTTTTATAAATATAATAAAATAATAATATAAAAAATATATAAAAATAATTATATTATATTTATAATTATATTAATTATAGTTTAAATTTTTATAATATTTTAAAAATTATTTATTTTTTTTTAAAATAATTAATAAAAATATATAATAATTTTACTATAAATATATAACTTTATAAATATATAACTTTTTATATTTTTTTATTAACTAAAAAAAAATTATTAATTTAAATAAAATTTTATTACTTTTATATTAAATATTATTATTTTATAATTTATAGCTTTTTTAATTTATAAATTAAAAAAATATATAAATATATTAAACTTTTTTATTTATAAATTAAAAATATACTTTTACTTTTTTAATTTATAAATTAAAATAACTTATAATTACTTTTTTTAATAATATTAATACTTTTATTTAATTTATAATATTTATTTTTTAAAATATAAGCTTTAAATAAACTAAATAATAATAAAGCTTAAGTTTTAATAATTAATTATTAAAAAAAATAAAGTTATAAAGTTTATTTTTAAAATATTAATATTAATATTAATAATATTAAAAAATATTATAATAAATTATAAAGCTAAATTATTAAAATAAACTTTAAAAATAATTATATTTATTATAATCCAGGTCTTATAAGAAAAGTAATAGAGGATTAAGTAAGGCTAGGTGTATTTTTATTGTTAAATAACTACTAAATATTATTAAAAGACTATATTTATCTCTGCCCTTTCTTTATTTTTATAAAAAAAAGTTTTTTTTTTTATACTTTTTTTCTTTATAGTAATTAGCTTTTAGCTAATTGCATTAAGCCTTTTATTTTATATCTTTAGCTAAAGACTTAAAGTTTATTAATATAGTATAAAATATTTATTTAAGCTTAAAAAATAATAGCTAGTTTCTAGTTAATTATATTCTAGCTTTTTTATTATTTAATATACTGCCTTTTTTTTATAACATTAACCTAATGCTATTTAAATATAATTTATATAGCTTTTTAAATTTATAAATAATAATACTTTATTAAGTAGTATTTTATAAATAAATAAATTAAATTTAAATATAATTTAATAATAACTTTCTTTATAGTTTTATTTTTTTTATTTTTAAAAATATAAAATAAAATAAATTTTTTTTATTTTTTTTTTATTATTTTTATTTTTATATCTTTTATTAAGCTTTTTGCTAAATAATACTTTTACTATAGCTAAAATATAAGGTATTATTGCTAAAGATAAAGGTAAGTAAATAGCTTATATAAGACCTTTAAATATTAAATTTATAATTAATATAATAATATATATTTATTTAATATCTTTATAACTTAATATTAATTAGCTTTTAAAAAAAACTTTTATTATTATTATATATATTATTATTAATATTAAAAACCAGGTATAATAAAGCTAGCTTATATTTATATTATAAATTTATTTAAGGTTACTTTTAAAAGGGTTATTTTTAATTAACTATAACTTAAATAATAATAATAAATATATTATTTATATTTATATTAAAGATAATAGTAATAGTAAAGGTAAAAAAGGCTATAAAGCTATAAATAAAGGTTATTAAGCAGTATATTATTATTTAATATAAAAGATTATAAAAATAATCTTAAATATAGTAATATTTTTTATATTTTTTTATTTTTTTATTATTAATTTTTAGCTAATTTATTATAATTCCTTTATAAATAAAAATTAAAAAATTCTTTTAAAAATATAAAGATTATATTATAAAAGCTAAATAAAAAATAATAATAAACTTTTAAACTTTTAATAACTTTTTTATAATTAAATTATTAATTCTTTATATTAAGGTTTATTTAATTTTTATTAATTAAATTTATTTAAATATTATTAATTCTTTAAATATATTAATATTCTTTATTACTTTAATAATTATAAATTATTTTTTAAATTAACTAGGCTTTATTTTTAATTTACTGCTAGACTTATATATAGGCTATTAATAAAATTAACCTTTTAAGTTACTGCTGCCTAGATTTTTTAAAAAAGCTAAAATATATTAAAAGTATTTTAGTAAATAAAGAAAATATTATAGAAAAGAATAAAGCTTTTAAAAAAAGATTTAATAAAAGTAATAATATAAATACTAACTAACTATATTATTTCTTTTATATACTTTTTTTTTTTAATAATATTTTAATGCCTTTAGTATTTATATTATTTTAAAATAAATTTTTTTAATTAATTTTTATTATTTTTATTTATCTAATAGTTAATAGTTTTTTTCTAGTATCTAGCTTATAGTTATTTAATTATAATTTATTTTTTTAGTAGTTATAATTTTATTTTTAGCCAGCAGCTATATTTTTCCTGCAGCTAGAATTTAAAAATAAAAAGATAGTTTTTTTTTTTTTTTTTTTTTATATTATTTTAAATAAAGTTTATATACCCCTTCCTTTAAATAGCTTTATTCTAGCAGCTAATTTATTATAAGATTATTATTATATATCTTAAGTTATTATTTATTAAAAAAAATATAATTATTAATAATATAATTAAATATATTTTTATTTTTAATATATTAAAGGCTAGCTTTTAACTTATTACTTAATTACTGTATTTCTTATATTTATTATTTTTATTATTTTTTAAATTATTTAACTGCTTATAAATAAAAAATAAAATAAAAGCTCTGCCTTTACTATAATAATAAAAGTAAGTAAAAGTTAAGTAGTTATTAATCTATAGCTAACTAATAGCTAGGTATATTTAAAAAATATATTTATTATAAGCTTTTTAATAAATAATATATATTTATTAATATATTTACTTTTCTTATTACTTAAAAGTTTTAAAGTTTAGCTATTAAATATAGCTATTTAATAGGTATTTAAAAGTATAGTAATTGCTAGCTAGTAGCTAACTTTTAATAATTTAAATTCTAAAAGTACTAGTAATTTAAATATAAATAAACTTAAGTAATAAAGCTTAAGTATAGTTATATTATAAAGTATATTATTAATAAAAAAGCTATTAAAAAGTAATAACTTTAAAATATTTATATAAATACTTTTTATAAAATTAATATTAATATTATTAATTTATTATTTAAAACTATAAATTTAATAAATTAATTATTATTATTATTTATAAGTATAAAGTTTAAAATAAATTTTCTAAGGTTATTGTAAATAAATATAAAGATATTAATACTTTAAAGGAAATTTTAAGTAATAAATAATAAACTAGCTAATATATAGTTTATAATTAATATTTAATTTATAGTTAATTAAATCTTAAGTTTAAATAAAAAAAAAATAGTTTTAATTTAAATTAATATTTAATATTTTAATAAAATACTATAATATAAAATATATATTACTTTACTATTATTTTATTATTATTTTACTAAAGGTTAATATTTAATTTAATATTAGCTTTTAATTTTTTCTTTTAAAAAATTTAAATTTTTTTTTTTTAGTAAATTATAAATAAGTTATTTTTAATTAATTAATAGCTAGCTATAGCCTAGTTAATATATTTTTATAAATCTAGATTAAAAATTAAAATATAAGTAAATTTTAAAATTTAATATTATATTATTAAATATTAATAATAAATTCCTTTTAATTAATTAAAGGCTAGTTAATTATTATATTTTTATTAAATTTTATACTTAATAAAGTTTAATTTTTTAATTTAAATATTTTTATTATTTAAATAGCTTTTTTATTTAATATAATAAAAGTATTTTTTACTATTATATTTATAAGTTATAATTTTTTTAATTTTATATATTTTTTTTACTATAAAAAAGTTATCTAGCAGTAGGCTAGGTTTTAATTCCCTGCTATTATATAGTTTTAGATTTATAATATTAAATATATTATATATTTTAACTAAAGATAGTAAAGATAATTTATATATAAAGCTGCTATTATTAATAATTTCTTTAATTTAATAAAGTCTTATATATTTCTTTATTAACTTATAAATTAATTACTATAAGTTAAAGTATTTAATAAAAATAAAAACTTAATTATTAACTTTAAAGCTTTTATTTTAATATTTATTATTATATTACTTTTAATATATTTTATTAAATTTTTATAATATAGTAAAGGCTAATTTATATATATCTTTTAATAATTTTACTTTTATAATTACTTTTTAATTTATATTAAAAAGTATAATTTTTATAATAAAAAAAGGATTTAAATAATATTTTAAAAGTAAAAATATTAAAGAGTAGCTATAAGTTAAATAAATAACTATATTATATATAAATTAAGTAAATAAAAGCTTTTTAGCTTAATTTAATTAATTTTTATTATAATATATTTATAAATAATATTTTAAGTTTTAATTTTACTTTTTTATTTAATTATTAATTTAAAGGTAAAAAGCAATATTAAATTACCTTTTATAATTAAAAAAGTAATAAAAGCTTTACTAAAAAGTATTTATAAATATAGTTTTTTAATTTATAACTATACTTTATAGTATTTTATAAAAAATATATATATATTAAAAGAATTTATTAATAAATATACTATTAATTATATTTTTTATATATAAAATATATAAAGAATATTTAATAAATTAATTTATAATTATAAAAATAATATTATAATTATATTTTTTATATTAAATTTTTAATAGGTTTATAATAAAATCTATAAAAATCTTTTACTATAGTTAAATTAATTATAATAAAAATATTAATTTATTATATAATAAATAATATCTAGCTTTTATAGTTTAATAAATTATATAAGTATTAATATATATTTTTATATTTTATTTTATATTTTATTAAAAAAATATATTAGCTATTTTTTTAAATATTTTATTAACTTTTTAATATTTAATAATTAAATTATTATAAAATAATATAAGTATTTTTATTTATATATTATAAAAAATAAATATTTAATTTTAATAATATAATAGTTTATTATTATTTATATATTAATATTATTATAGTAATTTATTTATAAAATTAAATTTATTAACTTTTACTTTTATAAATTTTATAGTTTAAGTATTTCTTTTTTAAGCTTTTTATAAAGCTTATAAAAGTATATAGCTAGCTTTTAGTAATATTTTAATATCTTTTTATTAAATTAAATCCTAGCTATTTACTTTAACTTTTTAAGTAGTTTATTAAAGAAAAATTACTTGCTTAATTATAGTTAAAATTCTTTTAGCTAAAGGGGTTAATATTAATTATAATTTAATATTTAAGTAATTTTTATTTATTAATATTTAAATTTCTAGTACCTTTTGCAGTATATTTATAACAGCTATATAAGCTTTTTTATTTTAAAATTATTATAAAAAAGCAAGTAAATAATTAAAAGCTACCTTTTATTTTACTTTTTTATTTAATAAATTATATTTTTAAAATAATTTATTTATAAAGTTAAATTTACTTAAGTATTATTTAATTTAAAAGTTAAATAATATTAAATATTATAAAGTATAAACTTATTTAATAATTAACTTTTTTTTATTAATTAAATAGCTATAATTTAAGTAATTTATAATAATATATATTTTATTTTTTATATAAAAAAAATAATATTTTTAAATTAAAAATATATAGATTATAGCTAGTATTTTTATATTTAATATTATATAATTTAATTTATAATTTTATAATTTATATAATAAATAAATAATTAAATATTAAGTACTTTATTATAATTATATAAATATTATATTAATAGTAAATTTAAATATATTAATTTTAATTTATATTAATGCTTTTAAGTTATAGTAAGCTAAAATTAATTTTTTTAAAAACTTTTATTTTAGTTAATTAAATATAGCTAGCTTACTAAAATTTAATTTAAATATTACTTTTATTTTACTTTTTATTTTATTAATTAAAAAAGTTAAAATTTTATTATAGTTTTTAATAAATCTTTAATAAAAATTTATAAATTTTAAAAATAAAAGTATTTTATTAATACTATAAAGTTATAGTTATTTAATAATATTTTTAATATAAGTATATTTTATATATATTTTATTAAATTAAATAATAAATTTAAAATAAAATATTAATATTATATAAAATTTATATTTTTAAAGGTTTATATATAACCTATATTACTATAGTTTTAAAAAAACTATAACTATATACTTTTTATATTTTATTAAATTATTACTATATATAAAAATATTATTTAAATATATTATATAAATAAAGTTAATAAGCCTTTATAAAATTAAATTAATATAACTTTAAAAAGTTATAAAAGTATTTATAAATTTAAAAAAGAGGATTTAGTATTTATAATAGCTATATTTATAATAAAATACTATTTTATATTTATTTCCTTTATAAATATATATTTAATAATATATATTTTTTAAATTTAACTTTATATATATAAATACTTTTTTAAGTTAATTTAAAATTTTATAAATTAAAAAAAAAAATATTTAATTTTTATAAGTTATTTTATTTAAAATATAATAGTTAATATAAAGTTATAGCTTATTATCTTTCTTAAGTATAAATAATACTAAAGTATTAAAAAAACTAATAAATTTTTTTATTTATTTTTTAAATAAAGCTATTTATATATATTTATAAAGTTTTTATAGCTTAAGTTTTACTAAAGTATAAATAAATCTTTAAAAAAGTAGCTTTTTTAATTTTAAATTAATTAAATATATTAATTTATAAATAAAAGCTAATTTTACTACTTTTTTTAATAAAAATATATTTTTAAATTACTTATACTTAAATAATAATATAATAGCTTTATTTTTATTATTAACCTTTTATAAAATATTTTATTATAATTTATAATTTATTTTATTATTATTAAATATTATTAATTTTAATAAATTTATAATTATATATATTTAAATAATTTAATTTTATTTTTTAATTTACTTTTTTAATACTATTAATTTAAAGCTATCTTTAATAAAAAAATAATATTAATAATCTATAGCTTATAAAATAATAGAATTTATTTTTTTAAACTATAGCTTTTTTAATAATATATTATTTATTATATTAATAATATAAAAGTTAATTAATTACTTTTTTATAATTTTTTAATTATTAATAAGCTTTATTATTTTTATTATTTTTTTATATATTTTATTAATATTATTAAAGAAAATATCTTTTATTTACTATATTATAAATAATAAAAAAAATAAGTTTTTAATAAATTTTATATTTAATAAATAAATATTACTTTTAAAGTTAAATATAATATTTATATTTTTCTATCTGCTATTTAACTATAGCTTTATTAATTTTTATATAAAAGGGTTTTATAATAAATTTAAATAACCTTTTTTTTTTTAAGTTTAATAAATATATTAAACTAGCTTTATATTAAATCTAATAGCAGAAGTATTTACTAAATTTTTATACTTTTTAATAATATACTTACTGCTTTAATATAATATATAATCTAATATTTTATAGTTATTATAATAATAAGCTCCTTTATATTTTTAATATATAAATATTTTCTTAAAGTACCTGCTGTTTTATAATAAAGTAATTATTAATTTTTATTTTATTTTAGCTTTTTTACTTTAATAAATATTTATAGTATATTATAGTATATAAAATTTTAATTAAATTTAATATTTTTAATTTTATTCTAGCTTTAGGCTTTTGCTTTTATATCTTTATTATATAATTTTATTTAAGTATTTACTTTTTTTTAAATAATTAAATTCTTTTTTATTTTTAATAAATATTTAATAAAAAATTATTTAATTTTTATAAATTCTAAAATAATAAAAAAAGCTTTTATTAAAATTATATTAAATTAATTTATAAATATAAAAAACTTCTTCTTTAGTGCTTACTTAAGGTATTTTAGCTTTAAAAATACTACTATGATTTAAATTTTTTTATTTTTAATATAAAAAATATATTATTTTATATATTTAAAAAAAAATAATCTTAAATCTTTAATATTTATTTATTTTATATTTTAATATTATTATATATTATTTATAAGTCTATAGCTAATAAACTAAACCTTTTTTATATTATTTAAATATTTTTATAAATATAAATAAAATATAAATTTTAATTAAATTTAATAATTTATAAGTTCCTGCTATAAAGCCTTATTAAATTTTAATATAAAAATATTATAAAAGCTTTTTAATAAAGAGCTTTTTATTAATTTACTAATAGCTTGCTTTTTTAATATAAGGGCCTTAATATTTTCTTAAATATAAAAAAATAAATTTTTTTTTATTTTATAAAGTCTTTTATAGCTTATAATTTATATTTTTATAGCTAACTAGCTTTTATATTAAATTACCTTTATAGGTTTTTTTTTTCTTTATTAGCTCCTAAGGTAAAAAAAAGCTTCTATATATTAATATTTATTTATATATTAAAAATAATAGGTTTTAAACTAGTAGATTATAATATATATAAAATACTTTTACTTTAAGCCTTTATTTTAATTTTTATTAGTTTTTTTTTTTTTTTATTAAAAGAAATAAAACTATTATAATCTAGATTTTATAAAAAAAGTAATAAAAGATTAAGTAAAGCTAGGTATATTTTTATTATTAAATAGCTACTAAATATTATTAAAAAACTATATTTATTTTTACTTTTTTTTTATTTTTATAAAAAAAAGTCTTTTTTTTTTTATACTTTTTTTTTTTATAATAATTAGCTTTTAATTAATTACATTAGGCCTTTTATTTTATATCTTTAGCTAAAGACTTAAAGTTTATTAGCATGGCATAGAATATCTATTTAAGCTTAGAAAATAATAGCTAGTTTCTAGCTAGTTGTATCCTAGCTTCTTTATTACCTAATAATATTAAAATTATAAAATAATAATATTATAATTTTTTTAAAAATAATTAACTATAATTAATAATTTAATTTTAAATATTAATTAATATTATAAATATAATAATTATAATATATTTAATAACTTTTTTATTATATAATTATAAAGGTTTTTAATTTTATTATTTTTTTATAATTTATAAAATATTTATAAGTTTTTTTTAAAATTTTTATTTTAACTATAATATATATTTTTATAATAGCCTTTTTTATAAATAATTATAAAAGTAATAAATAAAAGTATTTATATTAAGCCTAAAGTATAATATATTTATTTATTTTTTTCTTAAGCTAAAATTATAGCTTTTTTTTAATTAATTATTAATATAAATAAAAATTAAATTTAAAATTAATATAAGTATTATATAAAAGGTTATTAATAAAAGTTAAAAATTAATTATAAACTTTATTTAATTATTTAAATATATATAAATATAATAAAAAAATAAAGTTAATTACTTTTAAGTTTAAATATATATAATTCTTTTTTATTATATTTAATACTTTATTTATTATTTATATAATTATTTTAAATATTATTAATATTAATAAATATTAATTTATTTTTTATTTAATAATTTATATTATTAAGCCTTAAAGTAATTTTAAATTTATTTATTTTTAATAATTTAATACTTTTAGCTAAAGTTTTTTTTAATATAATTAATACTTTTATAAAAAAAAATTTTAAAATTATTTAATAAAATAAATATTTTTATAAAAAATAATAAATAAAAATTTTTATTTAATATAATTAATTTAAATAACTTTATATTTTATAAAATATTAATATATAAATATAAAAATTATAAAAATATAATTATAAATAAATAATAATTATTAAAACTTTAAAAAAAAAATAAATAACTTTTAAAATATTATAAAAATTTAAACTATAATTAATATAATTATAAATATAATATAATTATATTTATATATTTTTTATATTATTACTTAATTATATTTATATAAATAATTATTAAATTAATTAATTATTAAATTAATATTTAAATATATAATATTTATATTATAGTAAAATAAAAATACTTTAATATTATATTTATATAAAAAAATATTTATAATATTTAAATATATATTAATTATAAAAAGCTTAATAGCTATATATTTACTATAATATTAATTAAGTTTTTTAATAAAAAAAGATTTTATATTTTATTAAATAAATTAATAATAAATTAAATTAATTATTTAATTTTATTTAAATATTTTTATATTATTTATAAATATAAAAGTAGTTTTTAAAGGTTTTAAGCTTTAATAATATTTATAATATTAATTATTTTAAGCTTTTTTTATTTTAAGCTATTAATTTAATTTATTTTAGTTTAATATATAATATTATATAAAATATAATTAATAATAATTTTTTTTTTAAATTTTTTATTAAAAATATATATTAATTTTTTTATTAATATTTTATTAAAAAACTTAAAATTATTATTATTAATTTTAATAATTTAATAAAAGCTATTTTTAATAATTAATTTTTTAATATATAATAGTAGTTTTATATATAGTATATTTTTTTAAATATTATATTTAAATTTAAATAAAAATAAATAAAAATATAAAAAAATAATAATAACTTAAGTAATAATAATAATAAAAATACTTTTTTATAATTATAAATAAAGCTTAATATTATAAATAAATAGCTTATTAATACTTTAATTAATAAATTTTTTTTTATATTTATTAAAAGATTTTATTTATATAAAAATATATATTTTATATTAAAATAAAAAAAGCTTATAAATAAATATAAAAAAACCTTTATATAAAGTTTAATAATTAATAAATAATTTTAAAATATTTATATAATATTTATTTATTAATTTAAATTTAATAAATATATTATTTTATTTATTATTATTATAACTTTAATATTTATATAATTTTTAATATTAAAGTAAATAATAATAATATAAAAAGCTATTTTTTAAATAATATAATTTACTTTTATTAATTTATTAAAGTAATATAAAATATAATATATAATTAAAAATATAACTTTAAAAATATATATAAATAAAACTAAGTTTTAATTAATTATAAATACTTAAGGTTTATTAATAAATATTTTAATAAATTATTAATTATAATATTATTAAAAAAGCTTAAATATAAATAATATTATATAATATATAAATTTATATTTATAATAAAAAAGCTAATTTTAATTTAATTAAATAATTATAATAATAATTATATTATTTTTATTAAATTTAAAATTTTTTATTATTATAAAATTTATAAAAAGTTAATTTTTAAAATTAATTTTATTAAATAAAAAATTTATTTATATTAATTATTATAAAAGTTAATATTTATAAATTTATATTATTAAATTTTTAATTTTAAAATTATTATTATATTATAAAAAAAGCTAAAAAATATTAAATAAATTATTTTAATATAATTAACTATTATAATAAATAGCTAAGCTTTTAATAAATTAATTAACTAAACTATTAATTAAATAAAAATATAATAAAGCTTATAAAAATATAACTAGCTAGTAGGTAGTTAAAAAAATATATATTTACTAAAAAAGCTTAAAAAAGTATATAAAATAATAATATAGTATTAATTAGTTTTTTAATTTAATTATAAATATATTAAATAAATAAAACTTTTAAATTTAAAAAAATAATAAAAGTTTACTTAAATAATTAAAAAATATAGTTTAATATTTAGAAAATAAAAAATTAATAAAAGCTTATTAAAAAAATAAATTATAAATAAAAGTAAGCTAGTGTTTTTAATTTATAAATTAAAGTAATAGTAAAAGTTTATTTAATTTATAAATTAAAAAAAGTATAAAAATATATTTATTTTATAAATTTAAAAGCTTAAGTATATTTTTAAAATATAAAAATAACTATTAAAGCAGCTAGCTTTATTACTTAAGCTAAAAAATACTTATAAAAATAAATTTTTTCTAGCTAATAAAAAAATATAAAAAGTTATACCCCCCTAAGGTTATACCCTTGTAGTAAAAGTATTATACTTTTTTATTAATTACTTTATATATATTTATATAATTAAATAAAATTTAAAATAAACTTTTAATTATTATTAATAATTTTTTATATAATATTTATAATAAAGTTAATTTTAATTTTTATTAATAATTAATTAAAAAAAATTTTAATTTAAAAAAAAAGTAAATATATTATATTTTAGGTTTAATATAATTACTTTAATTTATTACTTATATAATTAATTATAAAAAATACTATTATAAAAATATATATTATATTTAAAATAAAAGTTTTAATATAATTTATAAATATTTTAAAAATTATAAAAAAGTAATAAAGTTAAAAATTTTTATAAATATATAATAAAAAAATTATTAAATATATTATAATTATTATATTTATAATATTAGCTAATATTTAAAATTAAATTACTAGCTAAAGTTAATTATTTATAAAATAATTATAATAATATAATTTAATAATTTTAATATATTTATTTTTAAAATTTATTTTTAGCTTTATAATTTATTATTATATTTTTTTAATATTATTAATATTAATATTAATATTTTAAAAATAAGCTTTATAGTTTTATTTTTTTTAATAATTAATTACTAAAACTTAAGCTTTATTATTATTTAATTTATTTAAAATATATATTTTAAAAAATAAATATTATAAATTAAATAAAAGTATTAATATTATAAAAAATAATAATTATAAGCTATTTTAATTTATAAATTAAAAAAATAAAAAAATATTTTTAATTTATAAATAAAAAAGTTTAATATATTTATATATTTTTTTAATTTATAAATTAAAATAACTATAAGGTATAAAATATTAATATTTAAAATATAAATAATAAAATTTTATTTAAGCTAATATTTTTTTTTAGTTAATAAAAAAGTATAAAGTATTATATATTTATAAAATTATATATTTATAGTAAAATAGTTATATATTTTTATTAATTATTTAAAAAATATAAACTTAAATTATATTTAAATTTATATTTTTTAATAAAAATCTATACTTTTTTAAAATAATTTTTATATAATAATATATTTATTTTATTAATATTAAAAATACTTTAGTTTTAGTTTAATTTTATAAAAAAATAAAATATATAAGTTTTTATTATTATTACTTTTATATAAAAAATATATAAAAAAACTAATATAAGTTTTATATAGCCTCTAATATATTTAAATAAATAAATATATATTAAAATATTATAAATATATTAAAATATTTATATTAAATTTAAATTTTTTTTTTAAATTTAAATATAATAATATATATTTTTTATATTTATTTTTATAAAATATTATATTTTATTATTTTATAAAAAATTTAATAATTTATATATAAATATATTTTT
The DNA here is from genome assembly GCF_020647865.1 of Trichoderma asperellum. Classification (NCBI taxonomy): domain Eukaryota; kingdom Fungi; phylum Ascomycota; class Sordariomycetes; order Hypocreales; family Hypocreaceae; genus Trichoderma; species Trichoderma asperellum. Next base: position 3,294,411 of record NC_089418.1, read on the forward strand.
ATTTTAAATTATTTTTTTAAATATTTATAAAAAAATTAAAAATTTTATTATAATAAAAAATAAATTATATTATATAAAAGTTATATTTTTAATTAAAAACTAATTTTATAATATATAATTTTATATAATTTAATTTAAATATTATTAATAATATTTTTATATTTTTAAAACTTATTTAAAATTTAATTTTTATTTATTATTTTATTTATATTTATTATTTTTTTATATTTATTATTTTTTTTATATTTATTATTTTTTTTATATTTATTATTTTTTTTATATTTATTATTTTTTTTATATTTATTATTTTTTTTATATTTATTATTTTTATTATATTTATTATTTTTGTTATATTTATTATTTATTTTATATTTATTATATTTTTATATTTATTATTTTTTTATATTTATTATTTTTTTTTATATTTAATATTTTTTAAACTTAATTATTTTTTTAAAAATAATTTTTAATTAATAATTATTTAATTTAATATTTTTTATATTTAAAATATTAAAATATTAATATTTTTTATATTTAAAATATTAAAATATTAATATTTTATTTAAAAAAAATATTTTTTATTATTTATAAATAAATTAATAAAATTATATATAATTTTTTTAGAAAATTTAAATTTTTATTAATACTATTATAAATATATATATAAATATAATTAATATTTTATATATTTATAAATTATAAAAATATATTTTATATTTTATAATTAAAAATATTTAAATAAATATTTTTTATTTAAATAATAATTTATAAATATTTAAAATTAATATAAATAAAATATTTTTTTTTTTTAAATATATTTTTTATTTTTTTAAAATTAATATATATTTAAAATTATTTTATTTTTAATTTTAATATTTTATAAATATAAACTTAATATTATAAAAGTATTTATAAAATATAAATATATACTTTTTAATTTTTTTTTATAGTTTTATAATAATTTTAATAAAATTTAATAAAATTTTATAATTTTAATATTAATTTTATATAATAATTAAATATATATTATTTTTTTTATAATTTAAAAATAATTTTTAAAAAAATTTAAATATATATAAAACTTTTTTACTAAGTATTTTATTAATATATTTAATTTAATAATATAATATAAAATCTTTTTTAATAAATTATATTTTTAAAAAATTATTATTTTATTTTTTAATATAATTTTAATTATTTATAAATACTTAAATTTTTTTAATTTCTTTTTTTAAATATTATTTATATTTTATATAATATTTATTATATATATTATTTAATATAAATATAATTTAATAATATTATTTTTTAAACTTTTTAAACCTTTTATTAAAAACTTATTATAAATTATTTAAATTTTTATTTTTTATATAAAAGTTAATTAATAAATTTAATTATTAAATATTTTTAATTTTTTTATTTAATTAAAAATAAAAAAAACTAAAATAATAAATTATAAAACTTTTATTTATTTTATATAATAATTAATATAATTATTTTTATTTTTTTAAATTTTTTAATTATTTTAAATAAATTTATTTTATAATAATAAATACTTTAGTTTTTATTTTTTATAATTTTATATATTTTATTAAAAGTATATATTTTAATTTACTTAAATTATTTTTATTTATAATATTTTTAAAAATATAAAAATATAAAATAATAATTTAATAATTTAGTTTAAAAACTTATAATTATAATTATTTTATAAAAGTTTTAATATAAATTAATTTAAAACTATTTTTTATTTTAATTTTTTATTTATAAATAAAAAATATAATAAAAAGTTTAATATTATTAAAAAACTTAAAATTAAAGCTTTTTATTAATATAATTTATTTTTTTTAAATTTTATTTAATTAATAAATTATTAAATAATTTTTATATAAAGTTTTAAATATATTTTTATTATTAAACTAGCAAGTAGTTTTTTAAAGCTTTCTAAAGCTTTTTAAAAATTTTAATATTTATTTTTAAAACTATAAATAAATAAATTTATTAATTTTTATTATTTTTTTTAATTTTATAAAAATACTCTTTTATATTTTAAAAGTAAAGTAAATTAAATAACTTAATTAATTAAAATTATTTATATAAATAAAAATTTTAGGTTTTTAATTAATTAATTATATTAAAAAACCTTTTATTTAAATTTTTTAATTAATTTAAGTAATTAAAAAATACTTTATTAAGTACCCTGCAAGATAGGTTTTTTTAATAAAAAAAATACCTTATAGTATTTATTTTTATAGGCTTTTTTCAAAGGTTTTAAATTCTATTACTTATAATATTTTTAATTTTATTATTAAAAAATTATTATTATTTTAAAAAAATATTAAAGCTAGTTTTTAATTATTAAATTATAAAAAATATATTATACTAAAGTTATTATAAATTTTTTTTATTTAAATAACTTTAAAATAAAAATTAAAAAATTATATAAAAATTAATTAATATAAATATAAAAGTATATTAATTTTAATTTAAATTTTTTTTTTAAAAAAGTATTTAAAAAATTATATATATTAAAAAAAATAAAAATATAATTTTATTATTTTATTTTATTATAGTATTTAATTTTATATTAAATAAATATTATTATAAATATTATTTTTTAAAAAATATAAATATTATTTAAATAAACTTTAACTTTATATTATTTATATTTTATATTTATTATATAAAGCTTTATAATATAATTAGTTTAATAATATTTAAAATATTACTTTAACTTAATATTATTTATAAAAAATTTTATTTAATAAATATAATATATAAGTTTTTATTATTTTTTTTATATAAAATTATATTAAAAACTAATATAAAGTATTATATATATATATAGCTTTTAGTATATTTAAATAAATAAATATATAAATTAATAATATTATTTTAAATTTAAAATTTTTATAATTATATATATAAATAAAGTAAAGCTAGAGAAATTATATATTAATAAAGTACTTAATGAAAATATATATATTAAATATAATTTTATTACAATAACTTCTTTAACCATAGCCAAGGGTGTACTAACTACTGTTGTTCTAACCAAGTTTACTATGCTAGACTTATATTTAGTTATATAAAGCAGAAATCAAGTCTCACGCCCTGTATACCTTACATCGCAGCGCCATGGCCGTTCCCAATACATTCAGGGCAGCTGTAGTGCCCAGCCCAGGTAAGCAGCATATTATCGTTGACCGATCACTGCAGCCTCTCCAGTCTGGCGAAGTGGCTATCAAGGTCACTTCGACCTCCATCAACCCCATAGACTGGAAAATGCGTGACCACGAGGTCTTCATTACAGACTACCCCGCGGTCCTGGGATCAGATGCCGCAGGCGAGATTGCGGCCATTGGACCAGACGTCTCTAACTTCAGTATTGGAGAAAGGGTTTTCTTCCAAGGGATAATTGGGAACTACGATGCGTCTACTTTCCAACAATATGCGAAGATCGATGCAGCGCTGGTGGCCAAGACCCCTGACAACATCAGCGATGACCAGGCTAGCGGAATTATGCTTGCCAGCCTAGCTGTACTCACCGCATACTACGACAAGACAGGCCATGGATTGCCTGCACCGTGGGACAAGGGCGGGGATAAAATCGGCAATGGTGCTGCAATGGTCATCATTGGCGGCAGCTCTTCCATGGGCCAGTATGCGATCCAACTGGCTCGACTGTCGGGATTCTCCAAGATCATTACCAACTCGAGTCCTGCACACAAAGAGTATCTTCAGAAGCTAGGTGCAACAGTCGTGCTCGATCGTGAGGCCACGGCGGATGATTTCGCTGCCACTATTGGAGACAATGTACCGCTTGATTTCATCCTTGACACCATCTCTGCCAAATCTACCAGGGAGCTATCTGTCGGCATCGTGAAAGCAGTCAAGTCAACGAAAGCGGCAGTAACTAAGATTGTTGTAGTTCTACCAGAAGTCTTGGATTTTGAGAAATTCGACGCCGAAGGCGAGTCAAAAGTAACTTTTCCTAGGATCATCGGCCTTGGAAGCACCCCGTCGCTTCGATACTTAAGTGAGCCGTTCGCGAAGCATCTTGGTGGCGATGACGGTTACATTGCCCGTGGCCTGTTTGAGCCTAATCGACCAGTGATTGTGCCAGGTGGTTTAGCTAGTGTAGAGGCCGCTTTGGCAAAGAACAAGAAGGGAGTGTCTGGCGAGAAGGTTGTTATTAGACCTTTCGAATAAAAAGTTACCAAAGTCTCGGTTAACTCCATAGGGGCTGTACTAATATAAAAATAGTAATAAAAAGGTAATAGTACTACCTAGTATAATAGTTAATATAAAGAAAATATTAACTATTATTAAATATAATTAATAATAATATAAAAATTCTATAATAAAATATTTATAGAATATAATATAAAATTAAATATAAAAAATTATAGAATATAATATAAAATTAAATATAAAAAATTATAAATTTAATATAGTATTATAAATATTATATAATATTAAAAAATATATTTAATTATGTATATTAAATATATTATTTGTAATATTACTATTACTTGTATTTAATATTTTAGCTATTAAAATATTCATGCTGTCGAAAATTGGCGGGTTGTGTTGTAAATTCTGGATTGCTTTAGTTGCATTTTGGCTGACCAATTGTGCTTGACGTAGATCTTCTGTAAAAAGATAGAAGCCTTCTGTGGACTCGACTAGATAAGACTGTAGGCCTTTGCTTTCAAGCAAGACGTTAACGTTAGTGAGAGGATAATTATTCTCGATAAATCGTGCCCATCCCCTAGCGGCCGCTTGGACATGGTCACTATCCTTGATCCTTTTCCAGCCTATTCCAAGGTGAAGTGTGAAGTGGTCGATGACTATCTCGTCATTAATATCGTTTTCTGAACTGTCTGCGTTTGGCAATGCGGTCGCCGATGCTGATTTACTAGATGACGCGTGGTCGCTCCCAACGAGAAGCCTTTGGGATTTATGACTTCTCAGAGGTCGACCATTCGCTAGTCCACTCCCTTCCTGTTCAGTGATCACATCGTCAAGCTGAGCGCCAGATTGGTTATCTGATTCACCAATAGAAACCGCACACGGTTTAACGAACACCATTCCCTCACCATTCATCCCACTATTTTGCGAATTGCAGTTTGATGTATCTGGCTCGAGATTATGTGAAGCCTCCTCGTGAGACCTTTTCTTGCCAATGGCATGAGAGGGTTGTTGAAGGAATGATGAACCCTGCGAAAACATTGTCGATTGCTGGTGTGGGAGAGCTGTCATCGGTAAATAGAGACAGAGAGAGAGAGGAATAGCGAATCTTGAGAGTCGGCGAGAATCGTGCGAGGAAATTTGGTGAGCCACCGGCAGGATTGCGGCAATGGTGATGATAATAAGTTTAAAGAGTAGTAGAGTAACGTGTAGGTATAGGTTGTCAGGCTGCTGAAAACAAGTTTGAGGCTGCAGCGCGCTGAGTATTATTAGATCTCTGACTGCAGATTGGGTTTAGTGGAGTCGGTAGTTAGTTCGTGGGGTATCAGATCAAACGCTACTTCGTACGCCCTAGTAAATTCTCTAAATAATAATTAGATAGTTAAAGTGTCTATAAGGTTATATTGACAGTTGTGATAATTCATTCATTTCATTCACTTACAGCTTTTTAAACAACGATTTCGGTTCATTAATCCTCAGCTACCCTTGGTTACAGCAAGCGTTCTGATGGCGTTGATGCTAGGCATTCTAGTAGCAGTAGTACGGCCCCTAGCAGTAGTGCCTTCACTATGCTCTATCCCCTACTGGGGCATTTGTGAGGCATGCTAGTAGGTAGTATCAGGTACCCTTCCGTGACCTTCCTACTTAATACCCAAAGCTCTTTGCTGCGAAAGGTGTATCTCGCTGTCGATATGCTATAGCTTTGGACTGATATGAATAGCGGGTATTTCAGACATTGACAAGCCTCTTCCGAAATACATGTCGAGCGAAATGCCGGCTTACAACCAGCGTGCCCAGGCGGCACTCCTGAAGGCTGTCAGTACTAGCAAACCCGATGATGTTTCGATTCAAATACACTTTGTATGTGCAAATAGTCATGGAATGCTAATCTAGTCTCTTCGCAGATTAACCGAGTCTTCGATCTAGATCGCGATGCCGAGTCTCTCGAAGGGTTGGCGAATGGGATAACCCTTGGCCATATCTTGCATGAGCTGGATCCCGAATTCGATCCTTCGCACCTCGAGTCAAATTCGGGCATACCGAAACCTTTGAGCAACAAACGAAATATACAAGCCATTTACAAAGGCCTCTTTCGATTCATCCGCCGTCAAATACCCGAACTCAGTTATCAAGCCAAGAAATTCGACTATCATGCCATTGCCGAGAACCCTGAGCCGCAGGGCATCAGCCAGGTATAGTTACATGTAACCTACGTCAACTGACTGACTTTAACTTACCACATATCCAAGCTTCTCGCTGTTATGGTCTCAGCTGCTGCGATGGGCCCCGGTAATCAAAAATACGTCCCTAGAATCCAGAACGGCCTGGATCGTGATACACAAGCCGAAATCATGCAGATAATTCGTGCTATGCAACAAGATATCGCGAATACCAAAGATGATGATGATCTGGATATAGCTATTGACGCTGCCATGGGGGCTCGCGACATGGATCTTCTCGTCGAGGAGCAAAACGCTGCATTGCGTCAGCAGCTTGATACCATGAAGAAGACTTTGTCAGATTATATCACTCGCCTGGAACATCTCCAACAGAGCCACGAGGAGCTTACTTATGACAAAGAAAAAAATGATCGGGAGCTCGAGGTTTTGCGGAAAGCAACCCAAGATGGGGCACATAGTGCGAAAACTATTAAACACCTAGAGGAACAAGTCCATGAACAAATGGAGATCATTGCTAGGAACGAGGAGGTTATCCGCAGTAGCCAGAAATCGGTGTCTCAGCTGGAGAGCGAAGTACAGCGCCTCGGGCAAAAAAATATACAGGCTGACGAGCTTCGCGACCAGATGGCAGAGTGGAGGCACAAGGCGGAAGAATTCGAGAAGAAGGCCAACATGGCAGAACGTTACAAGCAAAAGCTCGAATCACAACAGAGTCTAGTGAGAGAAGTGCAGAATTTACAGTACGAACGAGCCGAGCTTCAGGAGCAGCTTCGTTCACTCATGGAAGAGAGGGAGCGGAGTGATCGTACCAAGAAGGCCGAGGATGAATTAACGAAGATGATTACGCAGTCTGAGCAGCATCTGTGGGATGAGCGTAACCAAAAAGCGCAACTTTTGAAGGATGTCACGGCTCTCCAAGAGGAGCTCCTCCGCTTACAGGCCCAAAGAACGCACGACGAGCACTTCATTCAGGATTTACAGGAGCAGCTTCAGCATAATGGTGGCGCCAGTACGGTTGAAGAGGCTGATCTGAGCGAAACTTCTACGCCGTTTAACCTGGAAGACGAACTTCTAATCGCATCCGAGGGGGGTCCGCAGGCCAACCTACCCTTGGAGGTATCTAGATTGAGAGCAGAGAATGAGTTGATTAGGAAGACAGTTGGGTCTCCGGGAGACGTTTCCACGCTCCGACGAGAGCTGGAGGAAACGAAGCGCCAACGGGAACGCATTCAACAGAACTTTAATGGATTATTCGAAAAGTATACCATCATGAGCGACAACTTGCAAGCCCTGATGAGTGAGAGCACTGATGAAGGGTAGGTTTATTATGCCTATCTTGTTGTGCAGAGAAATTAATGCTCATGATTTACCCTCTAGGACCGAAGCATTTATTAAACTTCGACAGGAGTTGACAAGATTGGAACTCGAATATGAACAAGCTCGAAAACTAATAAACAGCCTTGAAATCCAGCTGGGTGATAAAAACCGAGAATTGCTTAGCGCACAAACAGATCTCTCCGCTGTCCAGAAGGATAGTATAGAAGCATTAAATGAGCTGAAGAATACGGATAAGTTGATATCAACTTCGTTGACAAGCGAGCTTGAGCGACAGCGGGAAGAAACTAGTTTTATAGCGAATGAACGAGACGCACTGAAATCGCAGCTTATCGACACTCTGCTAGCGAACGACAAACTTAGAAAAGAATCAGAAGAAAGCAAAGATTTGAATGAAGTCACTGTTTCGTCAACAGATGGCGACGGCTCGGAAGCTGCTAAGAAAGCTACCGAGAAGGTCGAAAAGCTACGAGCTCGTCTTATTCAGAGAAATCAGGTAATTTATACGCCGTATACAATACACACATACCTCCTACTTACACTTTGTATCAGCAACTTGAGAAATCAGAACAAGAAAGGCTTGAATTACAGACCAAACTGAAAGCAGCGCAACTTGGTGAAGGCTCAGCAGCACAAAAGGTATGTTTTACTCTCTGATGAAATTCAATTATGTTACTGGGAGGCAGTTAAGCTATTCTCTATACTCTTTTTTTGTTGCATTTAGATGAACGCCAGCTGATTGAAATGTTTAGGCTGCATCCGATCATATCATTAAGAACCTCCAAAGAGAGAATGCACTTATTGCGACGGCTTGGTATGACCTTACAAGTCGACTTCAGAGCAACCACGTCGTGCTTCAGCGCCGACATGATGCCCCCAAGAGCTGGCTTAACAAACAGAGGCAGTTGGTGAATGGTCAGTTGCGCCAACGGGACATGCTCTACCTCTACTGACCTGACTCTTCAGCAACTTCGAGGAGATAGGATTTTAAAGGGCTGAGCTCCGTCTGTATATCATGGTATCTCTTTGGGAGTATAACATTTACTGGTCGTATTGTGAGCAAAGAGTTGATTGTTTAGCGTTGCCGTATTCCCGTCCTATACGTTATTAAGTAGATGACTTTCACGGTTACAGTATTATTTCTGTTTAGAGATTACTCTTCCCTTCTAGAGCGGCCATTATCATTTATTATGCATTGCATGCAAACTATATAGAAATCATTTCTTATCACAATCCTGAAATTCAATTATCACTTTATGAGCCCGTCTTGCATGAGAAGAAGAAAAATCTCTGGAGCTATTTTCTTACATTACAAGCTCTCGAGAGAAATTAATAGATTGATAATGGTAAGCAGAATCAGCGTGGCAGGCTTAGATTCTCATATGCAGAGATATACAGGACATGATTCTCAGTGACCTAGCTGCTTCCAGCAATTTTGCTAAAGATAGAAGAGCCATGAGACTTCTTTCCTTCTAGAATATCCAACATATTCTTCCATACTTCGCCAGGTTGCTGGCTAGCATCAATGCCCTTCCAGATGCCATTCTTCTGGTAATATCCAACCACGGGAGTTGTTTGTTGGTGGTAAGTGACAAGACGCTTCTTGAGCGCCTCGGCATTGTCATCGCTTCTCTGGATAAGAGGTTCTCCAGTGACATCGTCCTTCATAGGCTGCTTCGGGGGGTTGAAAGTTGTATGGTAGGAGCGGCCAGATGCGGGGTGGATTAATCGACCGGTAATGCGAGCAACAAGCAGAGCATCGTCTATCTGTAATTCGACAGCATGCTGGAGAGTCTGGCCACGCTCCTTGAGCATTGCATCGAGGCCTTCGGCTTGAGGCACAGTACGTGGGAAGCCGTCGAGGATAAAGCTATACGTCCAAGTCAGAATGGTTCCCCCGTTTCAAGCAGCTTGATGTTGGTCAACATACCCTCCTTGGCACTCCTTGTTATTCTCAAGCTCTTCCTTAATCATGCCAATGACAATATCGTCACTGACAAGGCCACCCTGGTCCATAATTTTCTTGGCTTCTCTTCCGAGAGGTGTCTTCTTGGCGACTTGTGATCGCAGCATATCGCCAGTAGCCTACATAAAAGATAGGTGCTGTTAGGTCTATACGCGCTTTACATGGAGCCTCAATTGGCATTGACATACCAGATGACAGCAAGAAAAGCGCTCTTTAATCTTTGGTGCTTGGGTACCTTTACCTAATTACCGTATGAGCATTGTCTGTTGTATTCAACGCCGGGGTTCGTCTATAGCATAATTGAAACACTTACCAGCCCCAGGAGGTCCAATAAGGATCATACGGAGACTCTCTGCGTCAATTGAGGCAGATCCCGTAGCGCGCTGCTCAAGCTGCTTGATGCGCGAATCGAGGCCGCTGATAACATCGCGCAAGTGCTTGAGCTCGTCTTCTACAAACCCCATTGCGTCTGATTCGGTGCACGCCGGCAATTTTTTACTATAAAAAAATGAAGAAGTTGAGGGAGTACTTTAGCACCAGAGGAAAAAGGCTGTAGCGGGAACGGAAGCCGCGAGAGGAATTTAGGATACCTTGTTGAGCATAAACTGGGCAATGAAGCTGCGCAAGTAAGTTTTTGATATACTGCTTTAAAGTTTGGTCTATGGCGCTAGCAGAAATAATAAAATATTCTCCAAATCCATATCTATAATACTTTTAAAATATAATATAAAATAATAATAAAAAGGTTAATTTATTAATTTACTTTATAGTTTATAATAATATTATAAACTATATATAAATACTTATAATATAATATATATATATATATATATATTATTTTAATTTAATTAAGAAATATATTATATATTAGAAAATATATAAAATTTAAGTTTTCTATTCTTATTATCTTTATATAATATACATATACTATGTATATTTTTTTCTTTTAAAAATTAGTATATAGCATAAGAATTATTATAGGATTTTTATTTTAAAGCTCATGTACTCTGTACAGCACTTAAGTCGGACGAACGGACACATTGCTAGTAAGGTATAATTTTCCGCAGATACGGAGTAGATTTGCGGCTTATACAAAGAGTAGAGTACGGAATAGGCGCAATGGAATCTACCGAGGTAGCTTTAGCATCTATCCGTAAATCAATCTTACTTCGGAAGCGCTGGTAAACCTGGTCCGGTCGTCGGAAGTCCAAGTTTTTCTCGTAGTTTATGGTCCTTTTTTTTTTTTTTTTTTTTTTTTTTTTTTTTTTTTTTTTCCCTCTTAGTGCCCCTCTCTTCCTTAACCCGATTCTTGACGACGTGTTTCTTATTCCGATGGAGTGTATTAATTTACCTATTAACTACTAGGTAATGTATTATTGATGTCGCAAAACGTCATATATCTATTGTTTCAGCCCCTTTACTTGACCTGAGGACTGGCAGTATCGTTCCATAAATCTTTTGTTTCTTCTTCTACCGCTCGCATGGCCACTGCTACTGATTCAAGTTTAGCAATGACGTCGATAACACCGTCGTTAACGCGCTCAAAATATTCATCGTTGGCCTCTCGTCTCTTTCTCGCGAGGAGAATGTCGGCCTCCGTTTCTTCTACTAACTTTGCTCCTAGACGGTCAGCTCTTTTTTCGTCACTCCCTTGCCATCCACTTGATGTGCCCATCATGCTCTTTGCTGCATCAGTCCCTTCTCCCCTCTCAGGCCTTGACGAGTCCAACAGCCCGTCTCGTAGATTATGTAGTTCATCACCCTTAACGTCATTCATATGGTCACGCAGAGCAGTCTCTATGGTATCGTCTGCCTCACTTCTGGCCCAGGCTTGTGCAAGTACAATTTGAGCAGTCCGCAAATCTCCTAGTTTGCGGTCATGCTCAGGTCCAAATACATGAGTGCCTTCGGAGGCAGATAATTCCACCTTTTCCAGCGTGGCTTGCATTTCTGCCCATAGTGCATCTGTCCTATCGGTGCCTCCATAGCTCCCCTTGGTCTGTAAGGCCCACTCAGGACGTCGCTGTTCCGGTGGCATATCTGACCCAGAACGCGAGGCGTCTACGGTGGTGGGATTCCATTTCAGATTGTGTCTCCCGAGAGCTTGAACGCTGGTTGTGAGAGAGCCGGGAAGCGAGACACGAGAGATGGAAGGTGATGGAGGCATAAACAGAAGAGGAGGGGGGTCTCGCTCCATTGCTTTTGGTTTGCCCGTGGACGACATGGCATTTTTAATGAGGACAGCCAATGCTAGACGAATTTGGCATGTGAGGATGAGGACGGAGGTGTGGGGCCCGTCAGTAGCTCGCCTGGGCGGTGGATAAAATACGGCCGGCTGGAACATCCGAGGTCACGTGAAGAAATTCTGCCGCTCAAATCTTTTGGTTCTAGGGCCGCAAACCCTATCGGAATTTTCGTGGTCTGCAACTGCAACCTTTGGCTCTCGGTGTTGTCACATTACTCAACCATAGGTGCCATATTAGCATAAATCGGTATGTTCAACACCAACTCAACCTTATCGTCACCCAAACCACGACTCCCTAACTAGCAATTCTTTGTACTAACATTACGAAGCAATCATGGCTGGTGGCAAACCCCGGGGTCTCAACGCTGCGCGCAAGCTGCGAACCAACCGAAAGGATCAGAAATGGGCTGATCTCGCCTACAAGAAGCGTGCTCTGGGCACTGCTTTCAAGTCTTCACCGTTCGGTGGCTCTTCTCACGCCAAGGGAATTGTTTTGGAGAAGGTTGGTGTTGAGGCCAAGCAGCCCAACTCCGCCATTCGAAAGTGTGTCCGTGTTCAGTTGATCAAGAACGGCAAGAAGGTCACTGCTTTCGGTACGTACAACAAGTAAATGATGTATTTGATCGGTGCATCAACTAACATGGGCTTACAGTCCCCAACGACGGTTGCCTCAACTTTGTTGACGAGAACGACGAAGTCCTCCTTGCTGGATTCGGTCGCAAGGGCAAGGCCAAGGGTGATATTCCCGGTGTCCGATTCAAGGTCGTCAAGGTGTCTGGTGTCGGTCTGCTGGCTCTGTGGAAGGAGAAGAAGGAGAAGCCCCGATCATAAAAAAGTAGTCTTTTGGGAGAAGAAGGTGTTGTCATAAGGATCGCGAGGAGTGAAACTGGCTCGGATATACTCGCACAACTAGTCGTGGCCCTATAATGGGAGGCTAAAATTTTGAAAGGGATTATACCATCTCTTTAGAAATATTTTTCAGCATGTTCAAATACCAGATGGCACCGAATTGGGCATCTTCTCACATTCACTTCGATCGACACACCAAGTGCAGGCAAAGAGTGGTTTATTGTCGCTATCTAATTAGGCGCCTAATTCTCTTACCTCTGACGTAGATTTCGATTCAGTCCCTTCGAGAGACCTGGCGATATAGTCAGCTGCCATACCGATGCTGACAACCCCACCTGTTATCCAGCAGCCGTTGACAAACCACCACCAGCAGTTCTTGACGCTCTTGAGATTCACCCGCCTGATCATGATTCCCAGAGTAACGAGAGCTCCACCACAGCTCCCAAGGAAGAAGATGGGACCTGCCCCGGCTGCCATTCCGGCTGCGCCTAACAAGGCCACTTGTGTAATGGCAAGCCCGGTTAAGACTTGCTTGGTCTGATGTTCATGTTTCAGGGCGATGCTTTTAATACCAGCATTTGCATCATCTTTGATATCCATATGGGCATAAATCATGTCATATAGGACAACCCACGCAATATTCGAAGCATAAAGGCATGCTGCAGCTGTGAGTGCGGAGGAATTTGAAAGCAAATCGATGCCAAGTGCAGGGAATCCCATTATTGCTCCCCAAGAAAAGGCCAAGCCAAGGACGGCCTGAGGATAATAGGTAACTCGTTTTGCCAACGGATATGTAAGGACGAGGGCGAGACTTGGTATGCCATAGGCGAGGCATGGCAAGGGGAATTGAACCAGAATGCCCAGCCCTGCAAGTAACTGAAAGCCAGTGAATACAATTCCTTTGAATGGGGTAATTGCACCACGTGCAATCGGCCGCAATCGAGTCCTCCTAACATGCGGATCAAGATTTCTATCCCAGAGATCATTGATGGTGCAGCCAGCACCACGCATAATCAAGGCCCCACTAAAGAACAGGGCTGCGGTGGTAGCTACTGAGGCAAATGAAGCAATAGGCTCTGCCATTGGCGCCGCCAGTAGCGTAGAAAAAAGGCATGGGAAAAACAGATAGTAGGTGCCAGCAGGTTTGTCAATACGGATGAGTTCGCCGTAGGGAACCCATGTTTTCGGGACAATTGACAGGATCCCAGTTTTGGCTGGGATGTATTCCGCTAGATGTTCATCGTTCGTTATCTTAGTGCTATTGGCCGCGTCGACGACTGGTTGCAGTTTGCTTGAGACTTGGTGGAAGGCGACGATTCTTTGGCCATAAACCAGCGGCCGATTTGGTAGGTTCTGTAGAGGGGACGACGTCGGACGAGGAAGTATCCGGAGTGGACTAATCGAGCAATTGCTCGATCGCCATCGCACTCGGTGGTGGATTGGCACTCTGACAGCTAGCCTAAGCGTCATAGGGTCCCAGAGAATGTCGATGCAGGCATGCAGGAAATGTGCCCTGCCAGGAACCTGGTATGAATGATTAGATTGGCTGATTGCACTAACAGGGTCCGTTTTTGCAGTCCATGCATAAAAAGCTTATTAATAATTATATTATGAGGGTAAACTAGTATAGGTATTAACTAAGACTTTAAATTAAATATTACAGCCAACTATTAAATGTTTACTTTTTTATTATTTAAATTTTATATACTTTTTATATATAGAAAATTTATAATATCAAGATTATTTTTTTTTAAATATATATAATATTACTAACTTTTTATATATTCAATATTTAAAATAATATATATATATATATATATGTTTATATTTTTAACTAAATTATTATTTATATTTCTTTTAGAATTATAGAGTACTATTTAATAAATTTACTTTTCTTTTTTTAGCGTTAGTCAGTTAGCTATACTTTAGTATCTGTAATGCAGCGCCACTACATGTGATTGCATCATATTTATATCCCAATGGGTACCTCGGCTAAGACTCTACCATATACATCCCACTCCCTACCGCGTGGCAGTAATTCTTCAACCTGTTCTACAATGAAAGACTCGGCTCTTAACCGCCATGAATCAGAAGATGCTGCATCTTCATGTCCACCGAATGAAGAGGATTTTCAAAATACATACGGGGATACTAAAGGCAAACAGAAAGAAAGATTGGCAGTAGCGGCTGCTCATCTTGAGGCATCTAGAAAATTGGTTATGAACGCCATAACTACATCACGGGAAATGCCCAATTTCGTGCCAGATTCCAAGCTTTCTGGTGGACCAAGTTACATGGGATCGTCTTCACATCTTTCTGGAGAATCCTCATCATATAAGGGACATGAGCAGGCATCGTTCGAACCGAATCGGAAGACTGCAAACGAGTGCCAAAACGATTCATTCGACGCATTCACCGAATACGTTACCGAGGCACTGGTGACCGATGACAAATATGGATCTTCATTTATGGACCAGGAAGCGTCAGACGGTTTAGCTGTGTTAGAACTTCTCTCTCAACAGGAAGATGAGTCGCATGGGCTAGCCTTTAGTCCAGAGTATGACGCCCGTGCGCCTGGGGAAGATATCTTATGGAATGCACCTCTAGATGAGATTCCTAGCGACCAAGAAAAAGAAGAGAAAGGGGAGCGGCTCGACTTTACTCCTGACTTCATTACTAGACCTGAAATTTCGCAGCAAGCAGAGCCCTACCTTGGAACTGGAGACATTCGAGAAACGAGCAGCACATGGTTTGGATATTGGCATGATGTGTTCACAGCATACAATGCCCGAGTGTGGGGCAATTCGCCATTAGTGACGACTTCGAGAACAGCAGAACAGCAAGGCGACGACAGCAGCGAGCCAGCAACTATCACTCGCGCGCTGAGTAGACTAAAACTAATATTCCATCATCTTAAAGGATAATTATTTTACTGTAGCCCAGCCTTATTGACATTCTCGAAAAGCTTGGCGCCACTTGCAAAAGATGAAGCACATGCATTGAATCAATAGGTTGTATCAAATTCAATACACTTGTATCTTTACCCCCAGTATCTACCTAGTACCTAGTAGCTACTAGCTACCTCTATACTACCTAGTAGTAACTACCTATACCTATACCACAGCTGCATATTAGTCTGGCTCTATTTTACTCTTCTTGTGCAACATCTCTCTGCAAGTTCTACCTTCCCAACAGGCTGGGGTAAGCTGCTGGGATACCCCTGTGTGTAAAGGCCTATTGGGCGCAGGACAGTGTTTAGCTCGCGCTAAGGCTAGATTGATTGTTTTCCATCTTTCACATTGCGCTTACTAGCATCGTCGAGTGCGTGATGAAGCTTGCGCCTCGACCCTGCCCAGAGCTCTACAAATCGCAGGTTCAGTTAGCAGGCTTTAGAATGGCCTAGTCAAGGCCACGATACGACGTCGACATTTGGCCGCTGGAAGGTAGCACTGATCCCGCCACGACTGACTACACCACCAATTACCTTCTGTCGACTACCCATGATTAATGCTGTTTGAACCTCGCCGCGCGAAACAAGATGCCTAGCGCACAACATCCACAGGCAAAATTTGATCCGATACCTCCAGATCTGGACCTTCACTCTCTGGTAGACCGCACACCGAATTTCCGATGGGTTCAGCGGGTGTCTCGATCCCAAATCAACAGTCTTGGCCAGCATGATTTCGAGAAGCTTGTAGCGATACATGTCATAGCTGGCGGGAAACCCCTTGTTATTGAGGGCTGGGATGATGCTCTGCCTTCCTCGCTATTTAGCGCAGGATGGCTTGAGAATGTCTATGATAAAAAACGTTCGTTATTTCCCCAAGCTACTATGAACCTATACTGATCTGCCTGTCTTATCAGAGGAGAATGTTCGCGATATTTCCAACGGCGTTGACATCCCGATGACCACTGGACACTATCTACGCTCCATGAAACAGCTCACCAATCAGTGGACTCCAAACACGTATCGCGACGAGCGCCGACAGCGATTATATCTCAAGGATATTGACTGTCCTCCGGAATGGCGCGATATGCTACGGAAAATTATTCATCCTAATCTCTTTTATCTCAACGAAAATCTTACAAGTAAAGGAGACATACGCATGCGCGATGGGGAAATTTTTGAGAGCGAAACTACCGCTGCCTCTGCTGGAGATCTTATGTCTAGCCTACCAGAAGAAATGCGAGCCCAAAATCTCATGTGCTACATAGGCCATGAAGGAACCTACACGCCCGCCCATCGGGA
Organism: Trichoderma asperellum; assembly: GCF_020647865.1. NCBI lineage: Eukaryota > Fungi > Ascomycota > Sordariomycetes > Hypocreales > Hypocreaceae > Trichoderma > Trichoderma asperellum. The sequence goes on from NC_089418.1 coordinate 3,311,429, forward strand.
GATGTGCGCATCGCTGGGACAGAACATCATGGTTGAGGCATCACGAGATGAAAATGGAGAAAAGAAGGGGACTTCAATTTGGTTCATGACTGAAAGCAAAGATCGTGAAGTGGTCCGAGAGTATTTTTTGTCGATGCTTGGCCATGATATCGAGATTGAGAAGCATTTCGCGCAAATCAACGCGTGGAAGAAGGCCCCCTTTGATGTATACATTGTGGAGCAATGCGTCGGCGATTTTATACTTATTCCACCTCTCGCTGCGCATCAAGTTTGGAACAGAGGGACCAGAACGATGAAGGTTGCTTGGAATCGCACAACAGTGGAGACCTTAGACCTCGCACTACATGAAGCTCTTCCCAAGGCTCGCTTGGTGTGCCGAGATGAACAGTACAAGAATAAAGCTATCATTTACTATACCCTTCAAAAATACCACGCAGAGCTCCGAAAAATTGAAAAGAAGTCAGAGATTATGCAGATTGGCTTCGGGGGCTTCGGGCGAGATATCTTCAGAAGCTCTCCGCGCACGAAGCAGCTAGCGGCTGACTTCAGGAAACTGTTTCAGCTATTTACCGAAATCATTCTTGATGAAGTCTTTGCATTCAAGGAGAAAGATGTCGAATTCCTACCGTTTGACTCCTGCGTTACCTGCTCTTACTGCAGATCTAACATTTTCAATCGGTTTCTCACCTGTAAACACTGTATCAGATTCTTGCCTAATGGAGAAGAGGATGCATACGATGTTTGCATGGAGTGCTATGCAATGGGTCGGTCATGCGTCTGCCTCTCTGGCCTTCAATGGTGTGAGCAATGGTCATGGTCGGAGTTGGCTGATAACTACGAGACTTGGAAAGCAACTGTTATCGCAATTGATGGCCACGTGGATTTGGAAAACTCTCCACAGCCACTCGAGATAGCTAGACAGAGGGTAGGAAAGAAATCGCTCGCTCAGATCTGTCAGGAAGCATTACAGCGACGCCCTTGGAAGGACATTACAAAACCAGACCGCGAAAAGACACCCAGCGACTCTGAGCAAGGCGAGGGCGATGATAAGCCGAGTAAGAAACCAAAAAGAAAAAAGAAGAGGGGTGAAGTCCACCGTTGCCATGTTTGTTGCCACCCGGATTATAGCTATCGAATACATTTGTGCACGAATCCTGGCTGTGCTGAAGGATACTGCTACGGCGTCCTATATCGGGCTTTCGATCTCATGCCACAGACCGTTATGGAAGATGAGCATTGGCAATGCCCTAAATGCTTAGGGATATGCAATTGCGGCCATTGCCGCCGTGCAGGCATTACACGGCCATACATGCCAAAGAACACATCTCTCGGACATGACACTCGACGAATTGCAGACGATCGAAGTGTAGAAGCACTTGTTGATTTTCGAATTCACAACTTGTCTTGGTTGAAAGCTGCGGGAGAAGAAAGTCGTAGCAAGGACAGTAAGAGAATGCAGCGGCTGCGGGAGCAAGCGGACAACGCCAAAGCGCAAGATGCTCTGCAGCAATCTCATGCAGAGCCTAAGATGCAATCTAGTGCTGTTTTCACTGCCAACCTAGGAGAATCTTCCATGATAAACGGGTATGGAGATCAGAGTCAAGTGCTTGGTCACGATAGGGGAAGTGTATCCAACCTGACGTTTGACGTCTCCGACAGACACCCCAGTAAGGCCGACATCGCGCCACAAGATGTTGCAGTCCCAGCCTCAGTCGATGCTCGAGAGCAAAGAAGTGGCGATTCATCACATTATCCTGATCCATCAGTTTTCACACGCCAGCGAATAGGAATGGGGTACTACGAACAAGACGATACACCGGATAAAATACTTTTTGACCCATACCAGGCGCCTTCCACCGAGTCAATTAAGGCTGACGAATCTACTGTCCCAGAATTTGTTAAAAAAACCATTCGGGCAGCTAAGAGAAAAGCTAAACGGGAGAATGACGATCCCGATTTCATTATTCCTAAAAGCCACACGAAAAAACCAAGGCTTACAACGGAGCCATCAGATTTCCTTGATAACATGGACCCAGCTTTATTTACCGAAGAAACTTTGCCAGCAGTACATAATCAAACAACTGCGCTTGCTCCTATGGATAGGGAAGTTTCTGTAGGGACGTCTCGAGGAGAGCCCAGCCACAATGCATCGAAGATACTCGTTGCTCCGGCTGATACTAATGAGCCAAGTCTTCGACATGCCAAGCCACGGGCGTCGTATGTTGAGATCGATGACCTGGATATCGACGAAGTAGAAGAAGCTGAAGCAGCGCCTCGGGCTTCTCCAACCCTAACAGCGAGCTCGATGAAAGCTCAGGATTCAGCAGTCGATAAAGCCCATAAAGATATACCCGCGAACAGAGGAGGACAAGGACGGAGTAGTGCTGAAGAACAACGTCCGAGTAGAGTAACGCAAGAGGCGGTCTGGGATGTTGTTCCAAAACGTCGAGGTCGACCACCAAGAAAGTTGCCAAGAATAGCATCGCCGGTGACGACTGAGGACGTGTCGCCGCCGCAAATTGAAAGTGGAAATAATAAAAGGGGGAGAGGTCGCCCAAAGAAGTCACTGTCTATACCACTCATGGAGGCAGATAGTAACTCGCAGTTTGTGTCATGGAAACAGCAAGGCGGCATGGTCTTCGCTCACGATTCAGAAACTCGTCAATCGGAATCTCTGGATTCAAACGAGCCGGCCAATAGTAGAGACGGTGATTTCATTGAAGACTTACCACAACGACGCTGGAGCTCCAGATCTTCCGGTGTTGCCAAAATTGGCGTTGTCAGACCACAACAAGAGCACCAAATCAACACCTTCAAAGAAGTACAAATCGAAGGCGAAAGAGGAGATCCTCTTCCGAAAAGGAAGAGAGGTCGACCTCGGAAATCTGTGGCTTCTGAACGAAGCGGATCCACTTTGGATGTGATTTTGCCAGCAAATTCTCAGTTTATGTCTATGGCTGAACGGATGGCTCTCAAAGGCAAATCGTTCAAGATTAGCACGAGGAAAGCCCAAAGCAACGTGAAAGGCCCAAGCCCGGGACAGCAGACGATGGTACGAGTTGAAGAACGCCTCGTTGAGAAACAGATATCCAAGAGAACCCCTGAAACAGATGAGGTGTATGAAGAACACGAAGAGGGAGAGAGTGAAAGCCTTTATGGCAATGATCACACCCAGGGGCGCACTAGTAGAACTAGAGAGGCCAGCAAAGCAAGAATTTGGTCTCGGTCTAGCAGTTCCAGGGAGTCGACAGATGACGAAGACATACCATCCAATGGTCGCATTACTAGAAGCAATCGATATTGAAGCATGGGTCAACATAGTAGAGCGTTGCGCAGAGCGGAGACACTAGGGATGTAGACGTGATTTTGTGCTAAATGAATAGTAGGCAAATTGAAATGAAATCTCTCTTGGTACTGTAATAGTATTCTATATTTACTCCTCGTCATAAATTTCCAGGAACCATATGTATATAAATATATACTATCATTTTGCGTCGCGATTCCAATGAGACCCCCCCCCCCCCCCCCCCCCCCTCCTTTTCCTCTTGGAATAGGAAATCTCATAAGTGGCAATATCTTTTGTATTTTTTTTTTCTTCTCTGGTATCAACTAATAATAGTATGTCTTATTTCAAGGTTATACTATATTTATAATCCTCTGGCTTTTCTTGCCCAAATATAATTAGGACTTTGATTGACTCTTTCACTATTCCTTAGTATTGACTATCATATACAACCCTTGAGTTGCTATTTGGTTTAGGTGTGCTCTCCAGTGTTCCAAGATTTCTACCTTTAACTACAGTGCTGAAAATACAAAGAGCTGCAGCGAAATGTTAGCACTCAGTAGACTTCCAATCCTTTATCGGCTCGGAAGGGGACTCACATTATTGGTCGCGGCTATGGCAATACTATCCTCAAATGGATGCCAACTCATGTGTAGTATTTTCTTGTTGAAATCGATCTGGTCCGCGTCCGTCTCTTTCCGCATTCTTTGGCCTTGCGCACCACCAGCCGGGCTGCCTGCCCGTGAACCTCCCTTCTTGCCACCATTCGCAGCTGTTGGGCTTGTAGATGAGTTAATGGGTGTAGGAACGCCCACCTTCTTTGCTTTGAAAGCTGACTTGTCCGCCTGAAGAACCACCTCAACTTCCTTATCCGGATCGGAGGGATAAATCATGAAGTTGTTGTTGTAACTTCCAGTCATCACATTCTTGGCGTCGCCGGAAAATACAACCTCGAACTTATCAAAAATACTATCATTTTCATACGTGTCACATAACCGAGGTCGCAGATGTTCGTGAATAGGTATCGTCTTGACGGGTTGCCGCTCCATGTTGATGTCCCAGATTTTGACAGTAAGGTAGTCTCGTGACAAGACATATCTTCCGTCATAAGAGAATCTTACATCGGATATTGACGAAATGATCTCAGAAAAGAATGACCTTGATGAAGGATCTTCCTCTTGCTCGAATACTAGTTTTTTTTTAAACCATTGGTTAGTTCTTCAATCCCATTTGTCAAGAGTTTAATGTGGTGCAGTCTCAATACAAACATTTTGCATGCTGGTCGCACAAAGCACTTTCTCGCATATCAGCAAGTTTGATTGTGCCCTTTGAGCTGGCATACATGAACCAGTTGCAGCTGATTGGGTGAAACTCCGCAGCAGTAATAACCTCGGTGAGCTCCTCCATGTTGGCGGGTTTGATATCGACTATGTTGAAGCTCTGGTCCTGAATATTGAGATTCCAGAGGTTGATACGCAGATCGTCACTGCTGATGAAGGTTTCACCATCGCTGTTTACCGATATGCTGTTGATGTGATATGCGTGAGCGTTCGCATAAGTTCGTCTGGGGACGGCGGCAACAACGGTGTCATGGTGCGTAAGGCGAGGCAGCTTCAGATCCGCCGCGTTCCTGAATTGCTGGGTTGTAGGGAGAGCTCGAAGGCCGCCGCCGCCACCGCCTACCGCACCTCCGGGTGTTATATCATGGGAAAGGTTGTTCTCAGCCACCACTTTAAGAGACTTTTCGAAAACTTTCCACAGCTTGATCGTCTTATCATTGGTGGATAGGAGATAATGAGAAGCATTTTGTCGACGGCACCACTTGATCTTGTTTATCTTTTCCTCGATTTCGAGAGACTTCAAGTAGTCAAACTCGGGCTCATGGGACTGAAACTCGGTGTGGAATTTGTATTCGCAGGATTTTTTCTACAACGGGTTAGAGATTCTGCATCCACCGCTTGGAGGGGAATTGGAGCGAGGTGAGCAAGGCAGTACCGTCTCGTTCCGTTCAAATAGAACCACCCGCCCTCCTTTGTCACCAGTGGCAAGGTAATTTCCCGTGTGATCAAATTCTACCGTTGAGATTATATCGGCTAGGCCCCGCGGTCAGTATCAGGCAGCATACGTCAGAGGAGAGTGTCTGGCGGCGAACCTTCAGTGATATCCTCAACATCGCCCTTGTCGCCGAAGCATCTGCGAGCATCCCGGGTCAGTTGCAAGTAGAATCCATTGGAGCGGAGGCACATACTGGGTAAACTTCCAAGTTGGTGAGTTCGCTTCACTGTCGACCATTTTGGTTGGCAGCGATAGCAGGGATCAGAGGTGGCACAGGCAGCCGGGGTGACGAGATACAGCGCGAAACAAGAGGGCAGTGAGGGGTGATGTCTCGAGAGGGTTGGGAGGTCGGCTGCGGCTTGGTGAGGGCTTGGGCCTAGCAGAGTCGAGAGGGCCGGGTCTTGGGGCGAAGGGCAATCAGGCGTTGATGATGCGAATGATGTCGTTTGCTGTTGCACGGGCTGAAGAAGAGAGCACACAGCTAGATGTTACTAACAGGTGCCACACGCCGCGCGGGTGAACAAGAGCTCCTGGTGGGGCACGAGAGCAGCAGCAAGAGGACGCAAGAAGCCAGATACACTAGAGGGGCTGGGCTCGGATATGATGCGCGTGCGTTAAAAATCCCTGGCCCGGCAAAGCTTGCTGCTTGGAGGACTTCTAGTGTAGGTCGGTGCAAGGTAACTCTAAAAAGACTAGGTCAAGGTGGGATGCTCTTCATTCATGATATCACCCAATGTGACTACATATAGGTACCTATATAATATAGGTAGATATGTATATATATACCTAGGTGCCTACCTATATATATATATATATAATACAGAATTTTATAGCCATATAGTCGTCTATGGTTTTAATTCACCCCCCCCTCTTCTCCCCCTCTTTTCGCTTTAGGGGTCATGCCACTGCAATATTTAGCATCAGTAGTGCTTGTATACCTACCTACTACCTAGTACTACTACTGCTGCTACCAACTAACTTCCATCTAAGCATCCCATATTGTGCCCTCTTCTGCTTTGGTATACAAAGTAGACGTAGGCAATATCAGCTAGTTTTTTACAAGAAATATTCAATCGCCGCCCGCTCGTCAAAGTCTCTTTTAATGGGTACGTAATATCTTTTCAATATGCTCTCGGCTATTCTTCTGTGTGGTCTCGAGATACAGCAATCTTTGGTTCAGTTTATCAACATCACCATCAAGATCCTGCATCTGGCGCTGTAATTTCTCGTGCAGAGTATTGGGAGGGAGAGAAACGAACCTAGAGTCCACGAAACATCAGCATCAATTCCACTACTGCGCAACACCCATGCTCCGCGTGTGTGCATCTCTCACGTACATCTTCCCTACGCCTTCGTAAACGACTGAATTGCTTGCAAAGCTCTGCACCTCGCTCATTGTTAACCGGAGTAGACGTTGCTCTCGCTGCTTGGCTGCTAACTGGCTTCGAACCATGCCGATCTGTTGTTGCGCCGCAATGGCTTGGGACTCGATCTCGAGCGCCAGCTAGTAACATTAGTAGAGATTCTAGAATCCAGGAGAGTCTCTATCACCTTTTGCAGAGCTTCATTGGATATAGACATGGTGTATGACCAGATATACCTTGGAGTAGCTCAAGGTAAATCCGGAAAGGTAACGGAACGAGTGTCAGGCCTCTGCGACTGCCAGACAAGCACTTGGCACGACGACCTAAGAGGGCCTAGTGCTACTTTTAAGCTAGTCCAAGTTACCCCCTACTACTATAGAGGTACATAAGTAGGTAGTACAAAGGTACTAGGCATGTAGAACCTTTTATTGAAGAAAGCAGTATACCATAATTCTTTTCAATCTCATACGTGTGAATGCATGTATAGAATAGAATATCTAATAGATTTAACCATATACGTATTAAAAATCTCATGAATGGTAAGCGTTATCGTGATATATAATGTTAAGAAGGTATTGCGTAGCCAAGGTACCGCTGCTGCTACTAGCTTGGCGCCCTCAGTCCAAAAATAAAGTTTGCCTCGCATTTATCTGATATGGGTATATTTTCACCTGCAACACCTGCATCGCCAAGATTTCAGGCGCCGCTCAGCATAGTCTCTTGCCTGTATGCGAAATCTCTGCAGATTCGCAGTCGCAGAGCCACTCACGAGGCTATAGTACCTTGACATTTATTGCACAATTCAACCGTTTTCTTGGGTTATCGAGACATCGACCGCGCGCAATCGCGTCTCTCGCTCTTTCAGATAACTGATAACTGTTCATTACCATTACCATTGCCTAGCAACACGGACCGAATTTTTTTCTTCTATCAAGATACCAACGGCCCAACATGGGTATTCCCGCTGCCTTTCGATGGCTATCTAACAAATATCCGAAAATCATATCACCAGTGATTGAACAAACGCCGATTGTCACCGAAGATGGCATCACGATACCCGTCGACACCACGCAGCCCAATCCTAATGGGGAAGAGCTGGACAATCTGTATTTAGACATGAATGGAATTGTCCATCCGTGCTCCCACCCAGAGGATAGGCCGGCACCGGCTGACGAAGAGGAAATGATGCTCGAGGTTTTCAAATACACAGATCGCGTTGTGAACATGGTTCGCCCACGAAAGATCCTGATGATTGCTGTTGGTAAGTGTGGCGTCTCGTCTCATCATCCCTCTGAATGGCCTACAATCACCTTTGCTCAGTTTCAACTAACAAATATGAATCAGATGGAGTTGCGCCAAGAGCCAAGATGAATCAACAGCGATCCCGCCGATTTCGATCGGCCCAGGAAGCCAAGGAAAAGGAAGAGGACAAGCAAGCGTTGATCGAACTCCTAAAGCGTCAAAATGGTGGCACATTCGCTGCTGCAGACTCGGAGACGGTCGTTAAGAAAGCTTTCGACTCCAACTCTATTACTCCAGGCACTCCATTCATGGATATTCTCGCCTTGAGTTTGCGGTATTGGTGCCAATACAAGCTAAACACAGATCCAGCATGGGCTAAGCTCAAAATCATCATATCCGATGCTACTGTGCCCGGTGAAGGTGAACATAAGATCATGAACTTCATCCGATCTCAACGCACTTCTCCGAACTATGACCCCAACACCCGCCATGTTATTTATGGCTTGGATGCCGATCTCATCATGTTAGGACTTGCCACGCACGAGCCTCACTTCCGAGTTCTACGTGAAGATGTTTTCTTCCAGGAAGGCAAAAATAGGGCGTGTAAGCTATGTGGTCAAAAAGGACATGAGGCGCATAACTGTCGTGGAAACGCTAAACCAAGTGATGATGCTACCGACGAAAAAAGCAAAAGCCTCCAGAGCCCCGTTCAAAAGCCTTTCATTTGGCTGCATGTTTCTGTTCTAAGAGAGTATCTCGCCGCCGAGTTGGCTGTGCCTGATCTTCCTTTCAGATTTGACCTAGAGCGGGCAATTGACGATTGGATCTTCATGTGCTGCTTTGTAGGTAATGACTTTTTACCTCATTTGCCTGCTCTGGAAATTCGAGAGCATGGAATTGATACTCTAACCACAATCTGGAAGACGAACTTGCCATCCATGGGCGGTTATGTCACCAAAGATGGCCATATTGATTTGGCGAGAGCGCAAGTCATACTTGATGGCCTCGCCAGTCAAGAAAATGCAATTTTCAAAAGAAGAAAAGAGCAGGAAGATCGCCGAGAAGCCTCTGCGAAACGAAGAAAGCTTCAGAATGAGGGTTATGCCAGAAATGGACAGCATGGCTCTTCCAAAATTGACGGACACGTCGATCCTACCAAAGGGCTACAGCTTTTCCCCATTGCATCACAAACCGCAAACTCGTCTAATAATATGACGCATGATATGGTTGTCAGCCGCAATGCGACTCAAGATGTGACGTTAGCCAATAAAGGCGCGGCCAGCGTAATGCGAGATCGACTGCGGGCAGATACTAACAAAAATGAGGATACCTCTAGCGCAGCAGCAGGTATCACCCAACCTATCACCCAACCTATCACCCAACCTCTACATTCGTCCCTTGGAAAGAGGAAAGCCATGGACTCCGATGACACTGTCAATGCCTCTCCAGCTCCAGAGGTAGAGCCAATTGATAACGTGCGCCTATGGGAAGATGGCTATGAAGATCGCTACTACCAGCAAAAGTTTCACAAGGATCCACAAGACATTGAATTTCGCCACAAGGTGGCTCAGGCATACGTCGAGGGGTTGGCTTGGGTATTGCTCTATTACTTCCAAGGATGTCCGTCTTGGGAATGGTACTATCCTTACCATTATGCCCCGTTTGCTGCTGATTTCAAAGACCTCAGCAAGATGGAAATTGTTTTCGAAAAGGGACGGATTTCTAGGCCATTCGAACAGCTGATGAGCGTTTTGCCAGCCGCATCTCGCCATGCTCTCCCCACAGTCTTTCATGACCTGATGTTACAAAAAGATAGCGAGATTATCGACTTCTATCCGGAAGAATTTCAAGTCGATTTAAATGGAAAGAAGATGGCATGGCAGGGAGTCGCTTTACTTCCATTTATTGACATGCCGCGACTCCTCAAGGCTGTTCAAAGCAAGTATCATTTACTAAGTCCAGAAGATGTTGCACGAAACACAGTGGGAAAAGACGTCCTGTTATTATCTGATAGCCATGACGGGCTCTACGACGATATCCTAACCAATTTCTATTCGAAGAAGCAGGACCGTTTAAGGCTCAGTATAAACACAAAAAATAGCAACGGCTTAGCAGGAGAAATAGAAAAGCAAGAAGACAAGGTTCCTCATGGAGCTTTGAACTATCCCCTAGAGCGACGATCTATGCCAGATCTAGATTACGATCATTCAATCAGGTACTATCACCCCAATTCTTCTTCTGCTTCTTCTTCTTCTTCTTCTTTTTTTTTTTGTAATGTTTGGCTAATCAGGTGTAGCGTTTATTATGACATGCCTCAGGTATCCCAAACTCACAAATCAATGTTGCTACGTGGAGTGCGAATGCCGGTGCCTATTTTGACTAGGAGCGATATCGAAATACTGCGAGGAAAGGGAAATCGAGGAGGTCGCAACAACTACGGAGGATCATATAGGAATAACAATGGTCGGAATGGGCCTGGCTATGCTGGTGGGTACAGAGATTCGCGAGGATCTCATACCGGGCACTATAGGGATAACCAACGCTTCGAATCGCATAACCCCCATCATGGTATGCCTCAACATGGGAGGTGGCAGCCTCCAGCTGGGCCAGCCTTTGATCCGAGGGCCAGCTCATATGCAGCCCCAAATATGCAGCACCAGCCGCAGCAAGGCTGGTATGGGAATAGGCCCGAGTATGGCCACCAGGGGAGACACGGAGGAGACCCTGGAGCGCGGCCTCCTTATGGTAATCACTGGCACGGGCGTGGCCATCCATGATCGCCATTATTCGCTTTCAGGTGCGTATACAAGATAAGTTGCTTATTCTGAAACGCAATTTGTACGTTGTAGGGCTGTTACAACCGAAGAGCATTATCTTCCTAGCCAGTAAACATTGTTCATACGATAGAACCATCCCACGACATACTAGTTACCGCGCACATCTAGACTGTATCGTGTCCATGTGCATGGAGATTGAAAAATGAATAAATATACCAATTTCTGCTATTTGATTTCAACCAAGCCCGCCCCATATACCTCGAATCCTCCTCGCCAGCTGAATGTCTTTTTGCATAAGTGTCACTCTTTTCGCATGGACCGCGCATAGCTGTGCATCTTCAAATAGATGTACCATAAATGCTTCTGCAGCCTCTTGCAGTGCCTGGATTGCCTGGCTCTGCCATCTAAATTCTTTTCCTCTCGGGCGACAATTTAATCCAATTTCACGGACCTATACAGTATCAAAAAAAAGGCAAGTCCACGTCAGAAGGGTGATGATGACGGCACTAACGAGTCGCATAAACGGAAGTTTTAGAAGTAGAAGCTTTGTATTGGCTTGATATTGCCTGATTTCTCGTAGCGCAACGGTGCCTGGGCGATATCGACGTTTCTGTCTCGTAGGTAGTGGATCGCCCGCTGAATGATAGTTAGCAATGGTGGTTTAGGATATGGGGCTCAACGCGCACGCTGAATGTCGCTTGGTCTGGCACGATAGCGTTGTTGGGTTCCTGAAGTTGATTGGCGAGGAGCCATTGCGAAAGGGGTATCAATGAAGTGAAAGAAAGAACGAATTGAAGAACCATGCGTGGTAGCTAACGCATGGGCTACATCGGAGCGGATGCGAGATCGAGTGCGAAGGCTCAGGCTTGTTTGTTCCGGATTGTGGAACGCGTCTCTGGGTCAACCCGGCGACAGGTCGTCAAGGACATATGTATGGCTGATAAGATAACGAGACCAGCCCAGATCAAGTCTAGTCCGTATCTAATACAAGCGGCCTAGTGGCAGACACAGGCACTGTAGCTGCGATGAAGTGGAATATACTACCTCTCTTCTACCTTACCTACTACTAGTAGGTAGTAGTATAGGTACCTATGCATAATAGGTACCTACTTATCTAGGTAGTCGCCAAATTGTGTTTTTCTCCGTTGCAAAAAAGTGGTGTTTGGGAATTAATATCGTAATTCCGTATGCTTAAGAATTGATCGGCTTACAATATACATATGACAGAGGGAAAAGGCATTGGCGACTAGAATCATTGCCTATTACGCCTAGTATCTGCTACTATGCGCCTAAAGCTGTAGTGTGGTTACAGCTAGTCGTATATCCACCTACGTGTTATGTAGGGGCGTTTTCTAGAAGCTCGGTATATTAAATTGCTACAAGCTCAGCCTTTTGTCCTGCATGCTCAATCGATTGTGAAGCTCCATTCCCTCAATTGGTGACATGGGGGGAGCGACGACATGTTCTCCATCTCCAGCACTCCAGCGAAACAATCTGTTGGCGACACGATCACCGTTCTCAGCGGGCGACTCGGTTCTGCGACCCTTCTCGAAGATCGGCGGGCTGCGGTTCTAGGCCTGCGAAGCTTCGCAAAAGACTATCCAGCGACTGTAGCGTCCGGGGCGCTCAGGGGCTTAATTGGCAGCCTCACCAAAGATGCCGACGATGTCGATACGATCAAGGTGGTGCTGGAGACCCTGTTGATGCTGTTCAATCCAAACAAGGAGAGCCCTGAAGCATCAGACGAAATCGCATTATGGCTGGCAGATGAGTTTACCCAGCGTCAAGAAAACATCACGCTGGTCCTGGACTTTTTAGATTCTACCGATTTCTATTCACGTCTGTATTGTTTGCAACTTCTCAGCTCAATCCTCACCGCACGTACTCAACGAACCGAAGAATGTGTTCTTTCTGCGCCATTAGGGATCAGCCGCCTCGTGGCTGCTCTTGACGATCAACGGGAGGCGATTCGCAACGAAGGTATCAATCTATTGATACTGCTGACGTCGAGTTCCATTGAGATACAAAAGCTTGTTGCATTCCAGAGTGCCTTTGAGAAGATATTTGTTATCATCGCTGGCGACGGTTCTCTCTCTGAGGGCGGGAGGACTGTGGAGGACTGCTTGATTCTCTTAGCCAACCTGTTGAGGGGCAATGCGGCCAATCAGTCTCTCTTCAGGGAGTCCGACTGCATGGGAAAACTCACGGAGATGCTCAAGGGGCTACTCGAGGCTCAGAATCAGGAAGATAATCTTGCCAAATGGGCGCAAATCCAGGTTAATCGGAACATATACGCATTTCTCTCCATCATCCGCCTGTTTCTATCTACAAACTCCGCAGAGACACATCAGAATCAAGCCACATTCTGGAGGCATGGCCTTAGCTATCTTGTCCTTCAGCTTGCGTTCGACCCTGATGTTCAAACGCAAATCAAAGCCGAGGTGCGGAGGCCTACTCCCCTGCTTTTTAATATGTTGAGCCACAATTATAACAATTCGAACAGGCTTTGGTTACTTGCGGAGACTTGATCCGTAACAATATGACCCTCCAGGAAGGCTTCGCTTCACTCACAGTCTCTCCACCACTGGAATCCATGGTCGGCAACCCAAACGTATCCAATGGCCATCCTCCCAAAATCTATATCATTGACGGCCTGCTTGACTTGACATTAAATGTGCACGATATTGCTGCATTTGATTTGCGATTTGCCGCCTGCCAATGTCTAACAGCCTATTTCTCTAACCACGCTGAAGTAAAATCGCATTTCCTTGGCAGAGCCATAGAAGGGTATCAGTCTGGACGAGACGAATCTGCTAACATCTTGAGTGTTCTGCTGAAGCTACCTGGTGACGTGTTTTTGAACGATTCATACCGCGTGTGGTTTGCGTCTGTTATCGCATTCCACCTTGTGTACGACAACCCTACTGCTAAAGCAGTGGCCAAAGGCTTGACCGAAGGCGACGCCTCTAAAGGCGAGGAGGTTGTGACCAGCATACAAACAATCACAGCACACTTGCTGACAAGGATACGTCGAGATGATGACACCCGAATATTGGTGGGGTATCTAATGCTGCTTCTAGGCTGGCTGTTTGAGGATCTTGATGCCGTTAACGATTTCCTGACTGAAGGCAGCAATGTCCAAGGCCTTATTCAGGTAATCTCACAGCCAGTTCGCGTGGCAGGGGAGCTTGTACAAGGTTTGTGCGCCATGCTCCTAGGGTTCATCTACGAGTTTTCTACAAAGGATTCACCTATTCCGCGAGCAACATTACATTCGATTTTGGAATCGCGGCTAGATAGGGATGGCTTTCTAGACCGTCTGGTAAAACTACGAAACCACCCACTGCTCCGGGATTTCGAAGTCACACCACAAACACTAATTGCTTTACCCACTGGGGAAGAGGAAGTCAATGTGTTCTTTGATAGCATTTTTGTTGAATTTTTCAAAGATAACTATAGTCGGGCAGTTCGTGCTATTGATAAAGCACCCGACGTGGAAGTATCGGTTATCAGGAATGGCATGGAACAGGGCATATCAAGACAGCTCGTAGATTCTCTGCGTCATCAAATAGAGGAGAGAGATGGCGCGATTGTTGAGGCTAACGAAGCCAAGCAAGCATTGCAGAGAGCCCTTCATGAGGCGCAAGAGGCCCATCGCCGTGCCAAGGAAGATGCCGAGGCTACAAGTACAAATACGGCAACGGAACTGAGGTATGACTGAAACCCTTGCCGTAACGAGTGTTTAGAGCACAACTGAAGTGTATATCTAGCAAGCTTCAAAGCCAACAGGCTGCTAAAGTTGCGGAATATGAACAAAAAATCGTGCAATTGCAGCAGCAGCTTAATTCTAAAGACGAGAATCATCAATTACAGCTCGATGCTAAAGAGACGCGTCTGAAAAAAGAGTTGGAAGCCAAAGACGCACGCCTGAAAAGGGAGTTGGATGCTAAAGAAAAAGAGCTGGGTGCTAAAGAAGCTCATTTCCAAAAGCAACTGGATGCTAAGGAGCGACAGCTTCAAACTCAACTAAGTGCCAAAGACCAGCACCTACAAACGCAATTGAGTCAGGTTCAAAAAGCACACGAGGTAGAGGCAGAACGAGCAAGGCAGAAGGCTGAAGCGGAAATCGCAGATTTGCGGGCGACTGCTAGCAGACTTGAAGTCGACTTGATGAAGGTGAGTGCCACGAGACATGATTCAGTAAATAACCTTTACGGATTTGTTAATTGGGATTTTACAAAGGCCAATAAGTCCAAGACCGTTGAATTACAGGCCCTTCGTACAGAGCATGCAGACGAACTAGCAGAGCATGAGTCTCAGCTAAAGAAGGCCAACGAGAAGAACGAAGAGCTAGGGAAACAGCTGAAGACTGCCAACGAGCAAAACGAGAGGCTGGAAAAACAGCTGAAGACTGCCAACGAGAAAAATGACGAGCTGGAAAAACATCTGGAAGATGCATCGTCAGAAGCTGAGAAGCTGCGGCAGGAAGTTTCGGAGGTAAGAGATGACAGGCTCGACGCTCAACTTTACACCACTGACAGTATATCCCTTAGACAACGTCAGCCTTGAAGGATGCAGACAAGGCCAAGGATGCAGTCCAGTCCGAACTCGACGATCTCCTTATGGTATTTGGCGATCTAGAGGAGAAGTTGGCGAAGTACAAGGTGGGTGATCTAGCTTTTCATTAAAACTATCCTCGCGCGCGCGAAAAGAACGACCACATGCTGATATAAAGCTTTACCAGAGTCGTTTACGAGATCTTGGCCAGGATGTGTCCGATGGAGAGGACGACGATGGAGACGATGGTAGCGCCGACGAGGAGGAGAGCGAAGAAGACGAAAAATAGCAACGTCGTCGACCAATTTAGAGCAATGAAGTAAATTTTGTTGGAGGTTCTGCAGCTATGTAGGCACTATCTACGAATTCGTTTGGTGCTGTAATTAATTGCAGAGCTTGGTGTAAGGTGTTGGTTAACATTAATGTGAGGAGGTAGGTAGTATTAGGCACAGAGATCGTAGCGGGGGAACTCATGTGCAAGCAAGTTAGTGTTAATCCTTTATAAGGCACTATTGAACTGTAATAATTGGAGTGGGACCTCCCATCGAATTCACCTCTTGCCTTTTACCAGATGTGACCGTGGGATTGGCCCAGCAGACTCCATTTCAATAATCTTTGGCATTACCTCATCTGGAAGTTCCAGGTTCGAACACTAGTTGGAGATTTTTTCTCAAAAGTTTTTTTTTTATACATGTATAGTACATATTCTTTATCTTTGTATTTTTGTCAAACCTAATATGAAAATAGTGAGTATGAAGGAACATTTACCTTGTTCTCAAGCCCTAGATTGTTCAGTTCACATGCTCTCTTCTTTTAGTTCAAATCTATCATTCGCTCTCCATAGTGGAGGAAGATTTTTTTTTTTTTTCCCTACCTAGGAAGTACAAGAATCGATTCTAGCGCGCGCCTGGCGGGGCATCTCTGCGTGTAAAAACACTTGTAAAATACTTTACTTAGACTTGACAGGTGCCCTTCGTTTGGCAGATTTTTAGTGACATGAATAAGTACTGCTTAGGTATCCTTACTGCTTGCAGTGCTCAATTAGCTAGTACCTTGATGCCTCAGCAGGTACTTGACAAGTATCTTCTAAGTTACCCTATCTATTCAGCGTTGGAGAAAAAAAAAAGGCATTGTGAATCTCAAACCTCTCACTGAAGGAAGCGGATGCAAGTGAATAAAAATTTTACGCGCTTGTGAAGAAAATAATCCAAACACAAAAATGAGTGCGAGATCATCATCGTCTGGTACCACTGATGTATCAGATGATGGAGAATGGCTCGATGTCGAGCCCGAAGAAGAGTCCACCACTATCGTGTCTCTCCTCGACTCTCAGACATTCTCAAGTTGGGCTGAGATGCTCAACCACTGCAAGCAGCGCTACGACTTCGACCTGATTGCCACCATAAAAAAGCTCCAGCTTGATTTTCACGGTGCTGTGAAACTCGTCAATTATGTTCGCAACCAAGTCCAGAACCAACAAGCCCTACCAAGCAATTTAACGCTTGCAGACTTTGAAGATGATGGCTATTTTAAGCCCGTTCTCCAGAACGATGCTCTCATCATGTCTCTAGATGAGATTCTCGACAGCGACCTCGTCAAGGTCGACATCGCTCCTGGCCAGGTGGGCGGTTCTCACGATGAGCTGCTGGCGCAAAAGCGAGCGCTGGAGGCCGAGCTGGAGGCGGTCCGAACGCAGTTCTCAAACTATCGACTTGCCGTTGAAGAAACCCTGGATCGCCGCTGGGGAGACGACGTGGAGCAAACTCCATCCAAGGCCAAGTCTGGTGCGGGCGAGGATCGCGGAAACTATTATTTTGAGTCTTACGGTTACAATGGTCAGAGCTTGACGCTTTCCACCCTGCAGCATTCCTGGAAATACTAACTTTGTCCAGATATCCACGAAACCATGTTGAAGGATACGGTCAGGACAGATGCCTACCGTGATTTTATTTACAACAATAAGCACCTCATCAAGGGCAAAGTTGTTCTCGATATTGGCTGTGGCACAGGTAAGAGGGTCAAACGTATCAGTCAACTGCAACCATAGGCTCAAAAACCTAACGCCCGTTTATAGGCATCCTGAGCATGTTCTGCGCTAAAGCTGGTGCTGCTCAAGTTATCGCTGTCGATAATGCAGACATCATCAAAAAGGCAGCGGAAAACATCTTTAACAATGGCCTCTCTGATATCATCACCTGCGTAAAAGGTGCCATTGAGGAGGTCAAGCTGCCTGTGGACCAAGTCGACATTATCGTCAGCGAGTGGATGGGATACTGCCTGCTGTATGAGGCTATGCTTCCAAGCGTTCTCTACGCTAGAGATAAATACCTCAAGCCAGATGGTCTGCTGGTTCCCAGCTCCGCCACTATATGGGTGGCTCCCGTTCAAGATACAGAGTATATGTCAGAATTTGTGTCATTTTGGAGAGACGTCTATGGATTCGACATGAAAGCTATGCAAGAAGGTATCTATGATGACGTTAGGGTCGAAGCCATGCCCCAGACCGCTCTCTGCGGAGAGCCCTACCCCTTTAAGACACTCGACCTCCACACCGTTAAGCCAGAAGAGCTGTCCTTCACAGCTAAGTGGCAGTCACGGCTGCTGCGGCCACAGGATGGCTTGGACGGCTTCTTAATCTGGTTCGACAACTTCTTCGCCACTTCTCGCGATGAGCCTATGCCAGAGCCTGAGGTGACCCCTGAGGTGTTTATGAAGGCGAAATCAGGCAATGTTGCGTTTACAACGGGCCCGTCTGGCACTGTGACCCATTGGAAGCAAGGTCTGCTTATGGTGCCACCGGAGAACCCCCCTTCAGCATTGCCAGGCGCCATCTCTGGGCAAATTACCTTTGCAGCTCTCGAGGAGAACGCCAGAGCACTAAAGATCGATGTCACATGCAGCCCTGAAGGCCAGTCCATTGAGAGCCAAGAAGAGAAAAAATGGTCCTGGAAGTTGGCGTAGAGGGAGTTAACGAGTACTGAATGGACGGGAAATGTTTGTCATCGGCCAGCGATAGCAAGCTTCTAATAGTGAGGCACTTTTAGAGCCTGCAGCCATAAGTTCACAATGCTCAGGAATCCTTCTCCCAAAATAAAGCCCTACACGTAGAGTCAGCAAGCGTATAACTAGTGAAGCTTTGAAGCCTTACCGATGCAATGATGATGAGTGGCGTGGTCGACCGTTTTCGTACGCTCAGCCAGTACCAGCTAAAGATTCCTCCAATGGCTCGAGCCAAGGTAAATGAGGGCACGTTGTACATGCCTTGACATGCAAAAAATTAGAAGGAATTTTCTCGTAAATCAAAGTGAGCGGAAATACTCACCGACTGCCACGGCAATGCCACCTGGGATCAGCGAACGCCATCGCGTCCCAACGGACAAGGTTCGCGCCAGGGTAGTGAGAGCAAAGAGAACACCGGCTCCAGTTGCCCATTCTTTGGCCATGTACGGCAAGCCTTGTCCAGTTACAAGTCTGGCAGTGAATATCCAAACGTAGGCCGTTGGAACTTGGAAAAGCTTGCCGGGGATCTCGTATACTCTGTCGCCAGAAAACCACAATGATTTAGTCGCCTCTGTGGAAAATTTGACTCATTAGGGGCACTTACGCCGTGTAGATACGATACGCAAAAGCACTGAACAGCGCGCCACAGGTAGCACCTATGATTTGTCCCCAAAATTGCGCCTTGGGGGCAGCTCCAAGCAGGTGGCCGGTCTTGAGATCTTGCATCAAGTCTCCAGCCTGCAATGCACCCTATCGAGATGTTAGAAGAAGACACTCGAGGATATACATATACGCATATATATATATAGGGAGGAAGTCTAGAGAATAGCTTACAGCTTCAGACTAAATGCGATTATAATTGTTAGCTGGCTAGATGATTTTCAAAGAGGGACATGGAAGAAGGCGTTAGACGTACAATAGCACCTGCGACCAAATTGATGAGAACGCTGGACTTGTGGGACTGCGGGATGATCAGAGCAAAGAACAGCTGCGCAAGTTTGCTTATGCCAGAAACGGGGTTGAGGTCAGTCTCTCCAAGGGCTCTGACGCCCATGATACTCAGGACCAGAGCCATGAGAACAGCAGTGACAACCGCGTAAAGGGGTACCAAGTCGCCAAACACGATGCGCGTTGTAAGAATACAGAGCAAAACAGATGCGAGAAGACCCCATGTGACAATCCGAGTGCTAACTTGCTGCTCAGCTGGACCGTCATCCAGACCAGCATCCTCGTTCGAGGCGATGGAAGCCTGGTCATCATCGAGAATTGCTGGCTCGTCCTGATCCTCCTCTCCATGAGGGATTGGAGAGTACTGATGACTTCTCCCGAACAAAGCGGCGATCCTAGATTGTTGGAACCGTTCTCGCAACACAGTTAAAGCCCTCGGAGCGTGGGTTGCGAGAATGGGGCGAAGAGCAACGTAAGCCAGACTTACAACGGCATCAACGAGCATAATGGCCAGCGACACCCAAACAATCCAGCCTTTGCTGCCATTTTCCCAATCATCCACCGGTCCAGGGGCCCAACCCTTCTTTTTGGCCAGAGGACTCAAAATACCCCAGCCGACAACTGCGCCGAGGGTCATGTGAAGTGTTGTCTCAGTCCCCATAATGATGCCCTGTCCGACATATGCGAGACTTGGGTTCAGGGTCCAAAGCCAAGTAGAGGCCGCAACAGTGCCAAATATGGGAAGATCTCTCAAAATAGGCAGGAAATAGTTGCAAATGGTGAAGATGCCGGAAACTAGAAAACTGAGCAGTAGGAGCTTCATGTTGTATGCCCAGTCCACGTCCTTTGATAGCTCTGGCTCCTCGTCTGCTACGTTGGAACTGGTCTCATTAACTAACAGAGGATCGTCGTCATCTCTATCTGCAAGGCTGGCAAATCCCCCCTTGGCGGCGGCATCGAGTTCCTGGGCAGAAGAGCCTTGGCCTCGGCCGTGGAGAACGCGAATGAGCACGGCAGTGCTGAAGCCGCTGGGAAACCTAAGGCGTTCTCTAATGATAACCTGGTGGCGCCTAGTATCATACAGACACAGCTCGTCTCAGCCAATGTGCGACGTCACTTTCATTTGAAGCACTACTAGACTTACAAGGGAACGGCAAAGACAACTCCAAAATAACAGAGGCCGATGGACCAGATGATGAGCTGCCACATGCTCAATGACAAGGGCCCTTGTTCATCGGTGCCCAGCAAGTAGTTCATTGCCGGAATCTATACAGCAATTAGGACGGAGAATCTAAGCGGCAGGAGAGTGGTGATGGCCTACGACACCGACAAAGCCGCAACCAAGAGGCATGATGGCCATGCCGCCCGCAACGCTCTGCACCAACACATTCTCAACCGGGGTGAAGGGGAATTGCAGGTGAGGCTTCAGCAGCTTGAAGACGGCAAAGCCCATCAAGCTTGCCGGCATAGACATGATGGACACCCAGCCCGTCTGGAGGCCGAAGTACATGTTGGCAGAGCATATCACGGTGCCAACGCCAAGGCCGGCCGCGACACCGCGCACGGTGAAGCTGCGGCCCTGGGGGGATGGAGAAGCCATTATCGCGAGTCCTGTTCCTGCGATGCGTGAGGCATCTGGGGCTGTGCAATGATCAATTGAGTCAAACGGCGGAGATCCTTCTTCGAACGCTGGCGAGGGCTTGTTATGTTCAGGGTTCTCTTTTCTTTTCTCTCTGCGTGAGATGAGATGAAAGGGAGCTTATAAGGCCCAGCCAGGTCCTCGATAGAAGGAGAAGCTGCCGGCGCCCTCAGTGGCTGCAGGGCGATATTAGTAATACGGGTGGGTGCGCTAGCGCCATTTTAGTGGCGACCCAGCCCCGGATT
Organism: Trichoderma asperellum; assembly: GCF_020647865.1. NCBI lineage: Eukaryota > Fungi > Ascomycota > Sordariomycetes > Hypocreales > Hypocreaceae > Trichoderma > Trichoderma asperellum. The sequence continues at coordinate 3,332,539 of NC_089418.1, forward strand.
GGTGGGATTCCCCGAAATCTATTGCTACTCAAGGCCTAAGCTCTCCAGCTATTTATTGCACCATACCTACATTACTGTACATACAGGTAGAGCATTGCGACGCGGGACGCAGCATTTAACCCGCGCCCCGAGCACGAAACCCTCGGGCTCTCTGGCGGCTCTAAGTCTATTGGGATTTCTTTGCTTGGTCCTGATCCTCCTCTATCATCTTCAGATATGGAACAGACGTCAGCAGCCTTGGCCAGACGAGGTTGTATTTGTCGCCTCGTCCCGCAAGACAATGCCGCAGCCAAGTGCCCCAAGTGATGTAATAATAGGCTAAAAAGAAAAGAAGAACAAATCTTCGTCAGTCACAAGCTCATTCATGTTTGACATGGAATATACTCAAAGGCGTAAAATAATAAATCGCTCGACATGGGTTGCGAGGTTATGAATGTGAACAAGGGGGAAAATAGAAGACATCGAGGCCATCAAGGTGAGGATTCTTACCTCCTAATGAACGAAGTCAGGTCAGTTTCGCACTCAATCAAGGTGATTAGGAATGGGAGGAAGCTGCTCAACTCACCCAACCCGGTCATGAGGTGCCACCAGGCGTGGCCCTCGAGCAGAATGGCCCAGGGAAGGCCAACTGCATGTCTCCACCGTCGCACTTGGGAACAGAAAAAGTTATCGAGGTTCCAGATTAAGAACCCACCAAGGAAAACCGCCAGGCCTGTCACTGGTGGTTAGCCGCGTGCTTAGACCCTGTAACTTCGCCTTGCTCATCGGTGTGACGCACCAGTAGCTACCATGGCCCACATCGTATTAAGCAGCTTCGAGGCCCTTTTTGGATCTTGGGCGTGCAAGACTGGCCGTACCTGCGTCTCCATCACCCAGATACTCCGAAAGACGACTGTAGCGGTCAAAGCAGCGTATGCTACCTGATGGAAGATGGGATCCTTGGTGAGGTAGTAATAGAGCTAATGTCCTCTTAGCGCGTGGCCCAAAGCGAATGAAATTCTCATTGCCTCGCAGGGCGGATACGTGTGTAAGTAAAAAGGGTACATATGCTTACCGTGATTGACCCGGCAAGCGAAAGGAGCCCGATCCCTAAGACGACTGAGAATACCTGTGAGCGTGAGTAAGAAAAGCTAGCATGCATCATCAGGCAAGTCGTATATATCATGGATAATTCGTCGACCAATTGCATAGGATCTCGACGTTCTGTTGTCAGCTCGCTTCATCGCGAACGGTGGCATAGGCGCTTACACTTCAATGTCGCATGGAAGAGGATAGAGCCTAGTCCCACGACCATGTACCCGATGTAAGAAATCAGGAATATTGATGGATGGTCCTCCTTCATGCAGCTTCTAATCCCTCTAATCCCAAGCCACATGAAAAGACCATTTGTGATTGTCTGCCATCGTGTTAATAGAGCGAGACAATCCAACCGAGGTTTATAAGCAGTACGCACATTGCAGAGCTCGGCACAATACCACGATAGCGCATAGTCCTTTTAAAAAAGGGGGGGAATTAGTGTATGAAAGTGAAGTGAATCTTTCTAATTGCGAAGATGAATTGATAAATCAGAATTCACAGCCAAGCTTGCCCACCTCTTCGCAGAAGTTCAGTGTTGACGTTTGTTCGCCCCAGAATCCATGGCCGGGGTGGGCGACTGGATAAGGAACCCAGATCGCCGAACGCAGAGCAGATAAGGCCATTGAGATTTGATGTTGGCAATGATTGACAGAGTATCCAATAAGCTAATCTGCTCAAGCAAAACTGAATTGTCGAGTGTAGAGAATATGTTTGGAAGAGAAAGGAACTCATGTGGAGTGAGCTTGTGTGTACGTCTTCCGCGCTACCCGTACCCGTGCTCTCTGCGATCACAGGCGGGGCAGACTAGCAGCAACTGCAGCGATCTCTTGAAGCTGAGCTGTTTAAGCGCACATGTGGCCGGCAGTTGGCCTCTACTACAGGAAACTCTAAATGCGATACGAGGCCATGAAACAAAACAGAATATACCGCTTTTGCAAGGGAAATCGCCATCTTCTCTCAAATTTCTTACAGTAACCTGCCATCAAGCTTCATATTTTGGCCGTTATCAGGACAAGTGACGTGGAGGAATAGACAAGGAAATAAGCGACAAATTCCTGCGCGCCAAGTTTTTACGGCGTCGGGCGCCTGGGCATCAAACGGCAGATGCTCCAGACCCATTGTTTTGGCGCCCGTACTTCGACCTAGAGCCTCGTCGACCCAGCACATTTGTCGCGCCCGCTACCTACCAGTGACATAGTTCTCCATGTGCGTCGCGATGCTTTAGCTATGCGCAAATGTCACATATAGTATCCCGCCTCGAGTAAGTCGCTGTCCTTGCCTGAGAAACAATCCATACAAATCAAGAGGGCTCACCTGGATCTTTTTGCAGTGGCATCTGTGCAGTCTCAATATGGCGACGGCGCTGGGCCGGATAGCGTTCGCGCATCTCCCAGTCGCGCTCTTCCAGCCAAGGAGCCGTATTACTCCAATCGAGGTAGAGCACTCTAGCATCCTCCCGTCCGCACCCCCGAGTTAACAGGTTAGACATTGCAATATTACACGCTGTCATTACGGCAGCCCAAGAACAGCTCGATCATGCCTCGGGCCCGAAGCCACTGCCTGCCGCTGCATTGTTCAAAGCTTATGACGAAGTTCTCCCGGAGCATGGCGTTGATCCAGATTCAGACCAACATCTCTCCGCCCTCGTGTTCAGAGTTGGCGGCGAGCAAGGGAACGGCACCTTATTAGAAAAGTTCCAGTCAATACTTGGCCATATTGGCATCGTCCTCGAATTCAGCGACGACTCCATCACTACTCCGCAAGATTATCCCCAACATCCTCTATCCCCGGAACCAGTAGACACTGGCCACTGGGACCCCGATGATCTCCCTACCAAAGAGGAAGATGCGCCCGTCCGAACGAGGCGTCGGACATACAGCGCTGGCTCTCTAGAATACGACCCCGAATTCCAAAAGTTTCGCACTGAAGCACCAAGCTATAAAAAAAGAAACCAGACGAAAGATGATCTCGCCCTCATGGATGCAGATACATACCCCTCCGCTCCAATATCTACAACCGCAACACGGCATCTCGATCAATATCATCAATATCCAAGTCCGCTCTTCGACCACGTGCCTGTCGACTTTCGTGCCGTAGATGATGGCATTCCTTACGATGACGTGAAAGCACAGGCCGTACCTCCACAAACCGATATTTCTCGCAGTTCTTCGAGATATAAATCAGAGCGAATGGCTCTACCTTTAAGGAGAGAAGCATCTCCTAGGCCGTTCAACGGCCATGGCCAAAAACCAGCCAGCCATGCCAGGGATAATGGCAAGATTAATCAGACGCCTGGATCGCAAGACAAGCACAATTTGCCCATTGGAGCTGACCGAGATGCCGGTAAAACTGATGCCAGAGACTCACCGGCGCCCCCCAGCTCCACACCTAAAGACAGCGGACTGACGTCGCATCCAATACAGGCCGAGGTGCCGCTGCCATTTCGATCCCAGAACAAAAACACGCTATCGAAACAGCAGCAAGCGCAGCTACTTACAAGAGCAACCCGAGCTCGCGAGATATATCTAGCGAGTAAAGTGTTCAACCATTGGGCAGACCGGACTGCAGCGCGGCTTGAGCGGGAAGGCGTAGCTAGAAGACATATGATTCGCTTTCGCTGTTTTCAGGGCTGGAGCCGTGCGCCAAGTTTACAGCTTCCAATCATCGACCAATTAAAGGCTCTTACAGCGGTTCAGAAATTACAAAGAGCTGTATCATACCAAGAAGAGCAGCTGCGTCTCGCTGCAGCGGCTATATCCCAAAAGTATCGAGCAAGGACGGCATCTCGCGTTTTTGACCAGTGGTGCTCTCACCTGATATCTCTCGTCTACCGTCGGAAGTTAGACAGGAGATCGAAGCAAGGCGCGTTAGTGGCGTGGAGATCAAGCACCTCCAGCAACACTATCAAGAGTCAAGCCATTCGTAAGTTTAACAAACATGAGGGCGTTGTTACCACATTGTCAAAATTACAAGACCAAGCGCTCTTGTATAGCCGTCAATTTCAAACAGCACGTCAAATCGGGTCACTTAGACTGCTATTTGGTTCTCTCGACAAATGTGAGGACCAGATCCAGATTAAAGCGCGATCATCAGCCTATAAGGCCAAGTTATCTACTGCGGCTGTCATTCATGCATTCCACAATTGGAACTTATCAGTACGAGTGCAAGCGTTTCGGTGGAGGGCGGATTATATATCTGTAACACGAGCCCTCGACAGCTGGCGAAGACATTTCGTACAGGAAGAATGGAGGCAAAATATGTGTGCGGATCACCTGAAATCATACCGCGCGTCAAATCTTCTGTATACTTTACAACGATCAAGTAACGCCAACGCACAGCTATCGGTTATGAGCAATCGCGCCAGGTTATTCATTGTCACAACACAGACGTTACCCATCATGGACGCTGCTGTAGAAGCCCGAAGAATCCAGATGAAGGATATGGTTCGACAATATTTGATGATGAGATACACGGAAGTCTCTTCCTCTAGAAAAAAGCGAAAGTTCTATGAGGCTTTCGATCACTGGCGAACAATGGCCACTGAAGCCGCTTTTGAAAGCGAGTTTGCTGCTCTTTATAATACAAAATACTATTATGGTCAGCTTGATATCGCTTTAGAGAAATGGAAAAAGCGGGCGGAAGAAGACGTGCAGCTTCAGCTGGCCACCTACCAACATTATACGCAGGCGTTAATAGCGGCTTGGGGTGATATTGCTAAAGAGCATGATCAGGTGGATATACAGTCGCTGGAACTGTGGGCTACTCGCAGGCAACGGCAGTACCTCAAAGCGTGGTCTATATCGTCATTACAACGAAGCGGACAGGCCCATACCGCGACTAAAGTACAACAAAAGAGTTACAGCGAAAAACGAAACCGCACATTTCAACACTGGAGACAGGCCTGCATGGGCCCGGACTTTGATCGCGTAGAGCAAGGCCTGCGATTTACGCCGAACCGTGAACCTCAACCTGCCAGTGGCCGCCGTAGCGCTTGGCGGGCACTTTCTGTTCGCCGACATCTGTTAGCGGAAAGGCACAACAAACAGGACTCTGCGGCCAGGTCGATTGAAACACCGACGCGGTCGACTGGCGTGCCACTGAATATGTCCTTCCCCTTGTCAGCGAAGCCAATCGTTGCATGGCGGGGGACGGACGACGAATCGACTGCATCCAGCGACACCGAGGATATTGGAATGTTAAAATCCCCAAGTAAAACTCCTGCGACCATGCGGCGCGGAATTTTGTCATCTACCACTCCTCGAGGGCCTGTGCCCATGCATCTGAATATGAAAGCTACGCGGCCAGAGGGTTTTACTTCTCCTCATCGCTGGAGCACTGGTGACGCTGTATCAAAATCAAAGCCGGGTCTATCACAGGACGTCTCGAACGGACCACAGCCAACTCCAAGGCCTAACTTGAATAGGTCTGTCGCTTCTTTTGGGCGTTCTGTCCATACACCGGCCAAACCTACTGGGCGGTTAGTAGCAAGCGCCAAACCCTTCAAGAAGGCTGGATCACTAATTGCAGCCGAAGTTGAATAACTTGAAGTGACTACAGGGCGGGCTGGCTCTACAGGTTTACAATAGCGGACAAGCAAAACCAAGCTATATAAGTACGAATCGGATATATCGAGGCTTTAAATTTCACAATGATGAATTACATTGAGGGTGTTAGGCCTTATCATTGCGTTTTAAATGTTGTGAAACTAGAAGGCTTGATTAAGTGCCTAGAAGGGTGGCATTTATGGGATCTATACATTATGGGGAGCATTATTAGCGATCTAATGATATCCATGAGCAATAAATTTATACTCGTTCAACTCCTAAATCTAGCAACGCCAGTATTAGAATTTGTCTTGTTCATTTGTCAGTAAACAGGTACTTGCAAAGAGAGCTTGGTAAATATACATGTTTAGGGTGCCACAGACGGGTACTTGTGCTAAGTATACAATAAAATAGTCCGTCAATATAGCAAGCTAAACAACAGTGTATCCTTTTCTCTAAAAGAGTTTTATTTTTATCATGACTAAACCAAATCTGTTAAATAAATGAGTCGATTTTTTTTTTTTCTTTTTTTTCTTTCTTTTTTTTTTTTTTTTCTCTCTTCTTAAACTCTTCTCATTTTGGTTTTAAAAAATCAGATTATCTAAGTGGGCTAAAAAAATTCCAGTACTAAGGTACTACCTACTAGGTAGCTTAAAAATTATCCCTGCTGCACGTACTAGGTATTAATTACTAACGCGTCCTATCACAACGACGCGATTTGCTCTTCGCTACACATGCTAAGGAGAAAGCCTTCTTGCTATCTCACGCCTGTATCCTCTATTCGTTTGCTCCGTTGACCTTTGGCTTAAGGTCGACGTTTTAGAGTATGCAGCTTGAAAAGACTGCTGAATAGAAACAAGAAAAGTCGCCCCAAGTAACTATTACCTGGAGAGCTACGCTACGTCATGGAGCTGCTTCAACGGATTCGTAACATGTGGCAATTCGCCAACTTGTGTCAATGGATATACATTTTTGGTGAAGCTGTCGCAATTAACGTATCAATTGACATCGAAGTAAGTGAAGCGTTCTTTTATTGTATCTTCTTCGTAGCTGTATGCTGATACAGCGGTAGTATATCGAGGCAGAATGTCTCAAACCAAATTCACCAGGTCTCGACGATATTGCTTTAGCACTCTTGAAAACGGTCACCTCACATCGTGGTCTTACGTATGCATATTCCTTATTGCATTCTCTCTCTCCGGAGCCAATGTCCAACGGTTAACATCTAAACAAAGCCACGAAGCATTTGACAACCAAGCTCGAATGCAGTACGTTCTGAGGTCGCCAGAATCAAATCCGTTTGGTGACGAAAATGCCCCCAAAGCCTTTTCTGATCTCGACGTATTCACAAAGGTAAGCGCTACAGTTGAGCCGGCTCTCCCAATAATTCGCTAACGTCGACCGTCATATGACAGATCAAAGTAATGCAACAGTTTACCCAGTGGATCATGACCCGGCCGGAGCTACTTCGAGAGAAAATGAAAGAACAAAAAGATACAGAGCAAACATCATGGGTGCGCCCCACTTCCTCTCTATTCTCTACGCTGTCTAACTTAGTTTGTAGCGAATCGAGCCATATGGGTGGGATAGAGAAGATCGAATCTATTACGTCCTGGATGACAATCGAGTATATCGACTATCAGAAGCACCTCCAAGCCGTAAACCATCAAAGCCCAAGCCAAACCGTGGGTCCCGACGTCCAGGCAAAAGGCGACGCGTATCCGAATCGATCGACGACACAGCTTCCTCCTTCGAAGACTCGATAAAAGATGACCCTGAAGCTGATTTGGAAGATAATTATCTTGGAGGCATGGCTTGGGAATGTGTTGCTGTGACGCTTGCAGAAGTCCAGGGCCTCGTCAACAGTATGGCTTCATCCCGGGACGAAAACGAAAAAGTACTTCGACGACAGCTTCGAGACCATCTTCTGCCTATTCTGGAGAAACAAGAAGAAGATAGAATTCGTCGAGAGCTAAGACGCGAGAAGGAGTTGCAGGTACTTGCCAAGATGGCCAATGCCAAACGGTCAAGCAGAATTGCTATGAAGGCAGAGCAGCGACAGAAAGAAGAGCAGGAGAGATTAGAGACTGAACATCTCCGGGAAGCAGAAGCAATTCAGCGCCGCGAGGAGCGGAAACAGGAGAAAATCCAAAGAGAGCTCGAAATGAGGCTTGCGTCTAGAGAGGAACGTTTGAAAAAGAGAGAAGAACGTCGCACCACTCATGACGAGAATGACGCTCAGGTGTCTGTGGGCGATGGCGATGATACTGTAGTAGCAGCTGGAGTGTTTCTACAGCATCAAATTCAGGTCGGAGAAGGCTCAGGGGGTGTCAAAAACATGCAGGACGAAGAGGAGGGTTGGGTATTTGACTGCTCATGCGGCTTGTATGGGCAAGTGGATGATGGCAACCACAGCGTGGCATGCGAGAGCTGCAATGTATGGCAGCACAGCAAATGCTTGGGCATCAGCGAAGCCGCTGCTGATCATCCCGATTTTCATTTTGTCTGCGCCTCATGTCGTCAAAAAAGGGATCCTATTGCAGCGCTGAAAAGTCACATGGCACCTGAATCTACACTTAAACCTGAACCAGAACTTCGACCTGAACCTACACTGAGATCTGAACCTGCACCTGCACCTGCACTTGCACCTGAGGCTGAACCTGAAGGTAATGTTGGTCAAAATACTGCTTCTACCACTACTCTTATTACTCCTGCTTCTGCGGCTACTGCTGCTGCTATTGCTGCTGCTATTGCTTCCGCAACTGCCACCACTGCCGTCATTCCTACCACTACTTCCATTATCTAAATGGGGAGCTACGCAAGGCCAATACAGACTAGCACGTTTGAGGCATCGCTGAGGAAGCTTCATATCTCTAATTCCAGCAGCTTAACTTGTCAACGCTTTGTTTGGCATTCTATAAACGACCACGGAGATCTTATTGAGACGGCACAACGCTGTTTCCCTCGTCACGCACATGCGTACATCAGCTGCTAATGTCTCTCACTAGCCCCGATAATTGGAGTCCCTCCACTTGAGGATTGCTTCCATTCAAAATGGATTCTTGTTGATCTCACAAAGCATATAATCACCTGACGAACCTTCACCCAAAGAACCAGCTGACGAGTCTCAAAGCTACAAGACACTCAATCTCAAACCTTTGTTGATGCCGTTGTTCAAGTAATTACAAGTAAAATACTCTTGAAGATATTTTTAGAGGCACCTGTCCGTTTGCAATGGTTGAAAACAAATTAGCCGCTCAAAGGAAGCAGCTGGTTCCGATGAGGCTGCCTCGCCGACTTTTGGCAATTCCGTTGGACATCTACACAATACAAAGACATAGGTTGAACTGGAGCCTTCCAGCTACGGACCCATCTCGCTGGAGAGCGGCTAGCAGATGCCAATGTTTAGGAAGATACCAAGTACTTGCATGTCATAAATCCAAAAAAAATCATTGCTAGCAGCCGCATCTGCCGGTTTACCATAGCATGTATCCGCGCCGCCCCGTCTGGGGAAGGTGATGCTGAATCTTTCGCAACTCACGGTATAAATCGCATTCATCCAACAGCCCTTTAAGTCAAAGGTAGTTATAATCAATAGCAAAATATATACATTTATTTATCAAAACTCAGCTCTGAAAAAAACAGAAGCCTACAATGGATGGGGTCGTTCCTTTCAGCAAGAGATCCCCAAGCCGATGAGACGTGTCCGAGCAACCACATGAGGTGCACGACCAACAGTCATTAGCAGCGCACATTTTGAGCTGTTTCGGCGCTTCGGGATGGCTCTGCACATACCGTATGGCCATCATATTTACTGTTCTTATCCCCTCCATGATTCTTACTCAGTAGTTGCGCGTCCTTGCGTTCGCAGGCTATCTCTTTTCGGCGTCCGCGACAGAGTTCAGGCCCTGTGGTCCATTGCGCTGCGGTGCACGGAGTGGCCCATGATGAAGGAAATTAATGCCACTGGGTTCACAGTACCGCATGCGGCAGAAGCTTTGATAATTAATTATTTATTTGTTTGTGACCTTGTAAGTCATGCGTTTGGACGACGTCGTGGGAGATGGAATGAATATGTATAAGGGCAGCCCATCAAAGGATGCTGCTCTGGGACAAAGACAACAGTCCACCCTTTCTTGTTCATAAAGAACTGTGATCTCATTGCATATTTTCCTTCTGTTTTTCATTACAACAGAAGATTGAAGATAATTCATACATTTCGCTGGCCCTTATTCCTCAAAGCTTCGTCAGCGTTCTCTTGTGTCAAAGATTCAATAAATTTGGACCTAGGATACCCCAGAGTCTCTACTTCCATCAACTTTCAACATCAACATTATCTCAACGGAGTCCCTCATGGAGCGTAAAGGTCCCGCGATTCAGGGGACTACAGATTTCGGCTTGTCTGGCCATTCTACCACCATAACGTTGCATGGCCATCCCTACTCAAACCAAGTTCTCCTGCCGGTAAGCTCAGCCAATACATGTATCGAATCTACTTATCCAAAAATGCTAACAATCTCCAAGTCATCTTACACACAGCGACGTACAGTGTCTGATGCTCATTATAATATGATGGTAAGAAGCCAATGCAATGCTACTGACCTAGAACATTACTCGTTATACATGGAAGAAGCACTCGCTGATGGTAATTTTTAGGCCAACTCGCAGTATATGACTGAATCAGCGTACAATTTTTCTAGCATGGAAGATGCTCTCCATGCTCAACCGGCTGCTAGGAGTTTGAAAATCGCCGATTCTGAGCAAGAAGCGTATCGTCCAACCAAGGCACGAAAAACAGTAAGAAAGACGAAAATCTCAAAGCGCGGAGAGCATACCAAGTTTCTTAGCAGAGCACTCTCTGTGATATCGTCTGTGCCTCAAACTGTTGTGCTGAAGAACGCCGAATTGTTTGCTACCCGCGCGACCGAGGTACGGCTAGACGAAGCTGACAAGGCCGGGAAGATCAAGCGGCCTCTCAATGCATTCATGCTTTATCGCAAATTTTATCAAGACGTTGCCAAAACGTGCTGCACTAAGAACAACCATCAACAGGTTTCGACCGTTTGTGGGGATTCTTGGAAGAACCTCGAGTCCTCACAACTTGTTCGTGAGTTTACTCGTCTGGCGGCAGAGGAGAGAAAAAGGCACGTAGAGGCCTTTCCCTCATACAAGTATGATCCTCTGCATTCAAAGAAGAGGGACGATAAAGACTCGATGCTGTCCTTGCCACTGGACAAGGGCGATTTTGAGCACAGCGGTGATCGAGCTCTGCCCGAGGACAATAAAGTGAAGCGGAAAAAAAAGGATTTATCTGAACACCATGGGTCCTTACAGCTGGGCAATGAGATGTACCCACCCACTTTCGACGACCAGCAGGTCTTCATGGCTCGGCCCTATCCCCCCCAAGCTTACTGGACTCCTGCTCTACAAGTCCAGCCTGCTCCATACTATACGGGGAACTATGTAGATCATGATCAATTCCAAGGATTGCATGTTTGGTCCAGCGAAGATTCTTTGCACGGTGGAAATGCACAGCCTCTCATCACTGGTCTGCAGGGAGTCCCAATGGAGCGTGGTTTGAGTGTTCAGAAGATTTGCGTCGACCCCAAGCTTTTTTACTGTCCGCCCAGTTCGAAGTATGATTTGCCCAACAGCAGCTCGAGTGCAGCACAGGAGCAGTGGAATCAGGGAGGACCTTCTGAGGCATCACACACAGATCCAGTGATCCCTGGTGTGGATGTAAGGGGTTCTTATGATGCATATCTCAAAGGAACTGACAGTGACTGGAAAGTGGAACATCTAGAAGAGCCTAGTCAGTTTGACGACTGGATGTCTCAGGTTGAAGGGGGAATTTGAAGGAGGGGAGAAAGACGGCGTTTTTGTAAATGTTTGTATAACTAGGCAATTGGCGTTGGAACATACACTGGCTATTTTATGTTTATTTTGGCTCTTAGACTACTTGTTGCAAATAGAAATGAATACACCATACCGCAGTTCAAACTTCCAAAGCTCGTCAGCAGCAGTACCAAGTCACATAATATACTAGCCCTAGAGGTGAATATATGATAAGGAGAAAAGAAAAAAAAGAAACAAAGGGAAAAAAAAAAAAAGATAAAGAAAAGGAGAGAACACTAGTGCTGGCAGCTATACCAAGCCGCTATGATTTGTGTTGAGGTGTAGGTTATGCTATCCAGACATCGACGGTTCCCAAGTGAGTGTTCACATCTGTCTGTTGGTAGAGGCATTAGGCCTTACTAGATGGCCTATTACCACCCAAGGTAGACGCTAGCGCTAGTGTCAATAGTACTTTGATTCCATAGCAGATCAGGCTAATACTACTAGTATGTAATATCTGCTACAGAAGTATAGCTCCTCTTAGCAGTATTGCCCTAGTACTCCATGGATGCTTGGCGAATTGAAGGGGGGGAAAAGAGAGATTTAGGATTGGCGCAAGTTAAACCTGCGCGGAAACCATACAGCAATCTATTTGCATTCCTGGGAAATGTTATATACGGTTCTCCTTAAATGGGTACATACTACATATTTAAAGTGACTAAGCGAGCCGAAATGCCTAATAGCGCCCGAAGCTCGGGCGGTTGTCACTGGATCAGGCCTAGAAACTCAGCAGAGTGGACCCCTAATATACGTGCAGAGCTGGAACCTGTCTACGGGGGGCTTCTCCGTATTCTTGAACTCGCTATCGCTGCCGCAGCCACAGAGCATGGAGTACACTCGCTAGCACGGCTTAGTAGGGACTGGCTCGGTTTTCGTCACTCACTGCAGCCCTCCTCTCTAGACTCTCCAGCCCGAAACCTTGACTCCACGCAACGAGGTGCATTCCACCGCGTCGGATTAATACCCGCATTTCGAGCGTCGAGCTGTGTTTAACGGAACAACAAAGGCGAAATGGGCTTCTTGGGGATATACCGGGCCATCTACGACTACACTCCCAAGGAGGATGCCGAGCTCGCCATCACGACCGGCGACTTGCTGTACATCCTCGAGCAGAACGACGACGATGGCTGGTGGAAAGCCAAGAAGAAGGCCGGCACAGACGACGAAGATGAGCCCACCGGCTTGGTCCCAAACAACTACGTTGAGAAGGTAAAGTCCATCCTCATCGCAAGGCGCTCCCCGTCCCCCGAGCTCCCGGCCTCATGCCGACCCTTTACGTCAGCCCCCCAACAAGACCATATGTGAAGCTGCCCGGCCGACTTCTGCGGATGTGCGACATCAAATTGGGTTGCGTACGGCAGGCTAACGTTCGTGTCCATCAATCAGGCAGCGACAGTAGGCCACGCGCGTGCCATCTACGAATATACCCGCCAAACCGATGAGGAGCTCTCCTTCCCCGAAGATGCCGTGTTAGAAGTCTTCGACACCAACGACGAGGACTGGATCCTCGCCGGTCTGGATGGCGAGTATGGCTTTGTTCCGGCCAATTACATCGAGCTGCAAGCTGCCGCTCCTGCAAGCGCGCCAGCGCCGCCAGCAGCTCCGGTGCTGCCAAGACGGCCGCCCTCCCAAAGCATCGCTGCTGCTCCTGAAGATGATTCAACGCCGTCTGACGAGGCGCCAGTTGCCAATCCGGCAGCCGCTCTCGCCAGCGTCATCCAGAACCGGCAATCTGTCAGGGAACCTCCGACTTTGCGTTTTAAAGAGCCAGAAGCATCAGATGAAGAGTCTATCAAGTCTCCTGCCTTACCCACGCGACCGCGACCGCAGTCTCAAGCATATTCACCACCCGCAGAATATACGCCCAGACCTGAGCGAGAGCAAACGACTGAATCTCAGCCCAAGGGGCACCTTATCCCTGGTGGATTTCACTTATACAATATCAACGAGATGGTCTCAGTCATGGGCAAGAAGAAGAAGATGCCAACAACTCTGGGCATAAATCTTTTGACTGGCACCATCTTGATCGCACCCGAGAGAGCTCAGGACGACCCTCCCCAAGAATGGACCGCCGAGAAGATGACCCATTACTCCCGTGAGGGAAAGCACGTCTTCATGGAGCTTGTTCGCCCCAGCAAAAGCATTGATTTCCACGCCGGAGCTAAAGACACCGCAGAAGAAATTGTGGCTTCTCTTGGAGAGCTTGCAGGTGCTGCACGAGCAGAGGGGCTGAGAGAAGTAATCGCGGCTGGGTCTCAAAAGCGACAGAGAAAAGGAACGGTTCTCTATGATTTCATGGCGCAGGGCGAGGACGAAGTCACCGTTGCTGCGGGCGATGAGGTGGCTATTATTGACGATACAAGGAGCGAGGACTGGTGGCAAGTTCGCCGCCTCAGGAACGGCAAGGAAGGCGTTGTGCCCAGCAGCTATGTCGAATTCTCAGGTACTATTACGCCGCCACCCGAGGGTCAAGCAACATCAAGGGCCAGATCAACTGTGGAACAGAATCGCATGGAGGAGATGAGACTCACCAAAGAAGCAATCAAGGCTAGCAAGGAGCCTCAGCAGGTAGGCCTGGAGATGCATTTGCCTAAACGAGGCAGCAGCCTCATAACTCCGGATAATGGTAACATTTTGGGACAACAGCGGAATCGACGCGAGAATGGACGTTCGGATAGTGGTAGCAATTCGGCGGGTAAGACAAGTGAGTTCTCTCTTCTCCCAATTATGCTAGTTACACTTTATAGCCAAAAGACCTCGTGCAGCTGACCTTTGGATTGCAGAACCCGACGTAACCAAAGTGCGGACATGGACGGATCGATCAAAGTCATTCAGCGTCGAGGCGCAGTTCCTTGGACTCAAAGATGGCAAGCTACACCTCCACAAGATGAATGGTGTGAAAATTGCTGTACCCATAGCAAAAATGTCACACGGGGATCTCGAATATGTTGAGAATCTCACTGGTATCTCTTTGGATGACGAGAGACCACTGGCCGATGTCAAGCGATCGAAGCCCCCGGAGCAAAAGAAGGCTTCCGCTGTTGGAGCGTCCATTGACAAGAAGCCAGAGTACGACTGGTTCCAGTTTTTCTTGTCTTGCGACGTGGCTGTGGGCCTTTGTGAACGCTATGCTCAGGCATTCACGAGAGACTCGATGGATGAGAGCGTGCTGCCGGATGTCGATGCCAGTGTTCTACGGAACCTAGGACTACGAGAAGGAGATATCATTAAAGTCATGCGTACTCTAGACGCCAAGTTCGGCCGCAGTAAAGCCAACGGCGATGGCGATGGCGGTCTCTTCTCAGGCCCAGGGGGCGCTCTGCGGAATAACACAAGGAAGGGTCGGCCTGCCCCTGCTGTGCAAACTGGCGATGTGGTTGATGCGGCAGTTTTCTCGACTAATAAGGAAGCGTCAAGCTCTGGCGAGACTGCGGCCAAACCGGCATCTCCTGCAAGCCCGGCAAAATCACCCAAGCGTCCGACGGCAGGATTTGACGACGACGCCTGGGATGTGAAGCCAACGAAGCAGGAGCAGCAGCAGCAAACACAGCCGCAGCCCTCGCCGCCGGCAGACACTCCCGCTGCCAACCCAACGCCAGCGGCAGCTCCAGCTCCAGCGCCTGCTCCTGTGCCTACACCTGCAGCGCTCACTGGATCTCTGAAGGAGCTCTCTCTATTGTCAGCGCCACTAGAACCTAGCAAGATTGAGCCTTCAGCCCAGCCTCCTGCTGCCAATTTTGGTGGCGAGGAACAGCAAGCGGCAGCAGCAGCACCACCCGCGCAACAACAGCAACAGCTGCTGGGAGCAAGCCCATCCTTCTTCCAAACAGTCCCACAACCAAACCAAGTTGTTTCGGCTCAACTCCCTCAGCTCACTGGAGTTCACATCTCTCCAAAGTCTCTAGGAAGACAGCGACCCATCCCGCCATCAATCTCGCCGCCAGTTCAGGGCTCACTCGTCGTGCCGCCGCCACCGCAACGACCTCTCTCCGCTCCGCAGTCTACCCTCCCTCAAGGCATGTTTGCCGCTCCCACACTCCTCCCCCAAGTCACTGGTCTCGTCCAGGGCCAGGTCGCGCCACCAGGACAAAGCCTGAACGACCTTACTCAAGCTCGGTTCCAACAGCAGTATAATGCGCAGATCCAAAGCTTGCAGCCGCAGTTTACGGGATATCCTGGGCCTCAGCCTCAGGGCCTGCAGCAATTTCCCCAGGGTGCTCCTGGACAGTTTATACAGCCCCAGTTTACTGGCGCGCCTGGATATGTTGACCCAAGCCGAATAAGCCAGTACGGGGCCCTTCAGCCCCAGCCTACCGGCTTCCAACCTGGCTTAGCACAGTCTCCCTTTGGCTCCGGCAGCATTAACAACTATCTGCCACCAGCTCTACAGCCTCAACCGACCGGATTCCAGAGCATGCAGCCGCTGCAGCCAACAGGAGGAGCGGATGGATTGAAACCATTGCAGCCGCTTGTACCGCAGAAGACGGGGCCTCCTCCGCCAGTTCGTTTCGGTGTGACTCCCGAGACGAAGAAGCTGGCGCCGCAGGCAACCGGCCGACGGGCCAACCTGGCCCAAGCAAGTAAGTTGTTTTCTCCCCAAGCTCTACTACTGCCTTTACTGACAATATCGCTCGGTAGCTCCTGAAAACCCGTTCGGTTTCTAGACGGAAGACGGAGGTTTCTATACTGCGACTTGTTATATATAGCTAATTACATAGTCTGATTTAACACAAGAAGACTACCTGCTTAAATCTAGCCCTTATAATGAGTAGAAAGCTAGAAATTTTTACTTTAAAATCTTATGTAATTATAATATGAATATATATTGATAGAAGTTTTGTCAACTTGGCTACCTACATACATTAGTAGTAATTTGCCAGCTTTCCGGTGCACTGGGTTCCTAATACTACCTAATGGAAGCACCAGCCCACCTGAGGGAATGCGCTAATCTGTCTGCTGGAGGGGCCGCTGCCCACGCTCCAGGTACTGCCCCCTGCTGGCTGCTCTGCTCCAATTACCCGACCTGACCATGTGCTTTATGCACTACGTGGTTGCTGCTCCATGCGTTGGATCTCCTGCCCAGGCAAGCCAAATACTTGGATATACACCGTCCGATCTGTGCCTCTCTCTCTCTATCCGAGCTTTCCATCTCATCAGTCAATGCGCGTTTAATCTCAATTGGCCTCCCTCATTTCCGCCATGGCAGAAGCTTTGCAAGATTTGCTGGGCAACGGGCAGAATGTCGATGCTGCAACCTCGGATTATATCTCGTACCTGGCGGGACAGCCCGTCGATGCCCTGCGGTCTTCAGAGCGCCAGCTTCTCTCACAGGCCTCCAACTCGACTCTGCTCTCAATACAAGGCTTGTCCAAGAAGTCCTACAAGGCGGTCGTCAGCTCGGCCGAGAGCCATGCGTCTCTACGGGATTCGGTGCCGGCTCTGTCGACCAACGTGCTGCAGCTGAGTCGGCTCATCTCCAGCCTGGATTCGCAGGTCGAGCAGTTTTCCACCAGCGTTAGCAAGGCTGGTGATAGCAAGCTTATTGCGCGCCGGAAGCAGGTGCTGAAGCTGCTGGAGAACGCCGACCGCTTGACGGATCTCATGCAGGTCCCTACTCTGTTGTCGTCCACGGCCAATATCTCACCCCTTGGCTTCTCATCTACGCTCGACCTGTATGGCCACATCCAGCGCCTCGGAGCCCTGTATCCGGACTCACAGCTGGTCCAACATGTGCTGAGCGAGTCTGAGGTTTCCATCCTGCGACTTGCCACGGATCTCATCAACACGCTGAAGGCGCCAAACTTGAAGCTGGCGGCTACACTGAGAACGGTAGGGTGGCTGAAGCGAGCCATTCCAGACCTCATATCTTCGGCGCCGGCAGAAGATATGATTCCCGCTGTCTTTTTAATCTGCCGGTTCATCACGTTGACTGCTACTCTCGACGCATTGGAGCCTCTCCGTCGACTGGCCGAGGACGAGCGGTTGAACCAGGAGAAGACGCCGCAGTCGCGATCCAGTGGCCAGCACACAGAACGGTTTCTGAAACGCTTCATTGAGGTGTTTCGAGAGCACAGCTTTGGCATTGTCTCCATGTCGAAGAGCGTAGACACCAACCTGGGCAACGCATCCCCCGATGACCTCGATCTGCTTCATCCTCTGCCGTCTGCGCTGTCTACATTCCCAATCCACCTGGTCAACATCCTCCTCGAGCCAATCCGCGTCTATCTCCCCGCTGTCAAGGACAAGGTTGCCCGCGAAAGCATTCTTACACAGGTGCTCTACTGCGCCGGCAGCCTGGGCAGACTAGGGGCCGACTTTGGCATGCTGTTAGCCATGGCTGGAGTTAGCGAGTGGGTGGATTTGGTCAAGCGCCACAGACTTCTCGCCGGGCGGCTGGAGTCAGTCATCGGAGATTATCGGTAAAACACCACACACAAAGGCGTCCAGGCACTTTTTAGCCACTGTGCGCAGATGCGTCATCGCAAACCTTGGGCTGCATGCATTGAGCTACCAAACCTTAACCAACCTCTCCTCCATCTACCTACCTGAACCCGTATATAATAGCACTAATATCTTACCGTCGCGCTATCGATTCGTACAACCACGCACACTGAAGGACTTTTTTTTTTTTTTTTTGTTTGTTTATATATCCATATGAGGGCTTTCTTTGTGATTGGTGTTATCGCAGTGCAGCAAAGCTCAGCTACATCATATCTGCTCCGTTGCAGGAGTCAGACTCAGATATACTACTAATTATCATGGGCACAACGACAACAACATCATCATCAGCAAATGCAAAATCAGCTATGGCAGGTGCGCGTCTCACAATGGCACGTTCTATGGAAAATTCTCATCCCAGCTCCTAGTGCAACACTTTCTCTCTGGCCTTGGGTCTGGAGTAGCTTCGGCCGTGCTGCTACAGCCGCTGGATCTCTTGAAGACGCGGACTCAGCAATCCGGTCGTCTCTCACTGCTGGGCTCTTGGAAGGAAGTGACACAGTCGCCACACCCGATCCGGGCGCTATGGAGGGGAACTGTGCCGTCGTCTCTACGCACGGGCATAGGATCCGCCATCTACTTCTCATCGCTGCATAGCATCCGCGAGTTCATCCAGAGGTCAAATGCACTCAACCAACGGATCCATACCCACAGCACCTCGTCGTCGTCGCTGCCGAAGCTGACCAATACGGCCAACGTGGTGGCTGGCGCTGTGGCACGGACATGGGCAGGCTTTGTCCTGATGCCCTTGACCGTCATCAAGGTCCGGTTTGAGTCAAGTCTTTATTCCTACCCATCCATGTGGGCCGCCGTGAAAGATATCCATCACCAGGCAGGCATCCGGGGCTTCTTCTCGGGCTTTGGCGCAACCGCAATCCGGGATGCCCCCTATGCGGGCATGTACGTATCCATTTACGAGATGCTGAAAAGAAGACTGGGGTCCTTCGTTTCTCAAGATGCCATGACACCCTCCATGGCCAGCTCTGTCAACTTTGCTTCAGCCATCTCGGCGGGCGCAATCTGCTCAGCCATATCAAACCCAATTGATGTCTGCAAGACTCGGATTCAGCTACAACCGGACCAGTACCGGAATTTGCTTCACGCTGGCTACAGGATGGTAACTGAAGAAGGCCTCCATTCGTTGTGGCGTGGGCTAGTCCTCCGGATGAGCCGTAAGGCATTGAGCTCTGCGCTTTCATGGACGATATATGAGGAACTTATCCGTAGATATGCTGGCAGCTACGGTGCAAGGAGTAGTCTCAAGTCAATGTAATTTTTTTTTTTAGTTTATTTTGCGAAAGAAAGCTCATATTCGGAGTACAGAGAAAGAAGGAAAGAATAGGAGATGTTGCATAAGGGCCATAAGATTAACAAAATTTTCCACTCTACCATTTAGGAAACACAAGCCTCAAAACCAATCAATAGCAGTAATACTAACTACATACATAGATACTCGGCCTGAAAAAAAAAAAAAACATTTTTGCAATAAACATGGTCTCATAATAAATCATTCATTAGTCTAGGACGGGCGAGCTCCTGCCAAATACATAAGCAGCGGTCCCGGAGACTTGCTCCTCTTGCGGTCGTGCTTGGACTTCTTGCGGACAATCTCAAGCTCCGTGCTTCGGCTTCTGTGGTGGGAATGAGAGGAGTGCCTGTCTTCAACCATCAAGGTGGTCTTGGTCCGCCTCTCTCGAACTTGCTTGGTATGTTCCCAGAACTGGTCCTGCTCCCATTCGGGGACCCAACGCTTGACTAGGACATACTCGGGATCCTATTTAAATTAGAAACATGTTAGTTAGCCGGGGTTCGATATCAAACAATTCCGGGAGAAGGCGGAGGAAGGCTACTAGAGCCAACTTACAGCGTCAAACTCAAAATCAATGTTAAAAGTCCGCAGTGTCTCAATCGACAGGTACCTGCGTGCCATTCGCGTGTACGTATGGCGCTCCATATGAAGCTCTGGAGCTGGGAGAGCAGGCACCATCGGGAGGTGGGCTGGAGGGTGGGCTGGAGGGAGAGCCGGAGCCGGAGCCGGAGCCGGAGCCTTTTGCACCTTCTTTTGGCTGAGGATAGCCTCGATGGCGTGTTCATCAAGGCCCGACTTGACGAGATCGTCGTGCAGGCGGCGTTTATACTCCTTGTCGTTTTGCTCCCTCATCTTTTGCTCATGAGCAATGCGGTCGGCCTCGGCCTTCTTATATTTCTCAACAGCGTCGTGGGCCAAGGCGTCACGCCGCCGCTTCTCCTCAGCCGCTTCCTCCTCCTCCTTGAGGCGCTTCAGTTCAAGCTCCTTCTTTATACGCTTCTCCAGCTCTGCCTCTGCGTCGCGCTTCTTGATGCCTTCGAGCGTAAGCTGGGCATGGCGAAGCTCAGCCTCGTCACGATATTCTTTATCCCGCTTTCGCTTCTCCTCGGCGGCCGCTTCTGCTTCTTTATGTCGCTTAAACTCAAGCTCCTTCTGCTTAAACTCAAACTCCATCTTTAGGCGCTTTTGTTGCTCTTCCTCTGCCTCGCGATCTTTATGTCGCTTAAACTCGAGTTCTTTCTGCTTAAACTCAATCTCCATCTTGATACGCTTCTCTGCCTCTTCCTCTGCCTCACGCTTCTTAATTACTTCAAGCTGGCGCTGTGTCAGGCGGAGCTCTGCCTCCTCACGATATTCCTTCTCGCGACGTCGGTCCTCCTTTTCACGATCCTGATTGAGGCGCATAAGCTCAAGGTCGCGGCGTGCTTGCTCCGCTTCCCACTCATCTCGAGTCATGCGTCCAGTACGAGGCCCGTGTGATGAGCGAGAGGATGACCGGGACCGAGATCGAGATCGGGACCTGGAGGAGCGGCGATAGACCACTGGAACTGCAGCGGGCCTGCGACTGCGACGGTAAATGTCATCGCCGTCCTCGTCTGAGTCGTGCTCGTTGTAGATGCGGTTGTTGATGATGATGGGAGCTGGGGCTGGCGCAGGAGGAGGAGGAGGCACCGGCGCTCCTACGACTACGCGGCTGTTGCGAGGGCTCTCGCGAAAATCACGAGGAGGCGATCGGGTGCGCGAGTGCGATCTGGCGGCGACGACGGTGGTGCGGTGTTCGGGGCCAAGATAGGTGGGCGTAGAGCCGTACTCGTACTGCGCTCCCCGCACCGGCGGGCTATGGACGTAGCGCACAGCGGGCGGGGAGCGGTCGTGACGAGCGACGCGGACGCTGATGTCGTCCTCGGAGTCGTAGAGGCTGCTCATGGCTGCGAACGAGGACAGCGGCAGCTCTGAAGGAGAGAAAACAAAAAATTCGCTTGTTTGCTCGCTCGCTCGCCCGCTCAAGCAACGAAAAGCACAAGCAGACGCAAACGCAGAGCGAAAGGTGGGGGGTCAAAGGACAGGCTGAAATGGCGAGGTTACATACCGTAGCCAAGCGAGTCCAGCTGCCAGCCGGTATTTATACCCCATGCGGCTCAGCTCTGCTCCACAGGGTGCCAAACAGCAGCTCCAAGCAGGTGCAGGTACCGCTCGGCGCATGTTGCATGTGTCTTGAGATTAGTCGTAGCACGCAGTAGTGGTGGCTCTCTTTGTTCGTGCTGCAGCAGCCGGAATAGCTAGCGCTTAGCGGTTGGCAGTGATAGCTGGGAGCGGGGGGAAGCTAAACCGGGCACGGGATGATGTGACGAATGACGATGCAACACACCCATTTCTCGTTTGGGACGCAATCGATCTTGGGATCCTCATGGCCCCGAAAACTGAGAGCAGTGGCGTGGGCAGTTGGGGGAGTGAGGGTGAGCTGTTTGGTGTCGTTCGGGAGAGAAGGAAACAGACGAAAGAGAGCCTTTCCAGCTGCCATAGTCTGTCTAACTAACCTACTTGGCCGATTAGTATCTACTAGACCTAGTAGGTAGATGCCCCAGGCACTCGCTTGTTGGCCAGTACGTACCTAGTCTTATACGCTCTAAAGCCATCGTTTGAAGAAGCGCTGTTCATGCACAGCGCTAGGCCATCTCCGGGCTAGGCCTTGCTTTTAATGCATGGCAATCCCCTCCCCTAGCGCAGCAGTAGAAAAAAAAAAGTCCCCTGTGGCAGATGACCCGGCCCGCCCATAAGGCTACCCAAACTCTCTCTCGACTCATACAGTCTCAACCTTCCTGCGCAGTGTCTAGACCGAAGCGCCCCAGTCCCAAGAACCATCATCCTCGACAAGGGAAAGAAACCCAAAATAGAAGAAGAAGAAAGAGAACACCATTATAAACAAGCGCCCATGACTGCTCAGTTTGCTTCCCATGGCCGCGGCGGCGCGGGCAACATGGCCGACGCAGCGCATTCGCCCTCCATCAAGGCCTCCGATCTCGAGACGCCGGTGCTGAAAACAGCCGTTGTGACCACAGGCCGAGGCGGCACTGGCAACATGACCAAGAACAACGACCCTCACGAAACCCGTCTTCGCCAAGATGTCAAGGCGTAAGTTGATGATTTTCTAGCATAGCGCAAAGACGGATATTTTTTTTTTTTTTTTTTGGTTTTTCTCGTCTTTCGCATCATCCCTTCCCCTCAGGTCATCACCCTTCTCTAATTTACCCATCCCCAAAACCCGCCCTCGTCTCTCTTGTTAAAGCCCCTATCGCTGGCATATGCGAAAATGTCCAGGATCGATATACAATTTCTAACAAAATGCGCGTTTGTACAGTGTGCCCCGACGACTTAGCGCGGGAGCCCAGTACGCTGGGCGTGGCGGCGCTGGCAACGTATTCAAAGGCGAGGATGAACTCGAACAACTGGCGCGTAACCGAAGCGTCGAACAAGCCATCGACGAAACCCCAGAGGATGCTGCCAAGGATGCTGTCAAGGAAGCTTCCGAGAAAACTTCAGAGAAGACTTCAGAGAGGACAGACAAAATTGAAAAGGTCGAGCCAGCCGCAACAATAAAGAAATGGCTATTCGGCAAGAGGCCATGACAGCGCCCATCTCCTCTGGTTTTAACTGTTACTCCATTTCTTTCATCTTCTTCTGTCTTTTCTCTTCTCCACTGCTTTACATCTCCGCCCTTTTATAGAAAGTATTTGGTTCATGGTGTTGGGAATTCTTGGGGCGCATTTGTTGACTGTTAATATTCTGGCACGGAGTCTTCTCGGTGGTATAACGGTATTCAAAATGCGTTGTGCTTGTGGGCATTAATTGGGAAACATCATCTGGAGCCACAAGGGCGTTCGATCAACGGAGCGATTCTGGTTTTTTTATATCCTGGCTTGCAATATAACGTGGCTTATCATTACAATATACTACTTGGTTCTGTCGCTGAGTGGAGAGCCTGTTACATGTGTTCTATGATGTTTTATTGTATTTCCTTGGTCGACTTTTCAAGGTTTTGTCAGTCGGTGAATTTCCTCAAAGAAGAACTTCAGGCTATCCGGGTTTACACCTGGCGTAATACCTATAGACACAATTTATTCAGTAAACGGAAAACATGTATCATATGGTGGGTACATCTCTTACCATGTCCCAAGTTTGCAATCCAGCCTTTCTTTTCGCCAGACCAGAAACCCTTGACCATCGTCTCAACAGCCTCGGTGATGGCCGCCTTTGTGCCATACAGGACTCCGGGGTCGGCGTTGCCTTGGAAAACAATATTTCGGTCTCCTCGAATCCGCACGGCTTCGGTAGGATCCTGCAGCCAGTCCATGCCGACAACGTTGTAGCCCAGATTGCACGCTGAGTCGAGAGCGAACCAAGCGCCCTTGGGGAACACCGTCATGGGTACTTTTTCAAGTCCTAGCTCTTGCAGCTTCAGGGGAAGCTTCTGAGCAATGTGAGCGAGGTAGGGCTCAGAGAACTGCTTGAACGAAGCAGGACCCAACTCTCCAGCCCATGAGTCGAACACCATAACCAACTGGATGAGATAAATCATTAGCTACCCAAGACATAGCATGAGATGGCGAAGTGGCGCAGAACATCATGAAAGAGAGAAAGCGGATTGGACAATGTGAAAGCCATACCTGAGCTCCAGCCTTTACCTGGTGTGCCAGATGGTCCACACAGACGTCGGCGATCTTAGCCAATAGTTTCTTCGATTCCTCTGGGTACTTGTAAATCCAAGTCTTGACCTGAGCGAACAGCTTCGTGCCGCCTCCCTCAACCATGTAGCAGAAAAGCGTCCAAGGAGCACCACAGAATCCAATCAGCGGCACTCTGCCGGCCAGCTTCTTCCTCGTAAGGGTAATCGCCTTGTAGACGTAGTCGAGCTCGGCGGCCACATCGACCTTGCCGTTGAGAACCTTCTCGTACTGCCCGTCCAACGGGTTCTGGAGCGGGTTAGGGAAGTGAGGCCCCTTCTTGTCCAGCATCTCGACCTGCATGCCCATGGCCTGGGGAATGACGAGGATGTCGGAGAAGATGATGGCGGCGTCCAGAAGGCCCTCGAATCGCTCAACCGGCTGCAGCGTCAAGGTGGAGGCGACCTCGGCGTCTCGGCAGCATTCGAAAAAGTCGCGGGAGCCTTTGGCTTCATGATACTCCGGCAGGTAGCGGCCAGCTAAAAGACTTTTGTCAGACAGGTTGTTCCTTGTTATAATGCTTCCTTCTGCAATTTCCTCCTTTGTGAAAGAAGCACTCGTCAGCCAAAACTCACCTTGGCGCATCACCCACATGGGAGGTCGTTCCACGACCTGGCCTATCCATGGGCGCACATATACGCATAAGCACAACTCAATTCGCGGACAGCGCTAGACGAATGGCAATAAACCCACCCCGTGCCGCTCGCAGCAGCAGGTCGTTCTTCAATGGCTCGAAAGAGTGCTCGGACATCTTTGCGGGAGAAAAGGGAATGAAATGTGCAAAATTATTGTAGGAGCCCAGGCTGTCAGCGAGCCGAGCAGCCATATAAAAGCAAAGCACAAGCTCGAAACCCCACCATCCAATTGACCGTCATGCCGAGTTCCTGCCCCTCCTCGTATGTACAAAGTACGTACCTCTGTTGGAATTTGGAATACGCTTTCCGCACTTTATTTTCGGATGCGATCGGCCCGCGTTCCCTGCTCTTGCGCGCTACTTCACCCCAAGCTGTCACCAAGCTGTCACCAAGCTGTCTTATCAGTGCTGTATCATACACGCATGAGTGCGCCGAATCCATCGTCGTAACAATGTCGTCGGAACAAGAGCTTCAGATCAATCCTGTTGTTCAGGACTCAGTCGTCCATAACAGCAAGGTGCGCCAAACTAACTCCCTCTCGCGCCACGAGTGAGGGTTTCCGCCATCCAACCATGTTCTAACCTGACCTCCGCGATGCAGGTCCTCACCAATCTCCACAGCCTGACAGCGTCTCTCTTTGGCGTTAGCGCTGGAATTCTTGGCCTCGAGTCCTATTACGGCTTCTTATTCTACATCGTCTTCTCATTAATAACAACCATCCTGTTTTACACCTTCCAGCTGGCGCCGGGCTCTCTGGCAGAGGGGCGCAGCGTCGTCGACACCAGTCGATATTACAAAGGCGCCCTTGATCTCTGGACAGGCGGCATAACTAATGGGTTGCCCGGATTCATTCTTACATGGACTTTGTTCTACGGATTAGTGAGAGCTTGAGAAAGGGAAAGGAAAGGGAAAAGATAGCCAGCGAACTTTTAATTAAGTGCAGACGTGCGATTGCGATATCTGTTCGAACAATAATTTATTTCAATGCATATATTAACGACCCAATGATTTCTTAACGCTCTCCAAAACGCCTTCTCACAACACAAACGCCTACTTATATACAGCTATAGACACGCCTTTTCAGGTCAACACATGACGGCTGTAATCTTTCCAACAAACCCCTGCAAACCTGATCCATCATGGCTACCATTTCCCATGATTATCACTGATGACCCTAACTCAGCCCACTTTCGGCTGTGCACTAACTCTACAGTCACTTTTGTTACTGTATCTCCCAAAGAGGCTTCTGCAGTTTCTGCTTTGTGTTCTGCGTCAAGTGGCCCAAGTGTCTCGCCTGCTTCGCCTCGATGTTGAATAGAAACGTCAAGAATCCGAGCAGCAGTTCTGACACAGGCAAAAAGGACATTGACCAATGTCCCCGAAGGCGGGAATTGAGCAATGTCTTCGTCAAACACCGCAGTGAACCCACGGGAAGCGTGGAGTGACGCTTCACTATCCAGCATGTCCATAGACGACGTGGTGATAACCATGCCCCTTCGAATCTGAGGAGTGTCTGGTAGGACGGTGAGATCACTGTGACTTGTCTCGAAGACAAGCCCAATCGATCCAACCTGGCCGGCTTCTAATGTGCCCACAGGCAACCGAAGGTTGCGAATACTCACAATGCGTGCTTTCTGCCACTCATCTGTATTCGTTGAGGGGGATGCTGAGCCATCGATCTTGTTCCCATTGGCATGTGCAGCTGGAATTGCGCGCAGTGCTGGTGATCCACGACCCTCAGGCGATGATTGATATTCAGATCCAGAACCACGATCAAGCGCAAGGCCTGACGAAAATGGTCCTACAGCAATGGTTTGCCCTATAGAGAAGCTGCCAAGACGGACATGGCCGGACACAATAACTCCGTCTAGATTCGCTAGTGAATCATCAAACGATCTTGGTAAACTGAAAGTGTCATCAATATGGAAAAGATTTCTCGGCTGCTCTAGCTGAGGGCTTGCTTCTTTGGAACCTTGTGGCGTGGGTGCTGGAGGTAGAGGCAGGCTTGCGAGTAGGGCATGGACAAGGCCAATACCCACCCCTTTCAAAACGCTCGTAAACACAATAGGAACGTGCTTCAGCAGATCTCCGTGCTCGGATATGGTTCCAACAAAGCTCTGCACCTTGTCCCAGTCGGTCTGTGGAATTTCTGACAGCTGGTCTCGTGGCTGTTGGTCAGGCTGCAGAAGTTTCGGTATGCGGTCCGCATCCCTTATAGCACCAAGGATCTTGGTCATGGTCTTCTGCAGGCTCACTTTGGATGCGAGATCCAACTTGGTAATGACAATTGCCAATGGAACGTCAAGCTTGAGCGAGAGGTCCAAATGCGCCTTAACCAAGTCAGTATCCCCTGAGTCTGGCGCCAGTGCCGTCACGTCATGCGCTCGAGACGTCATTTCAGCATCGTCAGCAGCAATGCAAAGGACCATCCAATGGGGTGCCCAGTTCATGAGTCCGCGAAACACTGTATGTCGATACCTCGGGTGACCACCAGAGTCAGACATAAACACAAGGCGGCCATTGTTGGAATAGTCGTGAATGTCAAGCCATGATTCGATATTGCGATGGGAAAAGCTGAAAATGAGTCTTTCCTTGTATCCAATGAGCTCCTGTGCAATGGAGCTGGTCATTCCGGATGCCATTTCGTGACGGTGTTTCAGTAGGCTCAGGCGACTCTTGCCTCGGCCATTGTCCAGAGTGCCCGTAGATAGCGTTCCTAAGAGGCTGGATTTGCCCGATGCTATGGGCCCGGTCAGGGTAACCCGTAGCTGTGGTGTCGTAGATTTGCCATGGCCAGGCACTGTGGTTGACGCAGAAGATTCCAAGGGAGTTCCATCAGTGGACTCGTTGTAACGCTGGGCATCTTTTGACTGTAGTAGCTCAGTGCTGGGCGTTATCAGTGCCTCGGCTACCCAGAGCTTGTCCTGTTTGGTGACCTGAGTTGGTCCCTGAGAAGCATTCTCACCGAGATCGGCTATTTCGATCCATTCACAATCACCCACAATCACCATCCGCAGGACAGTAACGCCGCATCCGAGGCTAGCTGCCATGACTCTCAAAGTCGCAATGCTCTCGTCCAGCTCATCCTTGGCCAAGCCGACAAGATGTCCGTCATCAGAAACGCCTATCTCGTATAGAGCTCCTTGCGATTCCTCAAGACCAGGAATCTGGGTGCCGTAAAGATCCGGCGAATTTGCATCTGCGCTGCCATTAGGCAGCTTCGGGATCTTCACTTCTCTTGAGCTCGACGCATGATATGGCGACGACTGCTGCAGGCGCCACAGCAGCTGCGTCGTAAGGCGCTGAAGCCGTTCCTGGCGTGGCTGGTTCGACGTTGCAGGAGTGGGAGAGGCCGAGTAGGAAGCAGGAGAGGCCGAATACAGCGCCGACCCGTCTCCAGGCTGGGCATGAAGCCTATCTCGCTTCTGGTCGACCGTGCTCATGTACACATAGCTGCGTCTTGATCGAAGCAGTAGATGGAGCTTATACTCGATCGGGCCAGTCTGCGGCTCTGCATCCAGCCTCGTGACGCCATACTCGGACAGCAAACCGGTCTGAGTCACGGCTGCACTTGATGCCAGAGAATTTTCTGCGTCGTCCGCCAGAATCCAGGGCGAGGAAACCCGAGGAGGGTCCGGGTCGTAGGTAAAGACTGAGGCCATTGAAAACAATTATAACGATTTGATCTGGATGTTCCCCTGCGCTACTAAGACAACCCGAATCATACTATGAAGGTCCGATGTACTTCCGCAATGCAATGCCGGTCATGGAATATCATTATGGTAAGCAGCTGCGATACTAACTGCAGGGGGTGCAAACAGCCTCCTGATGACCAAGGATCACGGATGGGAATAGCAGCATATGCTGAGCAGTGGTGAGGAATGCAAATTGAAACAAGAATGAGGTCAGGGCACGAGGTTTATGCGAGTATTTAAACAGAAAATCAGCCCGTCAATGAAATGAGCATGGAGTAGCCAAGCCACTGACAGCGAACGCGCTCAGCGCGAATGTGTGAGTCAACACAGTTTGACGGTGTCTCCTGACGCATGGCCGAGGGGAGGTACATTAATAGGACATCTCGATGCCACCCGCTAGCGGTATAGACGCAAGGTAGAGTTTAGGAACTACCGAATACAGATCAAGCTATGACTAAAATGCTTGTAGTGGCAATAATGCCTGGGGAGGAATTAGCTAAGCCTTGCGCAAAAGTCTAAACGCCCCTGACAAATTTATAGGGTTTACGGTGCTGCGTACAGGCGAGGCTCAGACAGCATGATGTGAACGACGCTTCATGGAGAGCAATATTAAACGTTTCATGTAATATATATACCTATATATAATATGAAATACCCCATATTATGAAAACACACACGCAAAACCCAGCATTCTAGACCAAAATTCTATTCATCGCTTTACCTAATACGAGCCAACCGTTCTCTATTCATTCTTGTAGCATCATCAACTGCGTCACTCTGTTGGAAAAAAAAAAAAAAGAGATATTAGCCATCTAGAACAAAGTAAAGAAAAACAACATGTGTAGAAAGGGAGGTCCAGGACTTAAATACCTTGTTCATAATTCGATCGATTTGTTTGTTTTGGGCGTCCACCTCTGCGCCAATGGCTCGGCCGACCATGTTCATCATCTTGACCTGTCCCTCTAATTCGGTGAGACCATCGTCGATTTGGTCCTCCAGCTCGTCGGCGCCCTCTTCGTCATCCAGGTTGAATTTTCCATAATCCTTCTTGCGAGCTGTTCGGTTTGCCCCGGTGTTGCCAATCTGGCGCATGTTCTGCTCCATGCGCTGGGTCGCAGCGTAGCCGTCTCGCCGGGTCGTTTCCCGCTGCTCTCGCTCAGCCCGATGGCGAGACATTATCTCCTCATCGGCTTTCTGCTGACGCTGCTTGGATGTGAATGGGTTCCCAACGTGGACTGCGAACATGCTGCGATTGAGCGTCTTCAACTCTGCTGCCCTGTCCTGAGCAATCTTATTCTGGTTGGCCGCAAGGTCGAGGTTCTTCTCCGTGTTATGTAGTCGTTCTCCCTGTGCGCCAAGACGGGCCAAAGTAGCACGCCCGACCTCGTTGGCTTGTCTAGCCATTTGCACCGAGCGGTTGACTGAAGCAACACTGTCCTGCTGAACTTGTCGCTTTTCAGTCAAGATTGCCTGGTAATCAGCCTCCTCTTGTTCCTCTTCTGTCAATTCCCGCTGCTCGCCATAGCCGCCATAAGAGCCCCCGGTAGCACCCGATGAATCGGCTCCCGATGTTGCAGCCTGCTGCTGCTTTTGTTCGAGCCGCTCCTGTGCGCCGGCGAAGAGGGCGTCTCTGTTGCTGTCTGGCGCATCGCGACCAAAGCCTCCGTAGCCTCCAGGGCCCCTAGCCCCCGCTGCCGGAGAATTGTTGTAGTTTGATCCAGGGCCGCTGTCGTAGCGGTTGGAGCCGTAGCCACCACCCGAGCCGTATCGATCACTGCCGTACCCTGAGGGGGCAGACTGCTGAGGGGCTCCGTTCTGTCCTCCTTGGTATGGGCTGTAGCCATTTGCAGGAGGTGAGGGACGAGCGCCCATGTTTGCATATTTGGTTTGCTCAGCATAGGGATCGCTGCCTCCTTGGTTGGCATATGGGTTTTCCGAGGGAGTGGGCGTCGAGTTCTTCTTGCGGCTGCCAAAAAGGGCATTTCGGTTGGCGTCGTCGCCGTCGTCGCCTTTCTTGCCGAAGCCGAATTTCTTCATCGTGTTCTATTGGAGAGCTTTTGAATTCAAATACAACGAGATGCAAAGCCGAGAACTACAAAACAAGAAAGAAATAATGGGAGGGTATTGATGGATGCAGAGAGAAAGGAGATGTCACGAGAGGCGAACAAAGATGCGGTGGTAAGGCTTGGGTGTCAACTCCCTATCTGAGCCACCCACTCCATGCGTACTCCGTCCTGGACGCTAACGAATGCGGCACAACAGCCCAAGACCCTGGGGTCTATTGGGTCCCACACCGCCGCAGGTGCTGCAGTAAGCCTCAGCGCTCTGTCCACTCTCAGCCTGCCATGCCGCTACAGGCTATATTTAGTCAGTTGGCGATCCATGAATATGTACTGTAATACTGTTTAAAATACACATGGATAATTATAATTATTTATATGTACAATGAATTATTCGTTATATATATATATACAATCTCTTCATATACCTTCTTTTCATATAATTTATCTAAGAGAAAAATAACAATTTTTTTTTCCTAAATATGGTTTTTATATAACCAGTGCTCCTTAGCGAATTGGTTTTCTGAGCGCTACTACGGAGTACTACCTACTACTACTACGTACCTAATTAGCCTAGCCTGCCACCCAGGCATGTGAAATTTTGAAATTTTGATAGATTTGGATACCACTGAGTGCGCCACCGTTGATGCAATCCCTCTATACTTCTGCCATTCGCTCCGTCAATCAATAATGGCTGCCCCAAATGCGACAGAGCATGCAACAAAGAGGCGTAAAACGCGACAAGACTCTGGGTCTGTCACAATTGGAGGCAAAACCATCTCAGTCGCAGGATATCTTACACCTTCCCGACCCAAGAAACAAGTCGACGCAAGCAGTCTGAAGCCAACACTACCAAACTCGACACAAGAGCAGCCTACGAACACTACATCACAGCAAACAGCACAGGAAACGACCAAACCCAATCTGCCAGATAAGAAAGGGACATATAACAAATCACGAAGCACGAATGGAACTGGGAACCAAGCCCTACTCAAGACTCGCCGCGAGTTGCCAATATGGCAGCATCAAGATGAGATTCGAACGGTCGTGAAGCGCATAGGCACCGACGTTATTGTCATTGTTGGAGAGACTGGTTCTGGTAAGAGTACGCAAGTACCACAGTTTCTATACCAGGAACCTTGGTGCAAACAACACAAGGTCAAGCTGCCAGGCCGGCAAGAAGACGGATATGTTGGAGGCATGATCGCTATTACGCAGCCGAGACGTGTTGCAGCTACAACCCTAGCACATCGCGTTTCAACCGAAGCTGGCACTCCACTTGGCAAAGGACGACCGGATGGGCTCGTGGGGTACTCAGTTCGATTCGATCATCAGGTGCCACGAGGTACCCGGATCAAATTTTTGACTGAGGGTACTCTGCTGCAGGAACTTCTTCGGGATCCCTATCTGAAACAGTACAGCGCGGTGGTCATTGACGAAATTCACGAGAGAAGCCTAGATGTCGACCTCCTGGCCGGATTTTTGAAACAGATATTGTTTGGAGATAAAACAGAACGGGGAGGCATCCCTCTCAAGGTCATTATCATGAGTGCTACAGCTGAGGTGGGCGTTATTCAAGAATTTTTCGGCAGTGGGGCTTCGCCAGGGAAAGAGAAAGCAAGCAACGTTGAGGTGCTTCGGATCAAGGGTCGGCAATTTCCAGTCACGATCTCATACGAACCCCGGCCGGTTGCGGATCTCCAAGACGCGCTATTGAAGAAGATTTTCAAAATCCATGTGGAAGAGCCATTACCTGGAGATATTTTGGCTTTCCTCAACGGCCAGGAAGATATTGAAGCTGCGCAGCGGCTGATTGAGGAATATGCCACGAGCCTTGCGTCCAACGTGCCAAAAATCATTGCTGTACCCTTATATGGACAGCTTTCTATTGAAGCACAGAGGGTGGCCTTTCTGCCGGCTAGATCTCCCATGACACGCAAGGTCGTGCTCGCAACAAATATTGCCGAAACATCCGTCACGGTCCCTGGCGTGAGATATGTCGTAGATTGCGGCAAAGCCAAGGTGAAGCAATACCGACCACGGCTGGGTATGGAATCGCTGTTAGCCAAGCCCATTTCCAAGTCATCCGCCGTGCAGCGTGCAGGCCGTGCAGGCCGTGAAGGACCAGGCAAGTGCTTCAGGCTTTATACTGAAGATGCCTTTGACACGATGCAAGACTCAGATCTTCCTGAGATTTTGAGAAATGATGTTCTTGGAGCCGTCCTCACGATGAAGGCTCGTGGCATCCAGGATGTGCTAGCCTTCCCGCTGATAGATGCGCCGGAAACTGCAGCCATAGAAATGGCACTACTGCATTTGCATTTCCTTGGCGCTCTTAACGATGACGGCACTATCACACCGGCAGGCGAAACGATGGCTAGATTTCCTCTCTCAGCTCCCCTTGGTGCGGTTCTTCTCGCCGCCTCAGGACCTGAGTTTGACTGCGTTTTGGAAGTAATTGATGCCATCTCATGCCTCACATCCGGAGACGACATCTTTATTCATGTACAGTCAGAGGAAGGCGCAGAGGAAGTAGAGGAGCACCGGAAAGACCTGCAGAGACGAGAGGGAGACATCATCACGTACTTGACCACCATGCAGTTGTATGCTGCAGAGAATTCAGACAGAATAGAGTGGTGCAAGAAGCGCAAAATTAATATCCGCAACATGAAGCAGGCGTTGAATATTCGTCGACAGCTTCGAGGAATGTGCTTGAAGGAGAAGCTCCTTTCAGAGATGCCGCCGCCTGATCCTCAGCCATTTACTCCTTTGTCGCCTGATAAGGCGGAGGCAGTTATCAAATGCTTTCTTAGAGGCTTCGCGATGAGAACGGCTATGTTGGCGCCCGATGGAAGCTTTGTGACTGTCAATGGCAAGCATGTAGTTGCCATCCACCCATCCAGTGTCATGCATGGCCAGAAGAAAGAAGCCATCATGTTCCTTGAGCATGTGTATACAAACAAAAACTACGCGAAGAAAGTCAGTGCAATCCAGGCAACATGGATTGCTGAAGCATTAGGGAGATAAACATGCAAATTAGAGTAGATACCCTTGGTCCTTTTGGATAGAAAAAAAAGAAGCGTACATCTCACACAGAAGCACAATAGCATATAGATAAATGGGTATATATATATATATTTATACAGCTGCTATTAAAGATATATTCTAATTCTACAAGTTGTATTTTACGCAAGCGATTAATGATTCTGATCACTCAGTATCGTCTCCGTTGCGATGCTTCTGTATGGCCTGCATCAACTCATACAACTGCTGGATTTGCTCATCTAGAAGATTGTATATAAATGAGCCTCCATACTTCACCAAGAGGCATCGAGTAAAAGAGGAAGTGATACGCTAGGAAAAAGACTCACCACTCATTTTTTGAAGTTTGCCCTGGTCAATCTTTTCACCAACCCAGGACTCGCCCTCGATTTGCTGAGCATATATCTGCCACTCTGAGAGAAAGCCAATCTAACAAATCGGAAATTCAAGATCAGTCAATCACATGCCGACTGAGAAAATGGAACTAGGTATTGCCGGGATGAATGAAAAGAAGAATCTCATTGTCTCTTTTTAATTTAATTCAAAACATACCAGATGAGCCGGATTGTCCACGTTGCGATGAGCTCTAAATTCGGCCTTGATATACTGATCGCCGAGGAGCCTCATGTCTGCCGGGAGGTACTTTCGGTGAGCGCGCAAAAGCCGTCGGTAAAGAGGAATGGGCGGCAAAAGGGCCATCGGCTTAGGCCGCAGGCCATTCTGCACGGCCGAGGCAGATGCCAACTTTGCGATGGTTTGGCGCATGGTGCGAGAAGTTGTCTTTGTGACGGATAGACGAAATACTGTTTTATACGACGGCTTCTTATCGACCAATGTGTAACCGATGGTGCAGCAGAAGAGTCGATAAGGATTGCTAAGCCAGAACTCCTCCAAGGAAGCAGCGTAAAATAACCTCGGCAACCGTTATAAGCTAGGGAGGAAGAGAAAGAAAAAGAGAAAAAGAATCGTTAAACCGCCATGCTATGTCAATGAGGCATGTTGCATCTATGAAGTCGCCCGCGGCCAATGATTTCCAAGGCTAATTAATGGGTTTAGATCCGCAACAGCGCCGAACCAGTTTTTTTTTCCTCAGACCTGCAAAGAAGCTCAAATCGGCAGCCCCACCAGCAGCACTGAATCTTTTGCAATATTTCCTACCACTTCAATAATTCACCATTCTTTGTTCCACTCATTCCGTGAAACACGCCTTTTGTCGACTTTTATAAATGCTCAAGAAGCTTATAAAGCCGTGACTTGTTTCCATCAAATTAGAGAGCATATAGACATACACTGCAAACCCATCAATCACAATGTCATTCTCATTTGGCTTCGCCGGGGACGACATAGAAAATGACATGGCTGAGTCTCAGCCATCAGCTCTCGCCGCAGCTCAACCCTCAGCCTCGACCTCTTACAGTGCCTTTCCGGTGCCCGGTAAACCACAGCTGCCAGCAACGCTCCACAGCCTCTCTGACTTCCTCTCGCAGCTGCCCTCCAAAATCGCCTATGATCTCCTGGACATCGAGGCTACCGATGCTGGTGCCAGTGAGACCCAGTTGCGGCTGCCTCGCCGCGAGCTGTGGGACGTGCGAGTGCAGCTCATGGCCGAGGATGACGACGTGACCAATGGAGAGGACCGAGTCGACGACGGCGGGCTCGGAAAACACGATGTCAAGACGGGCATTTACGAAGGCGGCTTCAAGAGCTGGGAGAGCAGCATCGATCTCGTCAAGGTGCTTGCTGCGCAGGATGAACTGAGTGCCGCTCAAGAAGCCTCGTCACTCCGTGTCATTGAGGTAAGCAGACGTGAAAAGAGAGAAAAGAAAACGAACGAGAGAGTTGGCCTCAACCTCGAATCGATCTACTCCAACCACCCTTTCTTGCTTCACTTACAACATTTAACTAACTCGTACAAACCATTTCTTTGTCGATCTAGTTGGGTTGTGGAACTGCCCTCCCTTCTCTGGCAATGTTTACCTGGATCATGAAGAGAATCTCACGCAACCAATGGCACCAAAAGCCCCTCTCGTTCACTTTGGCTGACTACAACCCATCCGTCCTCCGCCTCGTCACTTTGCCCAACTTCCTCCTCGCCTGGGCCCTTGAAAACACCCAAAACCCAGTGCTTCAGGACGCATTTAACATTGAGGGTGAGCTAGAGCTATCGCCCGAAATCATCCAAGCTTTCGAGCAGTTCCTCTCATCCAGCGGGATTCATTTTTCATTCATCTCTGGAGCATGGTCGCCCGAGTTCATTCGTTGTTTATACGAGTTACCAGCGTTCTCATCCAATCTCCCGGCGCCAACCACACTCATGGTGGGGGCAGAGACGATCTACTCTCCGTTCGCATTGCAGGCATTCACGCAGCTCGTCTTTTCCATCTTGGATCGTGAAAAGACATGTAATGCTAGAGCGGCTGCGTACGTAGCTGCAAAAAAGCTATACTTTGGGGTTGGTGGCTCGCTAGACGACTTTATCGAGGCAGCCCGGTCAAAGGGTGCTGCAGTTACAGAGCTGAGAGAGGAAAGTGAAGGTGTACGACGTGGTGTAGTTCACTGTATCTTGCAGGAACAGGGCCATCAGTAAAGTACGACTCCATCTATCCCAGCTTTATGTCAATGCAAAGGCAAATCTACTATAATGGAAACTCTGAGTCAAAATTCGCTGGCTATACTAATCGAAATCGAGGTAATACTTCAGCCAGGGACTGTTGATTACAATTTCGTTGTTCAGAACTATTTGCATAGGACTATTCGTTTCTACTTCCCCTTGCGCAACTTCTCGGTACACTCAGGACAATACCAAGTGCCATTCGGTTCGCTCTTAAGTCCAACACATGACCAATGGAACCACTCATATGGACAATTGTCGTTGTCGCAAGCCACCATATCTCCATAGCTCACATTATAACACAGGCAATATTGTTTGTCATCGCCACCGTCCTCGTCATCATCGGCATCTCCTGGCGCTTCGTTACCATTTTTGCCATCCCTAGCCAAGTTGGTCCTCGGTCTGGGCTCGATACTGTCGTCTTCTTCGCCACTGCCGCTTCCAGCGTCTGACAGGTCACTATCTGCCGTTGAGGCTGGTGAATTTCGATTGGACGCCTTCTTCACCCGTGACAGCGATGACCTATTGGGTGGCTTCTTCCGACCGCTTATTGTCGGGGTCCCTCTGCGGCCAGCTATTCCAACTGCCGCTTTAACTGACCCTGCTCTCGGCCCAGCACTACCTGCCCGAACAGCGCCTCCAGCTCCCAAATTTGCTCCGGCTCCATTCTTTGGCGTGCCAGGCCCCAGGGATGAATGCCTCGCCAGACCACTTGATGTTGTAGGCAGATTTCCGGGCCCTGTGATAGACCGTGGCCCTCTCTTCGTTGCTGGACCGGCTGAGCTCTCTCGCTGCCTGCTCAGTATTATGCTTGCGGCAGGCGTAGCCGGTGCGGAGGATGGGTGCTGCTGGTACTGTGCAACGTGCTGCTGGGCCTGAGGATGTCTTATCTGGGGCTGGTTGGGCAGTCGAACCATGGCCGGGTTGGCAGAGCCGACAACGGGATTGCGAGGTGAAGCCAGAGGACCGGCTGAGTTGATATTATTTGATAAGTTTAATGTACGAGCTGAAGGGGCGCTGTGATTAGTGGCACTGGGACGAAGGAGTGAGGGAACCTCGTCAGGATCTGTGAAACCAGGTTCGGCACGATCATAAAGCAGCTTGATCTGAATATCCAAGCTACGCAGGTGCTTATCCATGACAAGCTGCAATCTCTGCATGAGATTGATCTTGTCTTGCGCAAACTGGTCTGCCCGAGCATAGTTTTCGCGGATCTGGGCTCGCAACACATCTTCCTTAGGGTTAGGCTCATGACTCCCATTCGTCTTTATCCACTTTTGAATCTTTCCATCGCGGTCTTCGATCATGCGGATGCAGTCATTATATTGACGATCCTTGTCTGAAATCTCTTCTTGAATAAAACGAATCTCTTCGGGAAGGTTCTGGACCCGGTTGATCCAGTCATCGAGGATCAAGCCGGGGTCTAAAGGCTCGGCTTGCGGCATCCTCTTAACAAAATCGATGGACAAATCGTCTCTAGGCATGATGGTTAATGACTTGGCAACGCCGAGCCCATGGATTTGATGATGAACAGGTGAAGGGTAGACAACAGCAGCCAGAGATGAGGTGGCCAGGCTAGCAAATGAGCTGAGGCTGATGCAATTTGATGAAATGAAAGGCTCTTGAATGAGACAGTGTAACGCTGTGACAGAATAGACGGGAGGAGCACCGGCGCAGCCGTGAAGAGTAGTGGATAGATAGACTTGAAAAATACAGGCTGATGCTAATACTGGGCCATGTGCTTCAAAGAGGCGGTTATTGCGCTCCCATCTATTCTGTGTTCACCGTGCAGTACAAACGGTGCTTCAAAGAAAAAGAGAATAGAGGAAGCGACGAGGCATAGCCCATCCACTGAGAGTAGGGGGCACGAAGCAGACACAGCAGATGTACGGATAATCAGGCGTGCATGGCAATAGCTCTGCAGCAGAGAAAAAAAACTGTCACCAGCTAATAGCCACCTCCCCCCCGCAAGGAGGCGCCTCTAACGAATGACGAACGAATGAATGAGTCCTCCAACGATGTGGATGGGCCCTCTCCAAGAGCAGAGAGTGGTTGTCAAGAGCAACGCAAGGCAAGGCAAGGCAAACGCAAACACGGGCGCAGAGCGACTCGATAAATGCTCACCTCGATGCCACTTCAACTGCGGCGCCTGTCTTGCTTTGGGTCGGATGAGGGAGGATGGAGAGTTGAGTTGGACGCGGCGCGTTGCGAACAAGTTGGCTTGGTTGGGCTGCCAATCCGGAGGAGATGCAGAATTAGTGATGGGGCGAGCTTGGAGGTTTATGCAGGCTAGGAGATGCAAGTACGTCAAAATCGGGTGGTGGTTGCAGGGACTTCTAGCATATTCCGAGGCTTAGCCACCCGGAAATGTTCCGCAAAGCTTGTTCTCTAGTACCTACGAGACTACAGTAAATACTCGTACAGCAGTCGTCATTACCAATCGTTGAACAATGGAAGGGGGAAAAAAAGAAGAGGAAGAATCCAGTGGGTACCTAAAGAGAAAATAAAAAAGGAGAATGGTTTTCATGCTGCACGTACCTACCTTAGTACCTTAGTACCTTTGATATAGCAACTGTACTCGTGCTATTGTGCTTCATCTCTCTCCTTACAAAAGCTTGATACTAGACCTACTAGTAGTAGGTAGAAGTACAAGCGCATCACTCACGTGACACCGCTGGATGAAGCCGAGTCGCTCTTTCAATCCAGAACAGACTTTAGCGTAGCCAATCCCAGTCCACTTTACAGCTGCTACCCATAACTTCCCTCACCTACATATCTCTACTCATCATGTTATGAGAGTCTATCCCTTCTCTTCGCTTCGCTCTGGAATGGTTTCAACAATTATTCAGCATAATGCCCCTTCACTTTTCTTAGTCACAGCTGAATAAAAAGCAACGCTTCTCACTTTCACACTTGGTCAATCTTACGTTGCAGCTCCAACCCTCGCTCACTGCCGTTACGCTCTCATCCACCAAGGAGGTGAGCAACGCTACGCTGCGTCGACAAGTGATTCTCTTTCATAATTGACCATCTATCGCGATCCTGAATCATAAGTCTCAGCAGACTCACTACCATCACCCATCATGGACACCTACAGATTTCGTGTTCCTAAACCGAACTACCTCCCCCATAAACTCGACATCGACCCTGATCACGACATCGTAGAGGAGTATGTCCAACCTCTTGGCTTAGCTGGCGAGGCAGAAAATGCAAAATTCTATCAACAGTGCAAACGCATGGCGGAAGAATCAGGCATAACGCGCCCCAAAGGCCACAATGTCTCCTTTCACTGCAACCCCGACATGGAGCAGCATCACTTCGGCATGACACATCCAATGAAGCCCTGGCGCCTGACGCTCTCCAAGAGCCTAATCTACTCATACGGCATGTCCTTTGCCATGGATAACTTCGTGACCCGGGCTGCTACTTACGAGGAGCTGGCTTCGTTCCACTCTACCGACTATCTCGATTTTCTCGGCACTGTCCTCCCCGAGCCGGTTCCTCGGGATCTTGAGAGCCAGAACCCAGATCTGAGATTTAATTTGGGTGGCTCGGACTGCCCATTATTTGACGGCCTCTATGATTATTGCTCTATGTCTGCCGGGAGCGCGCTTGATGCTGCAAGGAAGATATGCGCCAAGCAGTCCGACATTGCTATTGCGTGGGGAGGTGGCCTACATCACGCCAAGAAGGCCGAGGCATCTGGATTTTGCTACATCAATGATATTGTCATTGCCATTCTGGAGCTGCTGCGCTTCTATCCACGCGTTTTATACATTGATATTGACGTGCATCACGGTGATGGCGTCGAAGAGGCTTTCTTCTCAACAGACAGAGTCATGACTGTCTCATTCCATAAATATGATCCCAACAACTTCTTTCCTGGTACTGGCGCATTAGATGATAATGGCCCTAAGAGCGAGCATAATCCTGGAGCACACCACGCCGTCAATGTTCCGCTCAACGATGGTATTACTGACGAGCAATACGACATGCTATTCAACAACATCATCGGCAGGATAGTTGAGAAATTTCGCCCAGGCGCCATCGCCCTTCAGTGTGGTGCTGATTCTCTAGCAGGAGATCGTCTGGGTCGGTTCAATCTGCAAGTGCAGGGGCATGGAGCTTGTGTTGCGTTTTGCAAGAAGATGAACATCCCCATGATTCTCTTTGGCGGGGGCGGCTACACTCCACGGAACGTAGCCCGGGCGTGGACATACGAGACCAGCATAGCCATCGACTGTCAAGACAAAATCAACCCTATTCTGCCTGAGCATACCCCATGGAGAGAGCAATTTCGCCAAGACACCCTCTTCCCAACGCTTGAACAGATATTGGGCGAGCCGCGACAGAATCGCAATCCCCAGAAACGTTTACAGGACATCGTGCAGCACGTTACAGAGCAGCTGCGCTTTGTACAGACCGCGCCAAGTGTGCAGATGCAGGTCATCCCACCCGATTTAGGTGGCTTCCGGGACGACGTGGAGGCCAGGTTGAAAGAGGAACAGGACGAGAGGAATGATCAGCTACGAAAGGAAAGGGAGTCTGGAGCGGGAACTGCCATGGAATTCTAATTTATCAACGACTCATTATATCTTCACCCCAAGACCAACTGCTGCGTGAGCAGATTTTTTAATTTGGAAACAATAAACCCGTAGACAACAATGAAACAAGAAAAAAAAGCAACATTAAATGAGATCCAAGTACTGTGCACCGCCAAAGACGGCGCATGTCTATATATCACACGCGGCATCATGGCGGCTATGCAGCCAGGGATAGCAGAAGAGAGGCGCAAGTGCACTAGTGGAAGGCCGAATGATCTCTGAATGGCCTTCCTGGTATCGCGAGTTCTTTCCCCTTGCATCCTTACAGATTTCGACGAAGTTATCCGTCGCATGACAAAGATGGCCCAGATTACCTCCCACCACGTGCTCTGCACAAGGAATATGCACACGAATATCCAACTATAAGTACTGGGAAAAAAATCAACAAGTCCGTCCCAAAGCCGTCGTCTTAAAAGTATCGAACGATGGCGGAGCCGCCCGAGGGCATCGAGGTCTACCAAGCTCGCGTTAGTTTTATGTCTCTTCTTTCTTTTTGATCTGGGGGTGCTTACCGTGCAACCATTGCTACCGCCGGTCCAGACGCCGTTAATGTATGAGCACTTGCTGCTGACATCGCCAGTAATCTCAATGTTGAAGTCTAGCAGGGCAGTGCTGGTGGGCAGGTTCTGGAAGATGGAGAGCCATGTGGTGCCATCGGCAGTCTTGCCCACACCCAGGTTGACGGGAGCCCAGTTGCCAGCACCCTTAGGGTCCTTAGCACTGTTCCAGACGCAAGCATCGCCGGCTGAGTAGCCCTTCTTGTTGACATAGTACTGCGCGGAGGTCTGCTTGCCATCCCAGACATAGTAGTCGGACTCAACGGGGTTGGTGATCGGAATGGATGCGCCGCCGTTGGCACATGCGGGAATAACCATGCTCTCAATACCAGGGTAGTCGGTACGGCAAGTGCAAACGGAATCATCAAGATCGTTCTGAACGGTCACACCGCCCGCACCTTGCTGGCAAAGCGTGGGGTGCGATGGGCGCGTAAGCTCGAGCATTCCATCCGCATTGCAGTAGAGACCACCGATGGATTCCAAGGTAGAGCCCTGAGCCTGGGGCCACTGAGTCTTCTGGTAACCAGCAGGGCAGGCATAAGAGCACATGGCATTCGGTTTGCAGCCTTGACCAGAAACAGCAGTGATGATTTCGTTGATAACGGTCGAAGCCAAAGTATAGCCAGGCACGTACTGGATACCAGACCAACCCTCCGTGCCCAGCCAGTCCAGGGCCACCGCGCCGTAGTCGGACGGGAACTGAGAGCAAGGAATCTTGCCGCTAGGGAAATTGGCGGTCAATCCAGTACCACCTGAGGGCTGCTGGGCAGGGGCCGAGGATTTGGGAGCCGCCTGGCTAGTCGAGGGCTTGGCCGAGGTCGCGGGTGGTGGCGGGGGGATAGAGGTCGAAGTCGACGCGGGAGCTGTCGAAACGGCCTCTTCAATGAACTGAGCCTTCATATCGCCAGAGGTGCTTGAGGGAGCAGGAGGAGGCGGCGGCGGCGGGACGTAAGTTGGTTGGGTCTCTCCGACGATAACGTATTCGCCCTGAGCCAGACCGGCCTTGGCCGCGGCAGGGTCAACAGGCTTGCCATCGAGCACGTACTGGGTGGCGGTTGGACCGACGACGACGGTGGTGACAACGTTTGCCGCTCGCTTCTCGACCTTGGCAGCCTCCTTCTTCGCGTGGTGGTGGTGGTGGTGGTGGTTGTGAGAAGGGCTGGCGACAGCGCTGGCAGCCAAAGAGGCAGCCAGAATCGAGTACTTCATCTTCGCGGTTAAATGTTTAATGCGCGCTGCTCACAAATCGCAACTGGTTAGACCAAATATTCTGATCGATGTCGATATATATGCTATACGAGTATAGCCGCTGATATCAGGCGAGGGGAAGATGGACAGGAACCGCGATTTTTGGACACCTCGAATGTACTAACCTGGCGAAAGTAAAACAAGAAGGGATATATATCAAAGATAAAACGAGAGTAATTGGTGTAATGAACCTGACTTTAAAAAGAGTGTGGTAGAGAGCAGACAAAAACTCTCTGTTGGAGAAGAAAAGGGCACAACACGACTGAAGATGATGAACAAGAACGAAGCGTCAAAAGGGAGGGC
The DNA here is from genome assembly GCF_020647865.1 of Trichoderma asperellum. NCBI lineage: Eukaryota > Fungi > Ascomycota > Sordariomycetes > Hypocreales > Hypocreaceae > Trichoderma > Trichoderma asperellum. The sequence continues at coordinate 3,375,338 of NC_089418.1, forward strand.
AGGACAGGTAGAAAAACGGAGCTGGATGCATGGGGGAGGGGGGACCTTGTCAGTCTCCATGGCATTGACCCACGGAGATCAATAACCTAAGGAGGGGGATGCCAGGGATGTGCGCAAAGCGAGACAAGGGGGTGCCACTCCTGAGAAGGGGGTGCCCTCTGGGAAATTGCTTTTTCAGCGCCGGTTTGGCGCCAAAGCGAATCAATCGTCGCTCGCAATATGCAGGCACCAAAAGTGCTGCTGTTACGGAGTAACGGCTACGACGACTATGACTGCGGCTACGACTCGACCGTTGCAGAGACGACGCATTTTGGCTGGAGGATTGTGAGGAGCGGCTTGTACCTGTACCGTACACTCTGGACACGCCGACAATCCAATTTGCTGAGCGGGGGAGAGAGAGAGGATGAAGAGCTGCGCTCTGCTCCGTGGAGCTGCTCACTCACCGCATTCCGCATTGCCTGATGCCGGGACGGAGCCTGCTGCCGGCTCCTCGCATCAGCCTTGGCCCGCGACTCTCTGCCGGATCAAGGGGGCGCTTTCAAGACCGACGCTTCTGTCTCTTACAGTATACCTGCTAGGTAGTAGTACTACGTACGTATTGCTTACTCCATACAAACGAGGAAGCAGGGTACATAGCTGTATACTATATATGGCGAGGATGAGCATTGCATTGCATTGCATTGCGCTGCGTTGCGGATAGACTGACGAGAATGCCAAAAAAAGAGGCCATCGCCATTACGCTGAAACGGCCGAGCCTACGCAAGAGGCCGCTAGTCCAGCCGCCGGCCTGCATGCTAACAGAACTGCTAGTGAACGATCGCCGCCGCAGGTCAGGAAATGAGCCAGGATGTTCCAAGTCTTCCAATAGAAGGCACCGGCGGCTGGATAAAACAATAAAATGACGCCGGTACGAAGCTTCTGGGCGCCAGGTATACGGCAACTTGTGCCTAGGCCCCGTAGCTAGGGCAGTATTCTGCACTACTAAGTACTACAATGCCAGAGTACTTTATTGCAGAGAGGCGCCTTGATGGGGGCACGAGAACAGGCAAAAAAAAGTGTAGTACCTTGGTACTTGTAGGACAGCATTTCGCTTGCGCCAGTTGCTGTAATTAATCACAAGAAAAATTGGGTATGCACGCAGCCCCCTTCCCAGGAAGCGCCAACGAGTCCCATGCCGAGGCCCATGCGGTGGCGGCGATTGGTACCTGTACGTGCGTGCGTGCTGGCGAAGCGAGTGATTGACCTCCTTATTTGCTTATATTAGGTGCCTATTAACATGCCTAGGTAGGTATGTGCAGATCATACTATAGGTAAGTACCTAGAAGCTACTAACTTGCACAAGTACTATGGTAGAGGCACTGTATATGAAGATTGCAGGGAAAGTTATTAGTAGAAGAAGAAGCAGAAGAAGAAGAAGCAAAAGCATAGGTACAGAAACAGCATGGATGGGTACCTAGAGTAAAAGAGCGCTCTGCTTTTTTGCCAGAGTGACGCGATACGCGTGTTTTTGCACAGCGTTCGTGCCTTGCGTTAGCGGCGCAAGGTGCCTGGGCTAGGCTGGTTTGAGGCACTTTTCCCCCTGAGCTGGGCTCGCCAGGTACAAGCACGGTTACGGAGGACGCCGGCTCCTTATTCCTGCTAGGCTCTTTTGAGATGCAAAAAAGAGGGTTTTCGATGTGTGGATGCGGAATTGCGATCCGTCGATACGAGCAAAGTGCAGGACACAGGCAGGAAGCAAAACGATTTTGACGGTTTCCATGTTGATTCTACTGCTTTTCAGCTGCTTTGCTGCTGCTGCTGCTGTGGGTATTACTAAGGTACTAATTAGGTAGTGCTACATCTACCTACTAGGGTTCTATGACATCAAACAGCACAGGTATTCCCATCGACAGCAGCGGAATCTTTAGTGCCATGCGTGTCAGATATATCCCTTTTTTCCGAAAGACAAAAACACCAAGCTTTGTTTGAGCTGATTTCCGCTGCAGCTATGCATTTTTGGCAGCTGTCAGACCAGGTTGGTGCCTAATTATGTAATTGCGCGTGAGAGGAAATACTTGTAAGAAGAAACGAAGAAGAACAGAAGAAGAAAAAGAAGAAAAGCACCGACCACGCTTTATTTCGCCTTTGCCTGTATAAAGTGGTCGCTAGTATGATGTATAGTGCTGTGTAGCATGCCGCCAAGGGAGCCGCAGCATGTTCTGGGCCCGAAAAGTCGCATGTGCCAAGCTTGTCATGTATTCTGAGTGTGCCTTGGCTTGATTCTTAGGAGTGGGGCCGTTTGGATTCTTGAGGGCTGAAGCGTCCTTTTTTTAACTTAACGTGAAGCGAATGAGGTAAAGGATGAAACAGCACATGCCAGGATTGCTAATGAAAACGTGATGGGAGACGGGATACTGTATCATTGGAGCGTGGAGCGTGGATGTGCGGCACAAGTATCACGCTATACACGCTGTATATTGGCTGCAAAGCGTGAGAGGGATTCAGCGTCGCGCAATACGCTGTATCTAGGTATCCCAGTACTGTCGGACTATACTATGCATCATGTTGTGACGAATTCGACATCCAAGATGTTTGGCACAGATCTCTCGATTCATCCATACAGGCAGTGGATTTGCCCTCGTTCATGGGGCAAACGCCAGCGTAGAGTAGGTATGGATCGGAGAAAAAATGGCCTGGGCGCTTATAGTATTCCGCAGAGTTGCTGGGTGCTTGAAATGCAGCGAGGGTTCGAAGCTCCACAGAAAGATAGAACCTATCTAGGAATATCCGCAGGAGCGGTAGATGGAGTGGGAATCAGGGGATCTCTTCATCGACACGGCGTAGGGGTGGATGCCGCACGGCTATGGAGCCAACGTTTTGTAGGGGCATTCCGATTGCGCAGGTTTCGAGATGGTGCCAAGAGATAGACAGTATTCCACGTGTTTTTTCTCCCCAAGGATCTTAAGCCTGGGACATGTGTGTAATTGTTCTACAAGTTCGAGTATTATACCTGTATTGGTCGTCGCAGAAAGTGACAGGCTGGCGTTTGCCATGACAAAGAGGTGACAGAAAGAGTGAAGTCGTAGCAGCGCGAGCCAGCACCTGTATGTAGGGTAGTAATGATACCGCCTGCAGCAGTATTTTAGCACTCGTCGGTAAGATGACGTCGCCCTTGAGTGGCTGAGCCAGATTCAGCTGGTAACTTTTGATTGCTCGTGTTGTTTCCTATGCGACTCTATCCTGCATTGGTATAGCTGGTGGGAGCCATCAACAGCGCGGGCCTTGAGCAGTGCAAGGAGTTGATTGAAAGAGACAGAAGAACAGAACGGGTACAAGTAAACGAGGATGAAAGAAAAGGAGGAGGAGAGGAGAGAGAGAGAGAGAAAAGGCAGACAAGTTAATCTAAAGTCAATGAAGTGATTACCCTACTAGGCACTGTTGCCAGGCAGTCTCTCTTACATGAGAGCCTTTTGCTTTAGGTTAAGAAACTCTATATAATAAAAACTGGCAACTGTTACTCCTTACTAGAAATATTTATGAAGACTAGCAAATAATGGAGTGCTTGCTTCTTTTTTAACCTCTGCAAGCCAATCATGCTAATGGATGAGTTGACCTATCATGCAGCATCGTTTGCGGAACACTCCGTATTCGATTCGACCCTCGTTGTTTATCCGACGCCTTGGTCTACATACAAGACGAGGCAAAGGTGGAGAGCGCCAGAGCAATGACAGTGGCTGATGCCCGGCCGCCCGGGCTAGCGTGCAGTAGCAGGTACCGTACATGTACCTCGTTTGACACCGCCACGCTCTCAACTCAGCCGTTAACCGTAGTGCTACCAGCGCGCCTGCAGAGCACGGCGAAGAGATGCCGCACTGCTTATGATGGCTCGGCCATGCTCCGTAGCTAGACGGAGCAGCGGAGCATGTGCGTGATAGATGAGCAGTGCAGTGGAAGCTTGTGTGTGGCTGCCTGGCTCTACTGGATAACTCTCGTCATGAATACCTACCTATACTTATAGTGAGTCAAGCTCACGGCGTGAGCAGTCACTCTCTCCCCATGACAGCATCCACGAGAGGGGATGGAATGAATTACTTCTACAGTAGATACTTGTAGGTACTACACAAGCACCTCGTATGGCAAACAACAAGAGCCCGTCGTCATTATCCTTGCGCCAAAAAGGCGTTGGATCCAACTTTTCGCTGGCTGCTTGCCTCGCTGTCTAGTAGCCATTGATCCTTCTAGCCTTGCAAACAGGGGGCCCATCCTCCTTCTCCAGCCACTGACATACTGTTACAGAACCTGGGCCTCTCACTCTCTCGCCTGAGCTAACGGGCGCGCTGGCGTGGCACTGCCGCCAACGTCGTGCATGCAGATGCTACTGCAGCGAGGAAAACGCACCAGTTACGGCCTGCTCCCCGTTCTTCAGCAGACACGACTTGTGGCTAGGCTCGGCCAAAGCCATGGCTGACAAAAATCAGCTTGCAACGCTGCCCGGGCTTACCAGCCACTTGCTCCATCTGCCTGTCAGCATTTTGCCACCCGGCGAGCCAAGACGGATCCATAAAGGTGGAACTGGTGGCTCCTCTCTCATCGTGACAGAGGCGCAGTGCCTTGTGGCAGTTGCGGTAGTTCTTGCTAGAGCAAAGCTTCCAAGTCTCTACTAGGCACCAAGTGCAAATCAACGTTTCGGGTGGCATTCGAGATAGTCCGATAGCGATTGCAGCAACTGCCTATATGTGGCTATCTTGAAATCATACAGTTGTAGATAACCTTCTGGCCGTATTGGCAATTTCTGATTGGAAGTTCAGACAAGTTAGTACAAGTAGGTACAACGCAGGCAGCGGAGATCCTGGTCCATCACTTGGTTGGAGTAACCTAGTAGTAGGCCACTGTTGTTTTACCAGGTTGCCAGCTACAGACCTACCTACTTGCAGTAGCCATTAATAATAGCCTATACATGTGCCTAAGCAGTATTAAGCCCCCAATATCCTTTACAGAACGGAGCGAGTTCCGTGATGGAAGGCAAAGCGCAAGTCGGGTAATGTCAACATCATCAGCATGTAACTGCCTCGCGATACCCAGGAGGTGGCGCTTTGTATCAGCACCAACGCCGGTGAATGATAAGCTAAGTCGAGACAAGATTGTTTCCGATACCCAATGCTCTGAGCCAGCAGCGCCGACGGCCGAGGTATTCGAGACTCGCGTGTTTACGGCACCTGCGGATCAAGCTGCGCGCTAGCTTGCCGTGATTATTTTCCTTGTCGGCAGCCAGTTGAAGAGATCCGGCGTGGAAGTGGCTTGGTCTCCGTATGAGGACGTGGGAGCGCACTAGGCTTGGCACGCTGCTGATCCACTTTGTCAACAACGCTATGATGCTATGATAATGATATCCTCGAAAAAGAAAAGGAAGGGGAAAAAAAAAGTGAAAGCTAAAAACAGCAGCAACAGCAACAACAACAACATGGCATGTGCAACATTAACCAGCCACCTCATTTTGCCATGTCAACATAGATAGCACTTGCTAAACCACGCCATTCTAGCTACACTATTATGCATTGATACCAATTGTAATTCGAAAAGGGATGCGAAAAAAAAAAAAGAAAAAGAACAAGAAAAAAAAAAGAAAAAAAAAAAAAGAGAGAGACAAAATGACTCCATCAACCTCCTCCCATGATTCAAGTGTCCAGGCATGTCATCCCCGGCAGGTGCCGCGCTGCAGCAGAAAGACGCGGCGTCCAATAGCAGCTGTGTGGCGCAGGCAGCCCACCGTACGCCTTTTATTGTCCACCGCCCTGCCTCCCTGGCCTGGCCCAGCACCGCGTACTGCGCTAAGCTGGCCCGGCCGCACTTCGACTTTCTTCTCCCATCCCCAGCCTGTTTCCAGCCCCAATACATCACCATCTCCATCACCTTCATCATCAACCACCACCTTTGCCATCGCCATCGCCTGCCAATTCCGGGACCTCGCAGAGCACCCGCTTGCCCCATGCAATTCACCTGCGTAGTCTCGGAATAGTCAGCGTTACTGCGCGACAAGGCTGCCGAAGCAACGATCCAAAGAGCAGAAAATTACCCTAGCTCTCGCCACAATATTCAGCCACACCTTGAGCAGCCTCGAAATGGTGCCGCTGGTTTAGCTGCCTCGACTTTTGCGACTGCATGCCATCCGTCTCCCAGGACTCGCCGTCGCCTTCATCGTCTTCTCTATTGCATCTTCTTATGGCCTCTCACGCTGCTGCCATCGCTACCGGAACCCCACTCCCGTCTGGCCCGACTCCAACCCCTCCCCCAGCTCTCCCTTTGGACGACGTCGCGAGACTGCCCAAGAGGCGGCGCGAGTCTGATTCCTCGTCGTCGCGAGCCTTTGCTTCCACTCAACCCGATTCTCAATCGCCTCCATCGAAATCCGCCAAGCTGCTGCTTGCAACTGGTCAAGCCCCGCCTCCATTGGCTGGCGCCGCGGCTCTGGAAGACGAGCGACGGCGTAGAGAAGAAACAGACGGAGAGCTTGAACAAGAGCATCTTCACGCGCCCGGCGAGAACCCTAGTCAGCGTGATTTAGCTGCTCTAATGTCCGCGGGAACCCAAGCCATGAGTCGTTCGGCGGACGCGCCGCAACTGGCCCCCACGGCCGCCATGGAGCCATCTTCCAAGGTCGCCACGGCTGCCTTGTCTATATCACAGAACGGCGGCGATCGTATCGAAGAACGAAGTGACATGACTCCCCAGAGCCCGTCAAGCATCGCCGGCGCTCAGGTAACCGAAAGCCCGACGGCGATGGATGTCGATGCGAAAGGCGAATCTCTCGTCTCTCAGCAGGTTGCCGTACAAGATGAACGACCACAGCCTGGATCATTATCTTATCCCGGTTCTTTACAAACAAGCGGTAGCATTCCGGATTCGCCAATTCGGGGCATGAGCTTCCCAATGCCTGCCCAAAGCCAGGGCTCTCCGCCATCCTCGACAAACAAGAAACACAAGTGTCCATACTGCAATACCGAGTTTACTCGGCACCACAACCTCAAAAGCCATCTCCTGACGCACAGCCAGGAAAAGCCTTATGTGTGCACAGACTGCCAGATGCGATTCCGCCGTCTTCACGACCTAAAACGTCATGGCAAGCTTCATACCGGTGAAAAGCCCCACGTGTGTCCCAAATGCGATCGTAAATTTGCTCGAGGTGATGCCTTGGCCCGCCACAGCAAAGGCTTGGGCGGATGTGCTGGCAGGCGATCGAGCATGGGTAGCTTTGCTGATGGAGATGAGCTGGACGGTGCCATTGAAGGAGATGAGGCTGCTGTAATGACGGGCATTGCCTACGATAACCCCGACGAAGAGGAGTTGAGGCGACAGAGCTTGCCCAGCCTAAGTGCCCAGCATATCCCCGGGGGACCACCAGACCAGTACGGTGGTCACGCCCGGACGTACCCTCCAGCCGGAGCAAGGTCTGCTACAGCTGCTGCCGGCTTATACCCCCCAGGTGTTGGCCAGAACCAGGCTGCTGGGACAAGCAGCTCGAGCATCTCTAATAGTATTGGAGGTAGTCACACACCGAATACTAGCATTTCTTCGTCCGTTGCGGTCAGCGGTGCCAATGCTAGTCTTTATTCACAGGCACTTGCGCCAGAAAGCGGAAAGCCACTGAGTCCCGGTGGTGTACAGAGCCATGATGCCTCTGGCATCGTGCGACAGCGATCACCCAGTCTATCCCATCAACTACAACAGCAACAGCAGCAGCAGCAGCAGCAGCAGCAGATGGGCAGGCGACAGTCAGAAATGCAGTCTCCTCACAGTGGACAGAATAGGCCAAAACTGCCTGGGTTGACTCATCCAGGATACGCCACAGCAACCTCCCCGGGCTTCTCCCACGGCCGTCCGCCAACCGCAACAGCGTCAAGCGGTGATAGTGGCAACATGTTTGCGCAGAGCGATCCGAGCGTGTGGGCCTACATCCAGACCTTGGAAGATAAAGTCAAGTCACTTTCGGACAAGATAGTATCGCTCGATCACGAGATGACTACGCTGAAAAGCAAGCTTGAGAATCGTGAAGGAGTTCCCGCTGGCTGAGAAAACCCAGCACGACGCGCCTCATCATAAAGCGCCATGGTGTGTTCTAAATGGGTGGGGAGCCGGGCTTAACAATCTACATTTAGAATGCATTCGCCTTTTGGTTTCATTGTTTTCTATTTTATACTGGTGGCAACTCATGTTGGTCTTCTTTTGACGATCTGGACTGGCACAGAATCCTACCAAATGGGGGTGGAAATGGCGTTTAGGTTTTGGGAATCTGGGTGGATGGTGGAAACCTCCATGCAAAAAGATGGCGACCGGTTATTTATGATTTCTTTTTTATCTTTCCCTCTCTCTGTTGTTCCCATCTTGTAGTAGTATACAGAACCTGTGTGATTATCAGACATGCTACCTTGCAGTGTGGCATTCGGAAAGGCATCCTCTCGTTATTCTATTTTAGAGTATTGTAGGAATGGAGTGACGATTTATTCGCATGAAGTGTTCAGTTTTGTGCCCGAGTCTTGTTAAGCTAGAGTAAGTACTGGCCCTTGCTAGAGAGCTTGGCAAGCATACCTGGCGCAGCAATCAGGATCTCCGTACGGAGCACAACAGCTGGAGCTGTTCACGAGCACGCGGGATAAAGTTGGCCAAGCCAGCCGAACTGTACCGAGGCTGATGCTGACTTTCCCAGCCCACCGTGAGGCGCAGGCATGCACGGGGCTTGCCCAGTCGGTGCTTGCCCGTTCCACGGCCTGCTTTTGCTCCTGAGCAAGCTGCGAGGTTATGCATATACCGGGACTTTGACACAGAGTACTCCGTGCAATTACTGTGTTTGGCACTGTGACTGGCAGGTTCCCTGCTCTGACGGCGGGCAAGTGCTCTCCAGCAGGTACCTCCCGGCTCTCTTAGCTCGGAGTTGTCACGTCACTGGCCAGGGGCAGCACCGCCTGGAGCTTGGCGCTTCGATGAGGTAATAGACGCAGCTGCACAGCTTGTTTTAAGGTGCCTGGAGTGTGGCGCGCCGGGGGCTTTGCGCCAAACAAAGAGACGGTGCTATCGCAACTTCGCTCTGGGCAACTGAGCAACTACTGCAGTCGAGTCCATGTAGAATCAACCACCACATACGACCATCTGCCTGAGCGAAGTTTGCATTTCCATATCTCCTCCCGACCCATCGACGCCACCGTGCGAGACCGCTGCTCGAACACACATCAGGCGAAGACGACCCACGAGCTCGGCAGACGAACCGAGCACAAGCCTCTATCCCCAAGCTCTTGATGGTGGAGGCCTAGTGGCATAGTCCACGAGGCTGCTTATCAACATCCAACCATGGCTGCGGCTGAAAAGGCGATGCGCAACGGTGACGGCGATTCCACAAACCTCAACGGCGCTGTCACGGTCAACGGAGACCACAGCCATGACGACGATCGATCATATCCTGCCTTGCCGGATAATGGACACACCCAGGGCCACGAGTCTGGCGCCTGGAGGGCCGCGGGCATTCGCTTTGCGCCGCTGCGCATGCCCTTTCCTCGTCGGCTGCAAACCGCCGCCGTCTTCTTCCACTGCATGACTCTCGTCACCCTGATCTCGCTGTTCTGGTTCACTTGCGCAAACGTTCTGACGTGGCCCATCCTGGTGCCGTATCTGGTGCATCTGACGCTTTCGACCGCGGCGACCAATGGCAAGCTCAGCTACCGATCCGAGTACCTGAGATCTCTGCCCCTCTGGAGATTCTTTGCGGCGTATTTCCCCATGAGGCTGCACAAGACATACGACCTTCCACCGGACAGGAGGTACATCTTTGGCTATCATCCACATGGCATCATCTCCCACGGCGCCTGGACCGCTTTCAGCACAAACGCCCTGGGTTTCTCGGCAAAGTTTCCCGGCATCACAAACACCCTGTTGACGCTCGAGTCGAATTTCCGAATTCCCTTTTACCGCGACTGGATCTTGTTAATGGGCATGGCCTCTGTGTCCAAGGAATCCATCCGGAACACGCTGACGCAAGGCGGTCCCAAGAACGACGGGACAGGCCGTGCTGTCACGATCGTCATCGGCGGAGCTCGTGAATCCTTGACGGCCCAGCCGGGAACCTTGCGGCTCATCCTCAAAGGCAGAAAGGGCTTCGTAAAGATGGCTCTGCGCACGGGAGCTGACCTGGTCCCCGTCCTCGCCTTTGGCGAAAACGACTTATACGACCAGCTAACCGCGGAGACGCACCCGATGGTCCACAAGTTCCAAATGTTCGTGCTGAAGGTGTTCAAGTTTACGCTCCCTGCAATCCATGGCCGAGGCATTCTCAACTACGACGTCGGTCTCATGCCCTACCGTCGCCAGGTCAACATCGTGGTGGGCAAGCCGATCCGCATCGACTCGCCTCCCTGTGAGCAGCCGTCACAAGAGGATGTGGACCGGTACCACGAGCTGTATGTCGAAGAAATTGAAAAGATTTGGGAGACTTACAAGGATCAGTTTGCCAAAAACCGGACGTCTGACCTTGTCATTTCTGCTTAAGTCTTGACTCGCGTACTGATGACATCACCGGCTTCTCTTCGTTGTCTCCTTCTTTCTTCCCCCTTTGTTTTTATGTTTACTCTTCTTTTTTTTTTTTTGTGTGTCTGTTTTGCTAGGGATATTGGATAGGGATATGAGTTATTGGACTCAGGGTAATTCAAAAGGATGGACAAAACAAATCTTCAAGGAGTAGTCGTAATCGTTGGAGTTTATCGATGGCGGGTGCCAGAGTAAGAGCGCTTTAAGCAAGCAAGTTATGGATCAATAGATTGTAAAACAAAAGAACTTTTGAATACGACATTTTGGAACTATTATAGGCCCGCATTCGTGTAATAATATGATTAAATCATTTGAACCCCCCCCCCCCCCCTTTTTTTTTTTTTTTTTTTTTTTTTTTTTTTTTTTTTTAAATCAATAATAACTTCCATCAGCTCTCTTTGCTTCATTCTTCTTTCTCAAGGCGTTGCGATGGATGTAGGTGTAACTGCCTTAAAAGGTCACCTGACCTCGCGTCCAGGTCCTGACGCGATTCCCCTCCGCCACCGTGAAGACGTTCACGGCAATTCGAACGTTACTTTCTGTAACTCAATTCTATTTTTTCAAATTGCATTTTCCTTCTTCCTCTTTTCCCCCAGTACTTTTTTTGCGCAAATTCTCCGAATTTATACCTCACAATAACAAAACACATCGTCCGAATGCCCCGCCCTACTAGAGGTAGCCAGAAGGCTGTCAAGCGCGAAGAAGACGATATCGACGGAGTGAAGGCTTCAAAGCCAACCCAGTCTGTAGCCGCGACGAAGCGAAAAGCAGATTCGGAGCCCGATGCCGATTCGAAAGCTCAAGCTTCCAAAACTGTGAAAAAGCGCAAGGGAAAAGGAAAAGGCGACGAAGAAGCAATGGTTTTGGCAGAGCGAACTGCTGTATCGGCCCTGGGCAAGGCCATGTACATTGGCGCTCACGTCAGTGCTGCAGGAGGTACTTTGACACCTTCAGACTCTCTCAGATATATATATATAAAGAGAAGTAAGAAGAAGAAGAAACATTGATTGCTGACAATTGAAATTGCTTTCCAATAGGTGTTCAGAATGCCGTCGCAAATGCTGTTCAAATCGGCGCCAACTCTTTCGCGTTGTTCCTCAAATCTCAGCGCAAATGGAGCAACCCTCCCATCACAGCGGAGGCCAAAAATGGCTTCATAAGCCAGTGCAAAGAGCACCACTATCACGCCAACGAACACGCCCTCCCTCACGGCTCATATCTCGTCAATCTCGCGCAGGCAGACAAGGACAAAGCTAAACAGGCATATGACAGCTTTGTCGATGATCTCGACCGGTGTGAGCAACTGGGCATCAAGCTTTATAACTTCCATCCCGGATCTACCGGAGGCGACACAAAGGCCGCCGCGATCAAGCGCATCGCTACACAGCTAAACAAGGCCCACAAAGCTACCAAGACTGTCATCACCGTTTTGGAAAACATGGCAGGCAGTGGCAACGTTGTGGGATCGACCTGGGAAGACCTCAGGGATATCATCACTCTGGTGGAAGATAAGTCTCGTGTGGGAGTATGCATCGACACCTGCCATGCTTTTGCAGCGGGCTACGATTTGCGGACGCCCGAGACTTTCAAAAAGACTGTTGATTCTTTCAATGAAATTGTTGGCGCAGATTACTTGAAGGCTTTTCACTGTAAGTTACTGCCTGGCTTTCTTTTTTCTTCTACATCTCCCTCATACTGATCATTGGATATCTAGTAAATGACAGCAAAGCACCCTTCAATTCCAAGAGAGATCTCCACGCCAACATCGGAACCGGATTCCTAGGCCTCCGAGCCTTCCACAGCCTCATGAATCACGAAGAGTTCCAGAATAAGCCCATGGTTCTGGAGACGCCGATTGATAGAAAAGGCGCGGATGGCAAATCAGTAGAAGACAAGCAAGTATGGGCCGACGAGATCAAGCTCCTAGAGAGCCTCATTGGCATGGATCCAGAGACGGAAGACTTTAGAAAGCTAGAAAAGGAATTGCAAGCCAAGGGTAGTGACGAAAGGAAGAAGATTCAAGATCAGGTGGACAAGAAATCCAAGAGTGCCCCGAAGAAGGGGAAGGCTGCACCGAAGAAAAAGAAGGAGGCGACAAGTGATGAAGAGAGCGACTAGAAGAAACAAAAGCAAAAAGCTCAATCTTAAAATGCTTACTGTTGGCTATATAGTATGGCCTTGTTTGATTAGTAGGTGCCGCCATCCTTCAAGGCGGCCCTTATATGTATATTATGTCGAAATGATTCGATAATAGCGCGATACAATCTATAATGGAAGCTTGACTTTATAAACAAAAGTGACGCCCCTGCTCTTCTTCAATCTTGCGATAATTTGTACCTCTATGTTTTTTTTTTCTTTCTTTTTTCTTTTTTCTTTTTGTATTTTAAAGGAACGCGTTCCATTAAATATACGTACCACAAACTTGTATCTCCAACTTTGCTGGGTATAACAGGTGTACATAACTCATGAACAGGGGCTGAAACAAACAAAGAGAAAGAATAGAGAAAGAGGGAAAAAGAGGACAAAAAATGCCTTTTACTTGCGACTCTTCGCAAAGGCCTCAACTCTCCCCATCGTAGCCTTCAGTCCCGCCCCCTTTTCGCAATTCACCTGCAGCCACGCCTCCATTCGCTCGCGGACGATCCTCATCGACCGCAGCACAGGCATCTTGCCGCCATCCTCATGATTCAAGAACGACGCTGGATTGAGAAGCACCTCGAAGCAGTCTGACCAGATGTCCGTCTGCCAGTACCGCTTCAGGCTCTCCCTGATCCTGTACTTGCGCCCGCCTCGTCCCAGTCCCCCTTGGTCGGATCGCACAGTTTCAATGTATTTGCCAAAGAGAAAGCAATGGATAACGCCTGCTAGCCCATAGTAGTCGATCTGCCACGTCCAGGGCCGACCTTCCCGCATTTCGGGGCAGTCTTGTACGGTTGTTTTCCAATCTGCGATAAATTCCACATCTGGCACAAACGCTTTCATATCAATGCCTCTCCCAAAGTCGATGAGAACGAGGCCACGCGAGTCCCAGCCACCGCGCCCATCAGCGTACCACTGGCTAGAGAGAGCCTGGTCAGATGACGCAGATGATGACCTGGGGTCAAGACGAAGGAGGCAATTATCGGGCTTCAGATCGCCATGAAGCACGTCTTTCGAGTGAAGAGCTTCGACGGTGCGTAGTAGTTCGATCGAAAAGAACATGGCAAGTTGCTCGTCCATAACACCCGAGGGTTCTGCTCGAAAGAAGTTGATTACATCTAGCAAGGTGCCGTGGGGATGATATGGGAGAAAAAGGAAGCCCTCGTCCTGATATAGGTGCATTTCATGTGCTGATGAGATTGATGCTGTAGCCCGATGCTGGGGGCCTAACCGTGAATGGGCGGTGCGCATAATGTAAAACTCCCAGGGTGTTGGAGGAGATTCCATTTTCAAAGCTTCTATCGCGGCACGTTGGTTTACGGAGAATGCCCCCTTGCCCATAAAGACCCCCTCTTCATCATCCTCCTCTCGGTCCGGCCGTAAATTTTCCACCAAGTACACGGGTGCAAAAGCGCCAGCGCCGAGTTCTTTCCTCACGGTGTATCTGGAACTGCAGTCGGCAAATTCAATAACTACTGGAGGGTTACCCGGCGTGGCCTTATCTATACCCGTCTTACCTAGTCTGCTCGCGGCTTTGGCGAACCTTCGAATCTCTCCGCCACGATCGTACCTTTGACCGTGATGCTCGTAGAAGCCGGGGTATGCTGCCAACGGAGGATGTAGGTTTGTCAGGATATTCAATCTGATACCGCCATCAACGGGACTGCATTGTGCCTCCTTGATGATGGCCCCCTTAACGGGCACACCTCTAGCTGCTTTGGACCCCAAGGGTGTTCGTCCATTGATAAAAGGCCTTTCTTCTGGGAAAAGTTCTCTCAACGGACTGCTCGATGGTTCTGAATCCGACAACTCCTCAATGGGCGTAGCTCGGTCATGATGCTTGCTAGGCGTCTTGAATTGGTAAGCTCGGTCCACGTCCATATCCACGTCCAGCGATACTTCAGTTCTCTCTGCAATAGGCGTCATAAATGGCAGACGATTATTGGCCACTTCTGCCGGATCCCTATACGGGCGTGTTGGTGGTTCATAATCTTCTGGAGGCATGGGAATGAAGATCGTGCGAGTCCTAGGTGGTTCTGGCTCGTCATCTTCTTCCGCATCGTCGTACACGTACGAGCTGTGTGATGGTTCATCTATATTAACAAATTAGACGCCCGAGTTCCCTCGCTCCCTTGATCAATCTGCATATGTCCATTTGGAATATGTTTATGGGTCGAGATGCCCGATTATTCGTCGATGCTCATGGCATCTGCTGCTTCATCGTCTCTTCTTGCTCACCTTGGTGGGTTTGTTTCGTGGTGCCAGTGCTCTCAGCATCACTTCCATAGTAGGCATCGGTCATGTCCTCGTCCTCGTCCCCGTCGTCATCATCATCATCATCATTCTCATCTTCGTCGTCGTCGTCATCATCGCCGGTCTCGTCCCCTGCCAAGGATATTGGCTTGAGCGGTGCATTAAAAATGTCGTAAATATCATCCGTAGCTGCTCTTGTATGAAGAGTCATGGTGGGCTCAGCTGCGTTCTTCTTCTTGATTTTTGGTCCCGAAGGAGAGTCGAGCTTAGTTTGGACTAACCAGGTGTTAGGGGCTTATGAAAGAAGTATCTTTGCTTGGGCAAAGACTAGAAACTTACTGATCTGTGTCTCATTTACCTCTATTACCTTCTTCTTTCTACCTGTGCGAGGTTCTCGAGACTTTCCCCCTGCTACACCATTCTCATCAAGCATCATAGGGTCTCCGTCAATAATTAGCTTCTCAGTCGCGTCTTGAGTCAGATTCTCAATATCACGTAGGGGTACCATGCGATCTGAGGTATCGTTTTCTTTCGCATAGTCAGTATCCCACTCGCGGTCGAGCCAACCACGATGTGCGGCAATAATCTCTTCAAAGCCCATTTCTGTCCCGGGTTCCTCAGGGGTAGGATAGACAGCTGCCAGATCAACGAAGATATATTCTCTTTTTCCCGTCTGTGGATGGACCGTTACTTGATGTTTGGATGGTACAACGACAATATTTTGTATTTGAGCGAGTGACTGAATTACATAGCACCACAGACAGCAATACATTAGTCCTATTCTTATCAACAGCTGAACATTTCTCGGGAGTGGGGGATTACATACCGGATCTCTGAACACTGCCAGTTTTGTCCCCCCAGACCCGGGCTTTTTACCACCCGCCTTAAGAGTCTCTCCTACCCAGGGCTTTGGTTCCATCGTGTTTTCCTTTTTTCGATCGGCAAGGGATCCTATGCTATCCCAGCCCTTGGAGGCGGCATCCCTTGACGACATGGCAGGCTGTTGAGCATCCGCATCAGAGAAGATGGCTATCTTGGATTTTGTAGGTCGAGATGAGCTGCCAACACCGCTGGTGTGTCTTGGAGCCTGGGGATCCACTGGCTGTGATGAGCTGCCAAAGGGATCCATCTTACTGGCCAGCGCGGGGCGAACAGTTGGCAGGGCCGGTGAAGATGGCTCCGCCAATGCATCTGGCTGCTGAGCAAGTCTTGCCTCAAACTCCTTAAATTTGCGCAGTAGCCTCTGGGTTGGCCGAGCCTCTCTCTGGATCCCCAGCTTATATACTTCCTCTGCTTGCGCCCACCGGCCTGCGCCCTCTAACCATGCAGCGTATTCTTCGTAGAACAAGGCAAGGCTCTCGCCAATTCCTTGTCGAGAGAGGAACAGGTAAGTCTCGCGAGGGGTATCGGAAAATAGCTGGATATAATACATCCATAGCTTTAGATATCTAGGATCGTTCTTGTACTGGGACGACATAACAAATGCTTTCGTCGCGCGTTCGAGGATTGTGTGCAGCTGTGACTCTGCCGTCGCTTGTGCTGATGGGTACGCGTCCAAAGCCCAACGGACATATCTGTCAAAGACGTCCAAGGGATCATCGGACTCGGCTAGGTTTTCGATTTCTGCTTCATATTCTGCGCGGATGCAATCGTTGACATTTCTCGTGTCGGTCGGTGTCGGTGTGGATAATTTGTGCAGAGGAGATGGAGAGAAAAGACTGGCCAGCTTTTTCGCTGATCGGCCTCCAGGTAGGGATTGAATATTCTCCTTTTGATTCTCAATCACGTCAAAGTCGGTCAAATCGTCGGCGCCCGCCATGTTGCTTTAACATCAAAGGCGGCAACTCTGTGATTTATCGAAACAGTATGGATTCTGAACGGCCCTGAACGGTGGTTAAAACGCGTTGCTATATAGTTGCCTATGTCTATGAATCAACATACGGGATGCAATGCCCGATGCCAGTAAATGGTCGCTTTGGGCAAGAATAATGTTATCGGGTAAAATTTCCCTGAATGTTGATAGACTTAGCGGCTTAACGCTTTCGTGTTATGGTGGGATGTGTTTTCGACCCCGCGTTGCTCTAGTGATGGTATTTATCAAAATAATAAGTACCTGTACACTTTTATTGCTGATATGCACTTTTAGACTGTCACAGAATTTGCTCTAGTCAATGTTCTTTTAACTTAGGCCTCGTACCTTGTACTTTGGCACTAACTTGGTCTATCTTTAGTATCTGCACCCCACCAGCATCACAAGCGTTACAGACATAGCATAACACTTATCAGTAAAAAGTGAGGAATAGCTACTAAAAGAAAGTATTTGAAAAAATGAGTAAGAATAAATGGTATAGCAGGTAGATGATACTTTAGTAACTACCTAGAGGCGTTTTTTTTTCTATAACTAATGATACAGTGAGAGTAGTATGTGTAGTTTTTCTTATTGTTTCCGAGATGCTCAGGTCTGGCTTTCTAGTCACATATTTTGAAGCTGTCGACGATAGTTATGGTATCTACATGTTGGGAAACACCTAAGGCACCAGAGATGTCCAACTGCAAAAACAGGTTGTTTCACGTGGCTTCATGAACATGCTGTTGTATAATTATTGGTCATAGCTCAATTCACTTTTCCGCCATATGGGCGTTTCTTCAAATCATTATTTTATATTTTTACTCGCCCATATTAACCCATTCTCTGGGTGGCCAGCCTTTTTTATATATATCTCCTTGGCTCAATGTTACCATTTACAGGTTAACAGAGGTGCGGAACTTGTCGCCCGCATAGATGGCAAGCTCACCAAGCTCCTCCTCAATGCGGAGAATCTGGTTAAGCTTGGCCAGGCGCTCAGAACGGGCAGGAGCACCAGTCTTGATCTCACCGGCACGGATACCGACGGCAATATCAGCAATGGTGACATCTTCGGTCTCACCAGATCGGTGAGAGACCATGACACCCCAGCCATCGGCGTAGGAGTCCTTGGCGGCCTGGATTGACTCGGTCAATGTGCCGATCTGGTTGACCTTGAGGAGGAGGGCATTGCAGGCCTTCAGTTCAATAGCCTTCTTGATGCGGACGGGGTTGGTGACGGTCAAGTCATCACCGACAATCTGGATGTCCTGGGTCTTGTAGAAGTAGCTCCAGGCCTCCCAGTCATCCTCAGCAAAAGGATCCTCAATGCTGACAATGGGGTACTTCTTGCAAAGGTCGGAGTACATGGCGGCGAGCTCCTCGTAGGTGATCCACTTGGTAGGGTCGCTCTCGGGGTTCTTGAAGTCGAGGTCGTACTTCTTCTCGGCCTCCTTGTAGAACTCGCTGGAGGCAACATCCATGGCAATGTTCATCTTGCCAGTGTAGCCGGCCTGCTCAATGGCATCGGTGATGAGCTCAAGAGCCTCATCAGCGGTCTGAATATCGGGGGCAACACCACCCTCATCACCAACGTTGCCAGCAGACTGGCCGTACTTCTTCTTGGCCAGAGTCTTCAACTTCTGGTAAACCTCAGCACCCTGGCGAAGGGCCTCGGAGAAGCTGGGAGCAGCACTACCGGGGATTAGCAGGCGTAAACGTAGAAGTGAAGCTGTTGGTTAACTTACGAGGGGACAATCATGAACTCCTGGAAAGCAAGACGACCACCGGCGTGGGAACTGATCAGCTAGTTAGCGATTGCTGGTGGTTTATTCTCTAGAGGCGCGTGAATTACTTACCCGCCGTTGAGAACGTTCATGAAAGGAACGGGGAGGACATAAGGCTTCTTGGTTCCGGCGAGGTCGGAAATGTGAGCGTAGAGAGGGACGTTCTGCTTTGTGTAAGCTCCTACTCGTCAATGACAGTTTCACATGACGGCGCTTACCTTCTCGGCGGCACCGGCCTTAGCAACAGCCAAGGAGACACCCAGGATGGCGTTGGCACCAAGCTTGCCCTTGTTGGGAGTGCCATCAAGGCTGTTCAGGAACTCGTCAACCTTGGACTGGTCCTTGACATCAAGGTTCTCCTTGATCAGAGCGGGGCCAATGATGGTGTTGACGTTCTCAACAGCCTTGGTGACACCCTTGCCACCCCACTTGGCCTTGTCGCCATCGCGAAGCTCAACAGCCTCGTGCTGACCTGGGATACCAGTTATTTCCTGCAGCTATACGGATTGAGGGATGTCGAGGGCACGAACCGGTAGAGGCACCAGAGGGGACGATGGCGCGGTGCAGGCCAGTCTCAGTGACAAGGTCGACCTCCACGGTGGGGTTACCACGGGAGTCGTAGACGGAGCGGGCGTGAACCTTGGTAATGGCCATTTTCAAAGCTATTTTAGGTTTCTAGAGGAGGAACCAGATCTTGTTAGCAAAAAAACATTGCAATGGTAGCTGAAGTGCTGACTGCGAAGCTTGAAAATGGGTAGAGCAGAGCTATAGTAGTGTATTTTTCTCCTGGCGCACATCCCTTTCACTGGATGGAGCTGGCCATCCGTGTAAGTCGCTAGTAGTTATCGAAATATGCCTCAATGCTCATTTGACACCGTCCCTTCAGCAGCTTCCCGCTGAAATGGAGGGGTAACTTGGATGGTGAAAACAGGAAGAGGGGCAAAGCTGAGGTGACTAAAGTGGGAATGATGCTCATTGCAAGAAAGAAAACCGCCGTACCTGTAGTTAAGAGATCGATTGGGCTTCTCAAGCTCTTCCTATGAAGCTGAATGAGTCGAGATGTCTTGTAGAAGGAAAAGGAAGAAGTGGTGTTTTGCTGCTGCTGGCGTAGAAGAAGAAAATGGAGGGGTGAAGCGGGTGGGGCGTATCCTGCTAAGATAACAAGGGAGTTACCTAAGAGCTCCTGCGCGAGGGAGCTGGTGTGCTTGTGAGGTAATGATTAGGCCACTACTTACGTTTATCGGTAGACAGAGAAATCGGAGCTGCAGCGCTAGTATTTCTCCGACCTCAGCGCCGTAAGAAAAAAAAAAAAAAGGCTTCTATGCCTGTTTCGGGCACCTTGTCCCTACTACAGGCACCTCATGGGCTACCAACTTGGAAGTTAGTCACCAACTTGGTCATTCCCGTCCTCTCTTCTAATTTCTTTTACGATTTCCTTTGCCAGCTACCTATCATTATCATTTCTGACATGGATGGGCCACACCGGTATTCTGCCGATGTCGCCTCTGCGGTATTTGAGAACCTCCAAGACCAGCACCAATGGGCATCGTTGGAAATCCTTAGCATCCCAGGGCTGTCGCGGCCAATGATTCGAGGCCTCCCACCACGCCTCTTATATCTCCACCCAGACGATCAGATAGCAGCGCTTGCATATGAAAAGTCAGCTGGGACAAGGGCTCAACATGACGCTGAGTTTGAATGGGTGCTGGCGGTCCATCTCGCCGAGAAATGGACGCTCTCCAACTTTGCGGCAGTCATGGACGCCCTTCCAGACGATCGCAAGGGTGCTAAGCGAATCGTCCTGGCCGCCTTGCATAATGACTCAACCGTTGTATATTACATTGTACAGGAGGGAATGATAAAGCCTCGTCAGAACTAGAAACACCGAAATCGCTATGATATCTCCCTTACATCGTGAGCATTCTATTCAGGCTCAAAAGTTGCGAGATTTTTATCGGCCCGTTTGGCGTCAAGGAGTTGGCCAGTCTAGTATGGTATTACGAGATTTTCTGAGAAATGGCACCTTTTTACTAATTGATGTTTATAAAGCTTTTTTTTCTCGTCAAATTCATTTGCCACGTACAAAGTATAGGGGCGCATGAATTACAAGTCCATATTACCCCCAGCCGCATCCTTTAGCAAATCCATCATGCTAGGGAGCAATGCTCTATTTCAAACGTTATGCAGAAGAACAATTCCGACACATACAGACCATCAAATCCGCCAAAAGACATGAATCATGATTATTTTCCCACCTGAACGCCAAGACTACCGCAGATGCCTGCCCAACCAACTTAGAAACGTTCCTTCATTCTAGCAGCCACGGTCCTCAGGTTGCCATAGACCTTGCCTGGGGGCTTTCCGAGAATCAAGCTGACGACGGATTCACGAGCCATGTGAATGTTCTTGAATCCTCCCAGAATATGAATCTTAGAATCAGCGAGCACAATTCTCGTACGGCTAGCATTCTCAATCGCAAATTTCGTCTTGCCCTGGTGACCAGCAATTCTACCAATGGCACGGCTCTGGCTGTCTCCGTGCACCGTCTTAACGTCTTTGATCTCAAATGTTTCGATATAAAGGTCGTCCAGTCGCAGGAGAGCAATGGCATCGTCGACGTCAAAGCCGAGAGTGAAAGCTTTGACAAAGTCCTCACCCTTTTGTAACGCACCAGAGTCAGTGGTGAATTTGGATGTCCTTAGCTCGACGGTTTTCCGCTTGATGTTCATGCGGCACTGTAGTTTTAAATGCTCCACAATGGGAGGGTAGATAGAAGGCCATGATTGTTTCAATGGTGTCATGCGATGAGGTGGGATGGGTACTTTTCGTGTTTCGGTTCTGGCCATCGGATCCTTGGTAAACGTCAGCAAAGTAGCTCTTAATATCCCATTAGGCGGCATTTCGGCGTACAATATCTTTGGACGGAGCAAAGCGAGGCCGTCCCTCTTCGTCAATAGCCATGTTGTCACCCTCGTCTTGGGCTTCTGGTACCATTACTTCAGCATCGGCTGATGCAACGTCTGCTGCATCAAGGAGGAACTCTTGGTCATTATCTATGTGCGAGTTAGTCCTATGAGTCCCGATAAAGGCAAATCCAGAGAGAGAAAATATACCTTGAGCAGCTGATGGAACATCTGCAGCAAGCGGGGTGCTCTCCGCCTTCTTGATGGCCGTAGGTGCAGGCATGGTGCTGAAGGATAAAAGCTGCTTCTGATGCGTATGAGAATACTTGAGAATCCGAATCAATATATAGATTAACCGTAACAGAGGACTGCGATCATGCGCCTTTCCTTCTGTCGCAAGTACTCGGAGAAAAAAAAATGTTATCGCGCTGGATTTTGGTAGGCAAGCCACATGCCGTTTCTACCTTGGGCGCTCAAAAATTTGTGGATGGCTATCGGAGCTTATCTATTGGCTGGGTATCATCCACAATGCAAAACGTGAGTGGCGCGTCATGCAATTACTTCTACGCCGCCTTGGCTTGTCCATCGTTTACAGCGATGCTTGATTCCTGACTTTGTCTGATATTCAAGGCGTTGCTTGAACCGTTTTATTGGCGCCCCGCCTCTAGATTGCTGGTCGCCATGAACCTTAAGAATGTCTAAGGGCATCTCATCATGGCAGAATGTTCGCCGCCATCTAACATGCCGCTACCCAACCCCTCCAGTATGGCGATCTCCACATGCAGCTCCATTGTCGAATCGACCATCGCAAAGAGCGAGCTCTCAATGTGCGCAGATTAGTCCAATACCAAAATTAGCCCCTTGGAAAGATGGGTGTCTTTTGCCAACGTCGATTGGACTCGGTATACCGTCATCTCTCCATGGCAGCTATAGACGCTTTTCTCCGTTGAATGTCCTGGACAGGCATCGAATGTCGCTCAGCGTCTCTCAAGCTACGGCGCGGAGATTTCTTCAAAGTGATCAACACAACAGTAATAGCGTCAATGGCAAGAGGAATGCTGAGGAAGATTCTAAAAGCGAGCTCGATGGCCGGAGATCGACTGCCAAACCCCATGAAAGCTCCGGGGCCGCATCCAAAAATAACATCGAACAAACCGGGATCGACCCAAAAGATCAAGAGCAGGAATCAATCGCAACATCAGTATCCAAATACTTGAATTTGCCAGCGCTGCCTCATAGGCCTTCTAAAGAGGAGCTTTTGGCGGCCGCGAATGGATTTTGGGAGAGGCTTAAAGTTAGATTTAAATGGGTCTCTATCAGAAGTATGCGACCTTGGAACATTGATGAATGGGGGGCATTTGTTTCTTGGTTCATGTTGGGCCATATTGTCTGGATCCTGGTGGGCACAACAACCTTCTTCTCTATCCTCATTTTCTCTATCAACACTGTTTTTGCTCAAGGTACAGTGACAATTATCTGTTCTCATACCCGCGGTTTCTTCGCATAGCTAACAGATCATCAGAAACACTTGCGCAATGGATTGGAGACTATTTGACGCAATCAGCCGGCGTTACCGTTGTCTTCGAATCTGCTATAGTTCCAAAATGGAAAAACGGCGTTATTGCATTCCGCAATGTATTTGTTTCGAGAAGACCCGGCCAAATCGAGTCATCTGTCAGCAAAGGTTCATCTGATGCTGCCGCTGTTGCTGCCGCTGCTGCAGGGCGACAGATCCAACATCATGAGACTGATGCCGTAGACGATGGTAACTATACACAATTCGACGTAACAATTGCGAATGTTAATGTCACACTTTCATTCCTCAACTGGTGGAATGGTAGAGGGCTTCTTAAGGATGTAGAGGTAAACGGTGTTAGAGGAGTCATTGACCGCACTTCTGTTCGCTGGCCAGAGGGACAGATCGATCCATTTTCTTATCGCCACAAACACCAACCTGGCGATTTCGAAATCGAATCTTTCAAGTTGGAAGATCTTTTGCTTACTGTTCGCCAGCCCGATGGCTTCCGCCCCTTTTCAGTCAGTATATACTCCTGTGAGCTACCACGGCTGCGAAAACAATGGCTTTTTTACGATTTTCTATCCGCTAGCCATATGTCTGGGTCATTTGACGGATCTCTCTTTACGATCCACCCCAGGCAGGTTCATGGTACCGTCTCAAGTCGATACCAAGGAGTCATGATGGGATTAGAAGAGTCCAAATCATGGAAAAAATTTAATAGGCTACGAATCGACGGCTTGAAGATTGACCACTTAAACCGTGGAGTGGAAGGCCCATTCGGTTGGATATATGAGGGAAACGTTGACATCGTCGCAGACGTCATGTTTCCAGCGGACATGGACGACAGCATAACCAAAGTCGTAGCAGATTTTTATGATCAGCTAGAAGGCACAGTTATTGCGAACCGTTACCGCTTTCTTCCCAGAGCCCCTGCACCTGAACACATCTCAGAAGGTGGTCGTGCAGCAAATGAGAAGGGATTTGAGAAACAAACAAGTGAATCTGAAGAAGACAGGCGGCTCCTTATCATGGACTTGCGCATTCATCTCAATGATGTTAAGGCTGCCGTGCCCTTGTTCACCCCCGATCTATCATATGTGAACCAAGCGCTGGTTCGGCCCATTGTGGCGTATATAAACGCTAAAAAGACGTATATTCCGATTTCTAGCCGCATTATCAAGCCGCTAGCTGACTTCGACGGAAGCTGGACATTTTTTGACTGTGGTCTCTTGGACGATGCATCTGCCGAGACATATGAGGCTTTTGCAAAGGATGTCGAAGACCAGCAGAGCCGCGTTAGGCGATTCCGGAAAGTTGGATTCTGGACGCTATCGTTGGCTATCCATGCTCTATTCATGGGTATGGCTGGGAACGTGGTATGAAGAAAAGAAGAAAAGTGTAAAAGAAGGCATGTTGCATGGGAAAAGGGGCGATGGATTCTTGTAGAATTGCTGTATATTTACGACTATGGCGGGATAGGCGGCGGTATATGACGTGAGGTTTAATGATGGCGTTGCTGCGTGGGATCAATTTCGGCATTTCTTGGCGATTAGGGGATTTTATGAATTTTTTTATGAACTACTTTGTTGCTTCATGGGAAGCTATCTCTAACTGATACCCTAGCCTCTTGTCTATTGAAGCAGTGCAGTATGAAACAAAACCACTCTAATAAAGCAATATACTGGTACTAAATAAAAATGAGAAAAATAGAAAAACACGTAATGAAAAAATCGTTCTATTATCCTAGTCATAACTTTTTGGTATCCCCGAAAACCGTGGCATTGTCCACCCCATCCCATGGACCAAGCGCTTTGAAGACAAAGGGCATTTAGTGTCACGTTGTGTGGTTCATTCTGAACTTTCGTCATCCGTTATATCTATTTGCCCGTGACTCGTCCAATTTCAAAATACATATCGAATAATCTTCAGCTTGCGCTAACGCCAAGATGCTGCTTCGTTACCAGGACCATTGATGCTTGAGAATATAGTCCGGGAAATTAAAGAGTCTTCGTATCTCTACTTTTAGGCGGGGATAGTAATACGCTGGGAACGCCATGATAACGCTTGTTCTAGTTGTTTTTTTCTGCTTTTATTGAATGTGGTTTCGTAAACTTCTTCACATGAAGTCGTCGCTAAAAAAGAGAGAGAGAGAGAGAAAAGTCAGCGGTGTCTCGTAAAAGCAGCCAGAAAATAGGATCTAAACGTTGTTTCAGAAAGTGGATCTTCAAATACTTACTCTCCAAAGGCATCATCGTCATAAGCCGCGGTATCAGCAGTACCAGCCCTGCTAGCGACGAGGGAGGTCTTTGTCTTGGCGGCCTTGGTCTTCTTCTTGTCTCCGGCCTTTTCCTCCTTCAGCTTTTCATTACTGGCGCGGGTAAGAGCACTGGCAATCTTCTTAATCTGATCGCTGTTCAGCTCTTTGACAAGATCCTTGGAGAACTCCTCAAGGAAGAGGCCGTAGTGGGCCTTCTTGGTGTTGGCAGCAACAAGAGGTGAGAGAACGCCGCGCATCTTCTCAAACTGCAGTTTTGTCTGAGGGTTGAAAATCGGGACGGCCGCAAGGTTGATAAGGTTCGTGGGGTTTTCAGGATCGGCAATCATGGTGCTGGAAGGGTTGGCCTTCCGTCCATCACTGATACCAATGCTTCCGAAAAGGTCTTCGGCGTGCTTGAGATCGGCGTCCTTCTCAGTGCGGCGAAGTCGCTCGCGGCGAGCTGACTCTGTCTCTTCCTCGCTCTCCTCGTCATCTTCGGCCTGGAGACGAGCGCGTTCAGCCTGATGCTCGGCGATGCGCTGAGTCTTTGACTTCTTGTTGGCGACAGCAGCAGCAGCAGCCTTTTCCTTAGCCTCGGCAGCCTTTTTTGCCTTCTCGCGCTCTACTTCGGAGTCCTCAGCAGCGTCCCAAGAGTCAAGCACCTATATGTATTCGATGGCAAATTAGTAGCAGGTTCGAAAGCGACGCTGCTGATACTCACATCGCCGTCATCTTCTTCGTCGTCAAACTGTCGTCGACGGCCAACCGCGGCCGCAGGAGAGGTTTCAGGGGCGGAGTCGCCACCTTCACTTTCTTCGTCATCTACTCCCGAGAATGATTAGCTGAGTGTTCTCACGTTGCCGGAATGGCTGTGCTCTGGCGCATCGAAAAGAGGCGAATTGGCAGTATTGCCCGCAAGGCGTGAACACTGCGCGCTCGTGACTCACCCCACTTCTTCGGAGGCATGGTGGTAGATAATTGATATAGGAGTCGTGAAATAGGAGATCGAGGTAGTCTAATATAACCGATACGCCTACTGCGTTTAGCTGTGGTCGCTGCCGGGTTGAATCGTGTGCTTGATTCTGGACAAGTCTAAGAAATAAACGTTCTGTCCTTACTAGGCTGTCATGGATAATTTTATGGCGGGCAAGGAGGGGCAAAAACTTTTAGTGCTAGTGCACGTAGCCTCGCAACTGTTGGCTTAGGCTGCCCTGAAATTTTGCGGCCGCAAGCACTAACACCACAAGCCCGTATAGAAAGCTTGAAGTGCTGGCTACAAATTCTGCTTATTGATGGGTTCTTTCTTGGCTAGATACAAGTAAATAGCATTCTATTATCAGTTCAAGAAGAGCTATATGTAAACAATTTTTAACTACAAGTATTTATACGTGTAGTTTGATTTAAGTGGTTGCGGTGCCCATTTTGCCCACCGTCTTGGCATCTTAGATAAGATATGACCCCTCCAACAATTTTGATGAACCGATCGAAGATGGACGTCAATAACTATTAACTCTAGGGTTAAAAAAATACGAGAAATTTGAGCCATATTCAAAGCATCTCTCCTTTATATTTTAGCAATAAAATACCCCGTCCATCCTTGTAGTCACAAAGAAACCCGATTTCATATAGAGATATCTGACTTGGAGTGCGGAGGACCGGCGGAACGAAATACCGTGTGAGAAAATCAGGTTGCAGCTCCCCCACCAACGACTCACAAGCCTACATTCCTCTGCTGTGGTGGGGAAAAGCACCCGTGGTTAACTTCCTGCTAGGACCAAAATTGAGTCACAGGTACCAAGCCCCAAAAATTCACACCTCCCATGAAGATTTGCCAGATTTCTTCCAGTCGAAGCAGTCATCGTATATTAAGCTTCTGCTCTCCGCGGATTGTGAGGTCGTTTGTTCAGCATCCACCATCGACTTCGACCCGGCCTTTTGCCTCCTTGCATCGGCACAAACGCCATATCTCAGATACTCAAAAATCATCAAACTGCAGAACCTTTCTGTGGAACTCAGCTTTCACTGCTTCCACCCCCGGCTGTCTAAGAAGCATATCAGACATGGCTAAACCAGCGGGCATTGACCAACTCACAACGTTGGTCAGCGGCTTGAGCCTTGACTCCATCGCTGAGAAATACCCCCAGGCTCATCCCGAAATCAACCCTCTGGATTTCTACAGGGCACACGTTAGCAATGTCTTGGCCGGAATATCTGGTGTAGACTCTCAAATCATATACCCCGCCATCAACTGGACGACTGGTCTCGACAAGGGTGATTTTGTTCTAGCTGTTCCAGCTTTGAGGATCAAGGGCCAGAAGCCAGATGCTCTTGCTACTAAATGGGCGGAAGAGGTACAAAGCAGCAGTCTTGGTCATTGCATGTTTCAGAGCTGATCAACTATTGATAGTTCCCTGCGGAGGACCCTCTATTTGACAAGCCTACGACTAGCGGACCTTTCATGTCCTTTTTCTTCAAGGGAAGCCCGCTATCCAAGTCCTTGATTCCGATGATTCGAAATCTCGGCGAAGAGTATGGTATGTTCCCTCATCTTGAGGTCATGTCATCTCATAGAAACTCATTGTTCTGTCATTAGGCCGTAACCGATTCAACGGCTTGAAGGACCCCAAAGACCCGAAGCAGGGCAAGAAGCGCATTGTAACCTCAAACCCTCCCTTCTTAGGGTGTAGCTGGCTAGCTGCTAACTGTATCCCAGCTCGTTGAGTTCAGCTCTCCCAATGTTGCGAAGCCATTCCATGCCGGCCACCTTCGATCAACTATTATCGGTAGCTTCTTGGCCAACCTCTACGAAGGCAGTGGCTGGGATGTGGTGCGAATTAACTGTAAGTGATCCATCCGATTGATAGACTGCTATAACATCCAAGAACAGTAATTCTGACATCCGCTTATAGATTTAGGAGACTGGGGCAAGCAATATGGACTTCTCGCCTTGGCGTATGAGAAATATGGCAACGAGGAAGCATTGAAGAAAGATCCTATTGATCACCTGTTCAAGCTCTATGTGCAGATTAACTCTGAGATGACTGCAGAGAAGGAGTCTATTGAGGCGCAAAAGAAGGAGGGCAAAGACGTTACCGAGCTTGAGGCCAACAGCCTTGATGAGCAAGCTCGCAGGTATTTCAAGCGCATGGTAAGTGATAAGTCTACTCTAGATTTAATTTTGAGGCTCCCAGCTAATTTGACTCAGACGGATAGGGACGAAGATGTGCTCAAGCAGTGGCAAATCTTCCGAGACCTCAGCATTAAGCGATATAAGGGTAAGATGCCATTGGCTGGCGACCATGCCTTGCCTGTATCCAAGGTATATTAATACTAATACATATCATAGAGACATATTCTCGACTCAACATCGCCTTTGACAAATACAGCGGTGAGTTCCAGCTCTCATGACATAAAAGAGTAATATCGCTAATTCTTTATTAATCCCAGGTGAGAGTCAGGTTTCTGAAGAGGCAATGGCAAAGATTGCTGTTGAGATGGAAGAGAAGAATATTTCCCGAGTAGATAACGGCGCCGTGCTTGTTGACTTCACCAAGCTTCTCCCTGGCAAAGAAGGAAAGCGACTTGGTGTAACTGTTATTCGGTATGCTCTACCTCTAACAAGATTGATCCATTATTACGAAATATCTAATGTTCTTGGAATAACAGAAAGAGGGATGGTACCGCCTTGTACCTCACTCGTGATATCTGCGAACTTCTCGCTCGAGTAAGTAAACCCAATATCTACTATACTCTACTGAGTGCCACAAGATTGCTAACAACCTTTAATAGTACGAAGAGTACAAGTTTGACCACATGATTTATGTTGTGGCAAGTGCCCAAGATCTCCATCTGAAACAGCTTTTCGAGATTATTGGACAGCTTGGCTACAAGGATATTGCGAGCCGCTGCCAGCACATTAACTTCGGCCTTGTTCTGGGAATGAGCACCAGGAAGGGTACCGTCAAGTTGTGAGTTCTTCTTGTCACGCCTAATTCACCCTAATCCACAGTATTGGTTGGCAGCGTACAGTTGGCTGATACACGTTGCAATAGCTTGGATGACATCCTGAGGGACTGCGCAGATCACATGCATGAGACCATGAAAAAGAATGAGGACAAATATGCCCAAGTTGAGAACCCAGCTGCAACCGCAGATATTCTCGGCATCAGCAGTGTCATGGTTCAGGACATGAGTGGCAAGAGGTGAGTTGCCATCCTTTACGGCGCTTAGTAATTCATCTAGGCTCATCATCAATCACAGGATCAACAACTACACATTTAACATGGACGCCATGACATCGTTTGAGGGTGACACGGGTCCCTACCTGCAGTATGCCCACTCGCGGCTTTGTTCGATCAAGCGTCGGGCGAACTTGACAGAGGAAGACCTGCAGAGCGCAGACCTTTCACTGCTCACCGAGCAGCATGCCACTAACGTCGTGCGAATGCTCTCACAATGGCCTGACACCGTTCAGAACACTCTCAAGACCCTCGAACCGACCACCGTGCTCACTTACCTGTTCAAGATGAGCCACGCTGTGAGCAGCAGCTACGATCATTTGCAGGTGGTAGGCAGTGAGAAGGAATTGATGAAGGCTCGAATGGCGCTGTACGACGCTGCGCGAATTGTTCTGTCCAACGGCATGAAGCTGCTTGGCTTGACGCCGCTTGAGAGGTATGTAGCAAAATCCCTTTCTGTTCTCGTCTTTATCTCAAAGAGAATAAAATCCCCGTTGTTTCCTTGTAAGCTTAAAGAGTACTAACCGGATACAGGATGTAAAATTGGGCACCGATACTATTTGACGTGCCGCCCTTTGGCCGCACAGGTTGCCGCAAAGAAGGGGGGAAAATAAATCAATTCCATTTTTAAAAGATCTAGGCACAGAAAGACGCCAAGAAATTTTTTTTTTGCATGAAGACTTTGATTCAACCGTGGTCCATCCAATTGATTAGTCTCTCTACTAGTGACAAAAATGTTGAAAGCTGATGATGCAAAGAGATTTACTAACAACCCTATCAGTTCCATGCAACTGGGAGCGTACTACCCTATCTAGCGTTTACCTTTAATACTGATACAGCTGCAGAAGCAAAAGAGTGGCCTGATTTTTCAAATTTAATGGGCGGGAGGCGTTTATGATCCGCGCCAAACAAGCGCCTAGTCGATAGTTCTCAGCTAAAACAAAACTCATCTCTTTGCGTCTATAAGCGTTATGCATCTCGTGGATTTGGAATGAGCAGAATGCCGCTTTTTGCTTCAGAATTTAACGCTAGTCTGTCTGTAAGCAACAACCGAACTAAGATACAAGACCGCTCCATAGAGCGAATTTGACTCGCAACAAAGAGGCATGTTACGGGCCGATAACTCGCTTTTTTAGACTATACTCATACTTGTAGCAGCTGAGGTATTAGTTCTAATGTGAGTTGATGATGGCTACATTATAGGCTGAGAGAAACCAATTGAAAGCATTCTATTTCAAAGAGCTAAACCGACTCAACTAGCGCCGAAGGCCGCATGTCGCCAATAAGCGACGGGTGGGGATCTGTCGCCCTGCTAGTGAAGGAGAAATTCATGGCGGGATCCAGACATTTGGTAACGCATCCTTTTGCTATGACGACACAGGACCGGGATGTGACAGACAGGTCGCCGGAAACAGGAGCACGGAGAGAGCAGATTATGATTCATCCCTAATTGCAAGGAAATATTCGCAAATATTCGCAAACAGCGTGCATCGAAAATTGACCGGAACGCTTTAAGGAGAAAAGTAAGAGTCACCTACAGCTTCCCCCGAAAGATCCCGACTAGGTTTTGCCTGTTTGCCTTCGGACCTCGTAACTCTGAGAGATGCCGAGTGCGTATAGGGGATGACTACCCGTCGTTTTGCCTGGCAGATGACCAAGTACCATAAAAAATTGATAGAGTCTCTTCCCATTGGACGCCGTGCCTGTCCTGCATACCGGCGCTCATCACGGCGAACCCGCTTATCCAGCAGTGTTAGCAGAGCGGCGCTGGCGGCGGATATCCAGAGACGGGCAGCCTCAGGGCAACGGTTACCCGAAGGAGGTGTGTGGTAATACGAAGAAGCATGCGTCTGACCTGTAATATTTTCCTCCTTTCATCCATACTATTTTAGTACCGAGCCGATTGATATAAAAAACCAAGTGTCCCAGAGACCAGAGACCAGAGACCATGCTCAATTGTATCATCACCATTCAGCCTTGTGGCATAGTTCCCAAGTATCCCATCAGTATTGCCTAGTAGGTAGTACTTTACTTAGTCATTGACTTAAACCACAGCTATATTTAGCTTTCACTATGACTTACACCCAAACTGAAGCCCCTAGGCAGGCCGTCAAGCTTGCCAAGGTCGTGGTTAACAGCCATGCGACCTACAGACTCGCTGGACATCCAGCATTGACACGAAGGCTGGGCTGCACCGGCCGGGCCACAGTTCCTTCATACCACCTCTACAGCCAGACAATCCGAGCATTCTCGACGACGCCAGTCTCCCAATTGAAGGATATCTTCCCTGCCAAAGACACCCCTCATATCAAGACCACACCGGCGGCATGGCCCCACCCCGGCTACACAATGGAAGAGCTCCTTCAAGTAACGCCGTCCCATCGCCAGCCTCGAGGATTTGGCGATTGGGCTGCGTGGAAGATTGTGCGGTTTGCGAGATATTGCATGGACAAGGCTACGGGGATGGATAGAGACCAGCAGGTCGATAAGAAGAACCCGACGACAGCGGTTAAGGCCGAGAAGCCACTAACAGAGGCTCAATGGGTATGATTTTCTGTTTGCATCAAGCTGTTTGAACAGTTCATGTCAAGAAATCTGACTAACTTACATTGGGTTCTCAAATAGCTTGTCAGATTCGTCTTCCTCGAAAGCATTGCGGGAGTTCCAGGCATGGTAGGCGGCATGCTTCGCCACCTGAGAAGTCTCCGCGGTATGAAGCGCGATAACGGTTGGATTGAGACGCTCCTGGAAGAAAGCTACAACGAACGAATGCATCTATTGACATTCATGACCATGTGCGAACCCGGACTCTTTATGAAACTCATGATCATTGGTGCCCAGGGTGTATTCTTCAACAGTCTCTTTGTTGCCTATCTTCTACATCCCAAGATTGTCCATCGATTCGTTGGATACTTGGAAGAAGAAGCAGTTCACACTTATACCCGGGCTATTCATGAAATCGAAGAGGGCCAGTTGCCCCGGTGGACCGACCCGAAGTTTCGAATCCCTGATATTGCAGTTCAAGTAAGTAATTGAATAACAGAAGGAGAAGCGGATGTATTCGATACGAGAACACGTCCACTGACAGATTTATTTGCAGTACTGGCACATGCCTGAAGGCCACCGCACCATGAAGGATCTGATCCTGTACATTCGAGCCGACGAGGCCGGCCACAGAGGCGTCAACCACACCTTGGGTAACCTCAACCAGGCTGAGGATCCCAACCCTTTTGTCAGCAAATTCAAAGACCGGGAGGTTCCCAAGCCTGCCCTCAAGCCTGAAGGCTATGAGCGTACGGATGTAATTTAATTAGACTCAAGAAACGAAGTTGTGTCATGGTTGATATTATTGCGTTTTGATTTAATATGGGGGAAAAGAGCGTTTGCATAGGATATCACATAGGATTGACCGGATGCCTAGAAAAATTGGGCTAGAAACTTGGGAGGGATTGCATAGAACTTGCGGCGTATGGAATTTGGGATAGGTAGACAGATAGGACTCTTCTCTCGACTCTGTTACAACAACTCTGAATGTTGAACGTAATTACCCAAGGCAAAAAAAAAAAAAAATGGTGAGAAGAGGCAACCAACGATGAGGCAGCCAACGGCGAGGACGCAATGATGATGATGGATCAGTCGATTCAGTCAATAGGCGAGAGTGGCTACAGTGACATTTGCGGTACCCGTGACATTTGATTTCAATTTCCCGCAGTCATCCTGGGTTGAGAGGTTTAGACGCCTGCCAGGGCTTAGACTTCGCGATTGAAACTCAAATCTCCGTATCAAGTCTACGTGATACGAGAATACACGGAGTTGCAGCATGCATCAGGGTGGTATTTACTGCTAGTATTAGCACCGAAAGCGCGCTACATGGGACCAGAATAGGCACGCCGTCCACAACAGGCAGACGCAGCGGCAGGACGGGAATCATTAGCGCCCGCAAAAGTGCCAATCTGGAAGGCCCCCCCTTAATTCGGACATTTCCTAAATCGTCTAAAAAAAGGTACGATGAAAAGGGCGTTTAAGAATTCCAGGGGGGAGTAATGCTAGGTAGTATTCTGTACTAGTTGTGGTAAATTCAAGGGCACAGCATCGTGGAGGGAGAGACCAGGGGAAGAGGAAGAAGGGATACACACACACAAAAAAAAAAAAAAAAGCCTTGCGGAGAGCCTTGCAAGCTGATCCGAATGAAAGGGTCCAGGCGCTGGCCAATAGGAAAAGGGATCTAGTTTGCGGCGAGGGTTGGTAGCCGATTGGCTCTCGGTAGCCGAAAGATTTGCAGCTTTTGGGACGGGCTATGCTACATCTGGTAGCAATAAAGAGAAATTCGCTTTTTTTTTTCTTTTCTTTAACGAGATTATGTCAAATGTCAAATGCAAAACCGTCGACTGTTTGGATAAGAACTGACCAGGAGTTTATAGAGCACACAGAGCATAGGTACCTCTGTATGCGTTTTGCTTTCCGTATTCGATTCATGTAGCCTAACGCTTGGCGTGTTTTATTAAACGTGGCCTTGAGATGAGGTCACAACCAATGCTCCCTGGCAACATGGCCGAAAATATGTACGTCACTGCGGTGTGGCTGTGGACGCAAGGATGGACCTCAGACAATAAAAAACAGCGCACCAGCTAAGGAAGGATTTTAAATGATAGTTTCCTGTGATGTTCTCCATCTTATTGGCCCTTTTCCCTGTTTTTTTTCTCTCTCTCTCTCTCTCGTGTTTGGGATGTCAACTTGAAACTGCTACGGACAATGCTGCTGACAACCGCTGGTTGCTTTATTTCATTTGTTTCGAAACACTAATACATTTAAAACTTTTGGCTCATCGGGCGTTTATCCCCCGGTTGATGATATATATTTGTAATCTTGCTGGCATTTACTTGTTTTTCCTTTTCACAGCCCCCTTCGCTCTTTGCAACTTCGTCCCCTTTGGGATGCATACGAAACACTGGGAAGGCTTCGCGAGCATAGACGGGCGAAGTTGAATGGATCAAAAACATGTTTAAATCGGTTTTGGGTGCTTGCTCCGCCAAACTTCGTATAATATATCTATATTTAGCTTGAGACGCGTGAAAAGCGCAGTCTATGCATGCTGCTTAGACTGTAGATCTATACAAGCATGATCATGGGATGGGTAGTTGTCGTCAGCTCGTCGATGTTCTGCAGAGCAGGGCCGGGCCCCGTCCTTCAACCCAAACCGAGCTAATAAGGTTATGTTGTTTGCCGTTTATGACATGGCCAAGCTGTCCCAGAACGGAGATACAGGCCCTGGCATGGGTGAAAGCTTAGCATCGTCGTAGCGCCAGGCCTGGCCTTGACCAAACTCGTCATCACCGCAAGCCATGTGGGGAGAAACGGTGCGTCAACTCAAATGCCCGCGGCATTGCCAATGCGAGTTTCAGGATGTTTTCTCCGGCCGTTTAGCTGCTTCATTAAACATTCTGCCATTGACTGTGGCTTGATTATGTCAAGCCTCGTTTAAATTAAGAGGCTTTTCGTCCAAGAGCAGGGCGGAAGGGGGGTTCGCATGTGAGTCTGCCCGTCTATGATTAGCAATGGATCCCTTTTGTACATGCTGTAAACGCCTGTGGAGCGATGCGTTGTATCGACTCGGCTAGGCATCTGGAACGCGGCGAATCCCTAGCAGGCTTTCCAAAAGCAGATTGACATGTTCCCTGGCACTTTTTTCTCCGCTGGGTACCGATACATACTCGCAGTACACGATTACCTAGTACTTGTATGAACTGCAACCAGTTCAACAGGGTACAGTAGTCCCTTGTATTTATACTGACCTGGTAAGAGAACCTTGGATATCCTGGTAGGCAATTCGCACAGTGGATAATGCTACGTAGGTGGGTAGGCATCAACTTGAAGGTACATAGGCATCAAGGCAAATATTGGTGCTGGTACTGGCACTCTCTAGAAAACGCGTACTAAGCAGCAGTGACCTACCAACTCAAATTGTGTGGTAAATTTTTTTTTTTTCTCTTCCAGAAAAAACGAAAACGATCCAGAAGCGTCAGAAGCTCGGGGCAGTTCCGTAGCTGGTGGATATTCTAGACTATTTAGCATGGCAACATGCCGCCCACCTGAGTGTACCTGCGGGATACTTTGGCTGTGGCTCTCCTGGGCCCTGCCAAGAGCATGTCTTATAGTGGCATTTCGTCTAGCGATGCCCGGCCCAGCTAGTACCCAATAGGTCCCTTTTCTCGTCCCCCCTTGCCGCTGTGGAGGGGCACCAATCCAATGGCAGCACAGTTTGTGCGGGGTCGCGGCTGGCCTCTTCCCTTCTTCCTCATGATGGCTGCTCCAAGACGAGACGCTAATTACGAAATACCCAGAGCTGCCAGAGATTTGCGCGAACGGCTGGCAGCTGAAGAATAGCCCGACGGTCAACAGCTAGCGGTGCTCCATAGCAGCCTGGCCCCAGTGCCGGATATCGCTCGTTGGGCACAGGTAACCAGAGCCAGCCTTCATTCCATGGCGCACCCTCTCCACGGGCACTTTCGCCAGTCTCCAGCGGTAACTGACATATCAAGCAGCAGACGCTCTCGTACGATTTGCGCGCGGGTATGAATATCGTTTAGCAGTCCTTCAGCGCGTGGTTGGTACTGCAGTGCTCCTGTGCCTAGCCCTGCCGGCCTTAGCGAGAACCAGCGGCGCCGGAGCTGAACAAAGATCTCACCTGCTATCCCACTTGCATGATAGCTTTCTGCCTCCTACATCACCGGTCTCCAGCCTGACCAGACGTCGACCAACCCGAAGCATCTGGCACCAACTGCGTCGTCAGCAGCCCGGTCAGACGCCGTCACTGCAGCGTTTTTCTCGAGTATCACCGAGGCCACAAGGTTCCTCTACTGCAGCAGTCCCGGTCTCTGCACAGCCTCGTTGGTCCCCCGTCTCTGCTCGATGATTTGACACCCAACCCGAACGAGCCCCGACAGAGAAAGACCCCCCAGAAAGGTCCCCTCCTTCATCCTCTCGCCGCCAGTCCCATTCCCAAACTCTACCGGCCAGCATCGCCTCGCCTCGCAGCACCAGACCAGGTCCAGCCCTATACCCACGGCAAACCCACCGCGTACCTGGGCACCCGCGCCCGCTCGTGGCAGTACGAGTCGCAGCTTGTCTCTCTACCACCACTACCGTGAGTCTGAAACACTATTCGGACTGTGATTCGCACCACTATACGCGTTCCCTGCTGTGATAGGGCCGCGCCCCAGCACCTTGCATCGCTGCCGCCAGTGCACAGCCTCCCCGCTGTAGCTTGGAAGGCTGACTGTGGAATCTGCCTCGCAAGACGAGAAGCACCAGTGCTCGGCCGCCATCATGGATCAAGAATCCCAGCGCGGAAGGTCGCTGTCGGCCAGTAACTTTCAGCAGCCTGATATAAACCAATCTCACTCGCCGACTCGGAGCCCGTTCGCACCCACAAGCGATCAGCCTTCCGTCGGTCTTGGACTTGGTATCGGCGTCGGCTTGGATCCGTCGCAACAACAACAACAGCAGCAGCAGCGACAACAACAGCAGCCGCAGCAGCATCGAGCATTCACGGCATCTCTCCATCCAAACTTTGACTCATTCAACGCCAGCGGCTTCCTCGGCGCACAAGCCAGCGCTGTCGACTCGACTACCGGCTTTGACCCCAGCGCAAGCTTCGGACAGCAGCCGCAAGCTACCGGTGCCGACTCCACCCCGTCTTTGAACACCCAGGCGCAACATAATTATATCTCTCCCAATCTCCCTGACGGCGATTTTTCTCTCTTCCCTTCGAGCGCTGAGCAAGGAGATCAATACAGCGCCCCTCTCTTTGAGCAGCCTGCACTTGGCGATATCAATGCCATGACCTCCCCGCACTCGCATCAGTCTCCAACCCCGCCACGGCTCTTACAGCCAGACAGCCTTCAGTCGCCTCCATTCAGCCAACATCAGTTCTCGTCGCCGCCATCGACTCACTCGAGGAACGCTTCTTTAGGACCCGAAGCCGCGCTTCTCCCGAGCCAGATCGGCGACTGGACTCAACCTCAGTTCCAAGGTCATCGACGAACGCCTTCGGAGTTCTCCGACGTCTCCTCTGTAGCTCCTTCGCCTCATCTTATCAGCTCCGACACATTTGATCCTGATCCTTCAGGCCATTCGCCCCTGCAGAGGCCTGCAGACGCCAGCCTTTACCAAGAGGTGCTTGGTATCGGATCGTTCAGCCTAGCTGACCACGGCAGTCCTGGTTATCATGGTCGAAGCCCTTCACATAGCCCTGCAATCAGTCCTCGCATAATGCCACAGCAAATGCCGGAGACTATCCAGCCCTCGTTCAATCTGATTCCACCGAATGCCACGTACGAGGGAGCTTCTGGATATCCCGATTTGCAGCCGAACCACGAGACTTTCCCATCACTGCAAGGCGGTATGGGTGGCGGCGATATGCACCAAATGGCGCCGCCAGCAATCAACATCGACTTTGCACCAAACAATACAAGACCAGGCGGCTTTGAGCCGCCCAAGTCTCAAATGGACCAAGATTCCCTCACTCCTCCAGAACGAGGTAAGCCTTTTTTGATGATTTTATGATTTATGTTACTTGACGCATAGGAAATTAATTCGTTATTGCAGGCCGTCCGAAATCTCGGCCACGTGCGGTCACTGACCCATTCCACCCGGGAATGCTACCTCCTAACAATCTAGGACCCTCTCTTGGTGTTGATCTTACGACCCGTTCAGATGCATCCCGATCTTTATCTCCTCTCGATAGGCAGTCAGTTGGATCATCAGCCTCCAGACGGCGACAGTCGACCTCCTCAGTGCCAAACAACGTAATCGCTTTGCGCTTGGCTGACCCGGAGTATCAAAACAGCCAGGAAGCAGGATCCAATAAGCGCACACAGAAGCACCCGGCCACGTTCCAGTGCAACCTGTGTCCCAAACGATTCACGCGCGCCTATAACCTACGATCACACTTACGCACTCACACTGACGAGCGACCGTTTGTCTGTACAGTCTGTGGTAAAGCCTTTGCTCGACAACACGACAGAAAACGACATGAAAGTTTGCATTCTGGAGAGAAAAAGTTTGTTTGTAAGGGAGACTTGAAGACTGGTGGCCAGTGGGGCTGTGGCCGACGATTTGCGCGGGCCGATGCTCTGGGAAGACACTTTCGATCCGAAGCAGGCAGAATCTGCATCAAACCATTGCTGGACGAAGAAATGATAGAAAGGCAGCGCCAGTGGCAGGAAGAGCGGATGCAGCAGAATATGGCACAGAACATGGCTGGCCAGCAAGTCATGGCTATGGACACCGGCCCAGCTTATCCCATGGATGCTAGTGGGAACTATACCCTTCCACAGGCCCTGTTGGCCCAGTATCCCGCACTGGCGCAGATGAACTGGTCAACGACCGACATGGGAGGCGGACTGGATGATGAGCTGAGTGGGAGATCATCGTTTGATGCCAGCGACTACGACGATGGTGACGATGGCGGCTACATCAGTAGCTCTGGAGCAAGATACCCCGAAGAAGGCATGAACCAAAATTATGCCGAGATGAGCTATACCGGCGAATATGGGCGCTGATTTACAATTCTTTGGATCTCTTTGGATCTCTTTGGATCTCTTCTATCACTTCTACCTTCCCCTCTTCTTCCCCCCCACTGTTCTTTTTTTTTTTTTTTTTTATATATATATCACACTTTCGAAATTTTCATTATTTATCCCACAATGATGGGGTGTCTAACTACCACGCCCCCTGATGCTCGCTTCTGAATCGGCGATCTTGACTCTATCGTGGAATGGGCGGCATTCGGTAGTCTGTTAATGCGTTTGATTTTTTTTTTTTGGAAAAATTCTTCTGAGATGGCTCGGGTTATTAGACGGCACGTCGCATAGATACCAACAACTCTTTGAAGCTTATTGTTACACTGACTTCC
Source organism: Trichoderma asperellum (assembly GCF_020647865.1). Taxonomy (NCBI): domain Eukaryota; kingdom Fungi; phylum Ascomycota; class Sordariomycetes; order Hypocreales; family Hypocreaceae; genus Trichoderma; species Trichoderma asperellum. Next base: position 3,414,741 of record NC_089418.1, read on the forward strand.
TGCGACACCACTTTTAGTTTGGTGATGCTATTGATAAGATGTAGTCTTACCGAATAAAGCCTTGTTCATTTGTACCTGATTATGTTGATGCTGTTGATTGAGCCCTTCTGTGACTGAGATGTAAGCTAACGTATCTATTAATGTATTTGCATTTTCAATCATGAGCCTTTACAAGTGCAAGAAACCTATTGTTTTCTAACGAGTTTACGGCGATGGGTCCTGTAGAATGGGATATGCACAGAATGGCTACAAGAGGAAACAATAACATCTCTCTACTGGGAACTGTCATTTTCTAGAAAAAGTGCTTGCTTGGAGTGAGGATGAAGGCTTATCATACATGCTCTCTCTCTTTGGTATAGCTGTTGTGATGTTTATAGTCAGGAATTTGAATAGTAGTCGTATAAATAACGAAAGAAGCAAACTTTCGGCTACTCATTTAAGCTTGCTTAAAGTGTCTTCTTGTCCCTCTTTCCCTGCCAGTTCTCCTTATCTTACAATGCATGGTAAGTGAAGACGGGACAGGGGGGGTTTCTCAATGTAAAGATAGGATCTGCTTGCATACTTTTTTTTTTCTTTTGCATAATTTGGTTACAAGAAAGATTCAGCTGCATCTGTAGGGTGGAATGTGAGCTGAGCGAAGTCGGCTTACTTTCACGTCTTGTTTCGTCACTGGCCGAATGGAGGGCAGCGGTGATGACGCTGGGGTAATTATTTATGGTTCTAATGGCACATGACACCACCAAAATTGATGGCGTGATGTGAGGTTGGGGAGATGGAGAAAAAATACCTAATTTTCCCGTGTTTTAATAGAAACAACCCCGATGAACGGACGGACGAGTGAATATTGGGCTTGACCGCTCTGAAGGCCCTTGTTAGGTTGGGTTCTCCAGGGCTGCTACTCACGTCACATAGAGAGGCATACTTGTGTATGGCGGCTGCGGCGTGGCAAATGACGTTCTTTTCATCGTTGTTGCTTTCCAAGTAGTGTCTGAAAATATTTGCTTTTTGAACGACGTGATACTGCAGCCAAACTGACGATGCCAATATTGTCTTGGCAGATTCTATTCTATACCTACCTAGGCATGCATTGTTGTTTGCCAGAATACGTGCCGGATGTGTATAACTGCATAGGTATTACTCCGTATAGGTATACCATGCTCATGCTCATAGGCCTATGAGCACGCATTATTGCTCCGCAAAGGATCTGCGATCGGGAGGGGCTTTGGTCCGGGCCAGTGAGGGGCATGAGAAATCGTGACATGGTCACAGAGAATGCTGGGCAGAGCATGTGAAGTGACTCAAGGCTCAAGGTACATATCAAACATGGGCCAAGGGCTGCGATTATGCATGAATGTCGAAGATAGACAACGGCATGTCTGAGGGCCGATGAGCGGCAGGGAGCGCAGCCGGGAATCTGTATGTAGCTGGCCAGCGGTGAAGAGACAAGCAGACGACGCCTGAATGGCCTGCAGTCGCCCGCTGTAGCCCCATGCACATGGACCCTGGCCGTGCCCTACTGTACAAGTACAGTATGTGCGTGAGCGTGCTCTCGTCAAGTATGTATGTACTAATGTATGCGAGGCATGTCGGTCGATTCGATGCAAGACCCGGGCAGCCAATGGCGGCGGGCTCGTGGCCCCTAGCAAGAGCCATCCATGTACGGAGAGGGTACTTGGAGGCATGTCCCCGCCTATGCGGCGACGCATGCGCATGTACAAGTATGCGAGATTTTTCTTGTTTCTTGATCGTATTTTGCTGCAGCTGCAGCTGGGGCGGGCAGAACAGGGGCCCTGCATGCGCCTGCGTCTACAGGTGCATGTCACACGACGCAGGTGGCCCATGAAGACGACGAAGTGCTGGAGGGCGTGGGGAGAGCGTCAGTGGAGGATCGCATGGTTTTTCTTTCTTTCTTTTTTTCTTGCTGTTGTGTAGATGGCTGTTTGTGGTGTTTTGGTTTTAGGAGGATTTAGCCAGTGTGTGAGTGCGTGCTTGCTTCGTAGACTTCGTACTAGCGGATAAATTGAGATGCTCTTCTTGGGCCGCATCCCTGCAGATGCTACTCTGTGCTAATGCATCAGTAAGTTAGGAGGGATGCAAATAGCGCATGCTGCTGTAAAAGTTTGAAAAGAATACAAGTAAAAGAAGTTGAAAACATAAACAAGTAAACAAATAAACAACCACTCACCAGTGGGATGCGCAGGCGTCGTGCGTTGCGCGCGCACAAAACACATGAGGCGCAGAGACGAAACAAGACGCAGCCTGCAGATGCAATATAATATAATCTCAGCTTCTTACAATGCTGTGCAGCTTGAGATTGACAATGTTTATCGATGGACGGGATGGCCCTTCGAGTCAAGCTCACAAAGATCAAAGTACATGCCATGTATTGCAGATGCTGCTGGACGAGCTCCCTTAGCTCTGCAGAGCTCAGCTCCCCGCAAAGCTACCAACGAGGTACCCAAGGGAGGCTGGGCCGCGACTTTGCATGCGAGATGGAGCAGCGCTGCTGCAGCTGTGCAGCTAAAAAGGCCGCTAGGCAGATTGGGGGTCTGGTGACAAGCGAATGGGGCCTGCAGCCCGCCCAGCCCTCCGCCAGCGCGCCGCCCTGATTGGCCGGGCCGCCGCATCTCTGTGCATCTTGGTGCTGGCGGGAAGGTGGAAGTAGTGGGATTAGTGGGAGGCGTGCCTGCTCATGTGCATTTCGACCGCTCGAACCTGCTTGCCTGCTCCTGCTCTGCTCTGCGCTGCTCTGCGCGTCAAGGACAGGGAAGGAAGCGAGGCGAGGCCAGGGCAGGGCCATGACGGCAGCGTTTGTGTCACGTTGTTGCCCTCAAGCGCCTTCCAAACCTTCACAGTATCCCTTGTCCGCCTCTGGCATGTCCCACGAGGGCTCGAGCTTGTCTATCGTAGGTCAGTCAGATGGTACCCAGTTCCGGCGTACCAGGTACCTCCAACACTGCATCTTTGCATGCTTTCACATGTGCGAGTGAGACAGAAACACTGCGCATCGCGCTGTCAATGTACGCGACAGTCTGGTAGTTCTCGGCAAGGCGCTCCCCAATCTCCACCGAGTCGCATATCAATGCCGTCGCTGCGTTGCTTCTCTGGCACGGGAGTGTGATATCGCTTGGTATTGACGGCGCATACTTACACAGATCTACCTTTCAGCAGCGCCCGCTTAGACACCATGTAGACTGCATTGATGCGTTTGACTTACTCGCAGGCACTCATTGTCCTCTATTAGTAGCACGTAGCACCCGAAAGTAGCACTCCAGACGCCGCGTCGCGCACCATCTCTCGCCGGCAGGCTCTCCTGGATATCCGCTGCCCGTGGAGGAGGGCATCCCGCGCGGCGAACTCAGCAAGAGGGTGTGAATTCGCAGCCGTCAGGACGGCCTTGTGCGACATCAAGCTGAGATACGGCCTCTTCTCCCTCGCTGCAGTGGCGATTCTAAGGCGAGGGCACCACTATCATTGGCCTCTCTGCATCGCCGCCTCGCCTCGCCTACCAAGTATCTATACACTTCTCTACTGGTGGCCAGTCACTTGTCCGGCGCGCCTTCTATGGCTCCATTGGTCGTTCCCCTGCGGACAGCCTCGCTGGAATGCTTTATGGAGGGCCGCCCATGATCCATCCCACTTATCTTGGCCATTACTTCTACAGTCCGGCTTTCTTTGGACCTATTCCATATTGGCTAGCCTTGATCCGTCTTAACTGCATGTTGCAGCGCTTCTCAGACTGCAGCTATTATATCTAACCTCGCGCGACAACTCACCTTGTACTTCCTTAGTACCGAGTAGTTGGCAGCGAACCTGGGAAAACGAGGCGGACGGCACGGCTCAAGATCGCCAGTCAGTGTCGTTGCCAAGGTGTCATCTTACCCGTTGTACATCATTACTACTGCCGAGCCAGGTATCTATCAGTTATCTTAGCTGCCGGTAGCTGCGCTTGTGACGCTTCACCCGAAGCTGCAGCTAGTACCAGAGAAAAAAAAAATTTGAGAAAAAAAAAAAAAAGTTCAGACTCAGCTTATACAGCCACCCATTTTGTGATAACACTCCCATCCCTACTTTGTCGGTACCCCGTTGTTATTTTTTTTTCTCTCTTCTCTCTTCTTCATCATATTTTTTCTTTCTTTCTATTTCTTTTTGTTTTTGCTTGTTTTGTTTTGTTCGTTCTTAGATCGATTGGTTGCTGCGATTGTTGAAAATCAAGTTTGGTGTGGCAACACAACTTACACGGCTACAGGCATTAGGCTCTTTGACCAAAAAAACCACCCTCATTTGTCTATCCAGGAACTCGGCGCGCTCCCTGTTCGACATCATATTCCCCTCTCCGTCCACGATATCGAAATTTTGTCTTCGTTTCCGCCTTATTTCAAGTGCGATCGACAGTAAGTGTGGACGCCGCCTCGGATCAGTTCTCCTCCCTTCATTCCCTTGCGCAGAGACCCTACTTCACAAAGGGAGCTCGAAATACCTTTCAATTAATTAATCTTCACCTCCGATTCTCCCGCTCTCTGATGAGACGCATAGCTTCCATGACTGCGAAACAGCCGTTCCATCACATCAGCTCCCATTGTAACAATGGCAGCCGCCGATGTCTTGGCGTTTAATCAGCTGCCGTGGAAGAGATGCGCAGAGAGCCGGTCCATCACCCAGCAACCAAATATCGCGCGGGATGAGTATAATCTCCAGGCCCGGCTGCGACTTATATCTCGAGCTTGGATCGAGTGCGGAGAGGTGCGTATTGACCCTTGCGGAGAGGAGACTCATGCATTATATAGGCATCTTTGTTGTCGTTCACGGCGTTGACCTGGGGCTTATAGCATCGATCGTTCTCAAAAGGCACATCACGGCAAGGTAGACCACTAATAGTTCCTGACTTGTTCCCACAACGAGTCGCCCGCCATCATGCAAGGCTCGTAGCGATATCTTCTCTCCATCATGTTATAGAGCCTCGCCACGCCGACTCGCTTGCTCGCCGAAAAGCGCCATGCGCCGGGCCCATTCATCAATCGTCCCCAGACCCCCGCCAATCGGAGCGGCGCAAGCGATCTCGTTCCAGCATCCTCGACGATCCGATTCTCGATGCAATAATAATTGATTTCACCTCTGAAGACGGAGTCGTTTGTCGCAAAGGCAAGAATAAGAAAAAGGGAGGGGCGAATGGCAACGCCAGCAGCGGGAGACTTCCAGCGGGATCCAAGGAAGGTAACCAGAACCCTGACAGAAATGGCGGTGGGGATCAAGGTGGTGGTGGTAGCAATGCAGACCAGGGCGGAGCTGCAGGTGACGGAAATAATGGTGGTGGCGGTGATGGGGACAAGGATCAGGACAGGGGTGTAAACAATGACAACGCGGAACATGATTTGTCGGCTCCTCCCAAGAGCAAGAAAAAGGATAAGTCCCAAACAGGAACGGGAGCCGAATCTCCTCCTCCTCCAACCAACGCGTTTGACGACGGCACTCTTGACGACGTAAATTTGAACGACGACGGCGGGAAAAACGCTAGTTCTGGGTCGCACGCGCCAGAGTCTGAGAGTGGGATTGGGGCCGCTATCCGCACCAAAATCAAATCGCTTGGTGGTTGGGGCGTCAGCGGATCCTCAAGTGGTAACGATGCCCATACCGACGACGCTGGTGACAAAAAGAGCAGCCTCGAGAGCAACCCTTGGAGCACCAGCGACCCAAAACAATCAGGATCTCTAGCACTTTCAGTCGCCGACACCGATGCGACACAGAGCAGGACCAAAAAACAAGTAGAGACTCCCCAGGATGCTGTAAATGGGGACGAGGACCCATGGGGATATCAGCATCCGGCCAAGAAAAAGAGCAAAAAGAACGATCCCGCATCCATATCTGTCACTGCGCCGGCTCCAGCAGTAAATGACGACATCGCAGGCAAAGAGGTCACCAAAGAGACGAATAACAAGAACGCAAGCGATTCATTAGTTGAGGAGGAAGAGAAGTCAGATCCCATGCCGCAGCCCAAGCCAGCGCCCAGGCAGGAAGCGGTGAAAAAGGAAGATGAGGGCTGGTCATTTTGGGGACTTGGAAAGAATAAGAAGAAAGCCGAAGAGAGCGTTAAACCAGCTGAACAAATACCGCCTCCACCGCCACCTCCTCCCGTTCCACCTTTACCATCCGCAGAAGCAGCGCAACTCACCGAGAATGTTTGGGCCGTATCTGGATCGAAGGATAAGAAGAAGAAGAGAGAAAAAGGAGTGCAGCCTGACATTGTAGCCGTACCGGAACCCGAGGCTAAACCTAGATCTAAGGTTGTGCCACCACCAGCAGACGATGCTTGGGGCTATACTGCCAAGAAACCGTCCAAAGAGGATAAGAAAGAGAAGGAGAGAGAGAAAGAGAGCAAAGACAACGACAAGAAGAAGACGACAAAGTCAGGCTTAGCCGACCAACCGCCACCCTCATCAAAACTTCCTATACCTATTCCTGATCAACACAAATGTACAAATGGCAATGAAACTTCAGATGGACTCGACAAAACTGATCAAGACGAGGGAAGCTGGAGCTTCTGGAGCTTCGCAGGCAAAAAGAAGGGCGATTCATTCACAGAATCCGGCGTGGACGAAGGGTCTCACAAGGCGGAAACGCAAAGTCCCAAGTCTTCCGGACAGCATATCGACGACTTGGTGAGCAACGGGGATAAGGACAAAAAGAAGAAGCTATCAGCTTCTGATCCGTCCAAAGGTGATTCCAGAGCCCCAAAGTCCAAGAACGAAGACTTCTTGCATTCTAAAAAGGACAAAAAGAATGGGAGCACTGATTTGGTTCGGCTAGGCGCCTCAGGCAATCCGCCACATGCAGATGATTCTAACGCTATAGGGCTGGACACGACGGACGCATTCGGTGGCAGTGTAGACTTCTTCGGTTCTTGGGGTATTGGTAAGAGTGATAAGAAGCGAGGCGAATCGTCGTGGAAGCCCGATGGCATTGAAGAACCAACCGACCGCACTCCGATCCAGGACAAGAAGAAGCATAATTTCAAAAGTCCGGTTGAAGTTGTGGGTGAGACTACTGGTGAGATTGTCCATCCCGACGACGTAGAGGAGGTCAGGGGCAGCAAGGTTGAGGATGTCGATAGCTTTGTTTGGACAAAGTCCGGCAGGGCGAAGTCGAAATCCCAGAAGGAGGCCTTGGCTGATCCACCTCCCCGTGCACCAACACCCCCTTCCATGGACCTTACTGAATCTGAAGTGGAAGCAGCAGATCCCGATGCGACCACGTCTTCTAGATCGAAAGCGCCCAAGTTGACCGAGAAAGACCTCAAAAGGCTTGAACAAGAGAAGGAGAAGGCTAGACTTGAGGAGGAAGCACAAACCAAGGCAGAAGCCGCGCTTGATACCAAAGACCAAGCGGAAATAGCTATGCTCACGGAAAAGAAAAATAAGAGGGGTAGGTTGCTTAAAACGGACCAGACCAGACTCACTCTCCTGCAACAGAACGTCGCGAAACGGGCTGAGGAACGAGCTAAGCGAGAAGCCAAGGCAAGAGAGGCCGAGGAAAGAGCTGCCGAGGAGCAAGCAGCCAGAGAAGCTGAAGAGGCTGCTCGCAGAGAGGCGGAAGAGCAAGCGGCACGAGAGGCGGAAGAACGGGCTGCTCGCGAAGCAGAGGAACAAGCTGCCGCAATCGCCGATGAAGCAGAAATTAAAGCCTTGGTTGCGAAGAAGACTAAAAAGGGCAAGCTATCTAAGAGGGATGAAGAAAAGCTTGCCCAGCTTCGAGAAGCTGCCGCAAAACGCTCCGAAAGACGCGCCGCTCGCGAAGAACAAGAGCAAGCTGCCAAGGAAGCCCAAGAGCAGGAAGTGGACGAGCCCCAAGTTGAGACTGTCGACGAAACGGAAGAAGCAGAAGCCGCAGAAGATGATCAGCAACGAGCCACACGCGAGGCCGAGGAGCAGGAGCGGGTTACTCGCGAAGCAGAAGAGCGAGCGGCTGCCATTGTCAAGGAAGAAGAAGAGGAACTGGCCGCTCTGATGGCAAAGAAGGAGAAAAAAGGTAAGCTTCTCAGGAAAGAAGAGGAGAGATTTATCACTCTTCGGGTAAGTGCCGCAAAGCGCGAGAGAGAACGAAAAGCACGGGAAGCAGAACAAGCAGCCCAAGAAGCCGAACGCAAAGCCCGAGAGGAGGAGCAAGCTGCTCGAGAAGCAGAGGAGAAAGCCGCTCGCGAGGCCCAGGAAGCAGCTCGCGAGGCAGAAGAACAAGCCGCTGCTCTTGCCGCAGAAGAAAAAGAACTAGCCGCGTTAAGAGAGAAGAAGGCCAAGAGAGGAGGTAGGCTCCTTCGAAAAGACGAAGACAGGCTTGATGTACTCGAAAAAAATGCTGCAAACCGGGCGGAAGAGCAAGCTGCTAAAGAAGCTGAAGAGGCAGCCCGTGAAGCTGAAATACGGACCCGCGAAGCAGAGGAAAAGGCAGCTGCCCTTGCTCTTGCCGTTGCTGCGGAAGAGGAGGAGTTGGCCGCGCTAAAAGCAAAGAGAGTCAAAAGAGGAGGTAAGCTACTTAAAAAGGAGGAAGACAGGCTTATTGAACTCCAAAGAAATGCAGTAAGGCGGGCAAAAGAGAAAGCAGCTCAAGACGCAGAACGGGCTGCCCGTGAAGAGAAGGAACAAGCTGCTAAGGAGGCAGAGGAACAGGCCGCTCGAGAGGCTGAAGAAGCCGCTAAAGAAGCAGCAGAGCGGGCTGCCCAGGAGGAAAAGGAGGCAAAAGAAGCTGCTGCGATTGCAGAAGAAGAGCGGGAAATAGCCCAACTACTCGATAAGAAGCATAATTCGTTCATGGGCTTGTCGAGTAAACTAGAGCAGAGGTTGAGCCAACTTCAGGCTAAGGCGACGAAACGAGCCGAGGAGCAAGCTGCCCGTGAAACCGAGCGCCTTGCTCGCGAAGTTGAAGAACAAGCAGCTCGGGAAGCTGAGCAAGCAGCCAGAGAAGCCGATGAGCGAGCAGCTCGAGAAGCAAGAAAGGCGGCCGCAATTGCTAAAGAGGAGGAAGAACTTGCATTACTCCTTGAGAAAAGGTCCAAAACCCTCCGAGGAAAACTCTCGCCCCAAAGTGAAGAAAGGATAAACGAGCTCCAAGCTAAGGCCGCTAAACGGGCTGAAGAAAAAGCTGCCCGGGAAGCGGAAGAAGAGGCTGTTCGGGAAGCTGAGCGACTAGCTAAAGAAGCTGATGAGCGCGCCGCTCAAGAAGCAAAGCAAGCTGCTATGATTGTTGAAGAAGAGAAGGCGCTTGCTTTGTTACTTGACAAGAAGGCCAAGTCAACACTGTCAGCAAAAGGGGAAGAAAGGCTGAAAGTGCTTCAAGCTAGAGCTGCCAAGCGGGCTGAAGAACAGGCTGCCCGAGAAGCTGAGGAACAAGCTGCTTTAGAGGCTGAACGGCTAGCTAAGGAAGCTGCTGCGATTGCTAAGGAGGAAGAAGAACTTACGTACCTCCTCGAGAAGAAGTCTAAAACAGCCAGAGGAAGGCTTTCGCCTCAATACGAAGAGAGGCTAAGCGAACTCCAAGCCAGCGCCGCTAAGAGGGCTGAAGAAAAAGCTGCCCGAGAAGCTGAGGAGCAAGCTGCTCTGGAGGCTGAACGACTGGCTAAAGAAGCTGAAGAACAGGCTGCTGAAGAGGCTAGGAAAGCTGCTGATGAAGCTGAGAAGGCCGCCGCTATCCTGAAGGAGGAAAAGGAGCTAGCTTCCCTCGTCGAGAAGAGGGCTAAATCATCAAAAGGAAGGCTGACGTCTTCGTTGGAGGCAAGACTAAGTGAGCTCAAAGCTAATGCCTCGAGGCGCGCTGAAGAGAAGGCAGCCCGAGAAGCCGAAGAACAGGCTGCTAGAGAAGCTGAACAAGCAGCTAAGGAAGCTGAGGAGCGTGCCGCCAAAGAAGCTGAAGAGGCTGCCGCAATCGCCAAAGAAGAGAAAGAAATTGCCCTCCTGCTTGAAAAGCAATCTTCTCCCAGAGGCCTATCGGCTAAAGCAGAGCAGAAGTTGAATGAGCTACAAGCTAAGGCAGCAAAGCGTGCTGAAGAGAAGGCCGCTCGGGAAGCTGAAGAACAGGCTACAATAGAAGCCGAGCGAGCAGCTAGAGAGGCAGATGAAAAAGCTGCTGCAATTGCTAAAGAAGAGGAAGAATTGGCCCTTTTACTTGAAGAGAAAACTGCATTTAAAAGCCTATCAACCAAAGACGAGCAGCGATTAAATAAGCTACAGGCCAGAGCGGCAAAAAGAGCTGAAGAGAAAGCCGCTAAAGAGGCTGAAGAGCAGGCTGCTTTAGAAGCTGAACGACTAGCTAGAGAAGCAGAGGAAAAGGCTGCTGAAATCGCCATGGAGGAGGAAGAAATTGCTCAGTTGCTTGGAAAACAGTCTTCATTCAGAGGCCTATCAAGCAGAGGAGAACAGCGGTTAAATGAGCTACAAGCTAAAGCCGCTCAGCGGGCTGAAGAAAAGGCCGCTCGGGAAGCTGAGGAACAGGCTGCTCTAGAGGCTGAACGACTGGCTAGAGAAGCAGAGGAAAAGGCAGCTGCAATCGCTAAGGAAGAGGAAGAAATTGCTCAGCTACTTGCAAAGAAAAAAACCAAGGGCCTGACAAGCAAAGGAGAGCTGCGACTAAGTGAACTGCAAGCAAGGTCGACAAAGAGAGCTGAAGAGAAAGCTGCCCAAGAGGCTGAGGAGCAGGCAGCCTTAGAAGCTGAACGACTAGCCAGGGAAGCAGAAGAAAAGGCTGCCGCAATCGCCAAGGAAGAAGAAGACATTGCTCAGTTACTCGCCAAAAAGAAAATCAAGGGTCTGACGAGTAAAGGTGAACAACGGTTAAGTGAGCTGCAGGCTAGAGCTGCAAAGAGAGCTGAAGAGCAGGCCGCTCGGGAAGCTGAGGAACAAGCTGCACTGGAAGCTGAGCGAATAGCTAGAGAGGAAGAGGAAAAAGCTGCTGCAATCGCCAAGGAAGAGGAAGAGATTGCTCAGCTGCTTGCAAAGAAGAAAGCCAAGAGCCTGACCAGCAAAGGACAACAGCGGCTAAGTGAGCTGCAAGCCAGAGCTGAAGAGAGAGCTGAGGAGCAGGCCGCTCGGGAGGCTGAAGAGCAAGCTGCATTAGAGGCTGAACGAGTAGCTCGAGAAGCAGAAGAAAAGGCGGCTCGAGAAGCAAAAGAAGCTGCTACTATCGCTAAAGAAGAGGAAGAAATCGCTGAGTTACTCGAAAAAAGAAGACCAGGACATTCAGGGGCCTGTCAAGTAAAGAAGAGCAGCGGCTAAGTGAGCTGCAAGCTAGATCGGCAAAGCGAGCTGAGAAGAAGGCCGCTCGGGAAGCTGAAGAGCAGGCTGCTCTGGAAGCTGAACGTCTGGCTAAAGAAGAGGAAGAACGAGCTGCTCAAGAGGCCGCAGAGGCTGAGGCAATTGCTAAGGAGGAGGAAGAACTGGCGCAGCTCCTTGATAAGAAGGCCCACTCGTTCATGGGTCTCTCATACAAGGCCGAGAAGAGGCTGAATGAGCTTCAGGCCAATGCCGATGAGAGAGCGGCTCGCGAGGTCGAAAAGCAGGCTGCTCTAGAGGCGGAGCAAGCTGCTCTAGAAGCGGCCGCCGAAGCAGCTGCAATCGCCGAAGAGGAGAAAGAAATGGCTGACTTGCGACACAAGAGAGAAAAGAAGGGCAAACTATCTAAGAAGGATAGCGAACGACTGAGCCATCTTAAAGAGAAGGCAGCCAAGAGAAAGGAGGAGCAAGCTGCGCGCGAAGCTGAGCTGGCCGCTGCTAATGCTGAGCAAAACGAAGACGACGAAGACGAAGACGAAGACGGCGACGACGACGACGATAGGGATGTTTTCCAAACAGGCGACGATGCTAACGACGATGATGATAACGACGATATCGACGCCGATGACGACGAAGAAGAAGAAGCCATCCGAGCGGCAGAAGCAGAGGCAGCGGCCCGTGAGGAAGAGGAGAGAGCTGCCCGAGAGGCTAAAGAGGAAGCTGCGCGGGAAGCTGAAGAGGCCGCCAAGAAGTTGAAGAAGAGCTCCAAGAAGGACAAGAAGGAGAAGGAGGATAAGAAAGATAAGAGAGATAAGAAGGACAAGAAGGACAAGAAGTCCCGAGATCTTCCATCCGAGGCAGAAGCAGAGAGAGATGTTGGATCCTCTCAGCCAGAGTCAGGGGCGAAACCGGATCCTGACTTTGACATGAGCCCTGCTGAGATCGAAGCGCTGCTTGCGCCCAAGGAGACGGGCGCAGCGGGTGCGTTCAGCTTCTGGGGTCTCGGTGGTAGGAAGTCGAAACCGAAAGGTATGTTGGGTTCCCCCCATTTCTGAAGAAGGATTGCTAATTGAGATCACCAACTCTAGAGGAGCCGGAGCCGGAACCGGAGCCAGAGGCTAAGTCAAGTGACGACCGATCGCAGAAATCCTCAGAACGATCAAGATCCCTAGGCGGTAGAATTGCTAATGGCCTCAAGGCATTCGAACAAACACCTGAAGAAGTAGCCGATCCCGCCCGCCCACCACCCCCACCCCCACCAGCATCTGACTCGGATGAAGAAGAAGAGGATGCCGCAGAGATGCCAAAAGTCGAAGCGGCAGATGATGAACAGGTGGTTGGAGAAGAACCAGCAGCTGACTTTGAACAGGAGGATGACGGATTACACTATGGAGATGCCATGGAAGAGACGCCAACCAGGAAGAAGGGGCCACCGCCTCAAGATGATCGATCTAGGAGAAGAAGAAAGGCGGAGGAGCCAATAGTCGTGCCAGTGCCAGTAGTCTTACCTGATAGAGGTGACAGGGGCACATCGAGAAGGCATCGAAGACCTTCGGATGTTCCAGGGGGATTCCCTGGCGACGATGGTGATGAAAATGAGATAGTCGCCATCATTGACGAAGGGCCAAGGAAGGAAAGGAAGTCTAAGAAACGGCGGCCCAAGGAGGAGGATATGATGATGCCTCCCCCGCCTCCGCAGATTCCGATGCCTCCTCCGCCTCCTCCCGCCGTCCCTGATCCGCCTTTGACGCCACCACCGGAGCCGAAATCATCGAGGAAAGAAAGGTCAAGATCCAGCCGAGAGAAGGAGAAATGGCCCGCGGTGGCATCCCCACCGCGCAGAGAAAGGGAAGAGAAGCGGTCATCCAAGCACAAGTCAGAACGCTCTTCTCGGCGGGCAGTGGAAAAGGCGTCTTCCAGAGACTCCACTTCTGACAGGGCGGAGCGAGCAGAAAAGTCGGGCAAGTCTTCAGGGCGAAACCGACTCACGGGGATGTTCAGCAGCAACCCTCCTCCCACTAGGTCAATGTCTACACGAGAAAAAGAGAGGCGGTCCAGTATGAACGGCAGCAGCAGGCCCAGGAGAAATACCGTTACTAGCCACGGCCTTGTTTCTCCACCCCCAGAAGAGTCTCCCGACGTGACGTCGAAGGCTGCTAAAATCCTTGGTTTCGATAAGTCAAGCTCAAAAAGAAAGACTCGCAGGGCGCATTACCAAGATGACGAAGAAGCTGTTATGATGGGAGCTCTCGGAGATGATGCTCATGCAGATTATCCACAGGAAAGACATCGAAATAGGAGATCTCGCGAAGATGATGTTGTCATGCCAGCAGAGCCCTCTAGTCCCGAACACTCACACAGGCGAGCGGCATCGGCTTCAAAGAAGGCGGGATTGACCGGGCTCTTTAGCGGCTTCATGACACCCAGAGCATCCAAGGTTGAGACTGGCGTAGATTTCGACATACCCATGGTGGAGACAGAACGTGAAGGCCCGCGAGTGTCTAGTCGCAAGATTAGAAAGTCAGAGCGAGAGTCGGAGCGGACTGGCGACGATCGTGAACGACGACGGAAGCGCAGAGATGATAGCGAGAGTCGCAAATTGGCAGAGAAAGAAGCTCGTCGTGAGCGACGGGCTGCTCGCCAACGTGAAGCAGACGAACAACGTGAGGCGGATGAGCGAGAGGCTCGACGGGCTGAACGACGTCTACGCAAAGAAAAGGAGAGGGAAAAGGAGAGGGAGAGAGAAAGGGAGAGAGAGGAAGACGTACAGAGAAGTTCGAAACGCCAGCGGCGCAGGTCTCATGCAGATCCCTCTGATGATGAAGCCGCCGAACGACAGCGCAGACGCGAGGCCAGACGTGCCGCCAAAGCTGCTGCTGAGGAGGAGGAAGCATATAACAGGCAGAGGAAGAGCAGTCGACGCTACACTGAGCCTGTGGTAGACGATCATGTATATCCGGCCAAGGAGCGTCGACGAGATGGCAAGAGAGCTGCCCCCGGGATGTGGCCGCACTCAGGGACATCCTCGTGGGTCAAAGAGCATTCAGATCCACCTCCGCATCTGGATGATGCTGGACACATGACAGATGCGGTGCAGCATACGGAAGACGAACAGGCCCGGCGTGAAGCCCGGCGCGCTCGACGACGAGCCAAGCACGAGGAAGTGCCTGTCGAGGATGCGGACGAGAGACGCCGCCGAGAGAGGCGGGAGAGACGAGAGCGGGAGAAGCGCAATGGCGCTTCAGAAGGAAGCGATGAGCGCCATCGCAGCCGACGAGATTCTGCTGCATACGCAGAGCCAGCGCCTCGGAGCAGCTGGTGGAGAAAGCTCGCTGGATGAAATTCGAGAGACGCATGGATCTTGAGCAAGCGTGTTTGATCTTTTTATTTATTTTATTTTTCATTCTTCTTTCTCTTTTCTTTTTCTTTTTTGATGACCTATACGTCTCAATTTGTTTTGCTTTCATGCCTTTCAACCTTACTGTTCTGCGTGCTGTCTGTTTTTGTCTTCGCTTGTCATGACATGATGATGGTTATTTTCAACTCGAGACGCTGCTATGCGGCAAAGGCGGCATTACCGCATCATATTTATTACAGCTCTGCCAGTTCTGTTCCGGGATTTCGGGCCAGTCCATCCCGGAATATCTAGAGGCAGTCTCTTTCCCAGTCATAGTGTAGGGATGGGATGGGGTGGGATTTATTTTTTTTTTTCTTCTGCCGTGCTTTTCTCGATTCCTTTCTTCTTTTTCGTCAACGATGTTTGATATGATGTACGAGTTGTTCTAACGGCTTTTTGAATCGGGTCCTGGGTCGCTGGAGGCCAAGTCGTGTATCACTTTTTTATCATGAGATGGAGATGGATGATGCAAAATTGCCTCGCATTACTAGGTACTTGTACTTTTTTTTCATCTCTTTCTTCTACTTGTTCCTTTATCTTGCATATGCGCTGTGGGTATCTGGGTAGCTCTTGGAATCTTGGACTCGCAAATGATATCAATTGGATTGAAATAGTGTGCGCCTTGTGCAGTAGCGCAGCCATGTACAGTGCACGTTGACCGGGCAAAACGGGCCACTTGCCCTTATGAACTGCGTCTGATGGCTGTCAATTGCTGTTGGCATGTATTTGCTATATGCTAGTTAGTACTTACAGTACTTGTGTAGATGTGAATTGCTGGCTAAATCAAGTGATTGCGGTGAGGTGATTGCGGTGAGGTGTTGGGTGCGTACCTCTACTACCACTGAGGTACCGATGTATACAAGTACAGTAAGGTTATGCTGTGGAGAGAAAAGTGATGCTAGTATGTGATCACTGCGTCTTTGGATACTTGGTGACAGGTGATAGGTGGCTTCCCCACGGCCCATGCCGGAACTGGGGCGCCTTGACGGGATGCACGCGTGTCTTGGAGTTCGATCAACTGTTGGCCGCAAGAGGCCATAAGTACGTACTGTAGAAGAATTAAGGTAGGTACTACATAAAAGCGTTCGACTGTGTGCATGTGTCCATGAAAGAGCCATACATGATGGTAAATCCAAGAAAATCAGCAAATGCCATGGATGTACTCTGTATTCTGCGGCATGTCATTGTACAAGCAGGCCTATAGAGGGGTCGCAACTGCAGTGTGATTAGCCCGCCATTTTTAGATTTAGCCTTTCCCAGGCCCTGGCCCGGTCAACGGAAGCCCGTTTTCAACCTCGCCTGTTTGGGGGTGGCGTGGCCTGCGGCTTCTTCAATTGAGATCCAGAAACCAACCAGCTGCTGCTTTTTTGGCCGTCCGTCACTCTTTTTGCTGCCGTCACGCCCTTTCTGCCTCCAGGGGCCGAAGGGGACGCTGCATCCACGACTAAACAGGCTCTTCTTCTTCTTTCTACGCCATGAGTGCGCCGGGGAAGCAGGCGTCGCGATGGGGTTCGTTTCTCCAGCAGGCCGTGGCGGGCGTCGAGTCCCGCTTGGACACCATCCTGGCCGAGTCGGACGATGATCGCAGCGCGACGCCACCGGCAGCAACTGCCGCTGCTGCGACGGCGGCTGCCAGTCCAAAAGTGACGAGCTCTGGTGAGTGAGTGATGCGGCTGAGAACAGGCAAGGGGAGGGGGAGGGGGGAGGGGCAAGCAGGATTCCCAGCCAGTTGCATGCAAACAGCGCCAGCAGCTAACCAGAAGGCAATTCGTGCAACAGACTCTCGAGCATCGTCGACTAGCCGCGCAAATGATCGACTGCAAGCAAGGCTGGCCAAGGCCCTGGCTAACAAGAATGCGCTTTCGCCGGCGAGTGCGTCGCCGCGCAGCTCCATCGATGCAGCTAGCCGAAGCTCCATGGAGAGGCCCTCGATAGATCAAGACAAGCCTGAGGTTCCGTCAGAACAGAAGCCCACATCCGAGGCCGAGTCGCCTCAAGCCGCCCCTGATCCCACAGCTGCCACTACCTCTACTACCACGACGACGACGGAGACGACGACGACAATACCAATAACAATAACAGACGACGATGACACTGCTGCCAAGTCTCCTTTGGAGCCGGCTGTTGACAAAACAGAGGGTGCTCCGTCAGGGACAGAGGAGCAGCAGACGCTCAAAGAAGCACCTTCAAAAGTGGACGAGCACACGCCGACAAAGGTGGACGAGCACACGCCGACAAAAGTGGTCAAAGACGAAACTCCAACAGATACCCCCGATGCGGCAACAACCGTTGTAGAAAATGCACTTGATGCCGCCGAGTTGGCTCGCGAGCTCGAGGAAGCAAAATTGCGACATCGAGAGGAGATTCAAGAGTACGTTGAACGGATAGACTCTATACAATCCAAGCTCCAATATTTATCTAAAAATGCCGCCGATTCCGCAAAGAAGGCTGCGTCGGCAGCCCCATCTGGTAGCCAGGAAAAGAAGCTCGCGGAGAAGGATGAGCGAATCGCGCTACTGATGGAAGAAGGCCAGAAACTGGCCGGAGCGGAGCAAAAATATCGAGCAGCAATCAAGACTTTGCGGCTTCAAGTAGGGGAGCGTGACAAGCAGCTGGACGAAGCACGAAAAGCAAAGGACAAAATGGCATCGGATATTCAAGCGCTGCGCGACCGCTTGGACGGAGATGAAGAGAAGGAAAAGCGCCGGCAGGAGGCCACCAAGGCTACTGCAGCTCTACGGAAGGAAATTGACGCCTTAAAGAAGGACAATGCCAGCAAAGACGCTACCATTCGTCGACTTGAGCAGGAAGTAAAGTCAAAGGAGGAGCAAGGCCAGGTTGCCAAAGCGGATGCTGTGAGCAAAGCGGTAACCGCAGAGCGAGTAAAACAAAAGGAACTCGAAGATGCAAATGATGCTCTCCGAGCAGAATTGGAAGCTCAGGGCGAAAAGGCCCGACTAGATGCCATAGAAGCGAGCGAGAAGCTTGAGCGTGCCATCCAGCGTGGTAACACCGTCGAAGCCGAGCTACGGCTTGAGCTTCGGAGCATGGAGGGCAAGCTAGAAGGCGTACGGGTGACGGCAGAAGAAGCTGCCTCCAGCACAGGAGGCGAGGCTCAAGCTAAGCTGTTCCGGCAGATAGAGACGTTACAGTCACAGTATACGTCAGCCAGACAAAATTGGCAGGGCATAGAGGCGTCCTTGATGTCGAAAACGACCAGCTTGGAGAGTGAAAGAGACGAAGCACAGCGGCGGGAGTCTGAAATGCGCAAGAAGGCCCGAGATGCGGTACGTCTGACACGTTCTAATCAATTTCCGTCTTTTCTTCCATCCCCGGTCGATATTCGTCCTCTATTGATATGTGCTAACTTGAGTGACTTTGTTGCTATAGGCCAAGCGTAGCAGAACTCTGGAAGATGAGCTACAAGATGCGCAGATGCAGCTCGAAGCCTGTCGTGAAGAGCTTGCCGCTCTCCAAAAATCCTCGAAAGCTACCGAGACGGCTCTCGAGCAAACCCGCACAGATCTGGACAAGGAGAAGCAAGCTGCAAGCAGAGCCTTTTCGGCTGAGTCAGGACGACAGTGGATCGATGAAGTTGCGAATACAGCATCATCACGAACCCAAAGCCGCCCAGAGTCGCCGTTACTCTCTGCCCCGCGAACATTCAGCTCCGAAGCTGTTTCGTTATCTGTTCCCAACCGCATACGACGATCTCCCACTCCTGTAAACATACTAGATAGTGCAGCAGAAGGTTTCAGTCCTCTTCGCCGACCCTCTGCGTATCTACCGACTCGAACGGGAACAGGGCCACTGTCACTTACTGGATCTGTTCCTCCATCTCCGTTCTCTCCTCTGGATCACCCGTTGGAATCACCACCAACGATACCTCCGTCGGTGGTAGAGAGGGAGAATGGAATCAGCGATACAGCCCCTTCATCGCCTCGCAATCTGGCACAAGATATGATTTCAGTGTCAACCGTGGCGGCGGGACCATCTGTCCAATTAGTGGAACGGATGAGCGCCGCAATACGTCGCCTGGAGGCAGAAAGGGTTGCCGCCAAGGAAGAGATGGCAAGGGTCTGTAGCCAGAGAGATGAAGCGAGATCAGATATGGTGAGCCTGATGAAGGATTTGGAAGAGGCAAAGGCAGCGTCTGCAAGGGTGCCGGATCTAGAAAAGGAAGTTGCCGACCTGGATACGAGATATCAAACCACCTTGGAGTTATTAGGAGAGAAGAGCGAGCTAGTTGAGGAGCTGAGAGCAGATGTAGACGACGTTAAGACGATGTATCGGGAACTGGTAGAGCGAACTGTAAAGTAAGTGGCTTGTCCTTGGATTTGGGCTACGGGAAGGTTCATAGAAGGATAGGGAAAACAAGTGGAAGGGGAAAAGCGTTAATGAAGCACAATGATTTGAAACGACAGGGGCGTGGTATCCAATGTAGATTAGAATTGTACATTTCTATACACTTTATCAATCCACTGCATTTGATATAAAGTTTGCTAACTAATCGACCAGCTGGATGCCCTCTCTTTCAGCGCCCTGGATGATGAATTGGCGGACCTGTTTTGGTACGTTGGTCAATACATATGTGATGAAATGCGCGTATGAAAGGGGGGAGATGGCTGTGGAATGAGCTATTTAGTCGGGGCAGCCTTACCTCTTTGTCTGGAGCCAAATCAATAGCAAGCTCTCCTTCGGAAGTCTTGAGTGTAAAATCAGCCTCCTCCTTCAGAAGAGCGACGGCGGTGTCTCCTATAGAACAGCAATTAGCTTTACTCTTAGTCACAAATATGCAATTTGAAAAGCCCGCTTGGTGCCATGAGAGATTCGACATACCGTGACCCTCTGCGACAGCATGGTGAAGAGGGGTGAAGCCCTCATTGTCTGTCGCATTCAGGGGGCTCCTGTTCTTCAGCAGCAGCATAACCATGGGTACGGACCCGACGGCTGCAGCGCGATGAATGGGGTATTGGCCGCGGCGGTCGCGGACGCGAGTTGAAGCTGGGGGTTTCGAGTTGATGAGCAGGCGAGCGACGTCGAGGTTCTTTTTGGAGGCGACGAAGTGGAGGGCAGTCTGGGGGGTGGGCTGGTGTTAGTTCTCGAGCTATGGTGGTGTATTATAATACGCATTCGGCTGTTATTAGATGGGAAGTTTGGATGTAATTTGTTTCTTTGCGTGGAAAAATGTGTTAACAAAATAAGCGGCATTTGGAACTCACTTGGCCGTTGTTGTCTATGGAGTAGTTAGTAAGGTGCGTGTTGTAGCAAAGGGTTGAAGTTTGTGTTGTCGCTAATTTGGCTAACGGCTTACTCTTGATATTGACATCAGCACCCCTTTGAAGAAGGAGATTCAATGCTGGCTCGCTGTTTTGAACGCTGGCTGAAATCATGAGAGGAGTCCAACCGCTATCGTCCTATATTTATGTAAACAACTTTTGGTGTAAGTAACGTTGGGTTGAGAATTGCTCCATGTCATCTCCTCTCATTTCAACATTGATACCGTCGATGATGATGATGATATATTAGTAGAAGTGTAGGGTTCTTTACCTGGATGTCCGGGTCGAAGCTCGACTGGTTTGCTAAAAGGAGAATAATGTCATAGCTGTTGGAAGAGGCTGCCCAGTGGATGGGATATCTGCCGTCGTCATCTTTGCGTTTTGAGAGCTTGGGATCCGTCTATGAAATGTATTAGCAGATGGTTTGAGTTTCATTCTATTGTATACCCAATGTGTGTATTTATTTTCTCATCTTTTTGAACGTACCCTGAGGAGGCCCTCAGCAACAGACACTGAGATCATGTTAGCTTTGTAATGCTGGAATATACGCATGGAGCTCAGTACCTCTGCCTTCTCTCGCAGCTCTGTGTAGCGGAAACTTATCGCCATCTGTTTCAGCCATAGTGAGAACAATGGGCCGTGTATATCTCGGATATAATACTCGCAGATCGGTCAAAGGGATTATTGTAGTTGAAAGGCGAGGAATGAATTCTCGAGCAGTGAGAATAGAAATGGAGATATAGCCTGGCAGGCAAATCCAAAGTTGCAGGGTAAGGCGTTGTAGAGCTTCCAGGCCACTGCTGTCTTGCGTACTGGGCACTCGTCGCCTGTATTTTGCTGGCGCGCCACAGTCTCAGCTGCAGCATACTGTATGTAGGTCTAGATGCACCCCACATCGCCTGCGCCACAGAAGGCTGAACCTTGCAAGTTCCAATTCAAGTCGCCTCTCGCAGCTACTTTTTGTTCGACATACGCGAATCACCTCCAAATCCCAACTTCTTTTCTCTCATTCTTTTTGCTTTACATTTCGTGCCATGGAGGCGCCGCAGACGCCGCAGGACGCGCTCCATATGAGTGCGCTCGCGTCTCAGAATGCCGCTGCGACGAGGAATCTTTACTCTCGGCTGGAATTGTCCAACGGCAAGCGCCAGAAGCTCGAAGGCGTGTTTGAAGACGCCGTTATGAAGCGTCGATTCGAGGCCGAATACGCGGCTGTACAGACTCTTCCCGAGGCGCTCGCGGCGAAGCAACCATCGAAACAACCCCTGCGGAAGACAGCGGCCAAGGCTGGAGGGCCGGCGCGAAAAGCACCCAAACTTCTCGAGGCTGGACCTGGAGCATCATCGGCAGCGTCCAAGGCAAACGGAGACGAGGCGACCATCTCGACAACGACGGTACCGCAGAGCATGAGCTTGACAGTCAGAGGATCACCGGCTATCCAGCAAGTCAAGCCCGAATGGCATCCCCCGTGGAAGCTGATGAGGGTCATCTCAGGCCACCTGGGGTGGGTGCGCAGCTTGGCAGTCGAGCCGGGGAACAAGTGGTTTGCTAGCGGTGCTGGCGACAGGACGATCAAGATCTGGGATCTCGCGACGGGATCGCTGCGATTGACATTGACGGGACACATCAGCACCGTGCGTGGCCTGGCTGTGTCTCCAAGACACCCATATCTTTTCTCCTGCGGCGAGGACAAGATGGTCAAGTGCTGGGATCTGGAGACGAACAAGGTTATCCGCCACTACCATGGCCACCTCAGCGGCGTCTACACATTGGCCCTCCATCCGACGCTGGATGTTCTGGTGACGGGTGGTCGAGATGGCGTTGCCCGAGTCTGGGACATGCGAACGCGCAGCAACATCCATGTTTTGTCGGGCCATACTGGTACTGTGACAGATGTCAAATGCCAAGAGGCAGATCCTCAGGTGATTTCAGCATCATTGGACTCTACTGTCAGGCTTTGGGATCTGGCGGCCGGAAAGACCATGGGCGTTCTCACCCACCACAAGAAGGGCGTCCGCGCCTTGGCTGTCCACCCTACTGAATTTACCTTTGCATCGGGTAGCAGCGGCAGCATCAAGCAGTGGAAATGCCCGGAAGGCGCTTTCATGCAGAACTTTGAGGGCCACAATGCCATCATCAACACTATGAGTGTAAATAGCAACAATGTTTTCTTCTCAGGTGGTACGTATCTCCACATCCTCCTTGTCAACGGTGTAAAGAAGACACATCAAGGTCAAGATCGACATCTAACTCCTAAAATCTAGGTGATAATGGCTCAATGAGCTTCTGGGACTGGAAATCAGGCCATCGATTCCAATCTTTTGAGACAACAGCACAGCCGGGCTCATTAGACGCCGAGTCAGGCATCATGAGCTCGACGTTTGACCGCTCTGGACTGCGTCTCATCACGGGCGAGGCTGACAAAACTAGTATGTGCTTCTTTCTCCGTGCTATCTTCTTCTGTAGAGATACGTGTGCTAACTACTTTTTTCTTCTTTTTCTTTTTTTTTCTCACAGTCAAAATATGGAAACCAGATGAGAAGGCGTCAGAGGAGACGCATCCGATACAATGGACGCCAACATTGGCGCAGAGGAAATTTTAGCCAGGAGTTTATGGAAATGATAATTGGTTTTGTTGCTTAATTCTCGATTTTGAAGTATATATATCAAGCGGCAACGGAAGAATAATAGATCTTGCACCGCAAATCACAGGCGGGTGGATGGATGCATGTTTTATATGGCATTTTTTATGCATTTCTGAATCTCTTGGAGTGGGAATGGCTGGGCAAGACGACACATGTACTAATTATTTTGGGGTAATATTGGTAAAACAAATGCGTCGACGTTGCCAATGTAAACATTAAAGGTGCATTATATATCTATAAGTTGATCTTCTTCGTGATCTCATTGCTATTTTTTGGTATCCAAATCCGCCAGCACGCTAAAGTGCAAAATAGTATCCATCAAAACCCTTCTTCCTTCTACCTTAATCCTTCTCGGTTGTCAAACTCTTAGTGTACATAATAGTTCATCAAAGCGTGTGTATATAGCGCGGACGGTGTTGAAAGGGCGTTCCATTCATACACTCAGGCCCATGGACTTGAGATCCGTATCATCACGCAGGGCCATCTTCACTTCGTCGTCAGCAATGGCCAATCGTAATTTGCTTGACCGATCCGCACGATGAGCCTCCAAGTTTACAAGACCAGCAGCAACCAGCTCCAGGGCTGCCGTGTGGATGTACTGTGGCCGTCCTACCATGCGTCGGCCGACTTGATTCCCCTTGGCGAGACCAGGAAGGATCTGGGCCATGCCAGGGGGTGGACGGGCTGCATAAGCTGTGGAGCGCTGAAGCTCATCCAGCGTTTCGCCAAGAGTCGTCTCAGCCAGACCAGATCTTCGGATCCTCAGTAGCAACGCCGCCATGAGCATCTTCGAGGTAAGGGGGAGGCTCCGCAGATGTTGTTGTATAGGATTGGTCGTGGCCTCATTGATGGCTCTCTTGATGGTGGAGATGGTGACTCTTCCACGCCGAGACTGGTCGGGAATCCCGTTATCATTTGCCCTTTTGCTCGGGGTCATTGGATCGCCCGGAGCATCGCTCTCCGCCAGCTCAACCGCTCGACGGCAAATATCCAGCGCTCGTCTGGCGTCGCCGCTGACGGCAGCTACTTTGCGACTCGCGAATTGGACGGCATCTGCATCGACGATATTTCCCGGTACGCCTTCAAGACGAGACTGGATAATCTTCATAAGCTGATCGTGATTGTAGCCGGGGAAAGTTATTCGAGTGAGACCTATATTGTGACTGTTAGACTTTCTTCTTCTTCTTCTTCTTCTTTCTTACAGGTATAAGCTTTCTGTTGTACATACCCAGTCGACTGCTGATCTTGTTGCTTAGCGTTCTCTCTGGAAGATCCATTGTGTTGGCAACTGCGAGGACGATAAGACGGCTATGTCGGAGCGTTGGCCAGTTGAAAAAGTTATACATGACTGCCTGATTTTTCGTAACCAGTTGATCAAGTTCGTCCATCAACACCACGCATGGAACACGTCGCGGGCTAGGATTGCTGAATTCTCGCTCCAAGAGGTCAAGAGACTGGGCGGGGCTTGCTCGTTCGCCCTTGAGAGCCTCCCATAGCAGCGAGTATGCCTGGTGAGGATCTGTAATCTTCATGCCATTAATCTCAACAAATATGAAATCGTCCAGTTCGTCTGAGCCGACGGCTTCTTCAAGGCGAGAAATGACTTCTCGCACCGTGGCTGTCTTTCCAGTTCCTGGTGTCCCGGAGATATAGATACAATTGCCAGTACCCTCAGTAATGGCGGCTTCTAGATGTGAATACACCAACGAGAACTCTCCCTCACGACAAGGCAAGCTGGAGGGAACTGCGGAGACATGGAGGCGTGAACGTGCAATCTGGAACGGAGAAGATTGAACTTGGCTGGGCGACAATTTTCTGGTGGCTAGGGGTGTAAACTCGAGTTTCTTTCCGCCACTCCTCGGTCCTCGCTTTGATTTGGGGGTTGTCGCTGAGTTTCTGCCGGTCTTGGTTGGTGTTTGAGGTGGTAGATATGTGCCGTCGCCCTCTGGTGGTGACTGAGCTCGAGCTCTTCGACGGGTTGTTTTAGTATTCTTTTCCACAAAGTCCTTCAAAGCAGATACGTCTTCCCCATTCTCATATATCTCTTCCCATACGAACTCATCCGTGTATGTGGTAGACCGGGTGTTGCAGCCACGTCGACACACAAATGTTTTCCCATAGTCAGGTGAATTTCGCGATATCTTTCCGGAGGGATGCGCACTGAGGAAGGCATCTAGGGACATGATATTGGCCTTGCCATTGATCGACGCCAGGGGATTTACGTCAAACGATGGCGAGATATACAGCTCGTTCTAGATTGATGGTTAAAAGAATGAAAATTAAACTTGCTCCAACGAAACAAGGGCATAGCATAGCGACTATACATACCCAATGGAAGTCTTTTCGCTTCCTCTCTGTGTTACGAATCTCTTTCTCTGTCAAGAACCACATAAAATTGGCACTCATTTCTCCAGTCTCGCTGTCTTCCCGGAAATCACAGATGATGGCTACCCATGTTCCAGTGGATGCATCGCCCGCCTTGAGCATCACCGTGTCCCCGACTCGGCATTCGAAATCGCCATATCGAGCCCCGACAATCTTGGAACTGGCCGCGACCTTCCTCCTCTTGCGATCACCGTCGCCCTTTTCGCCAACAACATCTGGTTGTTCGGTGCTGTATAGCCATTCCCATGATGATTCCTCTGCTTCGGAATTGTCGTCTGAATCATCGCTAGCCACTGCAGTAGAAAAAGCACGTTTGCGCCCTCGAGACGAGTGAGTGTTGGTTTGAGGAGTGGTTTGGGCGGTCATTGGAGAGAATGTTGGGGTAAGGATGAACAGAGATACATAGACTCTCCACTGAGCAGCTCGATAACCGGGGGGATGGTGTCTTTTATGAGCTGTCGTATCTTTGAAAAATAACCAGAGCAGTGACCATTCTTGATTGATCTAGAATTGAAACATGGAGCTGGCAGCAGCTCAGCAAGTCGCAACGAGCACTTAGTAGGGTAGCTTAGTAGCCTGGATCAATTAACGCGTCTGGATTTTTGGGAGACGCGCCGGAGAGAACTCGATATGTGCATAGTCAATTGATGCATATTTCCACTACACAGGTTCTCCAAGCACACCATCCAGTACTATAAAGACAAAGAAATGCAAATCATTATCATTTTAGATATTATTCTAGTTAGAGATGTTGGAGCGACTGAATCATCTCAAATAATAACTCGTGGAAGCGCTTTGAGATGATAATGGCCTGTCAGTGTGAAGCATTGCGCCCACGTCTCTGTCACACAGCTGTTATTACTATTATTACCTATTATTACATGCTCCACGCCACTGTTGAGACCGGTTTCGAGGCCATTTTCCATTCTACCATTGATATGATGAAGGCCATAGTAATAAGAATAATAAATTCCATGAGCCATATAGCCAGCCGTACTATTGCCAGCGCAGCTTTGATTTGTTGCACGACGTCAACGCAATTTGTCAAATGGGAACGTGCAGATGGAATGGCTGGCAGCCGCTCTGGCCGTGATTCACTGCTGGCCAGCAGATGCCCCCTGCCGCCAACTTCTCTTTCACTCTTTGTTGACTCCGTTCTTTCTTTGTCGGCATAGAGCTGCCTCAGGCCTCCCATTTCGGCAGGACACACACATATATCCAGCTTTGCTGGCACTTGATGACCAGCCCTTTGTTCTTTCTGAAACCACAGAGCGTGCAAGTCCTCTTCTTCTCTCCTCTTCTCTCTCTGCTTTGTTTTTTCTTGCCCTTCGTTCAGACTATCCGCCACCAAGTCCATTCTAGTCTACAAGCCGCTCTAGAAACTCTGACTGCGAATAGCCGACATGAATAGAGGCAAGGGTCGGGAAAGCTCTCGGCCTCCTAGACATCAAAACTTCCAAAATCCAAATCGACAGAATGAAGGGCCAAAGAAGCAATGGGTCTCGGCAAAGAGAATGCCATCTGCCAAAGCTCAGATCAATGGTATGCGGCAAGTAACCGCCGCCGTCGCCGCCGGAGACTATCGTGGCCAGCCGCCTGCTGGTAGAGATTTGATAGAAGTAAGTGGCGTCAATATCCTTCGTCTTACCCTTATATACTCAAATCAATGCCAATTGCACGAAAGCCACTGACACTATACAAGGCTCTGTTTGTGACGTCCCCGAATTGGGACATAAATGCCTCGGAATTTATGGCAGACGATAAGAGAATGGACGATATTCGGAAACGGCATCAAGTCTGGATCGTTCGGGATTGGCCAACCAATCCAAGCGTCCTCAAAATCTTCAGCGAGTCCGTATCTAATCTCCAAGCAGCTATTAATACACTCAACCAAACCTTTCACGACGAGCGCATATCAAAAGACCTTTTGACTTGGGTGATAATCCCCCAGAAGAGCTCGAGAATAACCGAAGACACTCGTATACGACTTTATCCTCATGAAAGGCCTCGAGTAAGTAGGCAGTTTACCGAGCCTAATGACATACCAAAAACTGCGGCGGCAATTCTCCAAGAGCTACGCCCACATATTCAGGCTGCTACAAAATGTCTGAAGAGCGCCACTTGTGAAATCAAGATGCGTTTGTCTTTTGGGCTCCTTTGTGTCGAGAGGTTCAAGAAGGACCAAGCAAATCTAGTCAATTGGGATGAATACGTAATTCTAGTGAAAGATTACTCACGCCGCTGTGGTCTTCCGTTTACTACTCGGTAATTCTCTCAAATAAGCAACCCCCTTCTTCTTCTTCTTCTTCTTCTTCTTCTTCTTCTTCTTCTTCTTCCTCTTCCTGTTCTTCAATTTTTTCGTTTGACTCCTACTGACTATGTTTGAAGCTTTAGAGAATACCGTCTTGCGAATAGCTTTATAACCCGTATGCTGGAATATGATGGCATCGGTGACCTTCGTCTGGATCACAAAAGCACGAGACGCACGTACACCTTGTTTCTCACTATGATGCACGGAAAAGAATTAGTGGTGGAAAACTGGTCGAACGATGAGTCCGCGTTATCCCGAGCTAAGCTTGGTAATGGACACCCAAGGCCCTACATCGACTGGATAGTAACGGCTCCAGATATGTAAGTTTACTATAAAATGCCATCAGGGGCACGCGGAGTACTGATACAAGATGCGTCAGGATGCTTGATTGGAGCCTTCATGCAGAAACGTGGGGATATGAAAGTGTCCCGAAAGATCTCTTAGAACTACTCAAAACCCTAAGGCACAACATCCGCTACAACGAAGATGAGAACAATTTTCTCCTACCCTCTCAGGTAGTAGTAACCAAAGACCCAAGGGACTGGAAAGACCAAATTTACCTCACTCGACTGAAGACATCGTTTATCGCAGAATTTCAAGACAGTCCCTACGTGCTGGAGATAAGTATGACACAGGAGTGGCAAGGACTCAAAACCCGCGCGCCAGAGCAAAAGGTTATATGGCAAATGGACTTTTATGGCAAACACTGGGATTCTGCAATGAATCAAGTTAATCCAGTTGATCAGAGAAAGGATTTTGGAGAAGGATTGAGGAATATCTGGGTTGGGACGGATCCTGATATCTTGAATAGATTTTTGGAGTTCCTTGAGAACTTTTTAAAGGTCCAGCAGCAGGTACACTTCCCTGTAGAGGACCCTGAAGAGGATGAAGTAAAGGACGAATAGCAGCTAGATGCAGAATAGGGCTTTCTGATGCGAGCGGCCATTGGCCATATAGATAGATACGTTACGCGGTTCAATTCATTATTCAATTTTTTTTTCTCCTTAGCTATATTTCTCAGCTCTGGCCTTCTGATTGAGCAGCCATTATTTTTTGCCGTAAAACTACCAAGTGCCTATGGTTAATAATTGCAGATAGTTTAGTCGAGCTGTGCAGACGTACCTTCTTCTATTGTGCGGACATTCATCTGTTTCGACTGAACAATGCCTTCCAGTTCTTTCAAGTTGTCGCCAAGCTCTTTGACTTTTGAGTTGTAAAACTTCTCAGCTGATTTTAAATTCTGCAGAGGGTTAGTCAGAGGGTTCACCGGCAAAGAGATTACAGGTAGAGAAGCTCAATTGACCTTTTCAATCATGAACCCTGTGCCCACGTCCACCAGAACCGTATCGGTACTCGTCAACTCGCCGCTTACATACAGGGAGTTGGTCAGGGGGACCAAAACCGCCTTCGAGCCTGTTGAATCGCTGCCTTAGCACCATTTCATTTCATTTCTGCGACTTCTTCTCTTCTGCTCCTCTCTGCGCGACTCGTCGGTTACCCAGGGGCGTTTGTATGTACCTTGGCTATCGGCGGCTCGGCTCTGCACGCATCGGAGGCATTCTCTGAATTTGTTTTGGGCGCCGTGGAGCTGGGAGAAGGAGTTGGTGAGGTGCTCGAGCTCTTCCTCGAGCTGCTTCTTGACCTGCGCGAGCTGCTGGGGCTCGAGGGTGTCGAGGTTGACTAGAAAATGCTGGAGTTAGCGCTGCTGCTGCTATTGCTGCTGCGCAATGGAAAAAAAATCTTGGGGAGAACAGCAGGCAAGGAAGAAAGTCGAAAGAAAACTTACTTGCTTCTTTCTGGCCGCTCGACATGGCTGCTCGTGGTGCTTGTTCTGGCGGTATAGTGGAAGCTTGGCCAAGCTGGACGTTGGGAGTCGTGCCCCTCCAAGCAAGCCCGCTATGCGGATGACTGTAGAGGGGCTGGCGATTCTTGTATCGAGGATATGGAACCGCAGCTCAATTCACAGCACAGCTATTTTATCGCGACAAGAATTAACATGGATGAGTAATTTATAAACATTTCCTCATTTGTGGTTTTTTTAATTGTTTGTTTAATGTCTTTTTGGTCTGGATGGGAGATTTGGCGACTCTTCTGTCACTGCTCTTCTTTACAGCTATAGCCGCTCCAGCAGAGCCCTAATGTACTGGGGCACCTCTTCAGCCTTCACGTTCTCCTTTATAAAGAGTCTCCTGCATTGTACTTCACACACACCCCTTTCTCTCCAGGCTTTTCCAAGTACGACTACAACGGGATAGCCCGTCATATCGGCGTCCTGCATTTTCCATCCAAATGCTTCTTTGCGGTCATCCAAAACGACGTCCAGGGCCGTCGCCGAACTTTCAGCCTTTGTTAAGCTGTCGTAAAAATCTAGTGTCTGTTCATTGACACCAGATGTTGGGATAATGACTACCTCAAATGGCGCAATAGCTCGAGGCCAATTGAGACCTTTATCGTCGGTCAGTTGTTCCGCTACGGCACCGAGAATGCGAGAGACGCCGATGCCAAAGCAGCCCATCTGGGTTGGGACTGGGACTCCTGGGTTTTGTGGCAGCGCTACAGATGCCTCAAGTGGCTCGGAATAGCGTGTGCCAAGGAGGAACGTGTGGCCCAACTCCAGTGCGCGATGAACCTCAAGCGTTCCCGACTCACAGCGAGGACAACCGTCGCCATCCGCAATGCGTAAAAGGTTCAAGTCAATGCCCGTTGGTGTTTGTGATATTGATGATTGCGGGATATGGCCATTTGTGAGATCTGCGGGAAGCAGAGGGAGCTCATCTTGGAGGCCTTCAAAAGCTCTTGACAGTCTCGAGTCGATGACGTTTAGGAGCTGAAGTTCACCGTTCTGTCCCTTTGCCTCCTGTAGAGCTTCACTCCAGAATGGTGCGGCGTCACTGACACTTGTGTCTAGCTCTGGAACAACTGATTTGACAGCATGGATATTCCAACTGTCTTCAGAAGGCGAATCTCCGATCTTCGGGTACCACGCATTTACCAAAGTCTTCCTGTCCTTGGTGATGCCGCGCCAGAGACCAAAGTTAGACGATGAGATTGCACCATCAATTCTTCGAGATGACCGAGCAGCAGCAACTTCATCATTGGCGGTATAACCGCAATTGCTACAGCTTGCGACTGTGTCCTCTCCAATGGGGTGAGAAAGGTGGTATTCATGGCTGTGTTCTCCGCCCATGTCTCCTGAGCTGGCTTCGGCTACTAATATCGGCAGCTTCAAATCTGAGAAGAAAGCGGAGTAGGCGCCAGCGACGTCGCGATAGGTCTCAATAGCAGAGTCGTGGGTCAAATCGAATGTGTATAAGTCTTTCATGATGAACTCACGAGATCTTAATAAGCCATGTCGCGGGCGGATCTCATCTCGGTATTTTCGTGCTATGAGATCAGTTAGGGCCTGTGAGATATGACAACAGTTACCTAGGCTCAGAGGCTCATACTAATCTGGTACAATTTCAAAGGCAAGTCTTTATATGACTTTAAAGTGCTTGCGACGAGGGATGTGATCTCCTCTTCGTGCGTTGGCGACAGCATGATAGGCACATCCTTGCGATCTTTGAGCCGGAATAGCTTGGTTGAGTATTAGCAAAGAGATGCCAACAATAGTTGTAAACGGTAGCATACCTCAGGAGAGACTTTATCCAAGCGCCCACTTTTGCGCCATAGTTCTTCAGTAGTGAGAGTCGAGAGAGCAAGCTTGGATGCCCCTATATAAAGATATTTATGAGTTGAAAGATACTCTCAATGAGTTTTGAGGTTATTAACCTATGCTTTGCATATGCTTGTCAACGAGACGCTCGATCTTATCTTGAACTCGTAGGCCCAAAGGAAGAAGCTGAAAAACTCCAGATTGTGCCTAGGTTAACGAGCTAGATTAGCAACCCTATTTTGAAGAAGTAGAAGAAGCGCGATATGAGGATATGTTTACCTGGCGAAGAAATCCGGCTCGGATAAGCTTGCCATGACCAGCTACCGAGCAATTAGCTCGACATGACTCCAAAACTGATATGCAAATTGCTTCATACTTTCGCCTTCAGTGGCAGTGACACCACCGGTGGGAACCCATATCTTCGACAGGGTTGATCTAAGCCGGGCGGACTGAGCAAAAAAAGGCTGTGAGAAGGCTCGGATGCGGTTCGAGCTTTGAGCAGCTTTTAGTGGGCGAAGTCCACCACGGTAGATCAAATTTGAAGCATGCATGTTCAGCGACTGGCACTTCACTCCATTCTAGAATTTACATAATTATCCAGAACGATGTTGATTATGCATCTCACAATGAGACGAGACTTAATATGACGGCCAATGAAGAGGCGAGTGTCAGGTCCAAGACAATGAGATGGTCTCTTAGACGCGCAGCGCTAAAAAGTAGCCGCGATAAACGCCCGCATTTTGATGGGGCGATAAGATAAGAAATATTTCAAAAAATACTGCATCGCACTCTGCATCTGAAATTTGAAGTCGCCAATTTTTACCATTCAGACAGCGGCATCTGCGCTATGGCGAAACATTCCAAGAAAAGCAAAGGGCCACAGCGCTCGAATGATGATGCAGCTCGCCTTCAGAATGGGATGTCCCAGATCACTTCTCAAATTGAAGCCAAGTTGAACGGCAATTCACAAAAGCGAAAGAATCCGCCTACTGAAGCCTCTGGCAAGCAGAAACACCGAAAGCAGCGCGATTCCGAGGGCGCACCGGCCACGAACGGTACCAGCGATGATAAGGATGCTTTATTGGCCGAGATCAAGGCCCTGGGGGGAGATGAAGAGGACTGGCACCTGATCAATGAAGTTGCATCTGATGATGAAGTTGCTTCAGGGTCAAAGGCACCGGTAGACAAGAGCCTGAAGGATGAGCTAGCAGCTCTTTCGAAGGAACTTGGTTTCTCCGGAATTATGCCAAATGATGCTAGCGATGAAGAGGAGGAGGAGGAAGAAGAGGAAGAAGAAGAGGAAGAGGAAGAGGAAGATAATGATGACAGCGAGGAGGAGGTCAGCAACAAGAACAAGAACAAGAACAAGGGCAACAGCGAAAACTCCAAAGCCCCAAAAGAAAAAGGACCTGCAGAGAACGAAATGCGAAGGGTTGAAGGCCTGGTAAGTTCATATCCTTGAGTCAATGGCATCTCTGACAACTAACTTAGTGAACTAGATTTTCGAGCCGCGCGCGGACTGGCACGCTGCCAGGTTGGCTCAACTGCCTGGACCTCAAGTCGATGACATTGGTCCCTTCATTTCGGCCATAAACTCACTGAAAGAGCACGGAAAATATCTTTTGGAGACGGAGGCGGCGAAATACAGAACAACCATCTTTGCGTCCTCATCTCACAAATTTCTCGCTACCATCATGACATCTGGTACCCTTACAGACAAGATTTCCGCCCTCACCTTGGCTTGTCAAGAGTCTCCCGTTCACAACATTCGCGCATTCGATTCTTTGATGAATCTGGCTTCCAAGAAAAGCCGAGCCCAAGCCATTGGAGCTATAGGAGCACTCGTGGATATGCTCGGCCCCGGCACAGTGTTGCCATCAGACCGGCGATTGAGGAATTTCCAAGCTCAGCCTGGGCTGCTGGGCTCCCTCCAACGGGCTTCCGCCAAAACTTGGGCTCCAAGCCAGCCGCTTCCCGGTAAAATTACGCAAGCTCATTTGATCTCTTGGGCGTACGAAGACTGGTTGAAGGATACTTATTTCAAAATGATCCAGCTCTTGGAAGTCTGGTGCTCTGATGAAATCGAATATTCAAGAATGAGAGCCGTCGACTTTGTCTACGCCTTGCTCAAGGATAAGCCGGAACAAGAATCAAATCTTCTCACCCTCTTGGTAAACAAGCTTGGCGATCGCGACCGAAAGATTTCTTCCCGAGCTTCATATCTTCTCTTGCAGCTGCAAAACTCACATCCTGGTATGAAGCCGATTATCGTGCGAACAATAGAACAGGAGATTCTCCTTCGACCTTCGGCGGATCATCGCGCACGTTACTATGCCATCAACACCCTCAACCAAACTATTCTTTCAAACAAAGAGCCGGCAGTAGCTGAGTCTCTTCTTCGTATCTACTTTGGCCTTTTCGCTACAATTCTCAAAACCGGAAAGCTTGGAATACCCACAGAGGATGAACCCAACAAGGCCCAGAAATCTGGCAAAGGCTCATCTGGAAAGAAGGGCAAACAGGCAAAGGCTGCAGCCCCTCCAGTTCCCGATGCCGAGGCGGCTGATAAGCTTGTGTCTGCCCTGTTGACCGGTGTGAACCGTGCCGCACCATTTGTAGGCACTAATGATACGGTGTAAGTACTTTTTAAAAACGATTTATCCTATGCTGAGCATGTATGGATGCTAATGAACTTCTCCCTAGTTTGGAACGCCATCTTGATACCCTCTTCAAGATTGCGCACTCTGCCAACTTCAACACCGGCATCCAAGCTTTACTCTTAATTCAACATCTCTCTACGACAAGAAGTCTCGGCAGCGATCGCTTCTATCGGACGCTGTACGAGTCGCTCCTGGATCCACGTCTGATAAGCTCTTCAAAACAGGCACTGTACTTGAACCTGTTACTACGAGCACTGAAGAATGATGTTGATGTGAGAAGAGTCAAGGCTTTTGCAAAGCGAATGCTGCAAGTATCAGGCCTCCATCAGCCCCCCTTTGTCTGCGGTTTGCTCTACGTTATCTCTCATTTAAGGCAAACCTTCCCTGATATTTCAACTTTGGTTGAGGAGCCGGAAGAATCAGTATTTGATGACGAGGCGCCTGAGGATCGACCGACATACGATGGGCGCAAAAGGGATCCTGTACACAGCAACGCTCATAGAAGCTGTCTGTGGGAATTAGTATGTTCACTCTCTTACCGTCACACTATATGCACCACGAATGACTAACCTATTCTGCTAGGTCCCTATTCAACAACATTTCCATCCTGCCGTTGAGAAATTCGCCTCTGCGCTATTGGATAGAAATCAGAAAATGATGAAGCCCGACATGGAGAGTCACACTCTCATCAAATTCCTGGATAAGTTTGTCTACAGAAACGCGAAGGCTTCAGATACACGTGGTGCTTCTATTATGCAGCCTCTTAAGGCTGCCAAGGATATTGGTGATATTTGGCTCGGTGGTGGTCGTACCAGCGCATCTACAACCCAAGTCAACTCTGCTGCATTCTGGAATAAGAAGGCAGATGACGTGGCAGCCGAAGATGTCTTCTTCCATAAATACTTCCAGCACGTTTCCAAAGAGCCCAAGGAATCTACTAAGAAGGCACGCGCGGCAGGTGAAGAAGATGGAGACGAAGATGCGGAAGAGGATGAAATTTGGAAGGCACTCGTCAATGCTCAACCCGACATTGATGAAGATGCTTCTGATGCTGGCTTTGACGATTTGGATGAGCTGGATATGGCATCTGACGACGATTCCTCACCCGCCCTGTCACTGGATGGCGATGAGGATGAGGACGACGAGGATGACATGGGTGTGGAATTCAATGACTTTTCAGACGAGGAAGATGACGATGAAGAGGATGGCCTGGTTGCTCCAGATGTGGCCGAGTCAGACGAGGAGAAGGGTGACAAGCGCAAGGCTAGGAGGAAGATGCTCAAGGGCCTGCCGACATTTGCGTCCGTGGATGATTATGCAGAGCTTTTGGCGGGAGAAGAAGAGGACTTGTAAAAATAGACAAAGAGATGTTAATAATAGGGAAAAGAAGTCTTTTGAGGCAGCGAGAAGACTAGTGTCTACGAAATCTTGGAACCTTTTGGTGTAAGTGATATTGAAGTGGCATTTAGAAAGTCCTTTCTTTCTTTGTTCCTCTCTCTCCCTCTCTCTTTTTTTGGCAGCTTGAGATAGATGTACGATAGATGTACGTCGTGAAAATCTTCATGGATGCCATCTTTTCGTGATTATAAAAAAATACCACACACATTGTTGATGGATTTCCGCTCTTTACTTTCATCGCAGCCACGATGAATAATACGGCAGCCAGATGAGGAAATTATATCCGCGGCTCTTCAACCACAGCGAGTTCGGATATGCCGATGGGTCTAAGCCGCAGGGTTGGCTAGAATCGGGCTAATAAGCCACCGATAAGCCATATCAGTTTATCTTATCGGCAAATAAATGCGCCAGCCAAGGCGTGACGAAGGGCCTTAATTTAGGCGCGCAATCGGATCGCATTTGCCTCGGCAATCCCGCTCTTTTAATACAATCTTCCTGGCTTCTTTAATTCTTGTTTGCTTTCTTTTGTCTTGTTTCTGTTACAGAGGGGACGTGTGCAGAAAGGTGAAATTAGGAGAATTAAAAAAAAAGGCAAAGAGACATTTGGCAGAATGTTCAGTCAACAAGTCGCTCGTGGCGGGCGCCGAATCGCTCAAATCGCTCGAAGTGGCCAACAGTCGCCGCTTGCTGCGATTAAGGGGGTTGGTCAGCGACGATGCTATGCTGAAGCTGCTCAAGGTGAGTTTTCACTACTTTTTTTTTTTTG
This sequence comes from Trichoderma asperellum, assembly GCF_020647865.1. Lineage (NCBI taxonomy): Eukaryota > Fungi > Ascomycota > Sordariomycetes > Hypocreales > Hypocreaceae > Trichoderma > Trichoderma asperellum. The sequence continues at coordinate 3,450,489 of NC_089418.1, forward strand.
GTTCATTCAGCGGCATACAGAAAGGTTGGCTAACACTGGGGTCTTCTTCTCCCCCCACAGCTACGGCAGCTCCCAAGGGACGAATCGGTCGAGGTCTCGGCCTGATCGTATATGGCGTCGCATTTGGCAGCATCGGAGCAGCAGCAACATGGTATTCAATGGTGCAACAGGGCTTCTCCCACTTCACAGACGCCGAGACATCGACGCTATTTGTGCCCGACACCGACGAGATCCAGCGCATCGAAGACACAATCAACAACCACCCGCTGGTCAAGGAGCTGAGATCACGGCCCGAGTTCAAGGAGTCACGGCCGCACCTGAAGATGGCGAACGGCATCCGCAACCAGAGCCTTACAGCCGGCGTCCTGCAGGGCAACGGCAAGATGGTCGTGCCGCCGATCGCATTCATCGAGGACGGCGGCAAGTCCATCGTCAGCATCTCCTACATTGGAGACCAGGTATGCGGCCACCCGGGCCTCGTCCACGGCGGATTCCTGGCCACGATGCTTGACGAAGGCATGGCGAGAGGATGCTTTGGCGCACTGCCACACAACATTGCCGTGACGGCCAACCTGGAGGTCAACTATCGCAAGCCTACGCCGGCAAATAGCTTCCTGGTGCTCCGCGGAACGACGACCAAAGTTGAGGGGCGCAAGGCGTGGTCTGTAGGAAGCATCGAGACGCTGCCGGAGCCGGGCGAGAAGCCGACAGTCTTGGTCGAGGCGAAGGGGCTGTTTATCTCGCCCAAGTATGCAGCTGTAAGTTTGACCCTCTGTTGAATGGCTTTTTTTTCTTCTTCTGCTTTTTGTAAATGCATAGCGCTGACATGATTATTCAGCTGATGCCCTCAATTGTATGAGCATTTATATGGACAGCGGGCTGCTGAGAGCAGTCGAGAGCAGTCGGGATGACGATGGTGGCTGGGAATTAGAAATGCGGGATGTTTCTTATTTATTTTGATTTTGCATTGCTCTTTTAATACTTATCTGGGGGAAAGCGACAGGAGGCATCGGATAACACAAGATCCAACATACCTATACACTGCATGATGGTATACGTTGGACATATGAGATAATAGATGGTACTTGCTTAGTGCCTAGAGCTTTAGAGTAGACGAAGGATTGTCTTTTATAGCGTTTAGAATCAAGCCTTTGAAATGCTTTGCATCTTGCAGACCTCCACATCGGTATGAACCATGACGTACAAACACTTGAAAACACTACTAAACATATCAATCTACTGCTTACAAAGAAAAAGGAAGAGGAAACAAAGAAGTAAAAAAAAAATTAGGCTGGCATAAAAAAACAGCGGGGATCAGATGGCGGAAGTCGGCGGTTTCGGGCTGTCGCCATCAGCCTCCTCGATTAGCACATCAGACCCCTTGGCGTAGTTTGCCCAACAATCGCAAGGAACAACTCGCTTTATATGGGGTAGAATGTGGGTTTTCTGGTTTAGACTGGATTGTAATTTTTTTTAGTAGTTAGTAGTACGCGGAAAGAGGCAGAGAAGTGCATACTACTATGTAGTAGCGGCTGGCGATGACGGCGAGGGCCCGAATGTCATAGTTACAGCAACGTTATGCGGGATTCCAAGCGGCCAAAATGATCGCCCATCTCGCATGTCGCCATTAATCAGCCCTTTATATATCGCATCTCTGTTTCCACACTCTCCTTTCCGTCGACTTCATCCCCATCTGCTCTTACTATTTTCTTTTCATTTTCTTTTTATTTTGTCTTTTTAAAAAACAAGCGATTTGCGTTTTATCGTTAGTCTCACTGGAATTCAATTTCCTCTACACAATGGCCACGTGCGTTAACCCGTCTACTCTACTGCCCCTCCCCCGCCTTGCAGCAGCGAGGCTCGCTCTCCTCCAAAAGCCCATTATCGCGAGTTTCTTATCACTTCCCCGGATTTATACGCTCCTTTGCGCAAATACGTCACACACACACACTCATTACTCACACAACGAAGCAAAAAAAAAAAAAAAAAAAATCAAGTGAAAAGCAGCCTCTCGCTAACATCCCACATTCTCCAACAGCAACATCACCTGGCATCCGTCCCTCTCTCGCCGCGAGCGCAACCAGCTGCGCGGCCAGCGCGGCCTCACAATCTGGCTGACCGGCCTCTCCGCCTCCGGCAAGTCCACCGTGGCCACCGCGCTCGAGCAGCACCTCCTGCACCTGGGCCTCTCCGCCTACCGCCTCGACGGCGACAACGTGCGCTTCGGCCTCAACAAGGACCTGGGCTTCTCCGAGGCCGACCGCAACGAGAACATCCGCCGCATCGGCGAGGTCGCCAAGCTCTTCGCCGACTCGGCCACCATCGCCATCACCTCCTTCATCTCTCCCTACCGCGCTGACCGCGACCTTGCGCGCCAGCTGCACGCCCAGACCAACCAGGACGGCGACGAGCCCATCCCCTTCATCGAGGTCTTCGTCGACGTGCCCCTCGAGGTTGCTGAGCAGCGCGACCCCAAGGGCCTTTACAAGAAGGCCCGCGCTGGCGAGATCAAGGAGTTCACTGGCATCTCTGCACCTTATGAGGAGCCTTTGAACGCCGAGATTACGATCAAGACGCACGAGAACACCGTTGAGGAATGCGTTGCGCAAATCACAAACTGGCTCAGCGAGCAAGGCTACATCAAGAGCGTAGAGGTTAAGAACTAAAAGGCATAATCAAATTAACAAAAGTGCGGTAACAAAAGGCGCACTTGGAAATTAAGAATAAGACAGGGACACTCATGATATATGGGCCATAAATGCTATTTGTCTTTGTCACTCTAAACTCCCTTCTTTAAAAGGTGGATTGATTGATATAGAAGGGGGAAACGAGAAAAAAAAGGGAAAATAGTCTTTAGAAGGAAGAGATAACGACAAAACATAGAATACAGGCGCATGACGCTTTTAGAAAGAAGTTCTCTCTATATCCGCTTTAGGGAAATTCAGCCTCATAATAAACAAAAGCCGTGTACTCGTGTCCTTCGCCAGTCCCTAATCCCGCCGCAGCCATCTCTGAGCTAAGGGCGGCGTCGTCTTTCGTGACCCTGCCGTGCTTGTCCCTTCCGAATGCATTTCCACCCAGGTATGAGTACTTTGAGTCCAGCGCTGCCTTTGCCTTGGGGGCCAGCTTTGGCGTCGTCTGTTTCAGATGTAGTTAGTAGACATTGATTAACAGTAATGTGCAATGTAACATCAAGACAAAGAAGCAATCAGGGGCATGGGTAGTTTAAGTGCAATAGATGAATAGCAAAAAGGGGAGGAACATAGCATACCTTGATCAGAGCCGTAGCATAGTCCAGCGGCAATCCGTACCGCAACACGGCCTCAACAAAGACGCGCAACGTAAGGACATGCACCCAGATCATGACGCTTTCGCTCCACCCGGTCCTTCCCATGCGCAGCGCTTCGCCGCATACCTTGCGCTCTTCGTTGGTCACACGATCCAGCTCTCGCTGCTCTTCTTCGCGGCCACCTTCGACATATTTATACTGACGAGGTGTCCACTTTTGCTCTCGGCATTTGTGGACAAACTCGGCGCTGTGCTTCTTGAAAGTTACGACGGCAAATAGCGTGAACTCGTCGTCATGGTCGATTTCTACGGATGATCGGGGCACCACCATGGGTGCGAGGGTTTCGTAGCTCTTGATAAAGTCTTTCTTCGCATTCGTCGGCACGGCGATGAGGTGAGTCTCAAGATACTCTGAGTCCTGAACGAGCAGCGATGGCTTTACGATCGGGGTGAGAGACTTTGTCGCGAGAGTGCCACTGCAGCCGAAACAAGCCAATTAGCCAGGAGCAAATGGGTAGATGCACAGTGCTTACGTTTGTCTCCTTTGGAGCTGCGCAAGATTCGTCTTGACGGCGTTGTACTGGTTGAACTTGGACTTGACGTCGTTGTCGACTGTGTTAAGCTCCTGGATCACGATTAGGATGAGTTTCTCTCAACGAAAAAGACATTGGGCTGGCAATTAGGAAAAGAAAGGGGAGGGTAAAAGGCCATACCTTCTGAAGAGTGCTAATGAGATCAGCAATGGGCTTGTCGGCTCGGTATCTCATCTTATTCCAGCTAAAGTTGCGTAGGTAGTGATCGGTTGGCTCTGCCACAAGTTGTCAGCCCCACCATCCATATCATCCATATAGAAGCGCATATCTGGCTCGACTGACTATCATTGACCATCTTGTACGAGGCCATCCGGTCCTCGTCATTGTTAAGCACCGTGCGCAATGAATCCGCAACCTTGGCGACGACTGACTGGCACGCGGTGTCGAGCTTGGCCAAGTCATCGGCTTGCTGGACGAGCAGGTCTAGAGTTCCGATTTTGAAATCGGGGATGGCAAACGGCAGCACAGTGCCATTGTCAGATGTGATGGTCGCGCTCAAGGACGAGATAGCTTCATCACGGTCCCCAGAGTCGAACGCACTCTGGGGCAGCGATATCAACGCATATTTGGACATGGCGGTGGTGACGAGAAACGGAGGTAGAAGTAGACCCGACGAGGAGACGGCGAGGGGAATAAGGCGAGAGACAAGGAACGAGAGAGAGTAGGACGGGAATGGCGACCAAGTAGATGCAAGATCTCGCGTGCAATCCCAGGTAATGATCGTGGCTTTGGCCCTGAAAGAAAAGCAGCAGCGCCCAAGAGAAGCTCCAACCGACAGCTTAGCTGCATGTATGGATTGCGACGCAGAAGCAGTTCGCGAGCATTGCCTTAGTGAGGTCCAGTGACAGTCCAGCTAGCAGCTCCAGTAGTGGGGGCCGCGGCAAAGTACTCAGTACGAGGCGCTGCGTGCAGGCGACGATCTGAGACAGGCGACGCAAAGTACCGACTACCTCGATTGAGACTTCCCCGTTAAGTGCCTGCCCCTCGCCTTGCGTGGCACAAACTCGGCATTGCGCACGGCTGGCAGCACTCGACGACTCGCATATAGCAATATTCGTCTATGAGATGCTATTCTCCGTGGCGCTGCCGCACCCCCGCAAGTTGCATAAGGAGCACAGCGCTCCGCCAGCGCTAGTCCGCTCTGGGCCGACAACATCAAGAGGAACGATTTGCGCCGTGCACCGCCAACTCTTCTGGTCAGGCCATGGACATGACAACAGCCTGCAAAGCGCGACATCAAGGCGTCTGAAGGCGATACAAACGACCGTTGACCGCCCCGCAATTCCAGACCATGTGAGGCGCCCCGAGACGGCAATTCCGGGGCCAGTTTGTTTGCTCTCGCTCGTCTTCTCATCGTCCTCCGCCAAAACACCATCTTGTCTCTGCCCTAAACCCAGGCGGCCCTCTGCATCCTTCTCGAGCACCAATTCGCCTCGCCCACGCGTGGGCATGAAGTGGTCTGCGGGCGCATCATCCCGGGACCTCTCCCAGCGCCATGGCCGCAGCTACAGGTTCGTTCCCCCGTCTGGTGCCGTTTCCGCCACCGTCCCGGCTCGTGTTGTCGCTGACCTGCTCGTGGCAGCTTCTGCGACCATCATCCTCGGCGATTCGCCCGCGACTGAAGACGTGGCCCCCAAATCTGACGGCGCGCCGGAACCGTCCGCAACTCCCGGCCAGAGGTCTTCGACGCCGATCCGCACTTCTAGTCATGGTATGTAGGCGCAATGCTTCGTTTGGTTCGATCGAGCGCCGTTTGAGAGGATGAAAATACTTATTGCAATGCTCAGATGTGACCGACGGCCCGGATGGAGCCTCCATCCATACCACAGATGGCCGGGTCAAGAATCCCGTACCCAGCAAACTCAAGGGCAAGGCCGACAATAAGAACGGCAACTTTGGTGTGATGCACATCGACATAAATAGCTCACAGGCCGCCCTACGGAATGCTGCCGCAAAGCGCACAAGCGAAGAGACGGAGGCGGCGGCGAGGCTAGCCAATATGCGCGGCTATCAATCCATCAAGCGTAGCAAATTGGCGTGGAATCCACCGACCGATTCAGACCCGCGATCTTCAGCCCCAGCGTACGGAACTTCGCAAAATGGCTATCTCAACTCTTCCTACTCGTTACCTGGACGCACCCTGGGACCCTTACCGCATGAAGCCAAAGCTGAGCAAGCTCGACTCCTGACTCTGCTACGCAGCTTGAATCCCATGGTGGTGGTGGATCAGTTGTGCAAAGCGTTGGCATACTTTGGAGGCATTCCCGGCGCGCCTTCGTCGCACGAATTCGACTTCCCAGAAAGCGGACGCAACAACGGTCAGGGATCCATTTTTGTCGGCTGGGTTGCCGAAATATTTCCTCCAGTCGAGGGGAACCCTTCAGCTCTGGCGCTACATCCGTCTCTACAAAGCGCAGATATAGCCTCTGCCGCTGCTCCTGGCGCCGTCGCTCCAGATGCACCCGCATCAGCTCAGGCTCCAGCTTTATCCGATTCCGCCAACACCACCGCTCCTCCTGCTCATCCGGCCTCTACAGCCTCTCTATCTGAACCTGCTCCCAATCCTTCTGAAGGGCAGAATACCACTGGTGAAGCTACCGCAACTCCTATCAAAAGACCGCGAGGACGGCCAAAGGGGAGTAAAAGCTCCAAACCCCGCATAGACAAGGGCATAAAAAAGTCGGATCTGGCACTGCATCCGTCCAGCCAAGTCGATGGAGCCGGCTCTCAGCTATCTCAGTCTGATTTGGGGAGAAGACCCGATGGATCTATCGAGCAATCCCAAAACGGACTCGCTAACCCTGCGTACCATACCGATATGCCAGGCCATCTTGATCCCGATTCAAGTATCATGAGCACTCCGGGAACAGGCAAGAAGAGAGGTCGCCCTAAAGGGTCTAAAAATCGACCAAAGAATACTCCTGAAGCTGGCCAAGCGGCTGCAGAAACTCCTCACACTTTGTTGCCTGCTTCTTCGACCTCCAATCCCATTACACAGTCTCCTTTATCGCACAGGGCGACTGAGAGCCAGAATAATATCTCATCCTTTGCAAATACGATGCCTCATAGGCCAGAGCAGCATCAACATCCCTCGCCCACATTGCCAGATGGCGCAACAACGCAGCACGCCACACACATGGCCAGCCGTACTCCCCAGGGAAGCCAGACAGCGTTCCCGGCTGTGAGTAGTTGGGCTGGAGCGGCAATGCAATCTTTAGATCAATTCCGCTCCATCAACAATCACTCACATCCAAAGAAAAGGAAGGGTGGTGATCCAGCTCAGGTCGCTAGAGAGTCCTTGGCAACAATCACACCAACTGACCCGTCATCGCATATGCGACAAGGTGATGATACACCGCTACATCACGCTACGTCTGATCAGACTAACATGAAACGCCGACGAGTGTCGAGAGAATCGCTTCAGAATCCTATCTTTAATAGTATTGACTCTCAGCCCGGCCGAGTGGGTATGACCACATCGCCTGTTCTGAATAACAATTACAACAGTATCTCTCAAACCATGGCTTCCAATAGCTTTGATACCCAACTAGCTAATGCTGCTGTGAGACAATCTTCGACTCAACAGCATTTACAGCAGCAGCAGCAGCAGCAGCAGCAGCAACACCACCATCATTCGCAGCGGTCACCGACACAGCCTCAGGGTCAGACTCAGTCGCTCCAAAACCAGCCGCAGCCTCAACAGTATACACCTCAGAGACCTCATCCGCAAAATGCAGGGATGCGGCCTCCGCTGCAGCTTCAGCAGGTTGGACATATGCCACCAGGGTCTTCAAGACCTAGAGCACCTAGCCAGATGTATGGAAGTAGCCCGACGAGCATGTCCTCCCAAGGATTTTATAGCCAGGCTAGACAGCTGCCGGGCCAGCTAGGACATGCAGCCACCAATAGCGGCAGCTTTGCTAGAGGCACTGGTAACAACCAAACTTCGCCGTTCGGATCTTCTTCCAACATGGCAAGGCAGAGCTCTGACGACGCCCGGACAGCAAGCTTATCACAGCAAGCATCTCTGGCAATTTCGCGCAGTCAATCGGGCCATGCTTCCACTGGTCGCCACCCATCTTCTGACTTCGCCAGCAGCCAGCAGGTCCCCGCAACTTCGGCTTCAGCCCCTACGACATCTGGCCTAGGCCATTTCCCGTCCTTCACGGAACATAGCTACCTGGACATGGACTACGGCTTAAATGAGCGCGACGTACAAGACTCTGCAGCGGCCTTCGGCGACTCTACGCCGCTCGATGTGACCTTGGTTGAACCTAATATAAGAGAGAGGTTATATCAAGCCATGGGCCGCCCATAGGATGAATATTTAGATGAATAGTGGCTTTGTTAATCTCTTTTTGTTTATTTATTTTTGAGTCGAGTGTACGTTTTTGGCGTTGTGATGAGAAGAAAAAAAAAAGTAACGCATGGGAGGGAGTTTATCAGCGGCAGAATCTCACCCCCTTTCCCCCCCTTGAAGCAAGACAGGGTTCTTTTCGGAGAATTTTTCTTTTTTTTTCCTTTTCTTTTTCTTGGCGTACAAATGATTAGGATCGGTTTCAGGGAGTTTAGGCAACCAGTGTTGTTTATTTTCCTATTTTGTTTTTTTTTCTGGGCAGATGAGACTTATGATGAGAGCGTACATGCATGGTGCTATGATCTTGGTTGTCTCCTTTTTTTTTTCACTCTCCTTTTTTTGCAGCTGGAAATTTGTTTGGGCCATTTGAAACAAAGAGATGTATCTTTTGGAAAAGATGTCTCCTTTTTTTTGGTTTGGTTTACCATCACGGCCGAATTAGGGGGGCAGCACAGCCATAGACGCAATACGACAAAAGTGGTCTATTACATTTTCTAGGTAGTCACACAAAGGGTGTATGTAGTGTGTATACTTATGTATGTTGATATATATATACATAGTACATATATATTTAGTATAAGCAAAGCGTCACGAGCGAAAATAAAAGAGTACATAGCAGTTTTTGATTTGAAATATGTTTTCTGTATTTTTTGCGATCAAATTAAATTTGACCGAGAGCCAAAAGGCTTTTTTCTTCTTCGCTGAAGGTATTGATAATAAAATGAGAGGATACAATACAAAAAAAAAAAAGAAAAAAAAAGAAAAGGTTGGCCTGTCAAAAACACAAAGAGAGATAGAAAAGTTGGAAGAAAAGGACAGAAAATAGAACAACAGCCTGATTTACCAGATAAGATAAAGACAAGATGGAAGATTTTGCGCAAGATCTATGCATGCGGCTAACAGCTGCGCCAATGCAGGATAAACTATTTTTTAACCCCAGGCATGACAACAGATCAGTAGGCATTTAATAGCCAAAACACAAAAGGAATAAAGGAACAAAGAGGGAAAAAGGAAAAGTCTTTAAGAAGGAAGGGATATGACAAGTGATATAGTAGTAAAAAGAGGAAGAACAAAAAGCCACAGTATAAAGCCCAAGTAATCCACACACCCATTGGAATCCATATCTCGCGGATTCTTCCCATACCCGAAAAAACGCCTCGTAAATGCTTCTTTGTGCCAAAAGGACACACATACACAAGGAAAAAAAAATTGGTGTAAGCAGAAGAGTTCTTGCTTGAGTATCAGAAAAAGATAAGACGCTCGGTCATAACGAGCATAAATATATATATGTATAGAGGAAGAGAGGTGGAGGCGAGCCATATATATCGTCGGTGAGATTGATAAGGGAGATCATTTTAATCTCCATCATCGCCGAGGGCTGCGGCTGGCGGCTTGACGGATTCGGACATATGGCGGCCATAGTACCATTCGTCTTCTTCGTCCAGGCCATCCTCTCCTATAAGGTCCAGCATAACTTGCTGGTTTCGTTTTATATCCTGCGGCCGCTGCACAATTTTTCGATCCATGATCATAGCCTCTGCTGTTGCTAGCCATATTTGCTGTAGCTGTGGCAGATCCCCTAGGAGAGTCTTGGCCTGGTCGCGATCCAGAGGAGCCATGGGCGCATCGGCAGAAAGACTGCTGTTGAAGACGCTGTATGGGATAAAGCCTCCGTTGTGGGTAGAGTCTACTGATCCCCATGGACTCCTTCGGCCCCCTTCGCTGAATGACGATCGGTTCGGAGGTCGGTCGCCGCTTGTTGACTTCTTTCGCCCAAACCCTTTCAATCCCAGCCGGCCCTTGGCAGGTGTTTCAACCATGGGCTCCTTGGTGAGAGAGCTGAACCAAGTATCCACAGCGGCCCGTCGGTTATTATAGCCCTTTGTCTCCCACAATCTTTCCACTTGGCGAAGCCCGCCAAGACATAAAATGGCCACATGAACCTCGTCCGGGGGTCGCTCCCTCAGGTAACCACGAAGGGATCGTTCCACTCGACCAACGTACGTCGGCGGTCGCAGGCGGCGGCAGAATGAGGATATGATGAGTGGGAAAACCTCATGTACTCTCAGCAGCGTCCGGTTGTCGTACATATTCATGATTTCCGTTTCGATCGGGTTCACAGTGTACGGTTCCTTCAGCAGGCCATTTCCTTTTTCCGCAATGTATTTCAGGTGCAATTTTCTGTATGTCTCGAAGAAGTGGAAAACGGTGAAGAGTAAAGGAATAAGTCGTCGGCGCATCCGTTCGTGCTGCGGCGCGAAGGCTAATTTCTGAGCTTCGGTCGTTCTCAGGAAAATGTCTTTTGTGATCCATTCGCACATCAGGTATGACAGCTTAGCCGCAACATGAAGACGATGCCATAGGCCACACAGGTAATGGAAATTGATGTCGGAAGTGTCTCTAAGCGGGTATAGACGAGTGGCATAGGCGGGTATATTATGGTCGAGGTGATATCGTACAATAGGGACTTCGTTGAGGGTGATGAGCGCATGCCACGATTTCGAGGTTAATCGAAGGTTAAGAATATCTGTTAGAGGGAGAGATGAGACGATCTGAATCTGGAGTTCAGACGGTAGTGCGAGTAATAACTGATCAAGAGAAACACTGCAGGTGGCGAAGAAAAGAAAGTCAAAATTAGCATTTCATTAAGCTTGTTGTTGACAGGCTGGAGAAGACAAGACGAACCTTTTTCGCGTCGACTCTGTGGAAGCTCTTGAATGCGCCAGAGACGTAGCTTCCGCCGCATCGGATTTGGAATGTAATAGCGATACTTTTTTGTGTCGGATACTGAAGAAACGGCTCTTATCGCGCTTCGAGTCGGCAGGCTTGACGGCATCGAATTCCGTCGGCTTCGAGTCTCGCAGCGGCAGGATAAATCTCGACGTGGAGGAGGCGTGGAGGGTGGTGGTCGCCGTCGTCGCGGCGCTGGATTCCGCATGTTCCGCCTGCTGCTGGTTGCTGGCACGCAGCTGGTTGAGCTTCTCAAAGTAGCGCTCGGAGGCGAACTCGGTGATGTGAGGCGGATCCATGGCGGCGATGCGGCGCTGATGCTCAGCCATGGTGGGCGATGGCGATGGCGATGCAGGCCGTAAGAACGAGTGACGAGGAGCGATTCTCTGCGGGAGACGAGCGGCCGCGCTGGCCAGCTCGGAGGGTTGAAGGCGTCTCTATTACTGGGCGCAGGGAGAGAGCAGCGGTCTTAACATGGCGGGGATTGGTATGGCGACGCCGCCCGGTAGGGAGGGAGAGAGGAGAGGGGAAGGGGATGCGGCCAAGGATGCGGCGAGGACAGCGCCAGCTCAGTGACGGCTCACGATGCGTCTGTTGTTTTGTCTCGTCTTGTCTCGTCTCGTGCTGAGCCGGGGCGCCTCTGCCACTGTGTCGTCCGTGTATAAGCGCGCGACGGATTCGATGCGGATGCGGATGCGATTTGGAGGTGCGAGGCGGAGAAAAACGAAAAATGAAAAAGCAGGTGCTACGCGATGCTGGCAGGACAAGGCTCTCGACAGGCTGGGCGAGGATGAGGAAATGAGGAGGACCAGGCCCGACCAGTCCAAGTGTGGGAGTAAGGAACTTGCGATAATGGGGAAGAGAAACGAACGGGTGGATGTTGGCATGTGTGGGCAGGTGGAACAGTGGAACGGCCAGTGGAACAGGGCCCGCTAGCAGCGCGGCTTAGTGGGAGACGGGGGGATCTTGGGAACGCTGGCTGGGGGACTCGAGCAAAACGAAAAACAGAAGGCAGAGACTGGCAAAAGGGCCCTCTGCAGGCGCTGCAACCTTTGCAAAGGCTCAATAAGGGCGAGGGAATGCGCGAGCGCTGATTCGCCCAGACGGCCGTTTCGCCGGCGTAATAGTGGAGCGGCACGGAAAAAGGTGCTGGAGCCAGCTTGGGCGCACAGTGCGCGGCGCGCGGGTGCAGCAGGTGCTTTCAGCGCGGAGCCAGCGCTGCGTCGGGTCTCGGGCGCACGCCAAATCAGGGCAGCTCCGTACAGTGCGCTGTCTGCCTTGGGCAACGTCCGGGGCATCTGGGGCTGGCGTCTTTAGCGGAGGGGGGCGCCGCCTCCGCTTCCAAAGAATGCCCCAAGAGACGTCTGCTCAGGTCTTTCGCCCTCTGTGGGGCCCAGGCCAGTCGGGCCGCACAGTAGCGCCGCGAGCGAATCCGCACGATGGCAGGTCCCCAGCGCAGCCACGGCAGGGGAAAGTCTATCCGTGGCAAAGCTTCGGCTGAGACTCGCTGGAACCCGCATGTACATGTACTGGGTGGTATCGCCAAGCCGTGTTGCCAATGGCCAGTGGCCGGTGCCTTTACCCCGAGGTACTTTAGTAGTGACTTCTTGGTGCTCGCACTTGCAGTCGTCGCGTGCGCTGCTGAGATTTTCGCATTTAGCCGAACAAAGCCAAGGCGCACAGTACCAGCGGCGTGCTAGGCCAAAGACGCCATCACAATCAAGCTTCATTCTCCAAGACGTCAGCCCAATCCGCCGGCGCCGCGCAACGTGCGCAACGTGCGCAGCCACGCAGAGTCAGCACAGGGGGAAAGTTTAAAAAAAAAAAAAAAAAAAAAAAAAAAAAAAAAAAAACCACCGCTACGGCTTCTTTCCGCGACATTGAATATTCTGCTTCCGCCGACCAGATCGCAGCGCCCCGCTAATCCGACAAAGAGCCGTAGCGCTGGCTGCCATTCAAGCGGCTGCCTGCTCGCTCGCGGTCGTGCTTTGGGCTTGTGCTCTGGCCACGCCGCCATACAAGCACAAGTAGATTGCATGCGTACGAGCCCACTTCACAAATCACTTTCGGGCCACAATCGCGATCCACAGCCGCAAAGCATCCCCGAGATGGTCGTGGATCCAGATACCAGTTCCATAGAGATAAAGGCTACTGTAGGCGGGTGTCGCAAACGCTGCTAGCACTGTTACTAGCCCTACTAGCACGCTGCTCGTCATTCATCGGTCGCAGGGTCGCCATGAGCAGGAGACCCTAGAGTCGGTACATCCAGGACAGTACAAGCCTACAGCCAGTCATTGTTGGTCCGCATGGCCTGCTGCCAAATGCTACTCCTCGTATTGATGCGAAGGCCGTGCGTCGCGACCTCCAGAGAGGAGACAGCAAACAACGCACACCACGGCTGCTACGACGAATAGGGCACAATGCCCCCAGGCGTGCCTCGAGTGCCATTTTCTAGCTCCCTGCGTGCTGCCCTGCGTGTGAGATGCAAGCGCCCATTCATGAAACCGCCTTAACTCATTTGCCTTGTGCGAAAGCCGCCAGCAACATCTCAATTCCCGACGTCGGGTTTTTACCAGCAGCGGCTATTGCGTCGAGTTAGAACGTCATGCGGAGTCGAAGCATGCCATAGTCTGCTCTCTCATCTCCCATCATCTTTGTCTCCTTCTATTTGGCTAGGCCGTGTAGCGATAACATGAGAGTATAGTACCACTACTACTAAACATCGACGTCGCCTCATCAATCGCGGTCGACAAGCCGGTCCCATGGGTCGATGAATACGGGATGATGATGATGATGATGATGATGATGACTACGAGATGATCGCTACCTGCTCCTTGTATGCGGATATCTCCAGAGAATCACGTCGGAGTGTCCAAATCTTTATGCCATGCGTCAACATACTGTACATGGATTTATTCTTGTCCATGCACCCGACGTCCGTTGCGCCATCATCCTAGCCGTGGCGTTGCGTTGCCGCAATCCGTCCGGCCGAATTTTTCCCTTGGCGATGGAGATCGAGACACGGATACACATACATAATGCTCCGTACACTACGGATAGGGCTGGAGAATGAACAACTGGGAATAAAGCTGCAGCTTTGTCGGGCCTTGTAAGGGTTGCGTGAGAAGGGACGAAGAGACGAGACGCAGCAGGAGGGAGGAAGCCACAGCGGCCCTACTCCGGCCGTTTTGGTGTCTCATAGAGTTGTCGATCCAGACACGACAGAGCAAGACTACGGCAGCGAATGGTGACTGGCCCAGTCCATCCATGCCCTTCCCCCGACAAGCAGCCCCCCACACCAACCACGGCTCAAAGTCTTTTGGAAGACGTTGCACAATAAGATGAGCAGCGTGGTGGTGGTGGTGGTGCTACGTCGCATCTCTATGCTTTGCCTCTCTCCAGTTAGAGTACTTTACATGCCAGCAACCTAGTCTTGACGGAGCTGGTGCTGGTGCTGCTGCCCTCATGGCATCTCGGTAGATGGGGCTGATCATGAAATCATTAATTCATCGAAAAACTACCGAAGGCGCCTCCCCCTTTCTAATTAGCTGCCTACCTAAATCCGTCGACAAGCATCCAAGGTAGGTAACTCGAAGATCCCTAAAATGGGTAATGATGAGCAGCATGGGGGGGAAAAGGGTTCTGAATCGTGTCAAAACCTGGTTCTGCCGGAAGATGGCACATATGACGCCTGGGGCTGCCTCGGTCAGGCGAGGGGGAAAATAAGGCCGTCGCCTTCGCCGGGCATATCTCGATTCAGGTGCCTACATACAAAGGATAGGATAGGGTTGGCATTGCGTGTAAAAAGCTCTATGGATCGACCGCAGCGGCGGGCCTTGGAGCACTGTGGCCGTTTCGAAAAGTAAACTGTGATCCGGCATCGAGCAGTGATCTTGCAAAGCCCGTATCTGTCAAGGTCAAGGGGAGCTTGACTTGCTTGCTTTGTCTTTGCTGACAATGATCTACGGTAGGTAGGTATTTTTGATGCAGTAGTAAACGAAATTTCGGAAGTACAACCCTACAACCTTGGGTACATCAGCCACCACCTGTCAAATCAGAATGGCCCAAAAGCGTGCCGTACAATGGGTAATGATACAGTATATACAGTATAAGATAAAAAATGACTGTCACGTGATGCCGAACCCTCCGGCCCCCAACCCGGATCCCGGTGACGTACGTCCAGGAGAAAGTCAAGGTGAGCGATAGACAGCAGCCAATCCGTCTCCATATATCGCATTCCTATCTCGGCGGGCTCGGAATGGCCCCAGCGATGAGCGACGCGCCAGAGGCCGTATCGGCGCGACTTTTTCCCCAGAAATACTCCGTCCAAGCAGCGAATAGTGCGGATAAGCTACAGCTTGTACGGAGCACCGCCAGAGAGTAGTACCTAATCAAAGCCACAACGCGGCGGGCGTTCTTATCCGTCGTAACCCAGGAAGGGAACAGAATGCAACCTCGGACGGAGCTTTACTGATGTTCCCACTGTGCTCCCCGTAGCATAACCCCATAGGTGGCTACGGGGGAGCTGGTTAATGCCTTGTAGGCATCAAATCCGGAGCATTGAGTTGGAATTCCTTGGAGCAACCTTATGGCCAAGGCGTTACGGACAATTACCTGCCACTAGGTATCTCCTACAAGGGTCTCGGTAGTAACACCGAGAGGCAGGTGAACGGTAGTTTATACATCAAGCAAATCACAGAGCGCCGTGAGGCATGTGAAGAGCAAGCTCCGCTACACTAGGAATAGCCTGCAATGCAGAAGACGTTTCAATCTCGCCTCGTCGAAGGACCGATACGGGCCAGCTTCAACTTCCGGATAGGCCCAGCTTGCCCATGCACGCCAATGTGTTGGCTTCTCGGAATATTTCTGCTGGTAACCATGTAGTGCATCAGTGTATGTAGCATTTGGCTCGTTTTCCTAGTCTATTTTTTACATAATCAAAGTAGCCTCAAGGCGCCAAGGATCAGCAGGATTGGGAGCAACGTAAGACCCATTGCCGCTGGGAGACGCGCTGCACCCACTCGGATGATTCCGTTGCATTTTCCTGTTAATGAAACCTCCCTCTCGGAAAAGCTGTGCTACCCTGTTCGGGGCGTTTATAGGACCGTTGCTGGGTTTCATTGGTGTAACCAATGTGCGTCTAATACTTACCTCGGTACCATATAATTCTCCTCGTTGGTGAGTGAGGAGCAGAAAAGGAGGCTTGCACGACAACACACTGGAAGAGAAACACATGCTCGGAAATATTATCCGACGCAGCCACGCGTTTGACGGCCTTCTCTCCTATCAGGAGCTTAAGTGGCAGCCTTGGCGGGAGAAAGCCACAGCCCTCCACTCTGTGTCTCGGCCGGACTTATGGGTTTGTTGTTCTAGTCTAGCTTCGCTGGGGGCGGCTAGAAGAATTGATATGGCAGCAAAGAACTGGGTCAAGCTGTTACTAGGTATCAATCTGCAGTATGGAGACCCTTATATGGGGTCGCCAAGCGCACTACCCTGATAAGTCTCGACTGAATCAGTGCACAGTACATGCACCTGGTAATCGATCATCCGGATACTGGGGTCTGCTTTGGCCTTATACAACATAAACTCAATGTCCCCAGCTGGCAGACGCTATGGAAGTTAGTATTTGCTACAGCCACTGCGACTGCCATGTACTATGCCCAAACCAATAAACTTTATGCCCCTAAACGGCGGGATATGCACGACTTTAGCCGTTTAGATTAACCAGCCTTCGCTCTAAAAATCAAAAATTGCCCGAGCTGAGGATATTTAATGGCAAAGCCATCTGTAGGATTCAAATAATCGCATTTGGTTTGAGTTCCACCTCGACACAGATAAAGCAGTATACCTACTATGTATTACAGTACATGTGTACTATCACGAATGAGTACACTTCCTGCGCCGAAAAAGAGATAACAAATGCAAGATCGGTAATCACGGCTTCATTCCGGAGGCACTTTCAGATTGGCCGCCAGATTTTTTTGCTCCAGGCATTTTCTGTCCTCAGCTGATGCACGCGGCGCCGATAGGGCCTTCTCGGCGTTTTTAAGGTGGCGAGTGGAGATGGAATTTCACGGCGCAATTGTCCAGATCGCTTAGCCGAACGCCTGACAGCTGTGTAACGTGTAACGTCTTTTTTTTCTTTTTCTTTTTCTTTTTTTTTTCCTCGTTTTTTTAAATTTAGCTTGCTCCGTAATATCTGTCACCTTGCTGATGAGAGACGTCAGGTCGCGGTCTAGAATAATAGGTACATGGAGCCTCCTGTTGACCTCTTTCGCAGCGAGGTTGATTCACTGTTATCGTCCTGCAATTTGAAACGGGGAAAGGAAGAGTTCATTATTACTACTGAGTGGTTGGCCATGTCACCATCTCATGTGTTGTGCTATTTATAGCCTTGCTTCATTATGCAGCTGATAAGAGAGCCGCACCGCCGAGGTCCATATCAAGAGGGCCCTTGGCCAACAGCTCGCTTGAAGTATTACAAGTGTGTTGGTTTGGTAACGTTGTCAAGCTACTGCTACTTGGTCACGAGGGTGAAGGAAGCAGAACCTGGTTTACTGCTCCGTACCCACTACTACTGTACGAAGGATAAAACGGCAGTGTTCCTTTCGGTGATAACAGCTGGAACACTCGATACCTAGCTTCCTTGTGCCGGGGAGAGAGAATGACGATGCTCGGTAATCCAAGGCCCACCAGGAAATTGTAACAGGGCGTTCCAGCTCACAGTAAACTCGTAGAATAGGACACAAATATTGCTATCTTATTGAACACCAACCTGAACCTAATGATAGACGTAAAGCATATTGGAAGAAGGCAGCAGGATGTTAGGAAATACTTCTGAGACACTACCTAATTCAGAACAAAACAGATGGTCAGTGGCCAAAAATCTGCGGTCATTGCATAGTAGGTTGACTTGATATAGAAACCTAGATATTATTTTTTTGTAAAGGACATTTTATAAACTTGTTTTATACACTTTATTCGTATCTAGAGTGGAAAAAAGGGGGGGTTATATGTCTCACACTATTCTATGCAAGAAATATTCACTTTATGTGACGGCTTTTACAGTACCCCCCTTAACATCTTCCATAACAAATTATATCAAGTAATATCAGAGCGCAAAAGCATTGTAGCATACTTGCCTTTTACTCAAGAGAGTTTTATTTTGCAATACCTTTGGGGAAATAAATGATAGACTTTGAAAAAGTACTGGTTTTCTAATTTAGGGTAGCATGGAGTGGTCGCAGAGTGCTGGCCAGTTGAGAAAGACGGCGTGAATAGGCCAAGAAACATCAAGATTCCATAGGAAATAGCAGTCAAATAAAAAAAAAAAAAAAAAGAGTATTTCTGAGTTAAATGCTGTTAACAACTATGGTAGATCAAGAGGAAGAGAGTGTGAGGAGCCGAGATTTGGTAGTTTATCGAAATAGAAGTAAGTCTCGCATGATATCTCGTCGGTAGAGCATCAATTTGGCTAGGTGTGAGGACCAGTGGGAGAAGATTTGACATTTCCAACGCTTGAAAATAGAATCTTGAAATACCTTTATATTAATCTATTTATTCTGTTATTTAGTTCTACTACTGCTAGGATATAATTTAGATTCTGCAGCCCCCAACGATTGATGCTGGATATTGGGTATCAAGTTACCGCATGATATATGTCAAGTTTACGACTGGGAAACAGCATCGAGATGCTGGTCCGCGCTCTCCCTGCGTTAATTCTCACACATCTCAATAACCCCTCAGAAAAACGTCACAGTATTTGCATTTGGTTGGATGACAGCTGTCTGCGTTGGCACAGATGTGGGAGGCCTACCGCGGGTGCCTACGAGGCTGCATAGGCACATTATAGGACTTGTACAACTGCTGGCCAACAACCGCTGGCCAAGTCACTGTCGCCCAGTAAAAAAATGCCTGATCTATCATTTCTCCAGAATCTCACCTCTCCCCTCTTTTCTTCACTCCCTCTGCAGCTACAGTCTTCTGTGCGATACTTTTCCATCGTTCAGCTTTCCCTGCTCGCACTGATCAACCCCCTACCAACCTGTCAAGAGTGAAACCTCTTGAAATTCTCGTAATCTCTCGAATGAAGCTTCTGTAAACTCGAACAAGACGAGATAATGAAGAGAAATCAGTGAGCCTCACATATTCCCAGATGCACAATTCGTTGTACTCATCAAGCGATTACTTCTAGGCACAGCTATCCCACTCCTCCTACCACACCATCCGACGGCTCTGTCAAACCATGCTTTCAATACAAACGAAATAACAGTTGCAAATATGGAACACGGTGCAAGTTTTCGCATGACACTGGAAGAGCACAAGCAAGCCATTCCAGTGTTCCGACGAAGTCATTTGGAAACAAGCGCAACAACCCTCCAGAGGGAAAGCTGGGGAGATGGAAGCAGTTGCGACAAAGAGGAGATGAATCTGCTCGGCCATCTCTCCAGATAGTCGGTCAGTTTTTCGGCCTAGCACTCGAACTCATGGATGGAGATGTCGGCGCTGCCCAAGAGGCAATCAGGCTTCTTGCTGATGAAATTGGCCTGTCCTTCATCAAGGATGTGATAGACAGGCACATCTCCATGACAAGTCGTTTTACAGCAGGATGTCAACTATGGGAGACAGAAATCAAGCCACTTTTTCAACTGGTGACGCATGCCCGCGTCGTTGATTCTGCCGTGCTGGAGCAAGAATGTGCGACCATCTATAATTTCATGGTTGGAGTGGGAGGATCCAGGATGAGCAGACTCTTTCACTACATCGATTCGCTGCTTCAATCATGGCCGCCTACCTCAACACACATGTCCCTTATAGAGGCAGCTGGTCTATCTCTTGCAGTATTGGCTAAGATGCTAGACTGCAACACCATTAATATCATCAAAGATGATTTCTCAACATTTGCAAATAGCTTGTCTCGCCCTTTGGAAGAATCACTGGAGCCAGAAGAGACGTCTGTTCGCCTTCAGGCTAGCAAACACCTTTACTATATCCGCCAACGTCTTGAAATCGGGAATCATATATCAAGCTTGGAAGTTCAGAGCCACAGTGCCGTCACTCGGGAAACATTTATTTTAGCTCGAGATCTCCCTGGCAATCTCTCAGATGGAGGGCCGCGGCATGACAACGATGACGCAGATATCGTTAACATAAAGATCTTGCCGACATATAAAGAGATTATGTCGCCACGAGAAGAATATTTGCCAGTAAACGATTGTTCTCAATGGCATATTCCTGGCATTAGCGGACGTCTGGACAGAGAATTTCGTTTGCTACGAGAAGACACAGTTGGCCAGCTACGTGATGCGATTCGTGGCGCTTTTGCACGCATTCGTAGTTCCAAGAACCAGGCCGGTCATAGAACAAGCAATAACGCCTTACGCACATACACATATGATTCTGCTACGCTTGTCAATATTCAATTCGAAAAAAAAACTGGCCTGGAATTGGTTGTCCGCTGTGATCAACCTCCACCTGTCCCAACGCTGAATCCTAAACAGAGGAAAGACTGGTGGGAAAGATCAAAACGCCTACAAGTCGGAGCCCTAGTTTGTGTCATTGATGGAACTGAATCGGTCATGTTTTGTACCGTGTCTGAATCGACCTTGAGGAATCAAAGTGATCAAAAGATTCGAACGGAGAAGAAAGCAGCAGCTGATGCTTCTACAGCGTCTAAATTGACGCTTTCTGACGACGGAAACTATTTGCACGTAACTCTGCAGCTTATTGACGCCACACGAGATGATGTAGCTCAAGCTCTTCACTGGTTCAAGAGGAGAGGCCCGGCGCGCTATAGATATCTTGTAGAGTTTCCTGGTATTCTCTTAGCATCATTTAAGCATACTCTTGATGCTCTCAAGGAAATGCGGCAGAAGCCATATATGCCCTTTGTTGACCTCTTGGCGCCATCGGATACCAAAACTACAGAAACCAGTATTCAGCCGCCGCAGTATGCCAGGGCAGCTGGTTTCGCGTTCGACCTTAGGTGCCTCACTCATGATGATACCGAGCTTCTTGTTTCGCCTCAGCATCTTCCGGATCCAAAAACGGTTGAATCACGGACCTCTCTTGATATTACACAATCTTCTGCCCTCCTGAATACCCTATCTCAAGAATTGTCGCTCATTCAAGGCCCTCCAGGTACCGGTAAAAGCTTCACAGGAGAAAATATCATAAAACTTTTGTTGGCAAACAAGAACAAATGCACTCTCGGGCCGATACTATGCGTTTGCTACACCAATCATGCCTTGGACCAGCTTCTTGAACATCTTCTTGATGATGGCATTGGAAACATCATTCGTATAGGATCTCGATCAAAATCAGAGAGACTACAAGCTTTGAATTTGCGAGTTGTCTCCCAGCAAGGCGACCGCACAAAGGCAGAAAAGAGAAACCTTTATATTATGGGGCAGGAGCTCGATGTTTTAGCTGCCGGCATCGAAGATTCGCTTCGTGCATTGTCGACTTCCAATTCGCCAAATACCCTCAAGAAGTATCTTGCCAAAGCCTTTCCCGCACACCATACCACGCTATTTGGTTTCGACGAAGACGGATGGGAGAAAGTCGATAAGCCTCAAACTATCATACGAAAGTGGCTGGAAGGGGGCTCCCGTGACAATATTCATTGTCGAGATCTTGAGATCTTAAGGGAAGCTGAGTTGTTTACTATGTCTAATGCTGAGCGCCGAGAGTTACATCAATATTGGGTGAAGAACAGCGTAGCTTCATTTGTTCGCGCCACTACGCTACTGCAGGAAAAACATACCAAACTGATAGAGCGCCGTAGCCGCGTGCGCAGCGATGTGGATCTGCGTTGCCTTAACCAAGCCAATATCATTGGAGTCACAACGACCGGTTTGGCAAAGAATCTTCATCTTCTCCGGAAATTACGAAGCAAGGTCATGCTTTGCGAAGAGGCCGGTGAAGTCCTGGAGGCTCACGTTCTAACGGCCCTACTCCCTTCAATCGAGCACGCCATCTTAATTGGCGACCACCTTCAGCTTCGCCCACAGATCCAAAACTATGAGCTACAGAGCACAAATCCCCGTGGAAAGCAGTATTCTCTAGACACTTCATTATTTGAAAGACTTGTTGAGCCTCCCCATTTGACGGATTTACGTTTGCCCTATAGTACACTAGAGACACAAAGACGGATGCACCCATCGATATCTGAGCTGATTCGATCCACCTTGTATCCATCTCTTCAAGATGGTGAGAATGTTAAGAAATATCCAGCAGTGGTAGGTATGAAAGAGAGGCTATTTTGGCTTCACCACGATCAGCTAGAAGCTGGCGCGGCTAGTCATGACCCCCTGAATACCTCACACTCTAATGATTTTGAGGTGGATATGACTGTGTCTCTCCTGTCTCATCTCGTTAGGCAGGGTATATACGCAAGGGAAGATATCGCGGTCATTACACCGTACTTGGGGCAACTACACAAGCTACGGCGTCGAATGGAATCCATGTTCGAGATCTGCCTCAACGATCGTGACCTCGCAGAGTTGGAGGATTTTGAAGATAGAGATCAGATTGTGTCCGCAGCCATAAAAAATCAGCCTGCCAAATCTACCCTTCTGAAGAGTGTTAGAGTGGCGACAGTTGACAACTTTCAGGGCGAAGAAGCCAAAGTTATCATCATCTCTCTTGTTCGGAGCAATCTGCAAAAGAAATGTGGATTTCTAAGCACTTCCAACAGAATCAATGTCCTGTTATCGCGCGCGAAACACGGCATGTACATCATTGGCAACTCTAACACGTACTATAACGTTCCCATGTGGGAGGAGGTTATCAACAAGCTCCGTGCCAGTGGCTGTATTGGCAATAGCCTGGAGCTTCAGTGTAGCCGACATCCTGACACGCCAATCCAGGTTTCGCAGCCAGACCATTTTGTCATCTTCTCTCCTGAGAGCGGATGCAACCTGTCATGTGATAAGAGACTTCACTGCGGCCATTCATGTACTGGAAGATGCCATTCTGATGTTCTTCACAATGCAGTCAAATGTCTCGAGCCGTGCCCAAGGCCACAAAAAGGTTGCAGCCACCCTTGTCCTCGAGCATGTGCCGATGCGTGTCTAGACAGATGCTACTTCCAACTCGATAACATCAACCTTGCTCTTCCGTGTGGCCACAGGCTCTCTTCGGCAAAGTGTTGGGAAGAACAAAGCCCGGCCTCTGTTCGATGCAGGGTCCTCGTCAGACGAACCGTGCCGGGATGCAATCATGAGGTCGAGGTTCCGTGCCATGAAGATGTCACTTCTGCCAAATACCGTTGCACTGCTTGGTGTGGCTATCACCGCGAGTGTGGCCATGCGTGCAATAGTCTCTGCTACAACTGTAATACTCGAGAAAATGGTAAGATTACGGAGCAAAACCACGGTATTTGCCAACAGAAGTGTGGTCGTGGCTATTCGACATGCCGCCACGGCTGTTCTAAACCTTGCCACGGCGACGACAAGTGCCCCCCCTGCCAGCAGCCATGTGAAGTGCGTTGCGGTCATTCAAAATGCAACAAGGCATGCAACGAGCCTTGTGCACCTTGCGCAGAGAGTACATGCCACTCGAGCTGTCCTCATACAAGTTGCACCATGCCGTGTGCTGCGCCATGCGATTGGGTCCCATGTTCCAAGCGGTGCGAGAAAATGCTGGGATGCGGCCATCAATGCAAGTTATATATAACTATAGAATCTCCCACACACCTCATCCTAAAGCTAACGTTGGACTGCAGGCCCTTCTCTCTGTGGAGAGACTTGTCCCAATGAACGCTTTTGCCAACAATGCGCTACTGAAGATATCAAATCTTTATGCGTTGACTTTCTCGAGATGAAGGAATACCACGAAATTGATTTAGACGAAGAACCCTGTATTTTCCCGGACTGTGGGCATTTTTTAACTACTTCGTCTATGGACGGCCAGATGGGCATGACGGCGTACTACGATACGGATATTGATGGCCATCCGACACAGCTTGGCAAAGCGTCAGAACCTTTTTCGCTGGACGACTCAGGCATTCCAGTTTGTGCGACTTGTCGAGGCTCACTCCGAAATATCGCCAGATACGGCCGTATTGTACGGCGAGCCATGCTCGATGAGTCAACCAAAAAATTCATAGAGTGGTCTCACGAAAAATATCTCTCGCTAGCAAATCAGTTGCTGAAGGAGCAGGAAAGACTTGGGCAGCAGCAGAAGATCAAGGCAGCCTCATCAACGGTGAAAGGGGGCAAACTAACCCACTGTGCCCCGAGACTCAAACAACTTCGAGAGTTGCAAAAGATTGCGGACGACGATCGTTACGATTCTATCATTACCTTATGGAGGAACATTGGGTCATATGCAAGTGATGTCAGACAAGAAGAGCAGCCGTTTCAGCGAGTAGCTAATTTGGTACTATTCGCCAATCGCCAAAACAAGACACGTGGAGAATTTCGATTTGATGACTCTATTAACCAAATGAAAGGATCCCTTCTTGCAGATACGCTCTTGCTCAAGTGCGATCTTGCCATTCTCTTTGACTTTCGTCACCTGGCTAAAGATAAAGCCCTGGAGCTGGCAGACTTCAAGCTGGATTTATCAGGCCATTGGTCTGATTCTCTTCATCTCATTGAGTTGTCTCATAAATATGTATATTCGAGAGAGGAGGTTCAGGGGCATATTTTCGCCGTACAACTCTGCGTACTATGCTCATCATTTGGCCGTATTACTACCATGTGGACTGATCATAAGCAGAGCATTGAAAATTTGAAGGAAGAGGCGCTAGATCATATTCAAAAAGCCCGTTTATTGATGGACAAGTATCCATCTACGGAAATATTCAAAGATGAAGTTGAACGGCTTGAGATCATGGTCAACGGTGGAATCTATCGCCCTGTCACGGCGGAGGAAATGCAAGCCGTGTACAAAGCGATGTCGAGGGAATTAATGGGAACAGGGCACTGGTATACATGTGAGAATAATCATCCATTTACGATTGGCGAATGTGGAATGCCTATGGAAGAAGCGAGATGTCCAGAATGCGGAGCTAGAATAGGAGGCCGGAACCACCAGGCTGTAGAAGGGATGAGGCATGCAGCTGAGATTGAGAATATTGCACGGGGTATGAATGAACTGGGAATGTAGGCAAATGCGTTGATCGACGACCTGTTTTATTGTATTTTGCCATATTGCATTGTTATTTGTTTCTTTAGTTTTTATTTATTTCAACGAATTGATGATAGTTTGAGTTAGGACTGAAATGAAACTGATATCAAATTTCACACGTGCCGCAGCCCAGTAGCGATTGCCAGCTGCATGCCCATCTCTTGCTGCTCCGATAAATTCTTCTTTCTAGAAGCAAGATTATCCGTTTCTATCTCATTCCAGCACTTTTCAACGAGGAACAAACCCCATAACCGCCCTTCTCTAAGCCATGCCTCCGATTTCGCAAAGGGTTCTCCGCGCCGAGGAACATTTGCTTGGTATCGAGCTTCGCCGACCCTTTGAAATGGTAGGGCAAGAATATTTCCTATGGAAGATCCGCTCAGAGCGAGAGGGAATCCATCGCAGCCAAATATACGTGGCCGCCGTGATGCTCACGTACTCGCCGTCAATCCTAACCATCGAGAACCTGCCGCGGATGGACGTCGATGACTTCCACGACACATGCAACAAATCAGTGTCTTTGTACATTCCTCGATACAGGAGGTGGAGTTTGCTCTTTACGGTTCTTCACAACTACATCTACCGACGATGGTTTCGACCGTACCAGAGCGAGATCGAACATCAACGCTTCCTCTGCAAGTTTATCGCTCCTCGCGACCTGGGCAATAAAGGACGCCCTTCGCAGACGTCTATCCAGAGCATAATCTCCCTCCACGAAGCTATATGCGCAGAGGTTGACGCACGAAGCCGCCACTACGAAGACCTGCGCCGTCGCTTCAACGAGCCATATGCGATACTGACGGAGCTCCCTGCGCGACCAGCTCTTTACGTCCTTCAGCCGCTATTCAAAGCACTGCTCATGATATTTTGTTCCAAAGAGTATCGTGGAGAAGACTCGACTCAGGTTGCAAAGCTCCCAGTCTATCTAGTTCGCACCGGCGTCGAAAAGGGTCTCAGCGCCCCCATATCTTTCTTGCCCATCGCAGCCAAGATAGATGTCTATCTACGGGCCGGTCAAGGAACTGTGAGGACCTCTCTCGAAACGGCCATAGGCTTTATGATGGACTTGGAAAGGAGAGAGAGGGATGCCTTTGGTCTTCGTCCCGACCCGTGGAGACCCGACACTTGGACGATGAATTGGTTTCAAACACCCATCGGAGCTGGACGGTTGGTTGGACCGAGCTCGTGGCTTGTTAATAGTGAAGAGAGAAGTGGCTGGGACGGAGATGGTTTTGATGTTGATCGTATGTTGAAAGCTCTAGAAGAGCAGGAGCTGGAAAACAACGGTGGCCATTGCTCAGGTGCTGTTCGAGGTTAGCCGTTTAAACAGAATCAACCAGCTGGTATGCCAAAATAAAGGGATTTGTAATATCAGCTGCATATACATGACAGAATAGTTGCAATGATCAAAATATGTCCATGTACGTAAACGCTCAGTAGAAATCCTTCACCAGGCTGTCACAAATATTCCACAACCTCTCTCCGCTTCCCCTCTTCTCAATACCCTCGACGACTTTTGGGAGCGGGGTCCCAATCTTTCCCCAGGGGATGAGATAGCACCCATTATGCTCAGCCACTTCGGCATCAAAACCTGCTTGCAGCTCGGTCAAGGCTCCCAATCGAACTGGGTACGATAGCATGCCCTGAATGCTCTTCAAGATGCTGGGAGCGTGGCGAGTGAGGTCTGTCTTGATTGCTCCAGGGTTGAAGGACACGCTCACGAATTGAGGATACCTCTTGGCCAATTCGGCCGCGAGAATGGTGTTTGCCCATTTGCTCTGTACATATCGCAGGCTACGCCCACCGAGACCGGAAAAGTTGGGTGAAGTCAGTCCCCAGTCATCCCATAGGATACCATCCTCGCCAGGGGGGTCAGGAAACTCCACAGAAGCTGCCCAGCATGTGCGGACGGATCCCTTGGGGGCGGCATCTCCGTCTGCAATCCTGAGCAGAATTGGCGTGAGGAAGTGCTGGAGCAGGAAAGGGCCCAATACGTTGGTGGCGAAGCTCAGCTCGTGTCCTTGCTTGCTGACACTGCCTTCAGGGGGAGCCATGACGCCGGCGTTGTGCCAGATAACATCTAGACGGGTTTCCGCCTCCAAGAACGCCTCGGCTGTTTGCTTGATTCCTTGCAAGTCAGAGAGGTCTAGAGGCAAGAATTTGAGTACGTCGTTGTCACCACCGGCGCTGCGACGCTTCATATCACCGGGCGGATCTGACGTCTGGATGGTGTTTATGGCTGTCTTGCCGGCAGCTTCAGACCGGCCAAGGATATATACGCGCGTCGCATTGGCGTGGAAGAGAGCTGTCGCTACAGCCAAGCCAATGCCTCCAGCGCCTCCTGTGACAATAAAGATCTATTCAATATGTGAGACAGCTGTATTACTTAGAGAGAGAGATAGACAGATGAAAGGAGGAGGAGAGGGCATCATACTCGTCCCTGCAAATCAGGCAAGTCTTTTTCAGTTTTCGTAGGCTTATCAGGCCAATATTGTCGCAAATATTTCGACATGATACAGAGGGGAGGAGAAAAGTTTGAGGTGTAAGTTGAAAATGCTTCGGAAGAGTTAATGCAAGTGAGATGGCTATTGGTGATTAGTTAACAACTAGATCTTACGTTCAAGCTGACCCAGAGCCGAGCCTAGCTCGAGACAGTGTAAAGAGAATGAGGTGTGATTATTAATTAATTGCGTCTGTAGAAGAACAAGACTGAAAATACATACTATTTAAGTAGATGTGTAGATAGTTAGTGTGCGTAATGATTTGCTCACTCTCAATGTAGATGGTTCATCAAGTAGGAGATGATGGGAGTCTTGAGTCTGATGAGGATGTAAAAGTTCTCTTAGTAGGCATAAAGAAAGTGTAGATTATCGCTTGATCCATTTACATAGTTTAGTGTGCCATGATTATATAACTGGTTGTGCGTAAAAACAATGGACAATTAAAATGAATGTTTATCAAAGGCATAGATTCGCAAGCAGACGAACTAATGATTATTGAGTTTCAAGTACCTTTCTTTACCCTAGAATTGGGGTGCAGATCGCCCTGAAGTTTATTTCGATTGGTTCAAACATACAGAGTAGGCAAACCACTATTCTGCTAGGTAGGAACCTCTAATACGAGTTACACTTACGGATCCCCTGCGAGCAGTGCTACCGGGTAGCAGAGAGACGAGTGTTTGGCTGCTTTAGGGCCATTCTCGTTGGTGCAGATATAAGGCGGATTGAATCTTCGGAATGAGCCAGCAAATGTAACGAGGTGCTAATAATGTGCACTGCTGTACAAATAAACCCCCCCCTTATACTCCGTATGCACCTAGTAGTAGCGGCATAAATAGATTGCTCTCAGGAACGGAAATAGACATGGCCACAGGCTCAGGCACAGAAGCAATCTTGCCTGCGGTTTCTGTACTCGATATCTGCGACTTCCGTACTAGTACAAGCCAGAGTTTATGCACGTGACTCTGGGCCAATCTTGATGCTGCAAAAAGCTTAAATGACATGCAGGGAACTTTTGCTGCCAATAAGACACAGTTTTTCCGACTGCCGGCCAGACCCGAACTACTCCCGAGGTACCTGTACGAAGCACTCTGCTAGTATGCGGCAGCGAGGTACATCGTTGCCTCCAGCCGACGGACTTCTTGGCCGAAGACTTTGGTTTAGCTTCGCTCACTTTGCGCCAACTTTGTCTTCCATTCAGGGCCCATCATGTCCATACGGCTGGCCATGTCTTGTCTGTTCAAGAGCTGCTACTCGCTGTGGGCAGTATAGCAATAGCATTACCCGTAGCATCACTCACCCGTGGCCAGCATCCCTCCAGCCATGCTTCCCGCCAGGCCTCGTCTGCCGGCGCTGGCTCCGCGGCTGCCAGGCAATTCGCCGCCGGTGGTTGAGCGGCCGAGCGTCAAGGAGCATACGGAACAAGAGTGGTTAGCGCAGAAGGACCTTATTGAGAAGTTATACATAGGAGACAACCGCAAATTGAATGAGATCATGGCCATAATGGAGACTAAATATGGATTTGCCGCAACGTGAGTGGACACTCTCTGCTGTTTGTTTGCCGTATACATGCAAGAAGGGGGGAGAAGAAGAAGAAAAGAAAGGAGATTTGATACACCAGGCGATGAACTAATGCAGTGCTAACCTAATGCCGAAAAAGAGAGCAAATGTATAAAAAGAGATTCAAGAAGTGGAACATTAGGAAAAGAGCATATCGCAAATCGCCCGGGGAAACCACTCCCCTTACCCCCCCTACTCCCTCATCTATAGCCTCATCTTCCGCCGACTCAACGCAAGATGCCGATGTTGAGGAGATACCGAGGACAACGACCCCTACAGTTACCGGCCTGGACCTGGTCCCGAATCCCCAGTTCAAGCCCCTCGCAGACTTGGAGCTTATTCTAAACGGCGTCCTTTCCTGGAGTTCAGGGAAATTGGAGACTTATCGCATAGTGTCCGATCCCATGTCCCAGTACCTTGCCACTCCCAACCAGCCACCTATGCAGGATAGCCGCACCATGTATCGGACGTTTGAGCTGGTTTTTGACTTGTGGTCTTATGGCAAGGGCGATCTTGCGGGCATGGCGGCTAGAAAGGGCTTCTATGTCCTAGAATTCGTCTTAACTGAAGACCACCCTGACCTTCTCTGGCATATTCTTGACACAATATACGACATGATCGACCGAGGGCATTTGCAACTTCTTGGCATGTTTATAAGACATGCGCTTGTGCTGTCAAGACAGCGCTTTCCTGCAAATCATCCTCTCATCCGCATCCTTCAACAACTCCTAGCTTGCGACTATCAAACTGAAGACGGCCGTCAGTTCATTTGCTACCTGTTACGACAAGCATGGCTACGAAACGTCGATCTTCTTTCAGAGTACATTAAGTCATCAGCGCCTCAAGAGTTTTGGCTATACGAGCAGTTGATTTGGGATGGCCGGACAAAGCTTCGTCGGAATAACGGGCTGGCCAACAGACGTGAGATCATGTATGCAGCTCTTGAAAACCTGGGACACCATGAAGAGCCCGTACTGAGTGATGATAACGTGGAAAAACTGAGAGTCGACGCTCTCATGCTGGAATTCACGCAGATGGATCTAGATGACAAGGAGAAGGCGGAGCAGATGGCGTTGGATCTGCTCGATATCACGCAGTATGAAACAGGAGCACTTTCGAACGCCAGATTTCATGCGTATGCCCGCAAGATGCTAGCTAGGCTCTGCGAGAGCAGAGAAGCCTGGGACCAGGTCGAGCAGAACCTGAAATATGCCATTCACATGCGAGAAGCTGCGCATGGAACGAGCACCAATTTGCGGGTTATCCGAGACATGTGGGTGCTCGCGGCTTACTACAACAAAGTCGGCAAGATAGATGACGCTCTACGAGTTGCCCAAGATGCCATCACCAGGGCACAACAGTATTTGCACGATATCCCAGGCTGAGGCTGTTTATGATAAGAATACGGATCGCAAGGTCAGTCGGCGTTATGAGACAAAGTAACGAGAGCATGGCAGATTAAGGAAGAACCGACGGGTAGGATTGATTTTTCGCAACGCGCCATTACTACGAGAATGGCTTCATTAGAGTCACCCCTTTGATGGGCAGTTTATGTTTGGGTAGAAGCGAAGCTGGAGTATTGGTTGGGTGCCTTTGGCGGCACCTTCATTTTACAATGGCTACATATTCATGCCTACTTATATAGTTAATATCAGTATATACTTGATTTGTTAAAAACAAAAAAACAAGAAAAAAAAAAGCGAGTCGTTCAAAATACTGCATGAATTCGTTCCACTCTTCTACACTCTATTGTCTGCTCTGTTTTGTTTACTATAACAGCTTCTAGTAGTCTTGCAGGATACATCTACTAACTATAGCTAAGCTATTGAAGCTAGCACCTCCCTGCTGACCTGCGAACCAGTCTGTTTGTGGAGTCGGCCTGCGGGTGCGCAAACGTGGTTCCAGCCACATAGACGTCTCGCCACATGACGTTGACGTGAGCCCGCTATTGCTACTGGATAAATCATCGCTGGGCTTGCATGGCTGCAGCGCCGAACCTGCATCAGGCACCTATTCGATTCCCTCTAGTTCTGTTTTTAGGGAGACGATTATTTTAAAAACCCTTGACGAGACCCTGAAATTTAGTTTCCCCTCCTTCAAACCAAAACCATTGATCGACAAAATGACGAGAAACGCAGCACCGCCTGATTACTGTAAGTCAACGCCACGGCCCAGAAGCTCTCCCCGCCATTGTTTTGAAGACGAGACATCCCTCCACCTCGGAGCTGAACACAATTTACTAAGCCAATGCACGTTATGCAGATGCCATTCTAGAGGTTTCAGAGAAAGCCTCGGCAGCACAAATTCGAGATGCCTACAAGCGGTATGTAGCCCTTTTCAATTTCCAGCAATGTTTGGGGACTGACAGCCATTCTCTCTAGTGCTGCCCTGAAAACGCATCCAGACCGAGTGGCCAACGACTCACCAGAGCGTGAACAGAGGACACGACGCTTCCAGCTCGTCAATGACGCCTACTACACCCTCTCAGACCCTACCCGACGACAAGAGTATGATCTGCAGCGAGGATACTATCGCCGCTCGCCAGCGTCAGATCCCTTTACGGAGGCAGACGACACTACGGGACAAGGCTATTCGTGGGCGTGGGATTTCTTCGAGAACGAGAACGGCGGAACTACCCCTGGCGGTCGCCAAGCAGCAGAAGATGCACAGTTCAGCGACGCCTTTGAGGAAATGATGCAAGACGAGGGCTTCTCAGAAGGGAGGACGCCGAACCAACAAGGCGGTAACGCTTCAACCATGTGGGGCATGGTAGGCGCTGTAAGTGGCGGCGCTCTGGGATTCATCGTGGGCAATGTCCCCGGACTGCTTGCTGGAGCAGTGGCCGGTAACCGACTCGGAGCGATCAGAGATACTAAGGGGAAGAGCGTTTACGAAGTCTTCCAGGTAAGGCCAGACCGTTTTTTCTTTTTTGGCTGCGCACCGCCTCTCTGTGGTGTGAGACTGCTTTCTCAGATTCTTCTGAGACTGACTAGATTATTCAGATTTCCCTGAGCGCTAATGTACATATAGGAGCTTCCTCAAGATGATAGGGCAAGATTGTTGAGCCAGCTGGCTGCAAAGGTGTTCAGCCATGTCGCTAGCCCACCATGAATGCTGAGGAAGTGCCAATTGGGAGGAAAGAGAAGGACTTGGACAAAATGAAGCTTGGGTTTTCATGTGATACGAATGATGTTTTTCGATCGGCAAGTTGCGCGAGGACTTTTTTTTTTTTTTACACGAAGAATAAGAGATGAGACAATGGAAACGAATCATACCCTTCACTCACCAGTATATAGCTATGGAAGTAGTATTAGGTAGTAAAAGAATACCAAATATCACTAGTTCAACAGTGAAATCGGCTTTGTCTGCTTTCAATGACTCTTTTTACCCTTGTGCCAGCAGTATATAGCCGCTAGAAATATCAATGGTTTGGCTTGGATATGAATGATGCTGCGTCAATCCCGAGGCTTGACATGGTCCAGCTGCGTTGGGAGGCGAATCGGTGTCGCTATGGCCAAACACTTGATCTATACTCAGTAATCATGCGACTAAAGGGCGCAGATGTCAGTACTTTCTCCGTACTGTCTGCTAGTGAAGGCGACTTGAAGCTTGAACCACGCCGGTTAATATGGAGCTTCCTAGCGGCGATGTAAAGCGCATGCACTAGCCCGTTTAGGGAACAAGACCCCGCTTTTTTGTGCTCTCGCTTGAGGGCAGACAAACCCTCGAAATTTTCCCGCCTTCACAAAATCGTTCGCCTTAGCCCAACCTCAACTTTTCGCCCATCTCCGACGCAGCAGCAGCAAGACATCGTCGATCAACAACCGCAGCAATGGCCGCCGAAAAGACCAGCAACCCCATGCGGGAGCTCAAGATTCAGAAGCTCGTTCTGAACATCTCCGTCGGTGAATCTGGTGACAGACTCACTCGTGCCGCCAAGGTGCTTGAGCAGCTGTCCGGTCAAACCCCCGTCTACAGTATGTCGCAAAAAATTTGAACGTAATCAATAAGGAAAGCAACATGTTAACCAATTTCACTATAGGCAAGGCCCGTTACACCGTCCGAACCTTCGGTATCCGTCGTAACGAAAAGATTGCTGTCCACGTCACCGTCCGTGGCCCCAAGGTAAATTACATTCAACACCAATTTTTTAAGCAGTCTTGGCTGACCCATGTGAATAGGCTGAGGAGATTCTTGAGCGTGGCCTCAAGGTCAAGGAGTACGAGCTGCGCAAGCGCAACTTCTCCGAGACCGGTAACTTCGGCTTCGGTATCAGCGAGCACATCGATCTTGGTATCAAGTACGACCCCTCCATCGGTATCTACGGCATGGACTTCTACTGCTGCATGACCCGCCCTGGTGAGCGTGTCACTCGCCGCCGCCGCATGAAGAGCAAGATCGGTGCTTCTCACCGCATCAAGCGCGAGGAGACCGTCAAGTGGTTCAAGGGCCGCTTCGATGGCATTGTCCGATAAACGGATAAATCATCCAAACAATTTAAATTTATTTTTTCTCTCTTGTCTTTAAGGAAATGGGCACGGCGAACATTTGGGGGTAAAAAGGGATCACATATGGTCATGTATTCTTCCGCTTGATTTTTACATCAGCTCGTACCAAAAAGACTTTTGAGTCGAGCAACGGCCTTAGAGACCGACCGGCGTACTGCCGGCTTCACGTATATTGCCCCTGCAATGTGATGGCACCATTTTTACATTGGCGAAGCCTGCCTGTCTGATTGCTTGCTTGCTCGCTTGCTTGCTTGAATGATGACGTTTCTGTTGAATGTCCCATTTTGAATTGTAAAACTTCATGTCACTCCTTCCAGCGGAAGTGGTATATATATGCCTAGCAGGCCTGTTGAATGCCACGAGAATCAACAACAATTATTCATATCGTCTCAACATTGCCGTGTAAGCGCAAATTGGCTGCTGTATCTAGTACAAGCAGAACCGTATGCGGCTGTATATGGGGCATGCCGAAATTACTCTTGGCAGCTGCTTATAGAGGAAGCAAAAATCATCCTTCGGATAGTGGATTAAAGATGTCTTAATTCTTGACCATCAAGGCTTATTATATCACTGGATTGATTTTATATATACCTTTCGGTCTCAAATGAGTATTTTCTCCGTAATTTCCCCTGACAACATTCACATACATAATTATATAACTCTAGGAGTTGTGGGTGATGTTTTGCCTCAATACATATTAGTTGTCAATGTTGAAATATGAGAGAAAAGCTTTACACAAAACATCACATGTGCAGATGCCACAAATTCGTTGATACCGTATTTGGGCCTTGGTTTCCAGAACAACACCCTGGTCAGCTTCTCCACGATGAGACAAAAGACTGCCTCTTCGATCAGGCATAGGCACATCCCGGAGAGCGAGGAAAAAAATCCTCACTAAGTTAGTCCCGAGTGCTCTCTACCGCTTGCTAGTAAAACCTGCCTGCAATCCTAATTAATAACGGGCCCCGTGGAAAATTGTTAAGGCGGCGTCGGCTTCCCACTCCAGCAAAACCGCGCACCCGGCCCTGATTGGCGCACCCGCCAGCCCGAGCCCCCACCTTGGTCCTCACAGACTCTGCTTCTCTCCATCTCCTCCCGAAAATCTCCATTTTGCTCTTCCAGCAAAAAGGCAGCATCAACAAACCCTCATCCCCCCTCTCCGCCAATTGCACGCCGCTGCAATTGCTTTCCCTCTTTTCTGAGGCCTCCCAGATACCTCCCTCAAGATGTTCCGAAACGCCCTTCGCCAGTCCTCTCGCGCTGTTGGCGCCGTCGCCGCTGGCCGAGTCTCTGTGGTGAGTGTCTTTCCCGCACGCCCGGAAACCACCGTTTGGGGGAGAGAAAATTTTGGAGGCCCCGAGCATCGACCTGCAAACGTGCGAAATCCGGGCTCGCAAGCTCAATTGAACATGTAATCGACTTGCCAGCATCGCAGAGCAAGCTTTTTGAGCTTTTTTGAGCCTGCCGGGGTTCTCCATGGCCTTTTTCATTGGTCGAATTCGGCTAACATGTTTTTTTTTTCTCTTACCCAATATAGACTCGAAATGCCGCACCGGCTGCCATCAACGCTGTCCGAACCTACGCTTCCGACGCCAAGGCCTCTCCCACTGAGGTCTCTTCCATCCTCGAGCAGCGAATCCGCGGTGTCCAGGAGGAGGCTGGTCTCGCTGAGACCGGTCGTGTCCTGTCTGTTGGGTATGTGGAGGCCACCTTTTCAGCTACTCTTTGGGACCTCGAAGCAGCAACTCGAAATGCAACCTTACAACACTTTTGAGATGCATGCGACGGGAGATGCACAAAGAAAGAGAGAACGATTATGGGATGCTTTGATTTTTATCTTTTTGTTACTAACTGGGAGCCCATAGTGATGGTATCGCTCGTGTCCACGGTATGGCCAATGTCCAGGCTGAGGAGCTTGTCGAGTATGTAGAGATGTCTCTTCCCCATTCAGGAAACTTGCATCTAACGCAGTCTAGGTTCGCTTCCGGTGTCAAGGGAATGTGCATGAACCTCGAGGCCGGCCAGGTCGGTGTCGTGCTGTTCGGTTCTGATCGTCTGGTCAAGGAGGGCGAGACTGTTAAGCGAACTGGTGAAATCGTGAGTTATATAAAGCTGCACTCTCAGCTACTGCCTATATCACCAAGATTTACTAACTCCCCGTAAAGGTCGACGTCCCCGTTGGCCCTGAGCTGCTCGGCCGTGTCGTCGATGCTCTGGGTAACCCCATTGACGGCAAGGGTCCTCTCAACACCAAGGAGAAGCGCCGTGCCCAGCTCAAGGCTCCTGGTATCCTGCCTCGCAAGTCTGTCAACCAGCCCGTGCAGACTGGTCTCAAGTCCGTTGACGCCATGGTTCCCATCGGCCGTGGTCAGCGTGAGTTGATCATTGGTGACCGTCAGACTGGTAAGACTGCCGTCGCTCTCGACACCATTCTCAACCAGAAGCGATGGAACAACACCAGCGACGAGACCAAGAAGCTTTACTGCATCTACGTCGCCGTCGGCCAGAAGCGATCCACCGTCGCTCAGCTTGTCAAGACCCTCGAGGAGAACGACGCCATGAAGTACTCCATCATCGTCGCTGCTACTGCCTCCGAGGCCGCTCCTCTGCAATACATTGCTCCTTTCACTGGCGCTTCCATTGGGTGAGTCTTGTCCTTTAATCCTGACCTCTAGATGTTTCTCGATGCTAATTTTGCCCGCAGCGAGTACTTCCGAGACTCCGGCAAACATGCCCTCGTCATCTATGACGATCTGTCCAAGCAAGCTGTCGCCTACCGTCAGATGTCTCTGCTGCTCCGTCGTCCTCCTGGACGTGAGGCTTACCCCGGTGACGTTTTCTACCTGCACTCCCGTCTGCTGGAGCGTGCTGCCAAGCTCAACGACAAGCACGGTGGCGGTTCCATGACTGCCCTGCCCATCATTGAGACCCAGGGTGGTGACGTGTCTGCCTACATTCCCACCAACGTCATTTCCATTACCGACGGCCAGATCTTCTTGGAGTCCGAGCTGTTCTACAAGGGTATCCGACCTGCCATCAACGTCGGTCTGTCCGTCTCTCGTGTCGGTTCCGCTGCCCAGCTTAAGGCCATGAAGCAGGTCGCTGGTTCCCTGAAGCTTTTCTTGGCCCAGTACCGTGAGGTTGCTGCTTTCGCCCAGTTCGGTTCCGATCTCGATGCTGCTACCAAGCAGACCTTGGCTCGTGGTGAGCGTGTAAGTTTTTACCCCGTATATGTGTGCTGAAATTTCTCGGAAGATGGCTGACTCTCTGTTATTACAGTTGACCGAGCTCCTGAAGCAGAAGCAGTACTCCCCCATGGCCGTTAACGAGATGGTTCCCCTCATCTACGCCGGTATCAACGGTCACCTCGACTCTATCCCCGTCGACCAGATCCTCAAGTGGGAGGCTGACTTCCTGGCCCACCTCAAGACCAACGAGTCTGAGCTGCTTGCCACCATTGAGAAGGAGGGTGCCCTGAGCAAGGACCTCGAGAACAGACTCAAGGAGACCATTATCTCCTTCGTCAAGAGCTTCCTCGGCTAAACAAATAATAAGTGAAGCGCGTCAAGCGAGATAGAAAAGGGTCATTGTTGGGGGTGCTACTGTCTATACCAATATATTGTTGGTCGTTCTCTAGAATGGAGGAAGGAGGGGCTAAAAAGTTAATGGCTGCGCCAAATGAGAGAGCCATGGCTTATAAAGGGAGACGCGCCAGTCATACTACCACTTGTAAAATATAAGCACATTACTCAATGGATGTCCTTGATTCCTTTTGTTCTGTTAATTTTAAGGAAAACAAAATGACCGTAAGGTGACTGTGGTAGTAAAAGATGAAGGCGTGTTTATATCTGCATATATTTCTATAATCTAGCTGGATATACGTTTACTGCTCGACTTGTGAAGCTGAGTACATAGCTTGCTCTGAGGCCGCCTCCTAATTACTGAAGACTCCAGAGCAGTAGAAGCAGTAGAAGCAGTAGAAGCAGTAGAAGCAGTAGATAGGTATTTAACGATAAGGGAGTGCAATCCCATTCAATGTGACG
Organism: Trichoderma asperellum; assembly: GCF_020647865.1. Classification (NCBI taxonomy): domain Eukaryota; kingdom Fungi; phylum Ascomycota; class Sordariomycetes; order Hypocreales; family Hypocreaceae; genus Trichoderma; species Trichoderma asperellum. The sequence goes on from NC_089418.1 coordinate 3,488,202, forward strand.
AAAAGACTCGGGATATTCCGAATGTAGATGGCATTGAGATGGCAGGTTAAAAATTATCCCAAGATTAGCTTGAAGCGGAACACGGCTGGTGGTGCTTACACGCACGCATCTGCAGTAATCCTCGTGTTTTTCATATTTATATGCGCTGTACGCTATATATGAATACATATATTCAACATGCTAGCCGCCAAGCTCTTTCGTTTCGTCATGATAGGATTGGCCCATTGGACTGTATGTCAGGGGTTCTTTATCATTGTGCCATCTTAATTTGCATTACGTATAGATCTGGTCACAGACTAATGTATTCCGTGAAGTCGTGAAATGAGGCGCAATCAGATTGCAAATCCAGTCCTACATCATCTCACATTATCACTGTCATCATCAAAGCCTTGCAGTATCACCATCAACCTCACCAAAGAACCCCAAGAAGGCGGAATGCACTTCGTCTGTCAGGTCACTTGCCTGCAGGCTCCGTCCCTTTTTAATGAATGCTAGCCGTGAACATTCCTATTTTCTCATGTCAGTGTGTGATTAGTTGTTAAGAATGGGGGAGCTGTATTTCGGCGTCCTCTAGAAGACTCACTCTTGTTATGGCGCTCCCAGCGAATGCAGCCAGGCTCATGGTCTCGTCCTCTCCAAGAGCTGGGTTTTCATGATCTTTCCATAAGGCGTCATGATATGCCTTGCGCCATCCCAGAAACGTGGCCACAGCTCCGGTCAAAGTGTCGCCCTGTCCGGCACTTCGTTTCTTCCCTCCTTCGAGATCGCTCACCAGAGTCACGTTGCCGTTGGAAATAAAATCCTTGGAGCCCTTCTGAATAATCGTCACACCGCCCAATTCTTTGGCCAACTTTTCAACTTTGCCTGTCTCGCTCTTTTGGTCGCCGACGTCGATCTTGAGCGCGTCGCATAGTCGCTTGAACTCGACAACGTTGGGTGTCAGAACCGCATACTTGTAGCCTCTGATCACGCCTGGGTCCTTTTGCACAAGCTGCAGGGCATCTGCATCGAGAACCACCGGCATCTCGGCTTCTCTGGCGGCCTTGATGACCCGAGCTACCGTCGCTTGCATGAGGGGATCGCGGCCCAGCCCGGGGCCAACGACTAAGACATGCAGGCGGCCCAGCATCTCGTTGATCCTCCGTGCCACTTGGTCAGGATCGGGGTCTGTCTCACTCTTCCCTGACGACTGGCGCATGAGTGGGTGCACCATCAAATTGGGGGAATATGTTTTGATGACCGCCGCAGCAGCCGGGGTGCATATAACGTGTGACTATTGCGAAATCCCAAGTCAGCGATGCGTCTGCTTTGGACTGAGGTTCTGGTAATGTTTTCCCCTCGCTTGCCATACCACGATTCTGAGTGTTAAAGGACAAGGCATCGCTCAGTCTTATCTTACCATATCACATCCCAATCGTGCACTCGCCATGGCCGAAAAGTACGGCGCCCCGGTGTAGTCTTCGCTGCCTCCAATGACAGCAACTCGGCCCAGCTGCCCTATTTTTTGTTAGCCCCTCGGCTTTGCCAGCTTCATCTTCCATAAGATTTTTGGTGTAGTGTCATAGGATAGCTGATCTCGTAGTCACCAGGATTGCGTACCTTTATGAAATGTATCAAGCAGCGGCGGAACCATCCGCCTCACTTTGCCCAACACGTTTCTCGTTGAGGCCGACATATTGGGGGTTTCTATACCGGTAGGCATTGCTATCTGGCTTAGAGTAAAGACCTAATCTGGCGTCTGCAAGAATCAATTTGCAAATCAGCTTTTTATTTGTTTTCTAAAGTTGACGTCATTTCACTGAGAAAGATGGGTTTATTCTATGGTACCCAAGTGGAAGTTCCGCAGGTACCTTAGCTATGATATGAATCAGTCAATGTGACATCAATAGTGGCGCCCGTGCTTTTATGAATTGAGTAAGCCACCCGTAACAGAGCAGGTTAATGGTGGATTATGAACAAGATCAGACTAGGTATGTTACTGACAACCTGCAACTGTAAACAGCGAGTATAGTAATAAGAGTACTGCTATTCAGGTGGTATACTTTACTATTTAGGCGGTATTTTTACTCTATTAATTGTATTTTAGCGAGGTTTAGTAAGGCTCAAGCTAATCTATTAAATTTTATAAAATTTATAAAATTTATTATTTTATTATATTTAATTGAATGTATTTAAAATAATTATATAATATTGTATTTATATTAAGTTTATATTAGTACTTAATACGGAGTATGAAATATTAAATTTTATAGATTTAAGTTTAATAATGTTAAATTAAGTAAAAATACTGCTTGACTAATTAAAATAGTTTCTCTGAATAGCAGTACTTGTAAATTTTGCTGCTGTTTCATAGCTACTAAGGGAAAAGCCGGGTTGTTTTGTTGAGGGTATTAAAAAAGCATAGCCGAATATTTACTTAACCGGAATCTACGGTTTTTGCTTCTTTTTTTTCCTGTTCTAGAATATATGCCTTTTAGTTGTTCCCTCCTCCAGCTGGGCATACCTGTATAGTCCAATTGAAATTGACGCGCGCATTCCCCTTTTTTGGAGGGTCATAAAGAGAAGAAAAAGGGTACCGAAAAAGAGAGACAATATGCTTCGGAGTGCATCGGCAAGAACCGCCTCGGTTGCGATGGCCGGATCGCGCCTATGGCTGAGAACAGCATCGGCTGCTCGTGCCTCCCCTCACTGCACCCCGCAGACCTCGATTCTGCAAACCGCCTCGACGACTGTTCCCGCCAGCTACAGAGCTATTCACGCCACACGATTCAACATGGCCGACAAGCGAATCGAGAGCGACGCCTTTGGCGAGATCGAGGTGCCCTCGGACAAGTACTGGGGAGCCCAGACGCAGCGATCGCTGGGCAACTTCAAGATCAACCAGCCCCAGGACCGCATGCCGCCGCCGGTCATCACGGCGTTTGGTATTCTCAAGGGTGCCGCCGCCACGGTTAACATGAAATATGGCCTTGGTACGTAACATGCGAGCGAGCGAGCAAGTATATGTGGCGCAACGGGGTGCAATTGGAGGAGGGGTGGACGCTGGCTTTTGCAACTGCGCCCTTTGCGCAGCATACACTTACACGCAGGTGCTGCAATAATTCAAAGACAAAGAAGAAGAAACAAGAGACAGCAAGATGTAAGAAAAAGGCGCTAACAACTCAACCTTCTTACCGGCAGATCCCAAGATCGGACAGGCCATCCAGCAGGCCGCCAAAGAAGTTGCCGATGGCAAGCTCCTTGACCACTTCCCCCTCGTCGTCTGGCAGACCGGCTCTGGCACCCAGTCCAACATGAACGCCAACGAGGTCATCTCTAACCGTGCCATTGAGATCCTCGGCGGCAAGATGGGCTCCAAGACTCCCGTCCACCCCAACGACCACGTCAACCGAAGCGCCTCCTCCAACGACACCTTTCCCACCGTCATGCACATCGCCGCTGTGCTCGAGCTCGAGCGTGATCTGCTGCCTGCTCTCCACAGCCTTCGAGCTGCTCTCCAGGCAAAGGTAGACGATTTTGAAGCCAAGAAGATTATCAAAATTGGACGTACGCACTTGCAAGATGCTACTCCGCTCACCTTGGCCCAGGAATTCTCTGGCTATGTTGCTCAGCTTGACTTTGGTATCAAGCGTGTCGAGAGCTCCCTGCCCGATCTGAAGCTACTGGCTCAAGGTGGTACCGCTGTCGGAACAGGCATCAACACCTTTGAGGGATTTGCCGAGGGAATCGCTGAGGAGGTTAGCAAGATGACTGGCATTACCTTCCAGACTGCGCCAAACAAGTTCGAGGCGCTGGCCGCCCACGATGCCATCGTCCAGGCTCATGGTAGCTTGAACACCCTGGCTGGATCCCTCACCAAGATTGCCCAGGATATCCGATACCTGGGAAGCGGCCCCCGATGCGGTCTCGGCGAGCTGATCCTGCCGGAGAACGAGCCTGGTAGCAGCATTATGCCCGGAAAGGTGAACCCCACGCAGTGCGAGGCTCTGACCATGGTTTGCGCTCAGGTCATGGGCAACAACGTCGCTACCACCATTGGTGGCATGAACGGCCAGTTCGAGCTCAACGTGTACAAGCCGCTGATGATCCGCAACTTGCTGCACAGCTCGCGTATCCTTGCCGATGGCATGCGCTCGTTCGAGGAGAACCTCGTCCATGGCCTGCAGGCCAATGAGGAGAAGATTGCCAGCATCATGAAGGAATCGTAAGCAACCTCCCACTTATTATTCCCCCTTTTTTATGCCCCCTGTTTTACGATGAAATGTAACTTTGCAAAGCTAATTGTTCTTATCAATAGCCTAATGCTGGTGACTTGCCTCAACCCCAAGATTGGCTACGATATGGCCAGCAAGGTGGCCAAGAATGCCCACAAGAAGGGTTTGACGCTGAAGCAGAGTGCCATGGAGCTCCAGGCGCTGACTGAGGAGGAGTTCGACACCCTGGTGAAGCCTGAGCTCATGGTTGGACCTAAGAAGGTATAAAAGCATCTTGGCATATGTGCCGTGTATCCTAGATAAAAATGTATAATATCAGCTTTAGAGGCTCATAAGAATATAATTATGACGATGTGATGAAGATGAAAGCGCAACAATTGAGAATTGTATCGCAGACTTAAATACTATCAAGATATTAGTATCTTCCTGATAATAGATATGGCAGAAGGTCCATAATCTATAGCTTCTGAAGAGTAAAGCGAGCTTATTCATAAAGCACCTATCTAAGTAATAGTTGTTATAGATCCTATTCGGCCTAGACATGCTTTATATACTCCCAGGCGGCAATGGTTTATTACAGTCCCCTATAGCTTAGACGCAATAGGAGTAGTAGAGGCAGTAGAGGCAATAAAACATACTAGGTACCTAGTTGTTAAATATAGTCACGAAGGTTAGTAAAGTCAGCGATGACATCAGCCTCCAAGGGACGTTTGTTGTCGTTATCTGGTTTCTCCATGCTGACGGTGAGATTGGATGATGGCGGATAAATCTTTTTAACAGAGGAGGCTGAAGGAAAACTAAGAAAGGAAGGAAAGAAAATGAAAGAAAGGAAAACGAAAGATGAGTGAGTCAATGTATATTCTCTGGGAGGTGTAATTATTTCAGCGGAAGAATAACAATACAGTTGTCTGTATATATCAGCTGTCTGTGTATGTATTTATATATAATATTAACCAGTTTCCAGTATCATAGGTATAGTAGTAGGTAATATTAGAATATTAAGGGGTATCTCTATATACTCTTGGACTATGTAAAAATCTTCTTAAAAAGAAAGGCAATCAGGAAGCCAGGTTTATTCATAGTTGTAACTGGCACAAGAACTGGTTTTTGTGTATACTACATGCATACAACTACTGTGGCGACCCAACATCGTCCGTGTAGTGAATTAAGACTGCTAAACGGCGAAGTTCTTGGCTAGCCTTGGACACCTGGCCCGTTTCCACTCGAGTTCTTTTAAAATTTGTATGAAAGAAAAAGAAAAAACAAAAAAAAAAAAATTAAGATGGTAGCCACATAAATTGCGTTTTATTAAAAGAATCCTTTGGAGTCTCTGGGTATCGTAGCCACCTGCAGTACTAAGCCAATGGCCGTTTATTGGCCACCTACTTCTCAGCTGCCCACCTCAGGTTGAATAGTACTATGCAGTATCTGGGATCTGATAAATGAGCTGCGCCTGCCAAATAAGAGGTCAGCCTTCTCTGGCGGACCTACAAGGGAGCTCAGGTAGGCTGCAGCGCAAAGCCACAGAGGCCACAGAGCCAGGGTTAAATGGGCTGAACCTAGCATTGATACAAATCCACTTCGGAATATGGGGCCTAAAAAGATGAGTTTTTCTCACAGAGCGAGCCTATCATGCTCTAAGCTACTGGGATCAAGCTATAATGCTTTACTGCAGCTCTAGAAGCTAGAGGCAAAAGCGAACGGGGAACCAGATATACCCTGGTCACTGAGGATTTCCGACTGTCTTACAACGCACTCCGTTGTCGGTATATTGGGAGCCTGGTGTGCTCTCTCAGAACATACTACATACGTGAATAAACGCCCGTGCCACCACACTTGATGAGCGTAATAATTTGACGCCCAGTTACCAGATAGAGCGGAGCCAAGAGTAGTAGACAGGCCGCTCATGCTCTGCCTCCGGATTTAGCGTGAAAGGCTCCTGGGTCAACGTGGAGGAGAGAAGATCATGGCAATCACGGCGTAGCACCAGACAAGGACTTCGCTCGCTATGCAAGTCGCTGGCGATTGGACGAATTGGTAACACGACGCGGTATAATCTGAGCTGCTGTGCTTCATACGTTATCATATACTATATGCTTTTGTGAGTGACCTTGATGCCTTGCACAATTTCTCGCCTCCTGCCGGAGTGTTCCCAATAGAGCCAATCTCAAGCAATTCTTGTGTTTTAGGCTCGCAAGCCTGGCCGTGGGTGCCATTACTGAGAGAACCAAGGCCAGTGAAATAAAAGAACAAATGGATAATAGCGTAAATATGGATGGCGCGAATGTACGTATTGCTATCACAGATGAGAAAAGGCAATGATCTTGGGCTGCGGTGGCTGAAAAGATATCGCGCCAGGTGGTTACATGCCTGTCAATAGTACGGACAGGCCGATATGCATACAACGCGCAGCTCGGTCTGGGAAGATGGGGCCGCTCAAGCAAGATCATTGGACGCCGATGCCGTAAACTGCCAGTGTCAGCTCATGCAGTCAACGCGGAAGTGCTAGCGGCCGCGCCACGAGTTACTTTAGTTGGGCATTGACACAACAGCGCAAGGGCAAAATGACAACTCGCCCACAGGAACATATTTGCTTTTTCTCTTTTCTCTCTCTCTTTTCTTTTTGGCGACCCCTCACGCGCCCCTGCGGTATTTTGGATGGGCACGGGGTACAAGTAGACCATTACTGTGTGCAACACGCCATAGACAATCTCTGTCGGTGTCTCAGCGGGGACTTGCCTCATAGATTCTATGCAGCGTCGGAGCTGGGTTCAGCTTGGTCGTCGTCAGATATCGAGCCATGGGCAGGCTGTGCTGTACACAGATTAGGAGCTCTCTGCCAGAAGTTGTAAGTCCCTGGAAAAAAATAAGTGAGATGTCATTTAGCGGACGTTCTATATGGTGGGTACGAAATGAGCGCGACTGTACAACTCTATCTCGAAAGGGCGAAACAGGGAGCGAATAAAACCAAGAAACATGTAGCACGTATGAGCCCCATCCCTTTGAAGCACTGGTTAGCGACTACAACGCTGTCTCCCATGTTTGCGCAATGGCGAGATAGACTGCGGCTGCTATCCGAAGTGGCTGCCCCTCTGAGCCCAGTGGCATATGCTCTAGGGGCATCTCCTCATGCAGCTGGCTCTATCTGCTTTCCCAGATCCAAGAATCGGGAACCGCATCGAGGTGTGGTCCCGTCAAATATGCGGCGCATAGTCATAATGGTACTTCTGGCTGCCTATGGGGCACACGTCAGGACTGTCCTCTCCGCTCAATCAAGCACCGACTCTGATGTACCAACGCTAGAGTGCAGGTAGCTGAAGGGGCAACTCTATCATTTATACATAAGTTAGAATGTGAGATATGAGCAGTGAGATCGCCAGACTGGCATGCTGGCAGCAGCTTGCATAAAGGGAAGTGGGGCCGCAGCCCTTGGCCTGTCTGGCTTATAATTCGTCTGAGTCTCCCTTGAATTGCCCTTGGTAGCACTCGTTCCTCAAAACAAACTATCGATCTAATCGGGGCAAGTGGAGATTGAATTGTAGATCTGAAAAGCCCGCAGAAATGCTTCTTCGCGTTCTTGCGAGACGAGATATGTAGAGCTTGTCAACTTGTATAGCAAGCCGAAGCAGCTATTACTCGGTGCCAGATGTGGCTGTCGCAGTATCCGAGTTCAGGCCCCTCTTTCTTTTCTTTTTGCTCTCCTAGTGAGGGAATACCAGGCCGGTAACGGTAAGTCGATGCGGAAAAGAGGCTATTGGATGTACATTGTAAGGCACGGGAAACCTAGTGCTCCCAAGGGTATCCATCTTGCCCGCGATGTCTCTCTTATGGTCGTACTGTCTTAGACCGCACGGCTGTACGATGCATACTTCGGGTCTGAGGCCCTGTTAAAATGGGGTGGCGCCTACTGGCCCTTGGTTGCTCAGCCTGGACACTTGCCAGATGTCTCTCCCGCCCGACGCGCGCTAGGGTTGACGACCAACCCAAGAAAGTCTCGAGAGGGCCGCGGGGCTGGAGGCGAATGCAGAGCAAATGCATCGTCACGGAGCTGTCAAGCTAGGGCACATGTCTGCCATCTCGAGGGCTTCACACCAAGGGCCATCCCGGTCGACGTCCGTGAGCCGCGGCGCTAGTCTGCATATTGTCTCTGCCCTGCGTCTGAAGTAGTAGCTCTTGGTCCCAGGGTCTGTGCCTGTGTCCGGTCAGCTTTTGCTTGCTGCCCGCCTAGCGGAGGCCAACGAAGCCGTGGAGATGGAAGAAAACTACTAGTATTTGGCTTGCTTGCTTTTTGCCTGCGGGTACCAACTTCCCAGGGTCTGGGATGTCTTGGAGGGAGAGACTGCGCTTGGTCTCATGTCCCGCCCTGGAGACATGATAAAGGGTCTCCCTCGACCCCTCTGGCTGCTGGGCCACGAAGTTTTTGATGCTGTGTTTTGTACAAGTTGTTTAGGTGTTTGCTTGTCAGAAAGAATCTGTCCCTATTTCTTGTTCTTGCCGAGTTGCGTCTTCTGCTATTGCTCCTTCTATTGTCCAGCAGTGATAGAAACTTCGAAGCGGGCAAGAAGTCTTCACTCGTTGGCTCTTTCCTGCACTTACACCAGACGTCACAACTACCTCTCAGTACCTCGTCACTCAAAAAAAAAAAAAAAAAATTCACCTACCAAGCACCAGTTACCCAACTATCTTTTCAACCTCGCCCCTTTACTCGACGACCGTTGTCGTACTGAGGCTGCGATTGGGATACCTTCTCCTGTTCTGCTGTGTGTGCCAATTCAAGATCAGCCACAGCTCGCAATCTTTCCAATTTCGACATCCAATTTTAATCCAGCCTGTCATTATCACCCTTCGGAGCAAGCACACGGCGCACAGCATCGCCAGGTGCCTCAGCTTGGCACATAGACACACATATCTTGCGTTACACTCGTTCCTTTGCCGGCTCAAGGAGAAGATCGGGTATCACGCACCAATCTCGCAATAGATTAGACGGTTCTATCGTATGCAAGCCGCCTGACTATCTTGCACTCACCAACTTCCAGCCACCCTTTGGCGAGCCGCTGCGGAGTGGACTTGTGGTCAGTGTGTTGGACTACCTCACTCTTGAATCACTTCTGCTTCACGTCTCGCCTCGTATGGGTCTCTATCCGCCACCTATTAATTTCGCGTCCGATGTTCCAAAATTCTGATTACACTCCTCACTTCTTCCACAAAAACTTTGCGATAATTCTATTCCCTCCATTGTCTACGACCAAAGCAAAACACAATAGCAAGGACACTCAACACATCCTTCCACTACCCTCGACACTACTCCTACCTACAACCTCTCTTTCTTTCCTTCGTTCCTTGATTCTTTCAGTCTTCCATCCTCGTCAATACGATGTCGAGCGGATTCGACCGCCTGGAGAGGCTGTTCAGCTCCAAACGCAAGGCTTCGTTGGCTTCTCTTACGGTTGCTGATTCTGGTAGCCCCCCAGCAGAGCCTCAGTTCCCTTCTCCTTCTTTCATTCGCCCGACAGCCACTCGCATGACAGCCCGAGAAGAAGTGAGCTTGCGACTTGCGACTAGCCGCTCTCCCTCTGTGCCGGACATTGTTCCTTCTCGCCTGGGCTCACTGAGGTCTCATTCTTCAAGTTCGGCCTTCAGTCGCTCACCTATTCCATCACCCTTTCTCCGTGACGCTCAGCCAGACTCTTTAGTGGCAAAGCTTCACGAGTACCAATTTCCTAGCCCACCGAACCGAGATTTGAGAGTACCTACCATCACTACGGCTTTCAATACAGTGACCACGGATAAGTCTGAGATTCCGAGCCCTCGTTCCCAATCTCCGCTTCGCCTACAGATTGCGCCTCGCGTCGACACTCCTCCATCGCCTGGCTCGGCAGATAATGGATCTTGCCGCCGCCATTCTGATCAGAGTATTAGAGTTCCATCACTTATATACAATACCCCACCAACTCCAGAAGATTCGCCCGAGATGGTACCTGTGCGAAACCTTTTGGCCGATTCTAAAATATTTGACATTGCCATCGATAAAACGATATTTGATGCATTTGAGGACCAGATCCTCCAGTCGTTTGACCACGCACCATTGAATGATTCATATAGCGACTCGTCCCCCTCTGAAGCTTCTTCAGGCAGTTCCACCTTGAGAGAGCCCGATTTCAATGACTTTTTGAATCTCAGCGACGACGACATTGCCGAATCGGCGCCTGAGACCCCTACTCCAGAATCTGAAGATGTATCTGAAAATGCATTGGTACACTCTCCGACCTCTATGGGAACTTTTATTCCTCCATTTAAGCCCACTGGCCCTTTCGATTTGATACTGACGCCTCCCCGCGCAAGTCGGCTTGCTACCGCCGCTGCTTTTGAAGCTGCCAGAATTGCAAAGAAGCATAATTTCGACCTGGTATATGTTGTGAACATTTGGCCAAGCGTGTTTCGTGGTCGATCTTTCGACACTCAGTCTCCAATCTCATGTAAGACGCCCTCGTTCGGTCGGCTCTTGGCGGCTCATGGGTTACACCAGATGGCTGAGCCACTGCAACTATCTGAATTCATGTATAACAAGGTATTGCGAGCTCAAGGATGGATCGAATATCGCAATACGGAAGCACTACCGAATGAGCACGCCCGAGGTTACGCATGTTCCTTCTATACCGGAAAGGATTCTCAACGCCGCTTAAGTGAGGGCAATAGTCCAGTTTCAGATATCCAAGTTAACCGAGGTATCATTTTTGCTGCCTATAGAAGGCCCAGAATTGGCGACTGCAAATTGGGACGCAGCTTTACTGGAGCAGAGCTTAGCTCTCTGTATGAAGATGCCGAGACTTTGGTGGAGATGTTGGTCGATATCCATGCAAGCAACCGTCGATGTCACCCGGCTTCCCACCACCACCGGCTCTGTGACGAGACTGGTCCTATGCCCATGCAGGATATTAACCTGCTGTCTTCATAAGTTGAATTTTACATAACCGTATTGTCTCTCGGAGTTACCTCTTGTTTTACAGCCATCTTATAAAAGCAAGCATGGCATATATATGTATTTTTTTTTCTTTTGTCGTTTCTATTTCTTTTCCTTGTTTTTTCCCCTTCCTCTCTGAATTTTTACATAAATCAGAAAGATGAGTCAACGATCAGATTTTTTTTTGTCAGTTTATCGTTTTAAAGATACCTATGGAGATGGTCTCTGTCACAATTGGCGTTTTCGAGATACTTTAGGCTCTCCAGCTTCCCCTCACAACACATAAAGGGGGACTTGCCTGTGGTCGGAGGAATTTTGTTTTACCCGCAACATGATGATGAGAAAATCGGAAGAGAAAATCGGCTAAAGAACAGCATTGGGGCATTTTGGGGGTATAGCCGTCGGAAGATCTTCCTGTGATGAATGGAAATGGGCGTGTATTTCGCATATATACGGCGCGTTACTGCCGCAATGGTGACTTTTAGAACACGTAATAAGGTGTAGACATTGCCTAACATTGAGGAAAATTTACAATACTGGAAAAAAGTGTACCTCTCGATTGCAAAGCCTTACGTTGACTGTAGCCATCAAGTACGTCAAAAAATGTGAGAATCCAAGAGCGCTCATTTAGACATGATGGGAATACGACGAAGTGCATGTTGGCAATTCAAAAGTCTCTTCTCGATATTCCTATATTACTCTAATTAAGTGACAAGGACATCAGTTAGTTGATTGTTTGCCATTAGTCAAAAGGGATTCTACGAAGCGATTCCACATGCCCTTTCTTCATCTCCTGAGCAGCTGCGATGCTGCTGGGCACTTTGATGCCGCAGCAATCGCCCCAACCCGTGCCATCGTGAGCCTGGCCGGTATGAACGTGGTTGGAGTGATCCTCACCGCTGTCCTCATTAGCAGCAGACGGATCTTCTTCGCTCATGCCTTCTGCGGCAGGGATGAGGGATCCAAACAGGAAATGCTGCATGACTGGTAGTTTTCCGAGCACTTCGGCGACGAACATGCGGCGCATGCCTCCGTCGATTTTGGACCATGACTTGGAGGAAGAGATGTCGTCCAGCATGGGGCTGTGCCATCGTAGGCCTTTGACTGTCTTGGTGCTGTTGACGAAATTGACTTGGCCGAGATACAAGTAGTCATCACCGAATTCTTCGACTGTGAGATCCTGGTGGATGGCGCGAGGGGTGATGTACGGGTGATGCAGAAGCTGAGAGGCGCCGAAGAGGAAAGGCAGGAACTGGTAGTCATCGAGTCCCCAAACTCCATGGGAGCCGGCCGGCTCCAAGTAATATGCCATTTGGATGACGCGCATTAGAGAGAGGTATCGAACGAAGACTCGCAGGACCAAGGCCTGAAAATCAGACCGCTGTAGGATGCCGAGCTGGTACAGGCACAATAGCCACATCATGAAGTTGAGCTCGTGCCCCGATCCATAGTCGATACGGTTTCGGTTGCCGAATGACTGGAGAAAGTAGGCAGACGCCTCAGCGGTAGCCTCGGCCTTGTGTATGCCAAGGCTTTCATGCCACGCTGGGACATTTTCACTGACAAGATCGAGGAAGCCCCTGAACGCTTTGTTGCCGAAGCGAGAGCCGCCTTGCTCGTTTGGAGGAGATTGAGAGACGAAAGCTTCTGCTTGGTCCAAAATGCTTAAGATTGCCTTGACCCCTTCACTCAGGGAGTCGTCTTTGATAACGGATTTGGGCGTATCCACCACCGATTCTGACAGGCCAAAGACCCATGCGGCGATGAGTTTATACGTTGGGGAAGCTAAGAATAAGTCGTGGTCGCTCCGTGAAAGAATGCGCCTGCTTGGAATCTTGAAGCTCCAGCCCGTCAAGTCCGGTGGCGAGGGCAGTGCTGGGGTCTGAGGAACAGGCGTTGCGTTGGCGGGGCCGGGTCTCCTTCTGCGCGGCTCGAGCTTTGGGATTCTGTCTTTGAGGTTGGGGATGCCCGAGGCCAGTGGCGGTAAAGATGCTGGCTGGGCGGGTGATTCTGATGCCATGGCGCGGTTCTGTGTGATGTGAAACGATGAGATGCTGGTGTTTTTGCGCGTGTGAGATGTAGGTGTACGTTACAGGTGATAATGAGGAATGAGGCGCTATCAAGATGGCGTAAAATCGGTCCCTGGATGTGCTACCCCACGTCACCGGTGAGCGAGAGGTCCCCACCAAGTATCCGACAGTACCTGAACCAGCAGTGGCCGGTCGCTAGAGCGGCAGCTCAAGTACCGAGACAAAAACTTTACTTTCGCAGATCGAGACTAGCAACACCAACGGCAGGCAAAATTTCAATCTTTCACATCCGCATCCAGAGGCACTTGCAGCAGCCTCACAGCTAAGCCATCTATCTTCATTTGCTGCACTTTTTTTTTTCCCCTTTCTCTTTCACACAAACACACCCAGCCATGGCTTCTCCTACGGCTGAGCTGTCACATCTCCCCAAGACAGATGGCTCCGCGAATTTTGCATACGGCGGCTACACAATCACAGCTGCCGTCAACGGACCTGTAGAGGCTCAGCGCCGGGATGAGAATCCATTCGAGGCGTTGGTGGACGTGAATGTGAGGCCGGCGGCGGGAGTTGGAGGTAAGTAGACTATTGCGGCTGAGACAAGAAGGGCGGGTGCTTTCATGGTGGGAGGATTTTCTCACGATTCATCTCTGACCTTTGGGTGTCTGCACTTTAGGAACTGGTGAGCGCCAGCTGGAGGCTATCCTGCAGCCAGCTCTACGACATCTCATTCCGGTCAGGAATTTCCCCAGATGCGTGATTCAGGTTACTCTCCAGGTCATGGAGACGCCTGAGAATGCCTATGTGAATCCCAAGGTGATGCAGCCTCGACTAGTAAGTAATTAATCTTGGCTGTTTGAGAGTTGATCTCATCTCACGTTCATCGACACAGAATCTCGGCATCATCCCAGCTCTTTTACACGCCGCTATCCTGGGGCTTCTAACAGCAGCAGTTCCCATGAAGACGGTGGCTTCAGCAACGTGCCTGGTAATTACAGATGCTGATGGCAGCAGCGTCAAGGTAGACCCGACGCCAGCGGAGATTGACCAAGCGAGATCCGTCCACGTGCTGGGCTTCACGGCTGGCCGCGACCTTTTGCTCGCCGAGAGCGAGGGCTCCTTTTCAGCAGACGAGTGGGCCACAGTCCTCCAGACGGCGGAAAAGGTTTGCTGCCGCAGCCAGGAGGCTGGAGGCGATGCGGAAATGGGAGGCTACGGGGCTGAATCCGAGAATGTGCAACAGTTTATGCGCTCCGTCTTGGAAGCGAAGGCAGCGGAAGGTCTCCACTGGAGGTGAAGTATCTACTGGTGTCGATATATCACTTTTCTCTCTCTCTCTAATTTCTTTTTGCGCCGGATCATTGGCTCCCCTTCTCATCACCACCGGCGCCAGTTGAACAAAAAAAAAACGAGACGGTGATATCTATTCTCGTATCTTGGCAGCGGTGCGAATTTATCCTGGCCTAGGTCGGTAATTCGCAGGTGATTCGTGGAAACGGGCCTTGTTAGCAAGGTGCCATCACATCACATACATGACAAAACCGGCATAGGAAACAGTAGGTGCAGAAGCGATGGAACTAGCCAGCTATAAACGCTGCTGAGACGAGACGGGTGGCGCTATTGGATTTGTGATGAGCCTGGCATAGAGGCGGCGCCATTCCTAAGAGATGCCACGCAGAAGCGAGTCAGCTGCGTTGATACACCAGCTCGCTTAATCTATATTAATTTGCAATGCTCGGATATGGGTGACGACGTGTCGAATGAAAGAGGGTGTGTTGGGATAACAGGCTGAATTCTCATGATGATGAAGAGACTTGTTACAAATTACATATTAGTATTAAAGAAGTGTATACAAGAAGAAAGCAGCATGGATAGCGGGAGAAAACAACGGAATCTGCAAAATGACGCACTAGAATAAGATGTACTCTTTCTTCTCTTTCCTCTCTTTTCTCTTGTATATTTGCCGTGGCCAAATATAGACGGGCTTTCGGATATGCGGGTTTATTTTTGTAACAGCCCCTGAAATGCTTGCAGGTGTGAAACGCTGTTTTGGCCACCAGCGGCAGCGCTCGTTGACAACTTCACAGCATTGCTGTAGCGATTTGACGCAGTAGGTCACATGTACCTGCAAATACTAATCTCTGTTTTGATATCTCCCATCTGGGACAACTAGGTACATTTTTCGGGAGGCTTGTCGATTGCTTGTACATTCTGCTGCTACCATTACTACTAGCCAGCATCATCTCTAGTACTGACTTGTATGCAGACTTTAAAATTCACTAGACGCCATGTGGTATTTTGTTTCTACCTAAAGTTAAAAGAGACTCCCAGTGTAAGATTGCAATGCCCTAATTCAGGCACCGTGGTGAAGGCGTGTTGCTCCAACGACAAGAGTTGCCGACCAACAACCGAATCCGGTCACAAACAACCTTCTAGAAAACCAATGGTAGATTCCCCACGTGTCTAGACCCCCCAACGTCATTCATCCCGTAAAGAATACATGTTTGCTCAACACAGCTCTGATCCAGATGCCGCGTCTACTTTTGGAGTCCATCGGCAATGTAATGAAACTGCACTTCCATAGCGAGCCAGCTGCATAAGTTCAATCCGGCAGGATATCTCTCCCCCATACTCTGAAACCAGTTACCTGTAGATGCGGAACACCAAGCATGGGGGGTTTGGTGAGACTGCCAAGCCGCCGCACTATCAAACACGGGCGGGTATCTGGCATGGAGTACCAACCCCGTATTAATACCTGTGCCTATGCGCGCGGTGACATGGGCATTTCGCCTCTCCAGGGCCTTTTTTTTCTCCGCAGGTCGAGGATTAATAGCAGCGTAGCATTTGGGGGTGAGCTCCCGGAAATAGCACTTATCTGATTGTGCGCGCAATACTACTCACCTACATGCTACCTACTGTAGTACTACTACCTAGTAATATCACTAGATAATTATACCTACCTAGTAGTAGCAATGCTACTATTGGAAACTAGTAGCTGGTAGCTGTGAGCTCCAATATGACAGTTTAATTGCCGGGCAGCAAAGCGCGGGCCAGGCGTCTCAGAAGCTCGGTATCCCTGGCGGTTTACCTGCAGGTACCAGGCCCCCTCATACAAATCTGCGTGCGAGCCAAAGTACACGGGGTGGCGGGCGGCACGCACCGCAAAACGCATCCCCTGAAAAAACCGAAGGAAAAGAGAGTTGAAAAGAGAAACGAGGGAAAAGAGGAGCGGTGCGCATTGAAGGCCTCTGTTTCGCTGCCATCGCCAACGCCAGATGTTTCTGAGCAGGGAGCTGCTACCCGGCTAGCGACACAGCTAGCTCCTCCGTGATGACAGCTGCATCAATTACGGAGGGAGATGTGATGGCCGATGGGAGCTGTGATGGCAGCTGGGGATTCTTAGCGGTTAGAGATTCTGCGATGCCGCGACTGTGCAGTTATATAAGACTCGTGGCGTCGAAAACTGCCTCTCCCGTTTGTTGGCACGCATCGACGTTGAGTATAATCTTTGGTTGGAGTCGCAGTGCCGGAAGCAGAGCTCTGGAAGTTCTCGCGTGTCTCTTTTTTGTTTCTTCTTCTTCCTTTAATCACTGCATTTTCTCCATTCTTTTCTTCTTTCATTTAATTCTCCTCTCTTCTGTTCAATTTTCTTTTTTTCTGATTCTTTCCTTTTTCCATCTGCTTCTCCACTAGCAAGACCAGGCGTCGGCTCGTTCTTTCCCCCTGCTCTTTGTGTCACGAGATATCTTGTCTCTGATCTGCTTGAAGTGGCGGTGATTTTTTCTTATTTCATCTCCTCAGCCCTCGCTCGCTCTGCCTGCTGCAACCCAAGTGCCTCCATTTGCCTGCTTCATCTTTGCTTGCACTACAGCTGGTCTGTTGCAACCTCGCTTCTTGGTCAGCATCCTCGACAAGCAACAACACCGACATAGTCGTCATCCATAATCATCCCGAGTCAAGTCAGCTGGATCTGCTTGGAGCCCGTCCAGTCCAGCGCTTGCGTTGAAAGAGGTAAAGCCCACGCCCGGTCGTTGCGGAGAAGCTGTAGCTGAACTGGCAGTAGTCTAGAAGGCCCAGACGACGACAAATCCTCGACTCCAAAACAGAAAGTGCAACGTGGGTACATCTAAGCAATATTGCGAATCCCAATTCGAGTCTCCGCATCTCGCGCTGCTTCATAATTCGCCCCCGACGCTTCCGCTAGAGCCTTAGCGCGCTTGGCTACTGCGTCGCATTGCCCTTTTGCAGATTACGCAAGGGGATTGATTGATTTATCCAGCATCGCTGCTTGATGTAAGCAAAATCCCTGGGCTGCTGCGACCTCAGTGCATTTCCCTTTTTAGAAGCGCCGGGCCGCAGCCAGTCAATGG
Organism: Trichoderma asperellum; assembly: GCF_020647865.1. Taxonomy (NCBI): domain Eukaryota; kingdom Fungi; phylum Ascomycota; class Sordariomycetes; order Hypocreales; family Hypocreaceae; genus Trichoderma; species Trichoderma asperellum. The sequence continues at coordinate 3,505,774 of NC_089418.1, forward strand.
CCTTTCGCTGCGGGAAGTCTCTGCTTACAACGTTCTACAGCGTTCTACGGAACACGGGATCCCGGGACAAAGTCTGCGCTCATCCCGGAATTTACTGCCCACCCTCCACTAAGCCCGTGGTTGATAATCCCACTGCCTACCGCTACAGCGCGCTGTAACCGCACTACCGCTCGCTATAGTAATCATGGACGGCACTGTTTCGCCTCGGACCGACCTCCACCCTTCCCCCGAAAGCAACGGCGGACTCGAGTCGCAGGACCGCCCTGCCTCGCTACTCTTGGCTAAGTCCGACGACATATTTGACCGCCGCCCCAAGTCCTCGTCCGGCATTCACAATCTGTCCGTCAACGTCACCAAGGCCGCTCGATATGAACTTGAGTCGAACATCCCCTCTACCGCTATCCCATCACTAGGTGGCTCTGGTGCCTCGGATTTTTCCGTTACTTCTGTCGTTATTTCACCAGCAGAGCCCTCGGCCGTGGCGTCGCCTAAGACCGCCATTTTCTCAACAACTACGGGTTCCAGCCAACCCCAGCAGGAAGCGCAACCGCAGGCGCAACAGCAACGCGAAGCTTATCAAGCAGCCGCGTCGCATGAGCTTGTTCCCCGCCAAACTATCCTGAAGGCCCTCGCATTTACAAATTCTTCCGTCTCTCGTCCCAAGAAACCAGAGGCACTTTCGTTCAACAACATGTTATTCCCTCACGGTGGCAACGGCGGCTCCTCGTCCGCCGCCGCCAGCCCCCAGCAACTCGCAGATGCGCTCCAAGATCTGGCCAAGAAGCGATCCACCCCAACCACAGCAATTAGCAACCTGCTATCGCCATGTTTCTACCACCAGCGGTTTGACGATGCTGTAGACATTGACAAGGTCCTCGAGGAGATCAAGAACGATGAGTCCATGTCACATTCGCGCTTGGTCCAAACTGCGACGAGCGTGCGCGAAGTCTCCAAGCAGCTTCAGCGACGCCCCATCAAGCAAGCCGTGCGCAACGTCATGATTGTTACCAAGGCCCGCGATAACCAACTTGTCTACCTCACACGGGAGCTGGCAACATGGCTCTTGCAAACCCCTCGGTATGGATCTGATGTCGGAGTTAACGTCTACGTCGATGCCAAGCTACGCAACTCGAAACGCTTTAATGCGGCAAGCATCGTCGCTGGAGATGCGCGATTTGAAAACATGCTCAGATATTGGACCCCAGATTTGTGCTGGAGCCAGCCTGAGAAGTTCGACCTTGTCCTTACCCTCGGAGGCGACGGTACTGTCCTCTTCACCTCATGGCTCTTCCAGCGTGTGGTGCCCCCTGTCCTCTCATTCAGCCTGGGCAGTCTTGGCTTCATGACCACTTTTGAGTTTGAACACTATAAAAAGCACCTGAACCGAGTCATGGGCGATGATGGTATGAAGATTAATCTGCGCATGCGTTTCACCTGCACTGTTTATAGACAGGGATCCAACGGTAGCCCCATGGACGAAGGAGAGCAGTTCGAGGTCCTCAATGAGCTTGTCATTGACCGTGGCCCATCTCCTTACGTCTCGAACCTTGAACTCTACGGAGATGACGAGCTCCTGACTGTGGTCCAAGCTGATGGCTGCATTTTCTCTACACCTACCGGCTCGACAGCCTACTCTCTTTCTGCTGGAGGCTCTCTCGTCCACCCTGACATCCCCGCCATTCTCCTGACTCCCATCTGCCCTCACACTCTCTCCTTCCGACCAATGGTCCTCTCCGACACCATGGCACTCCGCATTGCCGTGCCACGCAACTCTCGAGCCACTGCCTACTGTGCTTTCGACGGCAAGGGCCGTGTCGAGCTCAAGCAGGGCGACCACGTTACCATCACTGCCTCGCAATATCCCTTCCCTACCGTCACTCGAACTGACACTGAGTGGTTCGACAGCGTCAGTCGCACTCTGCGATGGAACGTCCGCGCTGCAGCTCAGAAGCCTTTTGATGCGTCTGGCATCTCCCCCTCTGGCGAAGCGGAAGACGATGACAGCTGGGATATTGACACCGACAGCGCTTATTATGCTAGCGAAGAGGGCAGCACTGCAGCCAGCCCTATCAGGAGGCAGATGAGCATGCTGGGCATGTGATTACTACAGATAGACACATGCTTTTCTTGATCCCCCCATTTACACATACATGAGCGTGTCTTGTCAAGCTTTTTTTTTTTCTTTTGGTTGCTTTGTTGCGCCCTTATTGGTCACCTTTGCTGAACATCTAGATGTAGATATGTTGGGAGTTTTTAGGAGTTAAGAGTATGAATGGGGGGCTCCCTTCTTTGGACGCTGCCCCCCCTCTGGGTTCTCTTTGGTTCTGTTTTTACGACGATATAGTCTAAAGCTTAGAGTAGATAGCTAGACACACGGCTTGAGCAAAAAGATCTTGAGCAGCTTGAGATACAAAGATAACTTGCGAAATATTTATTCGCACAAATATTTTCAAAGCAGATTCTAATTTCTCTAACTAAACATTGTTGTTGTTCATTGGCGTGCTCTGCAAAAAACCAACGTAGACAGAACAATACTGGTTGTTTTTTTCTCTCTCTTCCCACCAGTAGGCCGTTCCATCCATAATACGCCCATTGAAATATGCTATATCCCCTCCACCTGATTAAATGGCAATCAGCTCCATTTGCTTGCGATGCACGAAATCCTCCTTTCCCCCAAGAAAAGATTTCCAGAGATAATCGATTTTTTTGCAAACCAGTCGCAAGCCCATAAAACATTCCAAACACACAAAAAAAGCACGAGTTGCCTCCCAGGTTTGTCAGTATCCCGATCTATCCAGCAAAATTCATTCCAGTCTCTTAATCCAAGAGAACAAAAGCCGGGAAGGAAAGAAAAAATAATAAAATGTTAATAAATAATAGGTAGGTTTTTCACCATGCTCAAAAGACAAATGAGAATTATCAAAAGTCGTCAAGGGGAAGAAGAAAAACAAAAAGGAGAGGGGAAATGTCTCATTCTCGCCCCCCGCTGATACAAGGAAATCTTTTTTTTTCCTTTAAAAAAAAAGTCATGTCTTCGTAGAAAAACAAAGAAAACGATGCTCAAATGAAGGTGTCCGTGTGTCCGAAATTCCTGGGTGTATGCTCCTTTATCCCTTTTCTTTTCTTTTCTTCTTTTCTTTTTTTTTTTTTTGGTTCTGTGCATAGGCGATTTACCTCCAAGCGCCTTGGCTCAGAGACAGTAGGCCTGCGACACAGTCCATGTCGCCCTTTTTGCTGGGGCTGACCTCGCCACACATGAATCTGCTTACTTCATCATCCCGTGAAGGCTCTGACTTGGGTTCCAGATCTGCCAAAGTGTGAATCCCCGTCTTGACAGGTGAACGAGCCTCGGACGGCACAGTGTTAGAACGCATCAGGAATGCTGGGCTCTTTCGACCCTGCAGCACTCGACCGATTCGTCTGGCACTCTGTGATCTGATGGGACTGCTGGGCGGTATCTGTCGACGGCCCTCTGCAGAGCTTCCATCACGTCTGGGGCTCCAGTTCTCCTTGTCTGAGTCAGACGGGGAAACAAGCATGGAGACATTCATCTTTGCATGGCAGGATTCTCGTGACTTTTCATCACTAACCCAACAAGTCTCTAGACGAGCAACACTGGAACTAGTGCGATTGAGCCTAGGCTTCTTGATTTGGCGAGAGCGCGCGAGCTTTGTCAGCGATAATGCATTGCGCTTAGCAGTGTTGGGCTGCAAGATACTGCTGGTGGAACGGAGCAAGCTAATGGCGGCGATGGCAGAGCCGCTGGACTCATGCTCGGCCTGAGCCGTTAGCTCATCCCGGGTCTCAGAATCGGCACACAGCTCCCAAGCATGAACATCACGAGAGCGGCCACGAACAAGGTGTGGTGGGAGTGAGTTGGTCAAGGCTGAGATGGGTGGCAAAGTGACAGCGGGGAGTGCACTATGGCTACGCTGAAGGCTCCGTCGGTACGACAGAGACGGTAGAGTAGACGAAGGTCTTGATGGAGTTTCACGGATCGGCGAGGATTCGTTGTTGGGCACCAACTCAGCCTTGCCTTCAAGAGAGAGGGACAGACGCATATGCGACTGAGGTGCTCCAGATGTATTAGACGAGCAAGAGGAAGGGTAAAAGGGGTCGAACCTAATGCAAGGGTTAGTATATAACAAGGTAAGTTGAACAAGGCACATTATTATGGCAGACAACTTACTTGTAGGAGTTATCACGAGAGAGAGGTGTGGTGTATGTGTTGCCCAGGTTCCATCGGTTTGCAAGATAGCCGACGGAGCTGCTGGAGAAGGACTGAGAGGGATGATTGGCATCCTCTTGCGAGGATGGGAACATTTGTCGCTGCGGTGTTACATGCGGCTGGCTACTTGCAGAGAAAGGCTGAGAGGCATATCGCGATGCGGGCGTAGCGTGCATCGTCTCGCCAGCACCGTGGGGAGGGTGCGCATGTATCGGGCTGGTGGGAAGATGAGGCGGTGATGTAGGAGAATGGTCGACATGAGCCTGAGAGTGGTCGGAGGGATAGAAGGCCGATGGGTCCAGCTCGACGACGATGCTGCGGGAGGTGATGGGGTCCGACGTGATGTTGTGCATGCCACTGAAGCGCAGAGCCGCCAGCTCCTGCGGCGACAGCGGACGGGATTTCCGCCTATCGTTTTGTCTTCGGTTCTGGAACCAGATCTAATTCGGTGAGGCCCATGTCAGCTTTTGTGTTTGTGTTTGTCTTTGGGCATAAAAGGTTGCATAAAGGTTTAATTGGTTTGCATCCGGAGACGCGTTTGGGCCCCCCAGATCCTGGCACGGGTTCAAGGGCTGACAGGGCAATTTTAAAGCGCACGACATACCTGAACTTCCTTTTCATTAAGTGAGACGCGGTTTACGATCTCAAGACGCGCCTGCTTGTCGGGCTTGGGGTTGATGGAGTATGCCTCTTCGAGGATCATCTTGTCCTTGGTGCTAGTAGTCGCAACAACACGACATGTTAGCTTGCTCTCAGAACACGCTTGTTTTGGGTCAATTGAAACCAATTTCAAGCAGCCAATGGTCGCCAATCGCCCCCCGACAGAATCAATCAAAATCAAAAGCTTCAAATACATGGACATACGCTGTTCTCTTTCTCTTGCCCTTGGGGTGTTTATCTGTAGTGGGGGATGAGATGGCGGGGAGCGCGCTCTGGGCCAGGCCGGGAATGGGCTCAGAGGTTCGCACAGGAGACGGTGAGCTGACATGCCGCAGATGCTGCTGGCGAAGCTCCTGCTGATGCTGGTGATCAAGATCAGCCATGCTGGAGGGCGGCGTGAGCGGACTGGACATGACGGTGGAAGAGAGAGAGTGTGTGTGTTTTTGTTGTTATTGTTTTGGTCTAAGAGGCGCCTAGGCTAGAGGCATTACTCTCGATGAGCTTGGAGAGCAGATGGAAGAGGATTAGGGGGGGAGGAGAAGGATTAAAGATCAAGATAAAGAAAACGAGAGAACTGGAGCCCCGACCAGGAGTAGAGCCAAGGGGAAGAGGCAGATGCGTGGAAGAGAAAATACAAGAAACGACGTGTAGCGAGAAACGACGTGGTAAGGTGCTGAGTGTTTGTGGAGGTGCAGGAGGCGGTGGGAATTGGGTAGGTACATGGAGCTCCAGTTGCATCGGCAAGGCGATTAGGTGCAGTACATGGGGGGCCGGTACTGCTACTTGCCATGGACAGCGCATAGTACAGCATGTTACAGCACGCACAGCACGCACCACAGGCGGTCCCCTGGCACGCTGGAGCCCTGTGGCCCGGTGGCGCCCGGAGGGGGGGAGTGACTGGCTACCGGGGTTTTTTTGCCCAAGGTCTCAGCGCGGCTGGTAGCAGTACTCGGGCCACTGTAGCGGCGGCACGCTGTCAAGTCACCCATCTAAAAAAGGCGGCCCCCCTACTAGTACCAGGTGGTAGCTCTATTTGCGACTGAACATTGGATTGATGTTCTAAACAAAAATTAAAGAGAGGAAAAAAAAGTTAAGGCTTGAGCCGCGTGCAAATCACGTCGCGCGCCTGGCACTGGCATGTCCAAATGGGGAAACATTGTTAACACGCGTAGCACGTGCAAGGGGTCCAACGCTGCCATCCCATCAATCTCTTTTCTCTTTTATTGATCATTTCCTTCTTCTGGCTGTTCTACTTGTTTTGGCTGTAGTGTTCCCAATACTACCCTTTATTTCATTTTATTTTTTTTCCTTCTTCTGGCCATTGACACACCCCTGTTCGGAGCAACGCACAATGCAGAGTACAGCTCTCGTTTGGGCAATGTAGAAAAGCGAAGAAAAAAGAACAGCCGACCCATGCAATAGAAGGCCAGGATGACCAGGATGCCTTGGCCAGCGAACGCATGAGAGGCGTACACGATACCTTGCTTGCTGAGTGCTTGCATGGTCCCCGCCCAAGCGTTCTTGCTGCTTTAGTCTTGGCGACTTGCATACCTGATGCTACCACCCAGAACTGCTAACTTCGCATTGGATGCTTGGGTATTGTCTCGACTAGTGTCAGCCGTGAGTGCGACTACAGGTTCCTAGTGCTGCTCCGTTAGCTGGTAGTGCAAGAATGCGCTGCTACAGCGGTGGAAGTTGGTTTGTTTACTTTTGGCCGCATCGGGCTCGCCGTCGGTAGTATGGAAAGTAGCAGCAGTAAACAAAACAGCAGATTCTATCATGGCTGTGCCGCACCGCAAATGCCCAATGCTGATCCATCACACGAGTAATGGAGCAGGGCATTATTAAGCTGTGCAGCGTGGCTTCTCTCTCTTCTCACTGCCAGCTGCTGCTAGTCATGCCATCCACGGATGATGCTGTATCACAGGCACATACCCAGTAGGCAGATCGTGTCGTCGACACCGCTGTCGCTTAATGGAGACCGCCATGCAAGCACTCCAACGTGTACTCGATAGCTTCCCTCGACTCAGGCCATTGCCTCAACTAGCTGCTGCTGCTGCATCCGCTATACTGTACTTACAAACACCAAAAGGGCTTGCCTGGTGGATCGACCTAGCGCCCAGCCCCCCCGTTTTAGAGCCGCCACGTTGTGCGTTGTAATATGTAGGCAAATGTATGAGCACGCATATATGGAGTAGTCCAAGCAGCATCCAGCATCCACCAAGCCTTGGCTGTCTGGCTATCTGTATCTGAGCAAAGGGTACATGTAAATTGGAAGTATGATCCAAGGCAGTATGTATTATGTATTGGGTTATAATAGTAATTAATATCTTTTGTTACTACTACTAGTAGTACCGCAGTAGGTAGTACTCTAGGCTCTATTCTCTCTCACACTCACGCTCCATCAGCCTCCCATCTCTCTCACGTCTCTCACTCTCTCACACACGCGCGCATATTCTTGACCGCCTTCTCCAGCTAACCTCCCTAAGCATTTCTCCGTCCTGGCTACTACCTTGCCGTGCAGGGTGGCTACATATTCGTAGTACATGCCGGTGGCCATTGGCCTATCATATTCCAGCTGCTCCTCCAACCTCTTCAACAGTAAGGCAGATGTGCCCAATTGTGATGCGTTGGCCTCGGCAGATTCGCCCAGCCTAATCTATGTACGATTAATTGAATGCTTGTTTTGTCTCCCTTTCCGCCTTTTTGGCCACTGCTGCTCTCTCTCGTTTCGGCTTCGTCGCAAACGTTCCCTACCCTGCTGCACATCTCCACTTCCTCCGCCTCTTCCCAATCATCCATTGCCTCTCGTCCTTTCTCCGGACCGTTGCAGCAAGTCTAGCCATCCATCTCCAACTTACAACCGACTCTAAAAACAAGAAGCAAAGAATACCGAAACTCTCGAGTTCCAGCCAGTATTAAAGCTTCACTTACCCGTAATAAGACAAAGATTTATCAAAACATGTCAATTTCCGCTTCCCAGCCGGTCAACAGCTCCCAATCGTACATGTAACATGTATGCAGTTATAAACCTCTAAAGCTACTCCCACATATCATACCTGGTATACCTACTTGCTGCTTTTTCCCTTCCACCCCAATTTGCTACCTCAACCATACATACTCGTACATATACAACACACGCTTCCCATGTTACATGTAGTACGTGTCAAAGGGCCTGGCCACCTGCTTCTACATGCGTCTTGCATCCCGCATGTCCCCCCATCAATCCCCCAGCCACAACAATTTGGCCCTCTTTCTTCACCGCAGTTGACGGGAAAAAAACGACTAGCCAGCGCAGGGCCAACAGGAGCACAGCCTATGGAGCCTTGACAAGCCCCATCCACATCTGCCCAACGTTCTTCGTCTATTCTAGGTTTCTGTTCGGGCTAACATTCTATCTTCATCTCTCTGTCCGTCAAGTGGTTCTGCATATGTGTACAGTGTCTGCTCCATACCTGCCTGAGTTTCTGCAACATATTAGTAGTACCTACTTAGTAGGCGAGATGCTATAGACAGGGGTAGGTGGTGCATGCCGGGCTACTTGCTCGTCGTTAGTATGGAGTACCATTACGGAGCCCATACGAGTACATACATGAATGCGTTGTCCGGCATGCATTCCGAGAAATCTGGATGTCTCGCTGGTCTTGCGTTAAGCCTACGAGCACGGAGCAGCATGAGACAGAAAGTCAAGTCTATAATAATACTAATCCTAATACTAATATGTATCAGCAGCGACAATCGAACAGGGTCATCAAGTACTGATACCACGCAACAACAGCTAACCAAAACGCCTGTTTCTTGCATATTTTGATATCTGCACATGTGATGTATGCTTACATGGCCTAGCCTTACACTTTTTTCACCTGGTGGGTGTGTGGTATTAGCCAGTAAAAGGCAAATACTTTATACTAGATCCAAGTAGGCCCTTAGTAATAGGTACCGGGTAACTTGGTAGGTTGTCATGCAGCCCTGGATTTACATATCTACTGCTAGTAGTAGTTCGTAGCTTATACCTTGTTTTTACTTCACCGTCATGTCCATTGGAACGAGAACAATAGTTAGAATGGTAATGTGGTATGAAATAGGTGTCTTTAATATAAAAAAAGTCTAGCTAGGTTAGGTTTTGCCGCAGCTCCCTGCGGCGACGCCTCAATAATCTACCCCAAACGAGGTACCAAGGGTATAGCCTTGCCCTCTCCGATCAAGCTCCTGTGAACCCGGAAATTTCCTTCCTTTATCATAAACGGTCATTCCAGCTGCCGATGGCCAAATTCCCAAGTAATCCGGGATGTCCCAGCATTGATTGTCAAACAAAACACTTTTGTCGCCGTCGCGCGAGTCGTTTACAGATCATCGTCAGACAGCTCACCAGGAAGGGGCATGGCTGCGGCGTCGTCCATCTCCTTCTTGTACTGAGCCAGGAGAGCCTCGTCGACCTGGGCGGTGGGGGGAGCCAGAGCAGGGGCGGCAACGAACTCCTACATTGAAATACAGTCAGCGCATGTTCATGGGGTGATTTCTTTTTCTCTGCATATTAGACGGTACGAACCAGCTGGGGGTTGCCAACCAGCTTGCGAGCGAGCCACAGGAAGGGCTTCTCGAAGTTGTAGTTGGACTTGGCGGAGATGTCGTAGTACTGAAGGTTCTTCTTTCGGTGGAAGGTGATGGTCTTGGCCTTGACCTTTCGCTCCTTGACGTCGACCTTGTTACCGCACAGGACAATGGGGATGTTCTCGCAGACGCGGACGAGATCACCTAGAATCAACGAGTTAGAAAGTTTTGACGTGTTTCTCGATAGATGGGATGAGACATACGGTGCCAGTTGGGGACGTTCTTGTAGGTGATACGGGAGGTCACATCGAACATAATGATACCGCACTGGCCGTTGATGTAGTAACCATCACGAAGACCACCAAACTTCTCCTGACCAGCAGTGTCCCAGACGTCGAACTGGATCTGACCGTAGTTCTGGTAGCAGCATTAGCATATGGACGGCGGATACCGATTCGCGGCGGGGGCGTATTTGGGACTCACGGTGGTGAAACCAAGGGGGTGAACCTCGACACCGAGGGTGGCCATGTACTTCTTCTCAAATTCACCAGTCAAGTGTCGCTTGACGAAGGTAGTCTATCGCGTCAAAGCCATCGTTAGCGGGGACATCGATGCCAAGGCTGATATCGCCAAAGGTAGAGGTGAAAAAAAAAATATCGTCGTTCGCCACACGTCAGGTGGAAAGCGTCGCTTTCGGTCCCTTTTGCACGCGACGTCGATTGAAGGCCAGGACCCAAGAATTAACACACCTTGCCGGTACCACCATCGCCGACAAGCACAAGCTTGAAGGTAGGAGTCTGTTGCTCAGCCATACTGGAAGGCTCGAGTGATTAGCGACGAGCGTGTGGTGATGTAAACAGGCGGGGTCCTGCGAGATGGCGTTAGTCTGCTAGATTTCCAGTTTTAATCAAAAGTGACGGTTCGTTCTGGCAAGTACACGTCTAAAACAGCCAGCAGCTCACAGACTCGGACGAGCAGAGCAAAGCAGAGGAGCGAAAAAAGTGATGTGTTGGGCGCATACCTGGTGGGTTGTGGATGACGCGAGGATGGTGTGGACGTCGAAAACTTGCACCAGACAGTCTTTGACCTGAGTTCTTTTGAAGGCGGCGGGGAACTGGACAAGGGGAGCAAGGCCTGCCTCCCATCATCAAGCGAAAAATTCAGTCGCCAGGGGTGGGCTAATCGCACGTGACATCACCGCTATCTGCTGGGAGCGAGACCTTGCTGGGAGCCCCTCCCTGCCTTTTTTTTTCTTCTAATTTTTTTTTCTGCCAGCAGGGAGGCGAGAATCGCTGGCGGTCGAAGCTGGTGCTAGGCGCTCCAGGCTGCCTTGCACGCCGACCGCCTACCTGTTTTGGGACCCAGGACCCCATCCATTGATTCTGGTTTGTTCTCTGTACTTCGTAGCGCAAATCTCTGATGCTGCCCTGCATTGCTGCTGCAGGTGCCTAGGAGGCCGTTTTTCAGCGCTGCCTCAGGTCCCAAGGAATGTGCGGTGTACGATATTACAGAGCACAGCGCTACCACTGTAGTTACAAGCGCGCCTGCTCTTTGGTACAGGTAGGTTGTCTGGTTAGGTGCAGCCACCGGCATTCTGTTGCCGCCACCAAGCCAGTAACAAAACAAGAAATCTTAGCCAGAAAGAGGGCAACACGCGGAAGTTCCCAGGCAGGTAAATATGAGAGCCTAAGTAGTATATACTCCTAGAAAAATAAACCTTTCATTGGGCGAGACTGGAGGCAAAAAAGCTACCTGGGAAATTTCCTTCTCTGCCGCAGACATCCTAGACAAATACCTACGTCATCCAACAGCGGCCATAGAGTGGCATCAAGCTTCATACGTATGAAGAACGTACATAAAAAACCTACTAGCACTTAAGCTTTGCTTCTCCGTAACGAATTCACATCGTATGTAGACATTTTATCTTCACTGTTATTTTCTATAGCTAAAGAATGACAAACGGCGATGGCGGAGGAAAACCACGGCAGTTCAGTCTGCATAGCTTCTCCTCCACTAAGTTTAGTTTTGAATATTACACTCTGCAAGTAGAGGGCCCGTAATTATGGCTATGCTTATTGTTTGGTTGATTTCATGCCATTTACAGCATATTCTGAAGGAGGTCGTCCCGATTTGGAAATCCTGCGGTTTCTCGTTAGCGGCTGTCTTCACAGCATTTTTAACCCTCACTGAGAGGCGCAGACGATGATTTAGGCTGGCGATTTGGGAATACTGCTTTGCGTTAAGGGCTGTTACATTAGCAGCTGTCTTCACAACATGTTTAACCCTCGCTGAGAGGTACAGACGATGACTTAGGCTGGCTAACATCCGCAAAAGTATCATATCGTGGTGGCTTACAGCATTGCTAATGCTCTCTAGAACTAAAGAACCAGCTCCCCTTTTTAACAAGCCGTATTTTATCAAACAAGGGAATAAGACCTTCATGTTAGCTAAAGGTGATTCGATTGTGGAATCAAATTTAGCTGGCGTGGATCTTTGAACATGTCCGATGTAATCTATGCCCTCTCGGCAAAGCTGAGATTGATTGATGCATCAGAGCTTCCCATTGCCAGACATAAATCAATTTCCGCAGTAGAGACAAGGTAAATTTTGAATCTACAAAGACATTGATTGATATTATGAAGACGACATCTAGTTATCATCATCTTGCTTCTACCAGATCTTTCAACGCTGTTCAATCACAGATACCTTATAAATCAGCTATTAAACCCCACCCCAAACGCCGTGTACATCAAATATCCCTATCCGGCCATGTGCTATCCTTCTAAAACGCTCATATTATATCCATTGGTCGCTTTCCGAGAGGCACAATCCGTATGCCCAAGAAATCTCCGAGGCCTCCCCCCCAAAAAAAAAGCCAACATCCGTTAGCCTTTCAGCCCTCATTTTCTCGACGCCCCAAAGTTCGTTCGCTTCTTGTTGGTCTGCGCATCATTCTCGCTGTCTTCCGTGTCTCTCTTTTTAGGCTTATTCGCCTTATTCCCACCCGCGGAAGTTGGCGTAGGATTGCCCGACCCGCTGTCTCGATACGTGGTGGATAAGGGTGTCGGTGCGGGAGTCGAGCCTACTGATCCAGGAGCCGAAGAGTCCTTAAATAAAGAGCACCCAGTTAGTTCCATGAACAAGAAGGACTATTGTTTAAACGCATATCTCCAGACGGGGCAATCTTACCCCATTATTCGGTCGGTACGAAATTGATGAGCGCGAAAACACGCGGTTCTGTTCCGCCGGGCCCGTTTTGCGTCGCTGAGCAGCCGCGCCACTTGTGCCCTTCATGTAGTTGTCAAAGCCGGTGATGATGTTGCCGCTGGGGGTGCTGTCAAGGTAGACGGTTTCCTTCTGGGCGATGCTCTCTTCCATCGCCGCCTATGACGATATTCATCGATTAGCATATTGACCAAGCGTCACGGCATAGAGAAACAAGCATAAAAGGCTAATCGCAAAACTCACCAGGCGCCGTTCCAGCTGCCTGCGGCGATCGACCAAGTCTCGCACGCGCGCCTGTGCCTTCTTGTACTCTGCCATGGTTGGTTGCGCTTCGCCGGGTCGAGATGCAATTGCTTGTTTATTGCTAGCCATGCGCCAGCGCTCGTGTATCTGGTGGCCGTCGGCGCTACGGCGATGCCGTCGTTAAGTTGCGGATGGAATGAGGTCGGCGACTTGTATTTTCGGTGTTGTCATGAAAAAGTAACACCGAAGTTCTGGCAGCGGGATTGAGAGACGCTAAAACGCCGCAGCGAATGTCACTCCACCTCAACTGCTTTCTGCTCGCCGCTAGGCCTTGCAGAGCAGCCAAGGCTAATTCAACACACTCACAGCACTGGGATGTACTATTAGCATGGAGCAATGATGTAGTATATTAATGATCAATTACCGCCTGAGATGATGCGCTTATATCCGGTTCAGCTTCTTCTAGCTCCTATTTGAAACTATATGCTGCGAGGAAAGACTCTAAAGGGCTACTACTTATTAATACGGGTCCCGTTGCAGTTATAAACAAGCATCGCTTTTTCTTCCCAACGTGTACTTTCGTAGTTCTAACCAGGCTATTTTCCGGCTCTTTCATACTTGATTAGTAGGTATGAGTGCCACTTTCTTCTTTTTCTGGAGACGGGTGCTTTAGCAGCAGTTAGCCTCAGCTGTTGGTATATACCAGTATCAAAGATTCTCATCTGCTTAATCTCTTTTTACCAAGGGTTAACTTCGCAAGAACTCTCTGGCGCGGTTGTATTCGGAGTGGTGAGCTTCATAATGTTTTGATACTTCACCACGCCATCATTCATTTTCAGCGTCAGCCAGACTAGAAACCAGTGACTTGCTTCTCCCAACAACAAAAGAATGTACTCACATCTCTAGCTGTCCATGGCCGTCCAGCTAAGGATTCGGAGCACGCGATTCATCTTCCAAAGTATCAGCTGACTTGCCATGATTAGACGGAGACGAGGGCGCAGAAGAGCTATTGCGTCTCAGCCTTTCAGATTCCTTGCCCTTTGTCAAGGCGTCGTTGTCTTTACGGCGACGATTATTGCGGCGGCGGCGTCCGTTGTCATTATCGGATTCATCAGCACCATCACCTCTTCGGCGTTCTTGTCGGCGCTTCGGGGGCGAATTTGATCGGAGGCTATCCACGGATCGATTACGGCGGCGAACGGGGCTGCGGCTACGCGCTTCTGAAGGACTGCGCGAGCGAGAGGATGGCGTCGCCGAGTAGCGTCTCCTGCGCTCGACCGATCGACTTCTAGAGGTAGACTGCCGTCTTCGCTTTGGTGGCGGTGAGGCGCGTTCTGAAGAAGCTGAGCGTCGATTTCGAGCATCACGACGATCTCTACCGTTGCGTGATTGCCGCCTTGGCCGATAAGCATCTCCGCGAGGGGACCTAGATCTTTTTCTTGAGTCTCTGTATCGACCGGGGCCGCCTTTGCGCCGTGGAGGGCTCCTAGAGCCCCGGTCGCTGCGAGACATGCTGCTGCTTCGAGAGCGCGATCGGTCAGACGCTGACTCAGATGGCGAGCGACTTCGCCGTCGCGCCCAGCCACGATCACGCCCCCGGCCGCTGCGATTTGGAGGCACATAGCTATCCCGACGATACGAGTCCCCAGAAGCACGGTGTCGAGGTTCGGGAGAACGTGATCTGTTTGCATTCCAACTATGACCTCCTCTTCCACGGCCTTCAGAAGCTCGATCTCCACGGCGGCCTGGCCGACCGCCCCTCTCATTTGCTCGGTCTCGGCGATCTCGATCTTTTAGCTCTGTAACTTCTCGGTCACGACGGTCGGAGTCTTCGCGGCGCTTTCTGGCATTCTCAGCAGCTCTATCCGCTTCAATCTGGATTGGCCGTTAGATCTAGTTGCGGGAAGCGTAGATGCTCTTGGAGTCAAAGAACCAACCTTTTCCTGCATCAACTCAAGCTTCTTAGCCTCTAGCAGTTCTTTGGGCACACCCTGCGGGTTGCCCTGAGCGCTTAATAGCAATTTCCATAACTCCTTGCAAAATGGTGCAGTATCTTTGTCCAAAAATCCCGTAAGCTGTATCTGAAGCGATTTTATATCGGGCTAGCAACCACAATGATCAGTATGGCAGAGGAGCGAGAGCAATGGATAGAAAACCTTACATGTCTGGGTCCATCAATCAAATTGAAGCACAGCTCGATCACGACATCATCTTCATTTCCCAGTATTTCGGAGATTCTGTTAGCAATCCATCTGTGAAATTTGCTGTCAGCACATGATAAGGCAGAGAGCGATGGGGACCCAGTGACAAACTTTTTTATAACCTGGAGGTTGACCTTTTGCATGTCAACCTTCTGGCTAAACTCGGCTGGAAATTTTGTCGACTTCATGAGCCGAGCATCTCCTGCTGAAGCCATTGCGGCGGAAGTCGCGGTAGCGATATTGTATGATGAGCGCGTCTGCGAGGCTTGTAAGATAAAGAAAAGGTTAGCAAGGTGACGTCTGTGCTGCTCCTAGGTGGTTGAAAAAGCGCCAAGCTTACTTCGTATCGGAATTGATATGCACGGGCCAGGCTTGGGCCGGCATCTATAACCCACCAGGCACACTAGGCAAAAAGCTACCCAGCAGTACTCCCCACCACTGCTTGTCCAGAGCAGCGCGAAGGTATTTTTGGGTAGTGGCCGCTCTACAATGCTTCCAGGTGCTTTGGCAAGCTTTCAGCGGCTAGGCTGCAAAAGCTTCAGTGAGTGCGTAGGCCTTTTACTGTTCCTGGACCCCGCAACGATCGCCCCAGAATGTTCGCTGTTGGCGATGACAGCAGGCAGCCTATCTGACAAAGCTCTAAAATAAGTTTCCTAGCATTCTACCATTTCATCTGGCTCTTTCCACTCTCCCTCTCCCCTTGAGCCTCTGTCAGTTTCAACGCTGCCGCTGGAGCATGGGATTGCCGCTTAGAATGGATACTCTTCATGCGCCAACCGTGCCCTCGGGGCCAACGTCTAATTTCAGTGAGAGGAACGGCGATACAGGGAACCAGAGCTTTGCGGAACTCCAACGGAAGAAGGATGATCTGGAGGCAGAATTAAAAGCCTTGGGGAGCGTTCTTGATTCGGTAGGCAGTAACCCCCTTCTATCATCAACGCACATAATGATCGAACCCATGATTAATAAGATGCCAGCATGGTGTTGATATGGAAACGCCGCTGTTGACTAGAGATGGCTTTCCCAGAGCAGATCTTGATATTGCCCAAAGTATATAGTTCGGAAAATCGCCTGTTGAAGAGCGACGTCTAACATACATGCAACAGTTCGCACAACAAGAGCGCGCATCATTCGCCTACGCAACGACTACAAAAATCTCATGGGGGTGATAGAAAAGTATCTCCACGAGCATTTTGCAAACCTCCAAGATGGAGACGAAGCCCCAAGCACGGCCGGGGATGGGCTCCGGATTTTGCCTGATTCCCAATCCGAGCAGCTGGATGAGCCATTTGCGAAAGTCAACTCCGTTGCGGCAAACAGCCCGGCCCAACAGGCTGGCTTACAAGCTGGTGATGAGATTCGCAACTTTGGCTACGTTAACCGATCAAATCACGATGGCCTCAAAAAGGTGGCAGAGTGTGTTCAGGGCAATGAAGGAGTATGTTGTTTATGCCGGCCTATGATCCACCTTGCTTCATCTTCTAACTGTGCGTCAACAGAAAAACATATTCATCAAAGTGTCTCGTCCCGACGGGGTTGCTCGCCGCCAAGAGCTGAGATTAACGTTGACTCCGAGGAAAGATTGGGGTGGGAGAGGAATGCTAGGCTGCCACATTTTGCCTCTGTAGTTTGCTTATTGGGGCGTGGTATTTTTGTGGACTGTAATCAGCGGCCACGGCAATATGGCATTGGAGACCCAAGTTATTCACACAGGTCGATTATTGGGGACATTGTCACCGCATCACCCTTCCAGCTCCCATCAAGCATCTGCATGGGCAGGTGATGGCGTGCTCAGTCAACAAATAACAAGGCAGATTGCATCAGAGGGACTGGATTTCGCATTAGAGAGATGCTAACAAATCTGTGGTAACACCAAGAAGAAGTGAAAGAAAGAAAAAACTGTGTGTTGGAAGGAAGTTTCTTGATATCAAGATTGATCAATTGAGACGAGCTGGCCGGATGAATCGTATGAGAAGAGCGCTGCTCTTGCCATTAGGAATATTACCAAGAAATGAATAAAGATTTATGGTATTAGTATCCAGCTCTGTTAATCTTGCACATTTATAAACAGCACAGTAAAATACAGTCAATTCTGTGATATCTGACAGCATTTCATCGCCAGCTCAACGAAGGGAGGTAGGACGGAGCGTTCATCGTAATCCCCGAGCCTGGCCCGAACGTTGTAGTATTGGCTGTTGGTGCCTGAACTGACGTACAGTTCGGCCTTGTGGCTAGGCTTCCCCGTAAGAAGGATCATTCATGTAAATTACCCAAGTGTTTTCGCGGCTAGGCGCGGCCGTAAGGCAGCGGAAGAAGTCCAGAGAAGGCGGAGTGGTCGATAGAAGGATGGGGAAAGATAATAGACTGGCAGAGCAAGTCTTACGAAATATTCCTCATCGCCAGGTAATATCTTGTAAACGGGGCAAATGTAGCAAATTGAAACGTGAGAAGTGACAGCATGCCAGATGAGTAAGTGGACAAGCTCTTGCGGAGGTAGCAGAAGCAGAAGTAGCAGAAGTAGCAGAAGTAGCAGAGTTGTGTGCTTATAATTATCAGATCTCCCCTTTTTGCCCTTCTCTACCACGTTTCTAATCCGTTCAACGCCTAATCAACTTGAGACTCTTCGTTAAAAAATCAAGCTCCATTTCATTCTTCAATAATAGCAACTTCTCATCCATCAGATCGGCGTTTGAATCCATAAAGTTTGGCATAAACATTTCTAAATCGTCAAACTCCATTTCCACCTCGCTGTCCTCCAAATCAGAATCACCAGGTCTGATGAACTCTTCCGACTCGTAAAGCGGCTGGGGACACGACACGCTTCTACCCAATCCTGGAATAACAAGTCTTCGTTTCGTTCTCTCTCTATTCAAGCAATACAGCTGGTAGAGTGAATGGAACTGGTACAGTAAAGTCAATGCAGCATCACACTACTTCTCTGCATCCAAATGGGTATCCAAAAAGATGTTAGTGGGGTTGCTGCGGCACCGACAAATCTGCTCCCCTACAACCCTTTTTTAGTGCTGCTTCTTTTCATGTCTTTGCTCTGGATGATTTATTACTGTGAACAGAATTCTCGGGACTCAATGTGATTATACATATCCAGTGAATGAATTACATAACAGCGGCTTATAGCAGTTGCAAAAGTTCCTAGGCTAATATACAATAATAGCAAGAGTTTAAACTGGGCCAGCTTGCATAGGCAGACAGGGGAGGGTTAAAGAGGGACCGGAATGAGCATACACACTAGGAAAAGGAACAATCAAGTCATAAAGGAAGTCTGTTTGTTATATTACATATATATATATATATGTATAGTGCCTGCTACAGAAGCTCGAATTGATGCAATTAATGCAGGAAAAGTGCCGAAGAGGTAATAAAAGTACCTCCGCACTGGAGGTAAATTAGAGTAGAAGTGCAATAACAAAGCAGTGGAAGTATTAATAGCAGTAGTAAAAAGTCATAGTCCGTTGGGGCAATTGGATCTAGCAGAACACGCTGGTGGTGCGGGGTTGCAGATGCGGGGTCTTGGTGGCTTTATAGCGGGTTCCCAGGCCATCGGGGTCCTCGCATGATGCGGTTGGATTGCCAGATAACACGCACTGCAGTACATCCATCCACGGCTGATTGGGGTCCTTTTCTCCAATATTTTATCCTACTTCTTCTCCTTCTCCTCCTCCTCTGATCCCAATCCATAGCATTCTCATATTAGTTGAACAGCCCTTGATGATGACCATTCAGGCCGCAAAGTTTACTCCAGAGGTCCTCCTCTCGGCGCCGCGGCGCTCGCCCGGCGTGCCCAATGCGACGGGCGAGCTTGTCTTATACACGGTAAGTGAAGAAGCGATTTTGAACAGGCTCTATAGTCTTGAAGAAGAAAGGATGTTTCCTCTTTAGCCATGATTTATCTAGATTACTCTCTTGACTACCCCTAGAGTTGGAATTGTCTTGCATTGATTGGATGGGCTAGAGAGATTCCAACTAAGACGGCATCACTTCTTAGGTCTCGACGTACTCTTTCGATACCCACTCCAAAACTTCGCAGATCCGAGTGCTCAACATTAAAGAGGGGACATCACACCTAGTTTCCGAAGACTCCGCAGCCAGCGATCCTATCTGGATCGGCGAAAAGGAAATCGCCTATGTCAAGGGCCTCGATAATGGTGCTTCGGCACTGGTGGCGCAGCATGTCATCGACACAAATGAGTAGGCCAACTCCCCAATGGATCAGCATTACAAATGAGATCTTCTTTATTACAGAAGCTAACACCTTCCCTGTAGGACAAACACCATCCACCGCTTCGTTGGAAGTATTTCCAGCGTCAAGGCCAAGCCTCTATCAGCAGACAAAGTGGCTTTCTGCTGTGCAGCTCTGACGACTCCCGACGGGCAGCTTTACAATCCATCTGCGGAGCCAAAGTCTCATACCTCGGCCAAGATCTACAAATCCCTTTTTGTGCGACATTGGGATTCCTGGAACACTGAAAATAAAAACTCTCTTTGGTATGGTCAATTGGAGAAGGTAGACGGCAAATGGACGCTCGGAAACTCTGCTCTCACTAACCTGCTTGCGGGCACTCGATTGAACTCTCCCGTACCCCCATTTGGAGGTACAGGTGACTTTGATATCTCCTCGAGTGGCATTGTATTTGTTGCCAAGGATCCGGATCTGAACCACGCGAGATACACCAAGACTGACCTTTACTTTGTTCCTCTGAGTTCATTCTTGGATAAGCCAACTGTCCCCCAAATTGTCAAGACCGGAAGGCTGCTTGGATATTCCAGCTCGCCCATCTTTTCTAATGATGGCAAACAAGTGGCTTTCCTTCGCATGAAATCCCAGCAGTACGAGGCCGACAAGACGAGACTTCTGTTGATACCAGACGTGGCCGATCTGAGCAATGTCCAAGAGTTTTACGAGACGGACGACGACAAGGGTGGTTGGGATTTCAAGCCTGATTGGATCGTTTGGAGCCATGACAATAAGGAATTGTACGTTGCGGCCGAGAAGCACGCTCGTGTTGTCCTGTGGAAATTGCCATCCTCACCCTTGGAAGCCACGTCTCTTCCTACCCCTATTCACGAGGACGGATCAGTCGCCGAGGCAAAGGTTCTCGGAAATAGTTCATCGCTGCTAATAACGACAAGGTCACGAGTCGAAAGTTCCAACTATTCGATACTCGACCCTGGTACAAAATCGGTCACCGTTGTCTCCTCTACATCCAAACAGGGTCGGACTTTCTCTTTGACCAGATCACAATGTCAGGAGATTTGGTACAAGGGCTCCAAGGGTTATCCTGTCCATGCCTTAGTGACTCTCCCCTCGACTTTTGACTCGTCTAAAAAGTATCCCTTGGCTTTCTTGGTACATGGCGGGCCACAGGGGGCGTGGGGAGATGACTGGAGTACTCGGTGGAATCCTGCCATTTTTGCTGAGCAAGGTTACGTGGTTGTGAGCCCTAATCCGACTGGAAGCACAGGTTATGGCCAAGATCATACCGATGCCATCCAAAATAATTGGGGAGGAGATCCCTACATTGATCTGGTCAAATGTTTCGAGTACCTTGAGAAGGAAGTGAGCTACATTGATACGGATAGGGCAGTTGCTCTCGGCGCATCGTACGGAGGCTACATGATGAGTAAGTTCTACTAACATTTGTGAAAGTGAACGAGACATGCTAATTCATTTTAGACTGGATCCAGGGCCATGATCTGGGGCGAAAGTTCAAAGCTCTGGTATGCCATGACGGTGTCTTTTCGACCCTCAGTCAGTGGTCTACAGAAGAGCTGTTCTTCCCCGAGCATGACTTTGGCGGTACCCTCTGGGATAACCGAGAAGGCTATGAGAAGTGGGACCCGGCCAAGCATGTCGGCAACTGGGCCACACCACAACTGGTAGGCTGAAATCAAGCAATATCATACTTGTATGATCAGCAACTAACATTATTCATCCATAGGTTATCCATAATGAGCTCGATTATCGTCTGCCAATCTCGGAGGGTTTGGCTATGTTCAACGTCCTTCAAGCTCGCGGCGTGCCTAGCAAGTTTGTTATGTTTCCTGATGAGCATCATGTAAGTCAAAATAAGTTATATTTTCATCTCTTGGAGGTAAATTCAGGTGCTAACATGTGGCAAGTGGGTACTCAAGCCAGAGAACTCCTTGGTTTGGCATAGAGAGGTGCTAGACTGGATCAATAAGTACAGCGGAATCTCTGAGCAGAAATAGGCATTTGTCACTTTTCTTTGGGATATCCCCGCATCGAATTCGCAGGAGTATGACAAGTTTGTAAAACATGTGAAGCTTTTGGAGAGGCCTTTGTTTTGCTTCTTGATTGTCTATAACTTGCGTTTGGTACATTGCATAACTGGTGGGACGTTTTCTTCCTTCTTCATTTAATAGCATATAGTCGAAGCTATAGCCCAAACGCTATTCTTAAATAAATCATTCAATCCAGGTAGTTTGCTTGGTATATTCTTACCTTTATTCCCCTACTTGAACTCAAATATGGGCGGCTGTTAATTCATGTTAGAGACGGATTGGAAGCGCCTACAGTGCGAAGTGTGTATTATATCAAGACACTGTGTTAGTTCTCTGCTAGGCTCTCAGCTTGATCCGAATCTCTATTTACACAAGAGACAGCTTCACTTTACGCAGCTGCCCAACACGACATAAAATCTACAGCCCAGCCGCCACAACAAAGCTTTGCCTTCTCTCGGTAACCAGAACAAGATCGCGCACAAACCCAATTAGAGGCGAATATGCGCTGTGCGAGCTACTCAGTGCGGCAGAGTCCATGACGTCCAAGAGAGCATATGCGACAGCCTCAGAAACATCATTATAGCGGCTTTCTCACGCCAAGTTCTACTGTCCAGCTGTCATCTACGCCTCACCCTTCTCTTCTTCCTCTTTCCTCAATAAATACACAAGCCTCAGGCCTCGCCAACATCTCGCCATGGCCCGGCCGCCCTCCATGTTCCACGCATTCTTGCGGCCCTCGATTCTGCAAGTCCTTCGCGCGACGGGCTACCACAGCACGCGCCCCGCGGTCCTCGATACACTGACCGATATTGCGGCGCGATATTTAGCACTCCTGTGCGAAAAGACTGCGAGAAATGCCATGAACAACCACGGCGATGCGGGGGACTACGATATTGTGGACGTCAGAATGGCCTTGCAAGAGGCCGGAGCTCTGCTGCCAGAAAGAACTGAGACCGAACAAATGTGGAAGGGAGAAGAGGACCTGAGAGGGGTGGAAGAGTTCATACAGTGGTTTTCTGGGACGCGCATGAAGGAGATGATGGAGATGGGTAGCGGAGATACTGAATCTGACGCTACCGACTATCTGGCAGGTAAGAAAAACAAGCAAACCATGACAGATATAAAGTTGAAAATAGGCATTGCCTTCCCTCAATCTGTTTTACGCTTCAGACGTCTGGCTAACACACCCTGCCTTCCATAGCCTTGAAAAAGAAACACAGCAAAACCGGCGACGATGCCAAATGGCAGGGTACAATCTTTGGAAAAAACACAGACGGCAATGAGATCCTGGTGGAAGGCGGCTCCATAACGAGCATAAGCGAATGGATATCTCAGCGAGCACCCGAATCACCGACGCCACGAGACTCAATAGAGGAACAAGGAGAAGGGGGGGAGAAGCAGCCACAAAACGGGGACGAGCCTGGGACTGTAGAGATGAGAAGAGCTTCTAGTTCGGGCCTCAGTTCAGTAGGCGATAGGCTGGGCGATGATGGCATCGAGGACATGGATCTAACGTAAGAGTCAGGACATCGTACTGTCGATGTAGCAGCACCGCTAGCAAAGCCTGCAGGACGGGGAAAGCCGAGGAAAAAGATTCAGCGTCGTGCCCGATGGTGATTTGGATACTTCAATGAAGTTGGGCTGGTTTATTTATTTATTTATTTATTTATTTTTTGACACGAGAAAGAAAAAAAGAGGGAAAGGCGGAGGGCGAAGAGGCATGAGACGAGAGAAGAAGAGAGACTAGGCATATATACTGCCTCTCCTTTCCTCTTTCACTGTTTATTTTGCATAGCGTTGGAGTTTCGGAAAGTCAAGGCAGGAGAAGGGGGAATTCGGTGATGGTTTCATGGTTTACCTAGACAAATAGCTTTAATATACACTAAATTGACAGCCAACATAAAGGAAATTGAAGATGATGGATAGTTTTTACAACTTGAATCAATGTAACAAGTTCACCCGAGATATAAAAACTCCATTTGCTATGCGTCAAGAGGTATTTGTAGTCATGCTATGGTACAGTTGCTTTTGCCTGTGAGTGTCTAATATATCCCAGTAACCCTCCTGTCTTTGGAGATGGCCTATCCATTCATTCATCATATATCTAATATACATTCTAAATATTTTAATCATTCATACACTATATGATCACCTCCTACCAATTCCCCTTTTCAGTCCTAGCAACTCAAGCGCCCCCATTTGCCTCGCCACCTCCACAAATATCTCTCGCTTGTCTTCCTCGTTGCCCTTTGCAGGCCAAAACTTCTTCTGCAAGAACGCATACAACGCGGCGCCGCGATTCTCGTCTCCTTCTAAGCTCGCCCCGTTGGAATCTGCCCAGGAGAGCAGCTCGCCGTCAATCACCCGCTTAGCCCGCATTAGCTTGCTGCGTAGAGATGGCGTGTCCAAGGAGAGCTTGGTGGTACCGAGGACCATTTCCATGACGAGCGTTTCGGGAGGGAGGAACCGAAACGTCTCTTTGAACACGGTTAGGGCGACGAGAAAGCCCGCGTTGTCTTGGAGGCGGCGGAAAGTGTGGAGGATTTTGCGAGCCAATTGCCCGTCAATGCCATCTGGTTGGAACACGTCTTTGTGTTTGACAGTTTCTTTAAACATAGCCCGTGCGGCCTCGGCCTCCTTTGCTTGCGTCTCGGGGTCCATTATCATGTGATAACGGTTCGCGCCCAGTGTCTTCCAAAGCGCGCTGAAAGTGTATGGATCGGGCACGACATTGCTGTTCTCTGTGAGAGAACGATACAGAGCTAACGCTTCTTGAGGCTGGCCCTCTTGGATAAGTGACTCGAGAAGCTGATTCATCATGAAAGCATCGGGGCTAATCTGCGCCTCACGGAAGGCATTCCACAAGGTCTCCAGGCGTTCATGGAGATTTCGCATGCGGTAGTTTTCAGCAAGAAGAGAGAAGGTCTCGATAGTAGCCCTTGGTATGCCCTTCCGAGCTGATTCCGATGACGATGCATCATTGCTATTAGGGCCATCATTATGGGATTTTCTAAGGGCAACAAATCTGAGTCTGGATTCGACCATCTGCCATCCCAGAGCATCAGCCTTCTCAAAATTCTCAGCACTGCCTGACCGCTGCCAAGCGCCAATGAGACCGTTAAGTTGTATAGGTGACGCCTCAACGCCCTTCCCTCTCATGAACTCGACTACACTGAAAGCACCATCCAAATCGCCGGCGCCAATTAGTCGCTTTAGCCATTTGCCCAAGAAGAATTTGTTCGCAACGGACGAAGGCATATACTTCTGGCCCGTCAGATCGATTCGGCCTTCGCTCATCATGTCCACAAAGGCATATAAAGCATTCTCAACTTGATGAGCAGTGAGGAAACATGCGACTACCTGGTCGTAGTCTGAGAGGCCCATATCCTTCCCCAAAAGTTGCCTCATCTGACGATAGGCAGTCCATGCTTTTTGTTTGCCTTGCTCGGTTCCTTGTTCGCAACAAGTCCGAATAAGCGGAAGCAAGATACGTGGGCTCATGTTACGGCTGAGGAGCTTATTTATTGCTCGTTCCGCTTGGCCCAAATCACCAACACGGCAGTATATCCTTGTGCCAAGTTCCCAAAAGTTCTGAAATGTGTCTGAGTTTTCAGCTCCCAGAGTGCTTATAGACCGCCTCCAGTTCTCCATGGCCTTGGACTCCCATCCGTCAACAAAGATGGCTTCGATAGCTAGGACCTGCTGCGCAGGATCGAGCGTAGCCTTGGCATCGCTCATATCCCTGGCCAGAACGGCAATGCGTGATAAACTATTGGAGCTATCTTTTGAACTCGAGAAGGCTCTCCAGAGGACCTGCCACAAAGCCGGGGGTACATCGCTCCAATTTTGAGCCAGTGCTAATCTCGTCGAGTGGTACGCTTTGTATAATGACTGTACTGCCTTTGGCTTCAAGCCTGATTCCTTCTCTGCAAGAACGAACCGAGTGACGATAGAATTGAATTTGGTAAGCTTTCGGCGTCGATTTGTCGTTATCTCATCGGGGTTTATCAGGACTTGCGGTATTGAGTCTCGACGTCTATCAGACGCTATGCCCTCTTCCAATGATAACTCTGGTACATCCCCAACGAGTTTCTCTAGCACTCCCTTGGGAAGATCAGTACTTTCTTCTTTTATCTTATCGTCGATCGATCGTGCATAATCTTCCAGTTTCGCTATGAGTTTCTCAACGTCGTCCGCAGAGCTGGCCTTACCCCAGTCTCCCCCCATCTCTTTCAAAACCTCCCCAAAGGCATCTCTCTCTTCTGGATTGCGAAGCCCTCTACCTAGGTTGAAGAGATTGTCTCGCAATTCGGCAGTCTCAGTCCCACTTAAAGATTCCTCAAAGGCATGTTCATTGGACAATTCTTTCCGGATTCGATCGCCCTGCTCGAAGAATCGGACAGAAAAGTCGTCTTCTTTAGTCTGTTTCTTTTCCGAAGCTTGGAGTCTCTTGAGGCCCTCCAAATAGCCAGCCAGTTCAGCTTGAGTAGGTTGACGAGTGATGTCTGCATCTGGTCGTGATTGGGGGCGTAGCCTTGCCTTGCTCACTGTTCTAGAGGCCTGAGAGCTGTATGAAGCAGCCCACCAAGCCTGCGCCGGCTGCTTTGCGCGGCCAGCCAAACATGAGCGGCAGACGATGTCATTTCGACATCTAAGGTCGCGAAGTATCGGTCGACATGACATACTTTGGAGAATCTAATAGAGCGCGGTGCATCCGGCACTCGCTCCTTTGAGCGTTTCGGAACTTTTTTTTTTCAAAGCAGTCAAGATTCTTTGCGATTGCCTTGGCTACTGGTGGATTTGCTGCCACCAGATTGTTATCGATAAGCGTTGCTAGTCGCAGGAAAGGTACTTTACATTGCAGTACAAAACAGTGCGCCGCCAAGTATTTCTATTTGCTAACCTAGATCTCTTCCTGGTGAGTTTTCCACTTACACACACCTTCTCGGTACTCCTTTCATTAGGTACTTGTAGATTTACATACAAGTGGCAAACTAAAGGCGGGCATCACGCCAACTCTGCTCTGCACTACTCTGACAAATAATATGACATTTAACCCGTACTGATGAAATGAAGCTACATCGTAGGCTTTCAACCATGAAGTTCAGAACCAACAGGTAGCATACATGTAGAAGTGCATGTCTCCTTAGAAGTACAACAGGCTATTTACACCGGCTGCATTGATATTAGTAGCGTTGCATTAGTCGTTATCATGCGTCTCCGCAGTGGCTCTGGGATAGTAACGGGCGTCGCTATCTCACAGCAGGCACAGCTCTTTGTTTTAACAGTATTTTATTCTCTTTTGTTTTAACACTGAGCTCATTCTGTCCGCCGGTCCAACTCCGCGGCTGTCACAATCGATGAAACCCCGATGCGTAAGGCATCGTGAGGGATAGAGAGGCATATGTAACCAAAGCTGTAAAGACGAATCGGTCGTTGCGACAAGTAAAAAAACTGAATGAAATATACATTTGATTTTACAGATTACTTGGCATTCCTTCCGAGTGTGCTAATTGCGGTGTATGGTTAGACAAGAAAGGCAGATCGGAAGCTCGGATAAACTAACTTATGGAAGATTTGGCCGAAGAAGCCCGGCTTGGATTGTTGGTCGGTCATGCTCTGGCGCCGAGCGCTATTGTTGGCATTTTGATGATGTTGGGAGAGGCCTTCAAATGCAGGCATGAAGCCGGAGCTCTAGATCATTGGCACGGTCAGCGGTGTGTTCGGTGGGGTTGCGGTGAGAGGGGTGAGAGACTCACTCGGCGGCGAGTGCTCTGGCTTGGCGTAGGGTTCTGGGTCTGCTCGGGATTGTTCATGGTGGCTAGCGGTGGAGGTGCTAACGGTTACAGTAGAATGGCAATTCACTCTTTCACTGCGACGAGCTTTGATCAAGTGGAATAATTCAGACAATGATTCAGACAATGGTAAAGAAGAGCGTGAGAGGAGAAGGGAGGGGAAGCTCCTTAAGTAGCAATAGCTCGCATGAGAGCAGTCAACGAAAGCCGCCGGCCAGGACAAGCTTTCTGACCATTTGCCGGAGAAGCAATGACGCCAGCCAATAGAAGTACCGGCTCACCACACCAGAATGACACACGCACGTCGAGCTCGATTGACACTACCATATGTCGACTTGTGGCTGGAGTCTCGATCGGCGCTAAGACGGTGTTCCATGTAAAACTCAGCCCATTTTACAGCGACGACGATGGCGATCGATGCCCAAAGAAAGTAAAAGCCCGTTGCTGATGCCGGAGATCGAGCAGCGGTTGAATAAGCCGCGACAAATGGTTCGATGTTGTTTTATATAAGGTACAAGCGTGCACCTGCATATTCACCTACCAGGCAGTAGTAAGATGGGGTAACAACTAGGCCTACCACCTAGATAACTATAGTAGTACCTAGTACTTGACACTAAATACAATAGATACTAGTAGGTAGTTAGTAAAGCACACAGCATGCAACCTGAGTTGACCCCGGATCCTTCAAGATTAAGAGCCAATGTCTCATCTTTTGAGGGGAATCAGAGCGAGGGTGGAACTACACGCTGGCACAACGCAACGACCCTGTGCGCATCGAACCATGTGTTCGCAATCGGCATCGTTCCCCTGCCAAACTCCTCTTCTGTGGCGCGTTTGGCCATAGCGTCACCGTTCTGTGACGTCGAGGGCTGCCAGCTCGGGCGTGTACAAAGTCCATCATTCCTGGTGTTGTCATTCGTGGTTGCCGATGTACATGTACCGGTCCGTATGGAGCTGCGTGGGGCAGGTGAGACCCTGTTTTGCGGGGGAGGGCCTGCCGCCCGCCGCGGAGTACGTACCGAAGGTCCCGCAGACCTGTCGGCCGGATTTAATGTTGATCCTGAGCACTTGCTCGGATAAGCCACCAGGAACCTCTTGTGTGACGAATAAGCTGTTTGTCCATGACTCCACCATCCGCCGAAGTGCTCAATAGGCGCGACCATCACCCATTGCTTGCTGCTCGCCAAACCTTTTAGCTATCTGGCAACTGTCTACCGTCCAAGCCAGCGCTCCACAAATCCTGTGACGCCGACAAAGATAGAGACTGCTTGACTGCTTATTTTCCAAGCTCAAGCCATCCCTGGGCCTGCTTCGATGCAGAGCAAGCCCCTCAGTCGAGCCGGATGATGATAGGCGACTATGAACAATGATGCTGCGCCTAGCTCTTCCGCGCGGATTTCCGACCGGCTCTCACCACCTGGCATCGGACCCAACAACGACACCAACGATGCGGAAGCAGATGCCCACGACCGCCCTCGGTCACGGCAGCGCTCGAGGTCTA
This sequence comes from Trichoderma asperellum, assembly GCF_020647865.1. Lineage (NCBI taxonomy): Eukaryota > Fungi > Ascomycota > Sordariomycetes > Hypocreales > Hypocreaceae > Trichoderma > Trichoderma asperellum. The sequence goes on from NC_089418.1 coordinate 3,534,439, forward strand.
GTAATGGCCGGCAGCATAAGAGGAGAAGCAAGAAGAAGCAGAATCCAGGACTAGCCAAGAAGCTTGGATTTCTTACACATCTGCTCAAGACACTCGATCTTGTCATTTTTGCCGAGCTGAGCTCTATGTATTATATGGAGTGCGTCGTCATATTTCCCTCCCTCTTCGCTATTCCAAAATGGCCCTCATTGGTTTCATTTAGGAGGAATTCACAAACTAACCCGAATCCGTGTGACATAGATGTTCTATGCTTATGTTCCTCCTGCGAGCCGTACCGCAATACATGTACCTCTCCCCTAAAGACGAATCTTTCGCTCTACTTATGCCGGCCACTCATATACACGTCTTTGTGATACTAGTGCCCAATTTGATATGCATGCTGCTGCATCTCTTTGGTTCACTTCCTCTAGGACCTGATTATCATCGAGGATATCAACATGGGGGGATGATTATCGATTTCGTCGGGCAAATGCCTTCCGGCTATAGACTATATTATATACTGTTTGACTTGGTCATCCTTGCTATCCAGTCTCTGATGCTTTCGATACACAACCAGCGAGAAGGGTTACGAGTTGCGCTCAAGACGTTCCGCCCACTCTCTAATCGAGTTCTGGAACCTATCCCAGGACGTTCCCCCGAAGATCTCGACGCAGAAGAGCGAGGAGTTTCACGACATGAATCGGGTGTGACGGTCAACGAGACGGATGAGATTGAGCTGCAGCAGCTTGATAGACAGGGCAATGGCGAAGGGAATGGCGAAGGAACAGATGAACGCTACGATCGCTACGAGCAACCTGTAGCTGCAGCTGGGGATAACTCCAACGACGAATCACTGAGAACACACTTATCCGATATTATGAGCTCCGGAAACGCTGTGCTCAACGAATATCATGTAATTCATACAATGAAAACGGCCTTGATGAAGACTGGAGGCTCAACTGCCTTGTCTCTCCAGGCTATTGGCTATCGGGCAACTATGGCGAGGATACGGACTCGTCGTCGAGGTGCTACTCTTCGGAATCAAATAACTCGCCCTAGCAACTAGGGCATGTATGTACATATTAATATATACCTACGGAACGGGTAATTCAACTTTTATCAGAAAAAAAAAAGAAAAAAAAAAAAAAAAGCAAAGCCTTCACAGACTGTCTATATTGCGCTGTAATTTTCGCCAAAGGCCAAAGCAAGACAAGGGGACATGGCATCTTTTCCCATTGATTAATTTAAATAGCTTAGGCGACTTTCCTTCCCACATTACCGACACCAGTGCCCTTGACTGAAACGATGATATCCCCGCTGTCGTCTTCCTCAACGTCCCGCAAACCCCAGCTGCTAGCGCCAAATGTCTTCAGATCTCTTGCGAGCTCAACCAGCTCCTCTGTACCGAGGATATCTCTGCCAATTCTTAATCTACCAACGTCTTCGGAGCCCATAGCCATCAGGGTAAGCACGGAACCTGCTGATACCGGGGTCACACAGCCGCCCTTTGCAATGGTCTCTAGTAGCTGGTAGGCGCATCTCTTTCCAATATCTTCGGGGACCTCTCCTCCAGAAGGCAGCACGACGACGTCTGCAGAGTATATTACACCCACAGAGCTAGATTCTGCCACCAAGCTCAGGCCGTAACCAATGCCCAGTCTTCGCTTGCTGCCTGCTTTATCTCCTGTAGGCACCAACGGGGCCTGATCGTACTGTGCTGCAATGTGGATATCCGTGACGAACGGGTTGAGGATCTCACGGGCAGAATGTATCATGCGTGCGTTATTTGAGGCAGATACACCAGTGCAGTAAGCTACCCCGCGTATCTTCCTTACTCGGCCGGGGCTTCGGTTGAGATGCAGCGTCTTGGGTAAGCGGACTTGACTGGCGAAGCGAAGCTCGACGATGCCGCCGCCGCCTTTGCCGCCGGGACCAGCGCAGGAGCGCTGCAAAACTCGGAGCTCAATTCGCGCGGGAGGGATGCCGAATAGGCCGAAGAGAGGGAGAATAGCGGTACGGAACGTGTCGACTGAGACGTCGCCCGTTTCGGTGGAGGATGTGATAACGCCGGGGCCGGAAAACCGCACGTTCATGTGTGCCTTTGAGAAGGGCGCCAGCAGACACAGCGGCAGGAGGAAGTAGGTGATACCCCTCGTGCAGGTGACGGGGATGCTGTGCTCGATGACGTCGCCCTCGGCGGCGCCCAGGCCGGCGATTGTGCCCGTGATGAGGCCCGGGTGGTATGTGATTGTGGTACCGCTGTAGGAGATTTGCATGGAGCTGCCGTTGGTGACGGCCTCGAGGAGGCGCAGGAAGGAGACCTCATGGGGGGCGAGGCCCGGGTTCGTGGGTGAGGAGCTTCGGATCTTGGAGATGTGGATGGGACGGCCGGTGAGGGTTGCGATGGTGAGGCGCCGGGTGAAGGACCGGTGGCCGGTGAATCGGAGGAATTCAGGCGAGGAGCCCGACATTTTTGTCTTTTTAAATTAATTTCCCTCTTTGTTTATGGAGTGTTGTCGGCTTGTATATTGAAATTGTTCTCTTTTCTTTGGTATTTGTGGATGGGGGGTATTATATTGTGTTCTTTTGATCGCAAGTTTTTTGGTGTTTGCATGGAGTCGAGGAAAATTATTGTTTTCTGCCGGCGGATTGGTTTTCCGTGGCTCGGAAGGGTAAGCGGTGGACAATTTTGGGATAGCGCAAAACTGCACCCACTAGTAGCTAGTGAGCGTCGAGAGCAGCATTTCAGGGATTAATCATTGTACGAGAATATGTAGATGCAGAATATATATATATATATATATATAGAATATATAGATAAATAAAGTAATTATATATATATATATCATTATGCTATTCGTAGAAATCTTTGGTTGGAGCTATACGATAAATATATCTTTTTCTTTTACTGCAGTTTTTGGTATCACTGGCTGCTGAACTGATTTTGATGTAGCCTCACTCATCTTCCAAGCACTATTTCGGGTGAAAATTCAAAGGTTATGTTTTAACAATAAAATACCAATAACTATATGCAAAGTTTCCGAACTGACGGCCCACCTCCGTTTGTATATACAACGCCAACAATGCTCTATACGCAATTATACCAGAATCTTCTGCTCTACGCCTTTGTAAAAGATTTCCGATCTAAGCTAAGCCCTTCGAGCAATCGAGAATGAAGTGCAAAAGACTTTTTATTAAATCAACGCCACGCTTAGAATTGATTACCCTTCTATGCCTTCACCATGAAGATCTAATGTTTTGTTAGCAATTTAGTTTTCTTTGGAAAAAAGGGGGCAAGGTGTATAATTACCTGTTTTAATGCTTGGGTATCTGCGAACGCAGCTCTCTTCTGGGCAATGAATCGAGATCTGACAAAGTTGCGGCTCATTGGTGTTGATGTGCCTGTACTTATCGGAGTAGCCGTCCCAGAACGCGAATCCAAGGGGGTCGCATCGGGCATCTCTGTGTCAGATGTGTCCGCATCCTTCTTCTTCTTCTTCTTATCCTTGTCCTTCTTGTCCTTCTTCTCTTTCTTCTCCCTTTTATCCTTCTTAGAGCTCGTTGTCTTTTCTGAGCCACTGTTAGACGATGATGGGTTCTCCACTGCATCGTCTGATTCTGTAGCATCTTCACTGGTCTCCTTTTCGGCTAGGGCCTTTTCTTTCTTCGACTTCTTCTTTTCCTTCTTCTCTTTCTTTTCCTTCTTCTTCTCCTTCTTCTCCCTCTTCTTGGCCTTCTCCGAGTCGCTGGATTCGGCTGAATCAGATTTTGCCGACTTCTTAGCCTTTCGCTCCTCCTTTCGCTGCTTCTTCTTCTTCTTCTCGTCTTCTTCATCTGCCGATTGCCCATCCTCGTCTTTCAGAGCTTCCGCTTTTCTCTTCTTGGATTTCTTGTTGTCTGTTTCAGAAGAACTCTCTGATTCATCCGAATTGCCCTTTGACTCGTCGTTCTCCTCTTCCATGACATCACCAACCAACAGACCTCCTCGCACGAATCTCATTGGACCCCATTTCTGCTCCACGTAAGCGTGCATCTTAACCTGCAGTCTGGCTTGTTGCTTCTCTTCCACTTCAGCTTCAGATTTTCCGTTCAGGCGGCTCAATAAATCGGAGAAGACGTCGAGACCGGTGACTTCGTCCTCCTTGGACTTGCTATAGCCAAGACCCTTCATGTCATCTTTGAGCGAGACCCGAATATACGACGCATTCGCAGCGGTGTGGAATTCAGAGTGCGCTGAATCTTTGGCTCCCAAGAACTGACCGGGCTCCCAGCCTTGTGATCTCAGCATCTTCTGGCCGAACGTGGTGGTGTCGCGAGTCCATCTTGTGTTGTTGGGATCGTGCTGGATTCTCCGGCGCCTGGATTGATATTAGCGATTGTATGTGTTGGTGAATTTGCCTGCAAATAACATACGTCCTTGACTCAGCAAGCAGCCCCATTGTGTTGACCTTGTTGGAGCGCAGGCGGCTCTATTCGCTTTCTGTATGTAGAGAGATCTGGTTCTGCGCACTCAAGCCTCGAAACTGATTGCGAAGATTGGGCTGGCAAAAAAATATTAAAGCGGGGTATTTAGTCTTATCGCGCTTTGTGATTGGATGGAAAAGCAAGTGCTGTCTGGCTTGGCCAAAACAGGCCTGAAAGAGGCTAAGAACGTTGAAGGCGGCGGGAAAGCCCCTGTAAATCCTCGCTAACGTCGTGGCGCTTTACTGGGCGAAGCAATCAAGCCTTTCAAATGCAAGATGAGCCTATCCAAACACATGTGCCCATCTTCCAATCATTGTTTGCCTAGTAGGTATACATCGCTTCGATTCTTATGCAGAATCTCAATGATAACTTCAGCGTCTTTATTAGAGCACATTGATCCCTAGTAATACCTACATATGTGAGCTAGGTAGTGACTTCTCACGACGAAACCGTGCTACTCATTCCAACCGTCATAGTATTTTGGCGATTCTCATGATAGCATGTTTCTCGCAAAATTCTCCCCTTAGACGATTTGTAAATAAACTCTTGGTTTGTGATCATCAGGGTGCCGTGGCGCAAGAATGAGCTGATGTAGGTATTTAATAGGTGCGAGGGTGCATACCTATACGTGATTTTACTTGGCCCTACATGTTAAGGTGGGTGTCTGTATCTCGCAAGACTTGCGTGTTGAATGATCTACGCATTAGTAATGGCAGATAACTATACACCTAATACACAGCTGGCCAATAAAATTTCTGGTCTATCGATTTGTCTTCTAACATTACTTGAAACACTTGATGGATATCGACTCGTAACTCCGAAGGAGAGATGTCACCGAAGTGGGCAGGATTAACAGCTTTTCTGGGCCCGTCTAAGGAGGCTGAAACTGATAGACAAATGGTTCCACGGTAGACGCGTAATGATGGACACCGGTATACCTGGTTGAAGAAGTCCAATATCTATCTGATGCTCGTGATGGCGTAGCGTACAGCACTTCATTTCCAGTTGCTTGATTCAACTCGCCGGCTAAAGGGGACGTATATTGCTCAGAAGCTATTCTTTTACGGCTGAGCAAGGAGTCCTCATAAACTTCTGCGATGATCAACCTCCTAAACCGAGATGCGTATTGTACTCGGTACGCGTATCTCCTCGGCAGTGCTTTGCAATGGAGTCGCCATTTAGACCAATCCCGCATAAGGCTAGGGTCAGAGGGTGCAACATGTAGCAGCGTATATCAGACGTTAAGTCACCTACTGAGGCGGGTGACCATTACTGCTACTCTTAGCTATGAGTACGTGTAAAAAGAAGGATCCTCTTCAAGCGCCTAGAATTCTCGTGGCTTTTCTGCAATCCGCCATTGTTCAACGCTCGTTATTCTGGGGTTCGCACGGCATGCGTCGAGGGCGCGCTGTAATAGGACAATCTGCAAACGCCGATCTCTCTTAGCGGGCCAAAAGGGGAGCTGCATTTGATGTTCAGGCGCCTCGTCTTGCTAGCAAAGAAGAGAAGAAGAAAATAGCCATCGACTCGCTGCTGACCCGCTCTCAAAACCAGCCACCGTCCATTGGGCTTCATATGCCGGGCCGTGTGGCCCTTGGGTTGGTCCAGAAGTCTGCGCCGTTGTACACTACTAGTTTGCACATACATGTAGTTTTGGAGTGACGAGCCAGCACGCGAGCGGTGCTAAAGCCGAGATTAAGAGCGGAGCCGGTGTCTAGACGATCTTCAAAGCGATGGGGATCAAATCCATGGAACTGCTAGTATGAGGTAGCTGTGGATTTGCTAAACGTTAGAGGACTGCAGACGGTAGGGGCGAACGCCTTGGAGTGACATAAATAGGTGACTGCTGAGAGCAGCAATCTACAGGCTTGGCTCGAAGTTCTGGCTCATGTATAAGAAGTGTTGTTCCATATCAAGCATAATTTAATTTCCCTTTTTATTTCTCCTTCTCAGTTCCCTTGAGATCTTATAATCATACTAGAATATGAGACTCTTTCCTCTATTGGGGTGTGTTATTCGAATCTCAGCATAAGCCTCCTGAATGACCTATCATCTCACGTCATAGCTGAGACCCAGCGGTCTTTCATGAAAGATGGCTGCTTTGTACTTGATACCTCGAAATTAGCCCATATTCTTCGGGATAATAATGCCCATACTCACTGAGTAGGCGGCATGTACTTTGTGCAGGCATGCATTCCGGATATTAAGCCCTGTTCCCACCTTGTCTTGTTGCGGAGAGTCACGATAACAATGGCGCGACTTCTAGCCTGTGGGTAAGTGACATACTTAGTTTGAGCTCTTCAGCAGTGGTGCTGGACTTGCACAAGTCTATGCATCTCTTTATAGGGTGTTGTTGCAAATCCCCCATCGTTGGAGGCTGCACTCCTCTATCTTTACCTTCGGTCTCTCTCTAGAAGGGAAGGGTTAACATACCAAAGCCCTCTCAGATACGACTTGGTGCAGTAAACTCTAAGTATGAGATAGGTGAAGCATAGATATTCTTCATCATCTACCCTGCGCAATATCTCTACCAAAAGAAGATCAGCAAATGCATTGGCTGCTGCAAACCACACGGTACATGGTTAAGTGCATGGCTAGCTTGATACTAAATAGGTAACTTGGGATCATGAGCACAAGCAAGAGGGTCCAGGGCCTATATGGGGGGTCAGTGTCTCAGCGAATCTGATTGCTTCTTTCCATACGCGTGTTCGAAGACCGCAACTAGCTCCTATCATATCCTATCTTGTATGCCTGCTAGTGACTGATCATGGATAACAAAAAAAAGAAGCCATCACCAAGGTATGCGTTAGTACTTCGCAACGGCGGAACAACGGCCACCCCTATCTTTGAACAAGACTTCTCGTAATTATACCGTGGATTTATATTTGCTTGTATCTCATAATAAACCGCTCTGGCTTTTGTGTGGACCCTCCAACTCGCACCCTAGATTCAAGCTCCTCCATGTCCATGGCTTTCAGCTGATTATGACTCGAGCTGGGTCCCTTCTTTGGCTGATCCCTCCACAACGTCTTTTCTTTTAGTCTGTCTCTCTCTCCAAGGTTTCTTTCCTCTTCTTGTTTCCCATCTTTGAATGTGGCATTTATGACAATTCCCTAGTTGTATGCTGCCTCTTTGAAGCTTCAACTTTCCGGGGATATTCCTTTGATCTCCTTCTATCCATCACCCTCTGGTCTTCTCTTGTTTGATCACCAGATCCAGAAACAATGGGCCACTTCACCTGGTGCTCCCGCTGCGCAGGCGGCTTAAGCATGTTGGCATTGATTGGCCTCTCATATTGGGTTATATCCCGAGAGTCGATGGTTGAAAACTACGGATTCATCGTATATAGGGGTGCAAGTACCAAAGATGGAAGTTATTCTTCAAAAACCACCGCTGCCGGTGCTGGTATATGGACTTTCATCTTCGCTTACTATTGCCTCTTGATCCATTTTCTGGTTGCCCTGTTCCCTCTACGAGCTTGTTGGTCCATTTGGGCCATTACAAAGTTACTTAAACAATCTGCGCAAAGCAGAGCTCTTCAAGATTACAAAACCTCTGGCCTTCGCCGCCAAAGCTCTTCGTCTTCGATCACCAGTTCAGAGACGTTATCTTCTAGCGACAGCGACAATGTTTTTTCAACGGCAAGCGAATTCACTGATTCCGAATCCGAGCTTTTCGCCGAAGGTAATGATAGCGCCCGGAGCAGCCCCGTCATCCATGCCATCGTCATCCCCAACTACAAAGAAGAGATGGAAACTCTCAGAGAGACTCTGGACGTCTTAGCTTCTCACCCTCAAGCTTACAGTTGCTACGATGTAAGTCGAAATAAAGCCTCAGCATCACTCCCTTGTCACTGCGCGAGGAGTGGTTGTGCGGCATGATTGGCGGCGTGAACTAGATGCTAATTGGTCATGCGCTGCTTCAAGGTCTACCTTGGTATGGAACTAAGAGAAGCTGGGGTGGAATCAAAGGCTTTGAGCCTCGTCCAGCATTATGTGAAAAAGTTCCGATCTATTGATTATACGCTGCATCCGGCAGATATTCCCGGCGAAGCTGCCGGCAAGGGCAGCAACTTGGCCTGGGCGGCCCGCAAGCTCAGCTCCAACTATACAATGTCTATCCGCAAGAATGTCATTGTTACTGGTATTGACGGTATGTTATTGCTAATTTATAATGAGATATTTCAAATTATAGCATCGTATGCTGATTATATACTTGTAGCTGACAGCCACCTCTCGTCGCGATACTTTGCCCAAATCTCCAATATGCATATGGATACGATCTATAAAGAGACAGCTTCCACGACCCTATACGCTGCTCCTATAATTTTCGACAGGAATGCCCACAGCGTCAGTGCTATTGTTCGCGTAGCCGATATTCTCTGGTGCGCCGCCGGAATGTCTGGTCTGTACAGCAGCTCTGTCATCGCCCCTCCTACATCTGTATACTCCCTGCCGTTAGAGCTAGTTGACCGTGTTGGTGGCTGGGACTGTGACTCTGAGGCCATTGGAGAAGATCTGCATATGTTTATCAAATGCTTCTTCGCTGTGAATGGGCACCTTACCTGCCGCACAGTGCTCAGCCCCGTTAGCCAGACCAACGTGTCTGGAGGTGGGAATGGTGGCTTTCGAGGCGCGCTGATGGACATGAAGGCCCGTTATAAGCAGGCAATTCGGCACATGTGGGGTGCGTTGGACAGCGGATTTGCATTGCGCAAAGCTTTTGAGATGTGGAAAGACAGGAAGCACACCTGCAGAGCTTTCCGTCCTTTACACAAGACTGGCCGTGGCGACAGCCTTGATGGGTATTTTCCCGAAGCCCAGCTTGAGGCAGGCTCGGAGCTTCCAACCGAGAATGACGCATTCTCTGATATAACGAGAGACACACTGAAAGAGCCTCACTGGGAACACATTTTCTACTTGGCTCACCGTCTGTTTGAAGCACACTTTCTGCCCCTTCACATGATGATCCTGGTGGTTGCATCTACTCTGTACACATGGGTTACAGAGGGTGGTGAAGACCCCAACAACTTGTCGTGGATCTTTTCGACTTGCAAAGTTCTCCGGCCGATGGGGCTCGTGGAGGTGGCAGTCTATATGCTCATCTACGAGAGCTTCCACCGAGTCTGCGTGAGCGCCCGCGAGAGGGACATGGCCCAAGCCGGGTTGGCCGATGGCATGTGCTTTTCTCATCGCTCTCTGAAGCAGAATTTTATCGATTATTTCCTGGTGCCTGCGGTTGCTCTTTTATATGGCACCTTGCCATGCGCCCAGGCGGAAATTTCGCATTTCTGGACGGCCGACTTGGAATACGCTGTTAGCAAGAAAGCTGTACGACAGCGAGCCAAGTCTGTGACTATAGAAGATGTTGTTTGAGGGGTTTAAATGATGTTATTCTGGGATATTCGCCCGGCATACGCACTATGTGTCAATCCCCAAAAACCCCTACAAGCGCAAGCAATGTTTCGTCGAATTTATCAGCCTCCCGAAGGAATTGATCTGTTCAGCAGTTATAGAATAACAGTGAAAGAAGAAGCATGGAGTGGGGAGTATTTGCACCAACACGGCCACGAACACTAAATGATGGAAGGAAATAATGACAATCTATGTAATCTGACAACTAAGCTTTGTATCTGCTTGACGCAGAGATCTAACATAGTATATTTACATGTATCTACTAGTACTACCTAGATTAGTAGAGGTAGTAGTTAATACCCCAAATGGAAGCAAGACACTGTACTAGGAAGAAAAGTACCTAATAAACGAATATTCTTTATTTGTAATTTAAATCTTCTATCATCCTTTACGAGATACTCCTTTCTATATCTCCTTGCTATATCTATGCATAGATTAAAGATGTTGAATAGTTAAATTTTGGAGCGTGAAAACATCTAATTTATTTTTTAGAGTATGCGGCTAATGCATCGTTTCCGAGCTGTTGCATCCGCAAATGCCAAGGGCCGAAACTACGGGTGCAGAGTTGAAGATTAGTGGAGCCTTTGAGTCCAGCGACGAAACAGATGCCAATCTAACATCTCAGCCAATCATTGAACGATGGTACCTGGATAGGCGAGATATGCTTTAATGCAGCATCAGATTAGCACTTCCAGAGAGAGAGGCGATATCAAGACCAGATTGTGTATACAAGTGCAGATGGACAGAGGTAGTATCGGCGGAGAGGGCTTTGCGGCCACTTGAGCACAAGAGAGAAAGATAAATCTGCATTTCGCAAAATTAGATACCTTATGTGCATTAATGCGGCTTTAAGGCCATCTGACTAATCATATTGGAGATTAGGAAGATGGGATATCCGTATGCTTAGATGCTCTTCTAATTTTGAGGCAAAGGGGTGCAGCTGTGGAATAGCCGTATAGAACATTTCTAGGTACTACTTCGTATTACTTAATATGATAGAGATGGCACTCTGAAGAAGAATGGATGTGGCAAAAAGCTAGCTTAAAACTTTCTCTACAGAGTTGAAGAAAAAATGAGTGATAATTTGCTGAAGAGACTCATACTTATATATGCGCAAGTACCGGTCAGCACTCCAGAGGGAGGAGTAGGATTTTACATATAGAGGAATATAAGTAATATCAGCTTATATGGCGAGCAGTCTGTATACTGATTTCTCCAGGGCATATTTTATATAAGAGCATGAAGAGCAACAATGAGTAGCATCCAGAGTTATTCTAAAGGAATGGTATGGTGCGCACGAGACTTACATAGAATAGAGTGTCATCTCTCTGCTGCCTGACGTCGAATAGAAGGTATAAGCCCAAATTGAGTCAAGATGAGATCTCTGTATCATAAGAAGATTTAAACTAGCATTGCAATGCTTGATTCTCACACCATGCATTGCATAGTTAATTCTTCACCAATGAATACAGAAGATACGTCACCCATCGAACACGCGACAATTGGACTTATCACGATAGCTTCAGCTTTCCACGATCTGCAGGCGGTGAAAGACGTGGAATGGCGTGGGGATCCACCGGCGTGCATAAGTGGCTCCATCCGGGCGGGGTTGGTTGCTGAGCCAGCGACACGGATAGCGATAAGCACCTTATCGTATCATTCTATTGGCCAGAATTACCAGGTGGGGAGGTCTACGTTAGATGGCTGAACGGAGACCGAAAAAAAAAGATCCGACTAAGAAATTTTTTGAGCTTCTCGCCTCTTTTTTTTCCTTTCCTCGACGCGATCCTCCAGACTTTGGAACAAGCAGAGCCACATTCTCTCGAGAGTTTTTTCTTCTTCGCTTTCATTTTACAGCCTCTCCTTTGAATTACAGCTATAACAGCCAACACCGAAATTTAATATTTCTATCACAATGGCTGCTGTTCCCGGTCCCGTTTATGGCCTCGAGGTCCCGCCTGGAGAGGTGTTGATCCCGGCCAACTTGGAATTCCCTGCCTCTGTAGGTATTTTCTCTTTTTCCCTCTGGCTGCAAGTTCTTTAGTATGTTATCATTGAGATTGAGCTCAATGCGACACGAAGCGCTCATGTCACTGCTTGATCGAAACGATGCCGCCAAAAGAAAAGGCAACCATGGTGGAATTATGTAATTTTGTCTGGTTAACGCTAATCATCGATCTTTCATGTCATAGTTCCGCATCACTATGGCCGCTTTGGATCCTACTGAGGAGGCCGATGTTGATGATTCCAAGAACGCCCCCTCCATCCCTCGATCAACTCTGCGTCTGGTCAAGCGCGCCTTCTCCAGCTACAACGAGGACGAGGATGACGAGCTCAGCGATCAATACATGAACGCTCTCCTCGGAGGCTCTGACGACGAGGATGACGAGTCCAACGGTGGCCCTAGCGACCTCTCCAAGGCTAAGAAGCAGAAGCAGGCTGCTGCAATCAAGAAGCTTCTGGAGGCCGCCAACGGCGTTGGCTCTGATGATGAGGAGATGGAGGATGCTGAGGCCAAGCCCAAGAAGGGCAAGAAGGCCGCCCCCAGCGCCAAGGGCAAGGGCAAGGCTGTTGTGGAAGAGGAGGAAGACTCCGAGGATGAAGAAGACTCCGAGGACGACGACAGCGAGGCAGGCGATCTTGAGAATTTCGTCGTTTGCACTCTCGACACCGAGCGGGTAAGCTTCACAGATTTTAAGAGCCCCATGAAGAATTTTTCTTATGGGGCGAAGCTCGTCAAATTATGATTCGTACGATATACTAACCCCCAGTCTAGAACTACCAGCAACCTCTCGATATTACCGTCAACCAAGGCGAGAAGATTTTCTTCGTTGTCTCAGGCACACACACTGTTTACCTGACCGGTAACTACATTATGGACGATAATGAGGAGGATGAGGATGAGGATGAGGATGACTACGACCTTTCTCCCGATGAGCTGGACTATGGCCTAGGTGAGGATGACAGCGAAGAGGAGAGCGACGACCTCGATGATCTTGAGGATCCTCGCGTTACTGAGATCGAGTCCGATGAAGAAGTCCCCAAGCTGGTTCCTACCGACAGCAAGAAGGGCAAGAACAAGCGTTCTGCCGAGGAAGCCGAGGGCCTTGACGAGCTGATCTCCAAGGCTTCCGAGTCTAAGCTTTCCAAGAAGCAACAGAAGAAGCTCAAGAACAACAAGGGCGAGGCTGTTGCCGCCGAGGAGAAGGAGGAGGCCAAGAAGGATGCCAAGAAGGTCCAGTTCGCCAAGAACCTCGAGCAGGGCCCCACTGGATCAACCAAGCCGGCCGGCAAGTCTTCTCTCGGTGTCAAGAACGTCCAGGGCGTTACCGTTGATGACCGCACAATCGGCAAGGGCCGCACCGTCAAGAACGGCGACACCGTTGGTGTCCGCTACATTGGAAAGCTCCAGAACGGTCAGCAGTTTGATGGTATGTTTCGTCCATGACTACATTTTGTCCTAGACATAGCAACTAACTTGAGTTTCCTTACAGCCAACAAGAAGGGCAAGCCCTTCTCTTTCAAGATCGGTCGAGGCCAGGTCATTAAGGGCTGGGACGTTGGTATTGTCGGCATGGCCATCGGCGGTGAGCGACGACTGACAATCCCTGCTCACCTGGCTTACGGCTCAAAGAGCCTGCCTGGCATTCCTGCCAACAGCCAGCTGACTTTCGACGTCAAGCTTCTTGAAATCAAATAAATCAGAGTCAAAAGTCGAATTAAAACTTGGGACCGGCGTTGGATGGTTTCTGCGGCTGCGTATATTAATTCTTCATCTCTACCCGAAGCTGGACATGGTTCAATATAATTTTGCGTTTCCTTTCAAATACTGCTCAAGGACGAAGAACCTGAGGCCGTAAGCTGCTTAAGAGGCGTGAGGGATTGTGCGATGTGACACCCGGCATCACATGCGAGTCCAGGGGGGGGGGTAACGAGGGCGAAGATTCGGGATTGGTTGAAAGATGGGGATATTATGCGAAATGGGCAAATGTTAGCCCTTGTGTTAAATATCGCAGCCGTTACTAAAAGAATTGGGACGGCTCTACTATGGTTGAATGGAGGCGATTTAGACGTCTATACAGTGAAATACAACACAATAAAATCATCAAAATGCTTCTTATTTCACTCGCCTTTTGCCCTTTTCCCATTGTAAATCCGCCATGTTTGATATGGCGTCAATGATATGTCTGATCCAGAGACAGATGCCGAAGTCCCTAGATGCGAGTTCTCTTATCGATTTGACCCTCTCGTATAAGTTGCAAAAGGAGTGATCGAGAAATACCCATAAACATGGAAAGAGCGTGTGATAGAAAAGCAGCGCCATATTTTATCCTCTGCCATTCTTGTCCTAAACTTCCAACTCTCTTCAGCTTCCATCTCTCCTTTTCTCCCCACCGCGTCTTCCGCCGAATTTGCGACGCCGTCATTCATTCATTTATTAAATGCTAGCTCATAAAAGGAAAAGAAACATACAATCAACAGAGTCTATCGGCATCCTCTTCTCTTTCTTTTTATTCAGAAAAGGGTTGTGGCCTATTCATTCATATCCATTAAACAGAATGCTACCTCAGCATCACAATGGCCAACGAACTCATCCAGTATTGGACTCTATGCCAAATAGTCCAAAGGAACCTTCTGCCGCCTCGATTCAGCCTCTATCAAGTGGCACAGAAGGCCATGTAGGTTCTGACATCTTGAAGCTTCATCGCAAGGGCTCAAAAGTATGGTCTGAAATTCGGGGCAAGCTGATGGGAAGGGTGGAGAGGAATAGTCATGGTAATTCGGTCCTTTGCGCCACCCTTATGCTTCTTGTAAGACTGTTTACTCAGTGCTGATAACTTACAGGCTCACAAAGTTCTGTTGCTCTTGACTGGTATACAAGCGAGGCGTGTCGGTCTTTGAATAGAGGGGAAAATCCGGCTGTTGTTGCTCCAAGTAACGATGTCTCGATATTACGAAAGGTAAAAGGAACAAAAGGGTTCATGGTGGCGAATGGACTTATACAAAAGCTACGGCCCAACAGCCAACAAGTTTCTCCACGCGCAACTATTACGGCCTGCGGCTCTTCATCACAGCAGAAAGATTTGGTTTCAGGTCTGACCAGTGTTACGGAATCTGATGATGATTCGAGCGAGAGAGATCGTATATGGTCGTCCGCCCAC
Organism: Trichoderma asperellum; assembly: GCF_020647865.1. Classification (NCBI taxonomy): domain Eukaryota; kingdom Fungi; phylum Ascomycota; class Sordariomycetes; order Hypocreales; family Hypocreaceae; genus Trichoderma; species Trichoderma asperellum. The sequence continues at coordinate 3,549,458 of NC_089418.1, forward strand.
AGCAGTAGACTGACTGGCCTAGAAAATAACTCAACCAGGAAAACATCAGTCGATTCTCGCTTTTCCAGCTCGCCTTCAGCGAAAGGAGGAAGTCCAAGAAGAAAGCTAAGCCGTCGGAGCCGTTGGACTCGATCCAGCCCCGAGGGAGCAGGCTTAGGGACTATCGAAGAGTCGACGGTAGACAAGCCAAAGCCAACTATACTGACGGTAGAAAAAGCAGCAGCGGCTAAAATATACCTGGAGACCTACTTTAACGAGCTCTGCAGCGAGGCATATCGTCGCTCTCTCCGGCGCCAGCAGTTTCATCAAGAGCTCTTTCGTAGTGCATATATGATGCCTGGCAATAATAGCCTTACCTACAATACTTTCTATTATCGGGAGAGCTGTCGCCTGAGAGATATACGAATTTTGAAGTCCAAATGCACAATTCAAGCCAAACAGCAAAAGACAAGTATCTGTGCTTCGAAATACGAGTTTCTCAAAGTATTGGGCAAGGGTAGTTTTGGAGTTGTCAAGCTGGTACGTGAGAAATTAGACTCGTCGTACTCTTACCCAAGTCGAGTTTTTGCAATGAAAGTCATACGAAAGTCGGACATGCTTCGAAGCAGCCAGGAGGGACATCTTCGCGCTGAGAGGGATTTTCTTGTGTCTTATGAAGGATCTAGCTGGTGAGCGCCTTCTTCTGCTTCTTCTGCTCCCCCCCCTTTTTTTTTTCTTTTTGGATCTTTTCCTCTTGGCATGCATTTCCAAATTTTATTTCATTTTCTTTAAACTTACCATTTCTTGATTAGGGTGGTGCCACTGGTTGCAAGCTTCGATGACTTGTCGAATCTATATCTCGTTATGGAATACATGCCCGGCGGAGACTTCTTGGGCTTGTTGATCCGCGAAAACATACTACACGAAGCTGTGGCATGTTTCTACATTGCCGAGATGATATTGGCCGTTGAGGAAGCCCATCGTCTTGGATTCATTCACCGCGACATCAAGCCTGATAATTTTCTAATATCCAGCTCCGGACATCTCAAAATTTCCGATTTTGGGCTTGCGTTTGACGGGCAATGGCCTCATGACGCATCATATTACAATTACCATAGATACTCACTTCTGCGGAAATTGAACCTCGATGCTCAAGGAGATGAAAAGGATCAAGAAGACAATAAAGGCATCCAAGGGCGGGCCGAGAAAGCGCGTGTTCTGATGGGTGATATTGAGCGGCATGATGAGCAGAGCTTAGGAAGCGATCAAGACCTTGCTACTCTTTTGGAATGGAGGCACAGGCGCGGCAACCGTACGAGGGCAAACTCTGTCGTTGGTACAAGCCAGTATATGGCCCCCGAGGTGATCCAAGCACAAAATTTTCAAACGTACTACGACGGGAGATGTGACTAGTAGAGCATCGGCATCATTCTATTCGAGTGCCTCTATGGACACACGCCATTTCTTTCGGACGAAGGGAGGAAGCCCACAAAACAAAACATCCTAGTAAGCAGATTTGATTCATAATCACGCAGACCATGCATTGAACACGAATACTAATGCCATTGAAGGCCCATAAAGAAAAATTTCGGTTTCCCGTGAGACCGTTCGTCAGCGATAAATGTAAAGACTTGATCTACCGCTTGATCCAAGACAAAGAAATTCGGCTCTGCTCCAAACGATACCAAATGCTGGATCAAAGTCAGCCGGAAATAGGGATACCGACGGACAGATACGGCCGGTATGTTTTTCCAGATGATGCTGAAGATATCAAAACACATAGATTCTTCAAGCCTATTCCGTGGGATACGATACAGAATGTTACACCGCCCTTCATCCCTCATATCAATAGCCTTGAGGACACTCACTATTTTAATGAATCTGAGCCTCTTGACGATCGAATAGAGTCGGTAACAGAAAAGCCTGGGCTCACAGACGAAGAAGTTCGATGGATTCTACGAGGATATGATATGGCTGTACAAAATGTGGCAATTCGCCTGATCAATACGCCGCATGATTCTGGAGCTCTTCGCAGCAGGGACTTGGAAATTGACTCGATGAGTGCATTTGAGGATGAAGAGAAGGAGTTGCTGAAGAGATTTGTGAGGGAATATGGGCGAAAGGTGCCCAAGCGACCAAGGGATATTATTCTACGAGATGAGCACATGAAGGATACGGCCATGGCGGTGAGGAAACAGAGCGCCTTTATGGGTTATGCATGGCATAGCGTGAGGCGGATGACCTACTAATGCCTAAATTAATGAACTGAAGCCCTGAATTGTTAGATGGGCGCTGCGTATAAGAGGCCTTGTCTTGATCAGCGTAACGAAAAGAAAAGGAAAGAAAAGAAAGAAATCATATAGCAGGCTTAACGAATAGAATAGAATTAAATGTATTGATTCAGGAAGTGATTATCCAATATACTCATAGTATCTCCAGCCGAGAGCTACTGTACTTTTTCATGTCGGCCTTTATGGCTGCATGCTTCTAGTTTTCACTACTTGATGTTATCTCCTCTTATTCTTTGACATGACCTACAAGCTACGAAGCTTCTTTTTCCATTCCTTTAGTAAAAAAAAATTTGTGAATTATATAATTTTATAAGAAAGAAAGATTATCTTATTCTCATAATATCCAGAGAAAAAAATAGTGTTCAATACAAATTATGGCTTTTTTACGGATTTAGTTGCTTTTTAGGTAGTGTGCCTCATCTATACATTGGCAATTGGAGGTTTCTCCCCATGATCTGGCGAAAGAAATGACTTGGCAGTACGAATTTCCCATTCAAACTCCCTAAGAGCACGAATCTCAGACCAGAAGAAGAGAAGAGCAAGCAAGCCGTCTACAACCCCCGTGGCGAGTCCCAGGCTGGCAACGAGCATGAGGATAAAGGCCACGAAGTTGCGCGGGCTCCACCACACGGCAACGAGGCAGCCGATCCAGACGAGCACGGAGGCGTAGAAGTGGATGGCGCGCCAAAAACGTTGGCTGACTTCGCGGGTCATGTACCAGTCCGTCATGGCGAGGATTTCGTCGTAGTCGGAGACGGTTAGGGGTTGGGTGTCGAGGACTTGGCCATCTGCGGGGGGGATGAGCTGGGCGTCTAGTTCGGGGACGGGGGAGGAGGGCGATATTTCGTGGAGCTTGAGGATGGCTGAGGCGGCGAAGTGGTCGGATAGGGAGACGTTGAGCTCGGGATGGCGCTGGGTCATCTCGACGGACGCGGAGTGGACGACCCAGCCGCGAGATTGAGAGCCCGAGTTTGAAGCATCATTGGGCTGGGTGCGTCCGGTGGTGGCGAAGACGTAGTCGAGGCGCTTTCCGCGAGGATCGGGGCTGTCTGCATCTACAGGGCATGGGTCGGTCTTGAGCTTCTTCTGGGCGCTCTTTGACCAGCGCCAGGTGTTGTAAAGGCCGTCGCTGGTCGAGCCGTTGAATTTGATATTGTAGCCGGCAGTGGGCACAGGGAGACCTCTGGCCTTTTCCACGGGGTCGTCTGCGGTTCCGAGGGAGCTCTCCGGGTGAAGGACACGCCATGTGTCTCGGAGGGGGGTGCGGGCGGTGATGATGCGATGAGGGAGCGAGCGCGGCGTCATGTTGAAGTCGCCGAGGGCGACGACGAGGCGGCCCGAGAGGGAGGCGGCGCGGAGGAGCTTGGAGATTTCCCAGGCTTGGGCTGTGCGGTGGCAGAGGTAGGTATCCTTGGGACCGCTCTCATAAGGGGCATGGGTCTGTGACGATTGTGTTAGCAATTGGCATGAAGAAATGAAGGATGAGTGAGATGGATGAAAGTTGAGGTGAGGTGGGCCGTGAAATGGCGTGTCTCTTTTCTTCTCACACCTCACACTCTCTTCTCTCTCATATGAATATTTATATGCATATGTATCAATCATGATGAAAAGGAGTAGAGTGAGAATGAGATTGAAGGGCAGGTTAAAAAAAAAAAAAAAAAAAAAAAACCCCACATGAGTGTTGAACACTTCAATCACATCATTCTCCCCCGGGCCGTATCGCACGCCAGCAATTGCCACTCCCTTTCCGACATACCAGTCGCCTCTCCAGAAGGCAGTCGGCCGGCCATTGAGCGGATACCTGAACATGGAGCTCGTCTCCACCGGCCACCGGCTCAGCAGTGCCAAGCCGCCGCCAAAGGCACCGCTGTTGTAGAACTTGCCATAGGGCAGGATATCAGCGGCAGCCTTGCAGATGGCCTGGTAGTCGTCGCGCGTCCAGCATTCTTGGAGACAGACGATGTCTGGCGGAGGGTCCAGGAGGGCCAGTTGGCGGCCGATCTCAGCGAGGCGCGGGGCGCGCAGGTCGGAGATGAAGAGGAGGCCCCAGCAGTTGAGTGAGAGGAGGCGGATCTGTGTGACGGGGGGCGTTGCGTAGCTTTGCGCGGCTGCGGCGTCTGTGGATGTCATGGCGAGGCTGGAGTAGGTAGGGAGTGCGCTGAATTGGATGCGTTGCTGCTGGTGCTTCTGACGAGGCTGAGAGCCTGGCCAATTGGGCCGACGGGGTGCGATGCAGTCAATTGAGACGCCGGAGAGTATCCAAATGCTTTGTTCGTGTCAATTGCGTGTGTATTTGGCATCAGCTGAGGCGATGCATGGCTGTGGCGATGGCTGCGAATGTGGCGGTGGTGACGATGATGATTGCAAGTTGTGAGGCCGCAATGCCCAAAGTATCGAACTGTCGGCAGGGCACATACATCGTATCTGCATATACCTGGTAGTGAGTAATAGTGCTGGCTTTAGAGTCTTTAGAGTTGCCTATAGGGAGCTGACAGTGGCTTCTCCTCCGCTAGGCAGCATCTCAATACACCAACTTCACTACAGACGATCAAATCAATTTCATCACGATCAACGCCAAGTTCTACGTTCACGTCTATGTCAAAATGGTAAACTCATCATACGAAATAGTACCATCATAGATATTGACTTACAAGAACGGGCAATGCAGATCTACTGGGCCCCTACTTTGGTTGAGCAAAGCCGGCTACGCACCGTAGATCCAACGCTGCCAGAGCGGCTCCAATTAAATCTCGGGAAAAGTTGCCCCGCTCAACTCAAAAAGCAACCGCTTATTGGCAATTTTATTCCTCAAAGGGGCAATTGCGTAGTAGTGCGGCCGGCTAGGCATACGACAGCGTTCCATGCTTTATAAATCCATTTTGTGAAGCATGCATTACAATTATGCTTATTGTATAGGTAGCTTAAAGACAGGCAGTCGAAGAATAGCAGAAGCCCATATACACGTATACAAATGTAGAACTGCTTATCAATCAGACCTTGCGATGCTTTTCTAATCCGGTATTGTTGCCAGAAAAGTATAGAGCGTTGGGATAGATTGATGGTCGGCAGTGGAGATGGCGTGTAAGTCTCATGGAATACTTGACGGGGACTAGCTGTTTAGATGCGTACGCTTGGGACGGTGACGATGTTCCAAGAGCTGAGAAAGAAATAAAGCTCTTGTGGTTGTGGAGCATGAGAGGAAACGAAATATGTAGAGCTTGCCGGGAATGAGTCGTATATACATACATATATATATTCACACACACACACATATATATAGTAATGAGAACGTCTCTCCTATAATAGAAAGACAGGGAATCTAACCAACCAAACCTGAATTCTTCTCCTCCTCCTCCTCCTCCTCCTCCTCCTCCTCCTCCTCCTCCTCCTCCTCCTCCTCCTCCTCCTCCTCCTCCTCCTCCTCCTCCTCCTAAAATCAGTCCAAACTCCCTAAATCACACCATCCAGCCCAACATACCCAAAACCGTCAAAATCGCCATCGTCAGCTTCAAAGACTCCTCCTCCTCCTCCCCCCCTCAGGCCTGGCTCGACAACCTCAAGACCTTCGCCTCAACCCCCGGCCTCATCGCCCTCCACTTCGGCCAGAAGATCGAGCACCCTGAAAAGTACAACTGGGTCGCCCGCTGGACCGGCCAGTCCGCCATCGACGACTTCCACAACAGCCCCGGCTTCAAGGCCTGGGCCGACGTCTACGCCGCGCCGTTCACCACCAGCGTCATCAAGACCACGCAGGAAACCACGTGCGACCCGAGCATCCCCCTGCACTCCCCCTGCACGGAGTTCTTCATCAACTATGGCGTCGGCGACGAGTTCCACAAGGAGCGCCTAGATCCGTTCGTCCAGACGCTCGTGGACGCGAAGCTGCCGGGTATGATTGGTGGCGCCACCGGCGAGTACAAGACCGTCACCAACGTCAACGAGCAAGTGCCGGAGCAGAAGGAGGTGATTCTGCTGCTGGGCTGGGTTAACAGGAAGGCTCATACTGCCCTGCAAGGAGAAGGCGGCAGTGCGTTTCCATGCCTCCACAAAGTGATCTGACCTGGTCTGAGCTGACACTTTCTACTACAGCCATTGTCACCAATATTCCTCGTATTCTCCCCTACAGCAAGGGTCGTAGCATGGTGAGGACAAACAAATCCTTGTGTGATCGAAACAGCGAGAGAATACAGGCAACCGTATGCTAACGTCTTGTCCACAGTATCATATCAACTTCAAGAAGCTGTAAAAGCTATATACCCCCAAACGAACGCATCATAGAAGGTGCCTGTACATGATAATGCTTCAGCATCAAGATGGTGCCTGATTATGCACTGCATGCCGGCTTTATGTTGCATCAAATAGACATTTTATAGCGCCCCAGAGATGAATTAAGAGCGAAAAAAGAAGAAGAGGAGTTTCATAATGAACAAAAAAAAGAAACCATCGCATATTATAGAGCATCTGTCCATTTTTGTTTTGCAGTCCCTTGGCATCATATCAAACGATGATCCACCTCATTGTAAAAGCCAGCTTCATAGATACCCCATTCTGATAATCAATGAATCAAAGTCAAATCGAATCAAATCAACCATCGTGCCGCCAAATATACCGTAGAGCTCCGTTTCTAATCATCATTGCTCTGTGCCCTCTTTCGTCCACCCTTAAATTCAGTCCCAGTCACAGCAAGTATCCCATCTCTAGACTGCCAAAAAAAAAAAAAAAGATAAAACGACAAAAACAATAAAACCGAGCAGTTACAAAAAAAAAGGAAAATAAAAGAAGAGAGAAGAGAGAAATAGTCCAGGTATCTGTAGTAGTTGCCAGCATCACGAGATATCTCATTGATCCCTTGGCAAATACATTACATAGTGCAGCCAGCCGACCTTTCGCCCTGCCCTTTGCGCCGTCATTCACTGATGCTCGCCCTCAATGTTAAAAAGCAGATCGTCTTTAACCATCCACATCGTCGCTCATGATTAAACGAAGAGGAGGTGTGGTTAAATTCGGTGCTTTTCAGATTCTGTCGCTCGATACTGGTTAGAAGCTTAGGCTCCCGTGGATCGGTTTTGCGTCTCACCAAGTCGAGAGTACAGCATGTAAAGAGCCATGCGGTTGCACTCTTCCGTTCCCGTAATCGTCACTAGCCGCTCGTTGCTGTTGTCCTGGGGCTCGTTAATCTTAATGACGCTGCCGCTCATCTGCCGTATCTCATTGATCTTCTGTCCTCCCTTGCCGATGATAGCGCCGACCATGTCGTTAGGGATGTAGATTTGCTGCGTGATGGGGCCTCCTGGCATGCCGGCATGCATGGGCTGGCCCTGGGGAGCGCCGTGTGCTTGAGGGCCGGTATGGGGAGCCATGTGAGGCTGGACGTGAGGGGCAGCCGCTCCATAAGCAGCAGGCTGGCCTGCTCCGTACTGCATGGGAATCGCCGGAGCGCCGTGAGGAGCGCCGTGAGCATACGGCTGGGGGTATGGTGCAGGCGGCATGTGATGAGGCCGACGCTCCTGGTGTCGACCGTAGTTCTCTGCGCGTCCGTAGTGGCCGGATGCCGGCTGCGGGCTGTAGGGAACCACTTGCATGCCTCCAGGGATGGAGCCAACTGGTGCACCGCTCCTGGTGGCATATGCCGAAGCGCCGGGCCCGCCAAATCGTTCGTTGAGCTGCTCAAGCAGAGTGCTACCGACATAGTAAGTGGCAATGTGAACGGCATCGGCGACACCCATCACAACAAGGGAGCGCTCGCTTGACATGGGGAGGCATGAATCTGAGGCATTCAATCGAGCGCCGGACGCCTCTTGGATCTCTCGGATCCGAGAGCCGCCTTTGCCAATGATAGAGCCAATGAGGATATGGGGAATCAGGAGACGAAGGGGGTATGTCTTTGAGGAGGCGGTGGATGCCTCGTTAAGCGGTTCGTTGTTCAGTGTTCGGATGATCAAACCAAAGGCCTGTGTAATGGGGAAAAGAAACAGGGAAGAGAGTGTTAGTGCTAACGCCTTGGACAAGAAACTCACGACATGTTGAAAAATGGGGAGAGGGGAGAGGAGACTGTTGGTTCGCACGCACCTTGGCAACTGCATCGACGATGCCACTGACGGTCAGGATTCGCTCGACGGCTCCTTTCTGGTAGTCGCTGACCGTGCACTTGGCATTGGACATTTTTCGAATGTTTGATACGTTTTCGCCACCTTTGCCGATGATGGTGGCAGCCTCTGGGCTGGAGATGACGGCTCTGATATGGATCCATGAGCTTTCATCGTGAGCAGCGGCCGAAGCTGCCACGGCAGATGAGGATGCTGTTGAGATTGGGACAGTCGGGGTAGCCTTGACACTGGTGCCCGCTTCTGTTGCGGTAGTATCCGTTGACTCTGTGGCCGCGACGCCGTTGGCATTTTCTTCTTCGCCATTCTGCTCTGCAGCCTCCGCGGGCACTTCGGTGGGAAGCTCGAGCTTCTCCGTCTCTTCGTTATGCTTGGCATCTTTGTCCAAGGCGGGTCGCTTGGCCTCCGGCTGGTCAGTTGCCCGAGAAGGCGAGGAAGGCTCCTCGAGAGGGCGCTTAGCCGACTGAGTCGGTTGCGGGGGCGAAGCAGACATTTTTGTTTCCTTGAATAAAAAGGAGTGGTATACTTCACAGAAAGATGGAGACGAATTCAAGCTTCGTCTAATTGGTGGCGATCAAAGATCCTCTGAATTTTTTTTTCTTTTTATAATTCTCTCTTTTTTTTCGTATGTTCTTCTTAATCTACACTCAGGGGGTTTTCGAAGGAAAACGTGCTGGTGTAGTGGCTGGAATCGGTAGTGAAGGATCGGCTGTCTCGAGTGTGCAGGATTTCGTGATGTGACTTTCTGGTGTCGCAAAAGGGCGCTGCCCAGACTGTGTGTAGCGGAATAAGTGTGGGAGGAGTTGTGTTCTCAAAGGGTGGAACTCTCTTCTTCCGCGTCTAGATGATCCAGAGCTTTCGCAAAAAAAAGGTGTCGAAATGGTAGGGAATTCGATGAATGTCCCAAGTGGTGAGTGGAAAGAGAGGGCGATGATGAAAACTGAGTGGCTGATGGCAGTGGTGGTGACGGTGTAGAGGATGGTGAAGCGTATCGTTACTAGGACGGATATGTCTCGAAAGCAGAGGATGAAGAGACAAAACGCTCAACTCAAACCTTTTTTCCCCTCCTAGTCAAGACCTTGTGAGTATCGTAGCTGACGCTCACGCAATACCAACACCTTGCGCGTTTGAAACTCCAGTTCTCGACGGCCCGTTGTCTTGCGAATACGGATGAATCGCCTCGACGATGCAACTTGTCGCTCGTGCACGCTAACGCGGTAGACTCCGACAGAAGGACAGAAGACAAAGATTGCGTAGAATAAAAAAGACCGAGGCTGATTTCCAATCAGGAATCCAAGCAGGGTCTAGTTAACGCGAACAGCCGCGCGCGGAGATGGCTCAAGTTCAGCGGCGAAACGGAATCTCGCAGGGCGCTGGAAACGATGACGCGATGATGCCGATGCAATCGGATCGATGACTACGAGTCGGTGCGTGGCGGGAGGGATGATGGAGACAAGAATCGCCGGATGGGAAGAAGAAACTTTGGTGAGACGTTGGAGTTGGCGAAAGGGCCTATGGCTCCCTCTCTGGAGATTGCCCGCGAAAGCATCACGTGATGACCCCAATTGCATGCGCGACACTCAGCCGCCAAGTTAAAATGCGGCGGCAGGTGCACAGTGCACAGTGCGGCACGCACACCAGAATGAGTGTGACGGGGGAGTAGAGAAGCTTCCCAATGGGCGGTCACTTCCCCGCAGCGCGTCTCAAGCCTCTCAGAAGCTAGAATCTCGCCGCTACCGGGAGAGATCTGTACTGTATACATACAGTATGTGATACGGTATACCTCACTCCGTGTTTCTCTTACAACATTGAACCGGCGCAATCTGTAAAAGAGAGCTTACAGCGAATCAACCGAGTTCCTCACGACGGACGGACGGAGCTCGCAACACCATGGATGATCGATCCCGCAACAACTCAGAGGCCCAGTCTCATGCGACAAACATTGACCATACCCTAAAGGAACTTCAGCGAAAAGTCCGCGAATATGAAGCTCAGCTAAGCGAGGTAGCGACCATTCTTGAGCGCAGCCCAGACAGCAACTAACAGAGCAGTCATAGTTGCGATCCGCAGAGTATAAGGCCCCAAGCACCGCCGCTGGCCAGGCTCAGATCCTCAAAACAGCCTTTGACGACGTTGCCAACTCTGAACCATTTCTCCCCTTCCCGGGCTCAGTTCTCCCTGCGCTGCTGGCTCTGCGCAAGACACACCAGACGATCCAGGAGTCCAAGGCGTTTCTAGCTTCGCAGACAGACGCAACCGAGAGAATAAAGAAGCGATTGAAGGATGATGAATCCGCGCTAAAGGACCAGCAGCTCCTCAACGAAGCTCTCAAGCAAAGAATCGAGACTCTGCGCTCAGAGGCGGATTCTGGAGCCAACGCGCAACCAGAAGATGAAGCGCGCAAACGCATCGAGGAACTACGACGAAAGAAACAAAAGTACAACAAAGAGACGAGCAAGCTGATGAAGTCCCTCAACCGCTTCATCAACGACCATCTGGCTGTGATGCTCGCGGCAGAAGCCATGGGCGGCCCAGTCGTTGGAGACCTAATGGACGCCGACGCTGAGGAGATCGCCGCGGGCTTCAACGCGCAGGGGAAGCTCAAGAAGCCGAAAGGCGAGATCAACAAGGACAAGAACCAGCGCCGCATAGACGATATCTGGGGCCCGAGCGACGACAGCGGCAAAAAGAGAGATGTGGCTACGGCTGCTGGCGAGGAGATGCGGCAGCTTACAGAGGAGCTACTCAACAAGCTTGTTGAGGCGAAGGGAAGCAGCTCAGATGCCTACGTGCGGCTGCCGTACGAGACGGCGTCGGCAAGGTTTCTCATCAGGTCCAACGTGGCGCAGTTTCACCCGAAGGATGCTATGAGGATACGGCTGGTAGATTATGGACGGGAGTTGGACGATTAGACTGGTGCTGTTCTTATACCATTCTTACACCAAATAGAATCTCCCTATTTAAACACACAAGTTTGCCTCACACTCGCGTTTGCCTCTTTGAACAGCCGTGGCCTGTGCCACTTGATAGGCTCGGCCTTCGATATAAGCTGGAATACAGTGCACATCATTAGCTCTGTGGTTTCTACCTGCTGCTACTGTCTATTCATCTCAAAGGTAATGCCAGCACAATTGATATTAACATCAATTTATATTCTTACGTCCTTGAATTAGTGGTCTTTGATACCATTGGCACCCAATGGCTTCCCACCAAGTCATACCAATGCCCTACGCAAGGAAGGCCATCGCAAATTGCCCACGGCATCCATTGGCGGCCAAAACCCCACCACCTCAACTTGGACCAATTTACTCCCCGCGTCAAACCACTTATCAAAACGCGTCGCGCGTCGCCGCCCCTCCAAAAAATCCCACCACTAACAGCTGTTGGCTCCCAGAGACCAGACCGTTCTCACACCGACTTCCTGTTTCTCAACAATCCATTGGATTTGATCCAAATCGCCCTGCCTAACAAGTTGCACCAAAGTAAGCGATACTCCACCAAAAAAAAAAAAAAAAAAAAAAAGAAGCAAAGCCCAAACCCTTGTTCCGTTTATTCAGCTCCATTGCCTAACAATTCCTCCCTTCCCTCTCCGCCTGAATTGCACAATTCGCTTGAGCTCAACTACCCACCACCGTCATTGCTTCAACCTGTACTCTGATTATCTAGTTCCACATTGAATTAACCATGTCCTCAGCTCCTGAAGTCAACGGCACAGCTTCTCCTCCCGCCAAGCGCATCAAGACTCTCCCCCTCGACGGCGACGCAGACAAGGACCAAGACTCCTCCGTCACTCCTCCCGCGGTACCTCAAGCAGAAGCACCAGCCAAATCAACAACCACAACAATGGAGGCCTCAATCCCCCTGCAAGTCAAGAAGCTGTCTCCCCAGGGCAGACTGCCCACACGAGGCAGCGCATTCGCCGCTGGATACGACGTGTACGCCGCCAGAGACACAGTAGTGCCTGCGAGAGGCAAGGTCCTCGTCGATACCGACATTAGCATCGCCGTGCCAGCTGGAACTTGTGAGTGAAGAAAAAGAAACAGGGTATTCTCGAGTGGATCAATTGGCTAACCAAACCAATCTTTACTGCACTCTAGATGGCCGAATCGCTCCCCGCTCTGGCCTCGCCTCCAAGCACTTCATCGACACCGGCGCCGGTGTCATTGACGCAGACTACCGCGGGCCCGTCAAGGTTCTCCTCTTCAACCACGCCGACACCGACTATGAGATCAAGGAGGGCGACCGAGTTGCTCAGCTGGTGCTCGAGAGGATCGTGACCCCCGAGGTTGTCGAAGTAGAGGAGTTGGAGGAGAGCGTGCGAGGAGCCGGTGGCTTTGGCAGCACGGGCAAGAACTAGAGGATCTAAATTCTTTTTCTTTTTCTTTTTTACATAATGAACATGATATATGATATGATAAATGGTGGTTGAGGGTATAGAACAGCACAGAGAGAGGGATGCGATATATATACTACCGAGATGGGTCGGTATGGAACGGCTTTTTAAATAAGAGAACATAAACAGCTATTCGATTCAAGTCTATATAGACAGATAAAACACTAAGCCAAAGGATTTGATTCTACGCCGCCGTTGCCCAAACCCCCGAGTCTATTTTTTTTTTTTTTTTTTTTTTCCATTTCATCCTTTCCATCTCCATCTCCATCTAGACCTTTGTCGCCGAAAATGTTATACTAGGATTCCGCAAGCTATCCAGATTGGTAACCAGCTGCAGCTCCGCCGCCTTCGACTTGACGTAGTGCGCCTTGTCCTCATCATCCCTATCCTCCGTCTTCAGCTCCGCCCACGTCCTCTCCATCACTGCGGGCATCGCATCCCGCGTCTTGGCCAGCACCTCATGCATACTGGCCAGCACTTTCTCCGCCGCCCTCGCCAGCGGCAGCTCCGTCGCAGGCATGTCGTCGTCGCTCACCCAGCTCGCGCGGCCGCGTAGGCCGGGCACGGCGCCCGTAGCCTCCCGGATGCGGCCCGTTATGAGGGCGCCGAACATGTCGCCCGTGCCGCAGAAATAGCAGTCGATGGACGGGAATGTGATCTTAAAGGTTCGCGCCTTGCGGTCCGAGGTCATGGTGGATCCGATGACGGAGAGGTGGGAGGGCGGATGGTCCGGGGTTGTGAAGCTGACGGAGGTGATGATGATGTGAGGGATGTTGAATTTTTCGTGCAGCACCTGGATGGCCTGGGTGAGGCTGTCCATGTCGACAATCTTGACATCTGATAGTTGTCTGTAGAATAGTTAGGTCAGCGGTGATGACGTCTTCATCAAATATGCGCCTATTAGCAACTCACTCAGCCTCAAACTGGTTCGGCAGGATCAAGTCCGCATAAGGGAGAAGAGCCTTGTATGCGGGCACAACCTCCGGCGCCACATACAGCTTCCCATTATCCCCCATAACAGGATCCAGCACCCAGAAAAACTTGCCCGGAGTGTGCTGAAACTTCTCCTTCAGTCCCTTGGCGATGTTTCCCACCGCCGTGACGCCCTCCGCGCCCGGGATGTACCCGGAGAGCATCATGTCAAAGTCATCCAAATAAGACTGCTTCAGGCCGTTGTAGAGATCGGTAATCTCCTGAGCCGTGGCTCTCGTCCCTGTCCATTGCCTGTAACCTGTGTGATTGCCTAGAGCAAAGAGAGAGACGCAACGGTTCTGAGTCAGCCCATGTCTCATCAGGTGCTCTTTTTCCCTCAAAGCCAATAAACTCACTGAACTGCACCGTATTCAGAGCGGCGACATCACTCCCCAGCGATTGGAGCACGAAGACGGCGACTTTGTTTCCCACGTTGCTGGAATGTCACGTTAACTCAAATTGCCCGACAACATCTCAGAGACTAGCATTTTCACGCTTGCTTTCTAAGTCCAAGTCATACCCTGAGACAACCTGCGAGAATATTATAGTTAGCCCGGCTCATGAAATGGATATTCATAAAAAGCTTCATTGTGAATTCTTGAAAACAGCTTACATGGCTGGCCACCGCCAATACTCGTGGCGCAAGTACCACTGAGTCAGACATTTTTTTTTTCTCCTTCTAGGATATTAAGATTATTGCGCGCCGAAGTCCGGAGGGTATCTTGAAGTTGTATGTCAGAGAGAAGAAAATAAAATAAAATAGCATATGTTGTATATGAAGTGAATAGAATGAGAGAGTTAGAAGTTCGAAGAAGCCATTAGTTTGGCCCCGGCCAACTCAACCCGGCTGATGATAATCGGTTGATGAATAATAAATAAGCTGGGCATGGCCGGGGCCCTCCACGCAGCGGTCCCGCCGTCAGCGGAGGGAGTTTGAAGCCACAAATAACGGCGGGAAGACAACAGGCTACTCACCGCTAAGATTTGTCTAGGAGAGAAGATACTTTTTGCCTATAACCAAGGCGATAATCCAACACAGCAAGCGAGAAAAAAAAATCAGAAGCGTACACATCTGAGTACTAGCACAGGGCGCGTGAGACGTTATCATGGGGTGGGAAAAACGCCCCGCCGACGGCCGAGACTACGATCCGGCCTAAACCGCATGTAAGAGCGTCTAATAGCACAAGGGCTTCTCTAGGCGTTAAACAGGACAGTAGCTGAAAGCAAAGCGAGATAGTAGTAGTAACCTCTTCAGCACGGGACCAGGTCAAGATGGTTTAGGGAGGTAATTATCGGCTTGCAAGACTAAAGCTAGGCATATATGCTCATTCATTTTTGTTTTTTTGTTCTTTTCCTTGTTTGCTACAGATCATGATTAGAAAAACAAAGAAAGAAGCCTGTAACTGTAACAACATTCTCGATATCCATTTCTTCTCTCTCTGTCATCGGTGGGTAGTCGATCAGCCGTGATGGAGGACTTGGGTCATTTTTTTTACCCAAAGCCTGGCCTGATATATGCGGAGATTGTGTGCGTTGGGTGTCTGAATCGTAGGGTTTATGTGGAATGAATTTACTCCTCATCACCAATCTGCATGGAAGTCACACATGTTAGTATGCTATGCTTTCACCACGAAGAGCTGTTTAACAAAAATAGAACGGACCTTTGGTGCGAGGTAGAAACGCAGGTAGCTGCTACCAGAGAGGTTGTACTCAACCAAGAGCGGCACCTCGCTGGAAAGGCAGATCTTGACCTGGTTGGACAAGGCAGCAGCCTTGCAGAAGTTGACCAGGTACTTGAGAGAGAAGGTCAAGGAAACGGGCTCCGTCAGCTCAATGTCGACATTCAGATCAGGCTTGTCAATGTTGGTGTGGCTTCGCAGAGTGACTGAGCCGTTACCAATGTCACCGTTGCAAGAGAACTTGACGCCATCCTTGGAGGCCTCGATGCCAACTGCCAGCAGCCCGATGTTAGCTTCCATCCAGTCGCTCTCATACACACGTGTACATACCCGACTCTGACATGGCAGCCAGATCTGTGCAGATTCTCCGGAACTCAGCCGCAGGCATAGTAATAGTAGCAGCATACTCGGTCTCGGGGATGCCAAGGTGCTCCTGGTCAATGTCCATGAGCTTGAGGTCGTACTCGCTGATGCGGTCGTTCTCGCTGCTCTCAAACACCAGGTTCAGAACGTCTGGTGCATCCTCAGCCTTGATCGTCAACATGTCCTCGCCCTGTGCAGCTCGCAGCACCTTGGTCAGAGACGTCAGGTTGACACCAAGGGCAATGTTGCGGTCGCATCGGTAGGGAGAGAAGCCTTCGGCCTTGAGCATCATCGACACGAGGGCGACGTGCGAGTTGTCCATGGCCTGCAGAGCAATACCAGAGTCATTGCAGTCAAAGTTGCAGTCCTGGACGAGGTCCTTGATGGCATCGACAACCTATGGTTCGTTGTGTCGTCAGCGAGGTCCTGCAAGACACGGGATCGTGTCAATTTACCTTCTTCAGGATGCTAGCCTGTTCCAACCGTGCTTCCAACATTTCTGTCACATGTTAGGCGTCCTTTCTTTTCCTTTCGAGCGCGATCACGAGAGCATTGGGCGTAGACAAGAGGGCAGAGAAAAAGAGGGGGGATGCACGCAGCAGCAGCGTTGCAATACGTACCGGATAGATGAGTGTGATTAACAAGACAAAGAGGGATAAAATGAGTGAATGGCTGTGGAAGTCCGGATGCAGTGAAGAGTCAATGGAATTTGGCGCTGCACGGTGTGTATCACAGAGTTTTGTTGGCGACGAAGAAAGATGCACGTCTTTTTGGTGGAGGGTGAAGCTCTGGGTGGCCAGGCAGAAAAAAGCACTTAACACGATGACACGAAGCTGTGGGCAATTGAGACGCGTCTAGCTGGAGACAAGACGCCAATTACACGCGGGGCAGGACTTTTTTTTTAGCGTCTGGTGCCTGGAGCTGAAAGGCACAAGCACCTGGGAGGCCACCTAGCAGGGAGTACCTGCAAAATGATAGGTGCCCAGTAGGTCTAGTAGTTCTACAGCAAGTTAGCCTGTACAATTCAGGTATAAGCAAGTGTGGCTTTTCATCAATTATTATACTTATCTTACCCATTCTATAGATCCGACAAAGCCAAGGACGAATGAAAAGCACAAGCCAGGAAATACGGAATTCAATTGCACCGTCTATATCGCATTGCATCCGCTTCACTCAATTTGGTGGACCCCATCCTCACATATGTGCTGCATTTCAACAAGATTTCAACAGCTCACGCATGTTGCCGTAGATAATAAGCATGCCAAATATTGAGTTTAATATACAAAACTTGCGTTGCGCAATAGGCCCCATCTCATACGCCTTGTCTAAACAGCGAAAAGAAAAAAAAAAAAAAGACAAACACAAAACAAAACAAAGACCACCCATTAGCCACTGTTCTGGCCGATTCTAAGAGAACAAGAAGGAAACAATCGATGGGGGAAAAAAAAACGCAAACAGCCCATCGCCACAAACCCCATAGCCGTTGTACCGTGTCTTACCCCATAGTATGAAACAAAAGAGAGAGTGAACGAACCAAAAAAACCAGTGACAGATCAACAAAGAAAGAAAGAAATATCTAAATGAGAGATGTGATGCTGCCGTGCGCCTGTGGATGTTGCATGAAAGACAGACAAAAAAACAGTTGAGGAAATGATGATTATCGTCGAGACTCGTGAATCAGAGCTCACATGGAGATGCGTGCTCCGGGTGGAGCACTGGCTCGCTTTTGAGGTCGTAGGCTGATTACTGTTTCCAGCTCTCTCAGCATGCCTTTTGTAGCCTCCAGCTGCTGTCGAGCTGCCGCTCTCTGCTCCCTCTCTTCCTTAACCTTTGCAATTCTCTCCTCTCGCGTTAGCATGCTTCGAGGTCGCGGCTTGGCTACCGCCTCAAAAATCTCCTGGTCCTCTTCAGCGTCATTGATATCTGATGCCGGCGGGGATTCACCAGTGAGAGCCTTGAAAGCCTCTGCCGCGCCTCCCTCGCCTATGGTTGTGAGTCCACTTAGAGAGCTTGCAGGTGATAGTAGCGTGCTTATTGATGAAAGCCTCTTCTCGGTCCTATCAATGCCTTGGGCTAGAGCGGCTCTGCCTTCCTCCCATGCTGCCATGAGCATTTTGAGGTCTACTCCAATGGAGTCGTACTGCGACATAAGGTTGGGTCCTATTTCAGAAATGTCATTGGAATCGTCTAGCGCTCTATCAGATTCTTCCCGCAGTAGATGGAGTTTGGCTTGCAGGCCTCGGATTCCAGTTGACATGGAATTGAGCTTGCGAACCTGGGAGCGCCATCGCTCTTTGCCTGGTGTTAGAGGCAGCGATGGGGTAGGTGGCAAGGGGAATGCTGGAAGTAGTTAGAAAAGGGTCGACAGAGGTAACAATGCAAAAGACACGAATAAAAGAAAAGAAGTAAAAAAAGACGGCTTACATTCTTCCTCGCTTAATATCCCCTGCAGCTTCTCAAATACAGACTTGGTCGAGACATTAGCGCTTTGTAGCGCCTCGACTGCAGCCGTCCAGCGCAGCAAATCCTTGGCTTCTCCATTCGCATCCAGCGCCAACAGAGCGCAGAGAAGCATCTTTCGCGTGGTATGAAACCGGGCAGCAAGAATCTTTAGTGTCCTCAGAGACTCCGAATCTTCAAATTCAGATTCGTTGAATCCCAGGCGCGAATCCGAAATGTCGAAATCGCTAACGTCGTACATGTCATAGTACTTTTCCAGCTCCATTTGCTCAGCAAAGCCCCTGACAACATCAGACACCTGGTTGTACGTTTGCAAAACGCCAGCAAACGAGTTTTTGAGCGCCTTTCGTAGCCGACCGCATTTTCTGTTTTGGGTGCGCTCTTCGATTCGGCTAACTGGTGGAAGAGGTAGGCTACTGTGGAAAATTGTTAGTATGTCTCATCTACGCCAGAAAATCGCTACCGCTCTAAAGGAAGCAGAGGGGAAACTGACATTCGGTAGCCTCGAGAAACAAGCTCTACTTCCTGTACGAGAGAGAGCGCGGCCTCAGTTGCACTATCAAAGTTCTGCGAATTCGAGATGAATGTGGAGATTTCAGCCAGGGATTGCTCTCTGCGGTAGCGAAGCCACTGTCGTCGCACAAAAACTTGTCCTACCAGCGCGGCCGCTGCAGCAATAATAAGCACCAGAATTAGGCGTCGTTTCGTCACATGCGATGGCGCACTACTCAGTGCCCAGCTTAGGAAGACTGCGAGAGCTAGCGCTCCGACGACGGATACTATAATACCTTCGGTCGAGAGGAGAGATTGGTCATTGGTGTTTGTGGTCGAACCCGGCGTTTTCAGGGCTGGGGGACGGTTCCCAAGTAGTAAATGGCCATTCAGGAGCTGAGAAGCAATGATTGTATATCTAAATTGTTCGAGGAACCGGGAGTTGTCTGCACTATCGAGGCTAGCGGCGAGGAGGGCCTATCATCGATTGATTCGACTCCAGATTAGATTCATGCGGTGTAAAGGCGAGGGCGCAACAGCGTCAAGCTTCAGAGCTTCAACACGGCGGGTTTTGAACATACAGAGCAGCTTTTCTTAAGCGACTGCAGCGTCAGAGGCTGCGCCGCCTGTGGCTCCTCAGCAAGCTCTAGCTTGCTGGCATTACGGAATCGTGCCCTCACCAAGGGGCGACCGGTCGGCGCGAAGGGAGTCGGGCTCGCAGGAGGCGAGGATGCTATCGACGACTGGAAATCAGGAGTACCGTCCATGGGAGCCCATTCTGCCTCCGACATATTACCTCCATCTTTGAGTAAGGACGAGATCGGTCAGCATGCGCGCGCGATTCAGGGGAAGGAAGCGACAATCTGGAGAACCTCAACATACCTCTGAGGTAGTCGGCTAGAGGCGTTTCTTCGTACACCACGGGCTCCATCAGCAATTTTCATAAGCGACTTTCGAGGTTGGACAGCAACAACGAAGGGACACGCAGAGCCATGGAGCCCGCAGCAAGCTGGGCAGGACAGGAATGCGACGGGGGAGATATGAACGATGCCACAGTATGCGCCGCCGCCCTGCTCGTAGTATGCTGTAGCAACTGGCTGTTGTTTTGTTTTGTTTTGTTTGGTCTGATTCCTTGCGCTCGTTTCGAGGGCTGTTTTGTCTCTTGCTTCCCCGTGCTGCTGTGTCTTGCTTCCGCGCGCTCGCCTACAGTTTGGTTTCAGGGAGGACCTCAAGTGAAACAGCAGACAGAGTTCGAGAGCCCTTCTTTGCATGCGCTCAGGGGAGAGCCAAGCGAAAGCGGGTTGGGTGTTCGCGTGCCTTTGGGACTAGCGAACGCAGATGCTGCCAGAGCTCCAACAAGCAGCTCCTCGGCGTCACAATCGCCTGCGGTGGCCCGGAACCAGGATGGATCGGTTGCGCATGGATCTGCCCCGTCAGCTCATTTGGGACCCCGAGATTGGATGACGGGGGTTTGCGCGGTGCAGCGTTTCCGAGTGAGGCGGAGTCCAGAATTACAGTGCAATGTCACTTTCGGATGGATATGCCTCGAATGAGGGCGGCCATGTGCATATTAGGGAGCGCATACGGAGCCACAGGGTCTGGAGTACATTCGGCGCCCCATACAAAATGGCAGCTATCTGCAACGGGGACGCTTGTACCGAATACTTTGAGCTCTGACCCCTCGTGCTTTGTACCTCGTGCTTTGTATGTGCGTCGTGCTTGAACTAACTTGCCTCGCGCTACGTAACCTTCGCTGGGCCCGGAACTATAGTTTTTCCCGACACACCGTGTTAGCTCCAACCATCTCCAGAATCTGTTAAGAGCTTCCAGTTTTGTGGAGAGAGGGACAAATCTGAGCAACGAAGCGGGCACAATCCTCGACGCGACCCGGCACGATTTCCTTCCTTCGCCCGAGTACCAGTGCGATGGCTCGATAGTCTTCACGAACCCACCATCAAAATCCTCGTCGGCGGCGCACCAATGCCCGTGCGGTCCTCGGCGCAATGCCGGCCTGCAATCCCGCAGAGGGCTTCTGCTGTCTGGATCACAGACTCAGTGCTTCGCCAGGCCATTGAGCACTATCACCGCCAATTCGCCGTTCCCGCCTCATGTCGGCTGCTCAGTTCGCACTCGGGGCCGCTTGAGAGCCGCCGTCGCCAGCTCGGCAAGCGCAATATGACGGGAATCATGCCCTCGTCTTCGACCTATACCCCGCTATGGCATTTTGACGTTGCCTGGATCCCCAGCGAGTGGAAATGGGAACCGCCAACTACAGTGGAGGAGCGAAAGAGAAAGAAGCAGAACATGAGCCCCTCGGCCCTCTTCGACAACCTTATCTCGTGGCTAGAGAAATCTGATGGTGATAAACCATTCATTCAGCCACCGGCGGCGGATATCACTGTCTCCAACATGTCGAACATGTCCGCAGGAGAAGCAGCAGCTGTCGAACCTCCATATCACGATATCCCCATGCCAGCAGAGTTACCACAAGAATTGGTAGTATTACGAGCCTGTATTGCCACTTTAGAGACGATAAACAGCGTGGCGTTGGATCGTTTACGGAGAGCGTTTCGGCGTGATTATTTGCGTAGGATGGAGGAAGCACTTATTTCTGTTGAGGGACTACGTCTGGCGATGGAGCCCCTTGACCAAGCCACAAAGGAAAAAATATCTGACCCGAGGATGGCAAATTGGCTTATTGCTAGGATTCGCCGCAGCCTTCTGACTGGCCTTGATGTTGCTCAAACGAAAAATTATGACGATGCCGCTATGCGGGAGCTTTGGACGACGTTTGCCACTGTGATTTGTTCTTCAGGAGGCAGCTACCAGAATGTTAGGCTTTTCAAACGAATGTTAAGCTTGATGCCAGACTCGATCAAGATCCACATCACTACAGATCAAATATTCAACTTGACACGGTCCTTTCTGGTAGCTCAGGCCGGTAGCAGCAATCTTTCTACACACTGGATAGCCACGGCGGCTCAATTTGGAGAAGCTCTTTCAATGCTGCATCCTGCACAATTGCAAAGTTTGGACAGCGATATCCATACTCTCTTTTCACAGCAGAAAATTAGCGAAGACGGAGACCGAAGACTGTTATTTTCATGGTTAATTGCCAAGGCTTACAATCCAAACACAATCAACCAAGAGTTTATTCAATCTTATCGGGATCTCACTGCATCCCGTGAAATTGATCTCCGCCACCTCCAGCTATGGCAGCTCATTGTCGCCCGATTAAAATCAACAAGAGTCATTGAAGCCAATGTTCACTCCGAGCTTACACGAACCGAATACACCTCCCTATCACAGCGATGGATAGCTTTGTTCTCTGCGGTCCACAGCCTTCCCAACGCAAGCAGCATCTTAACAGGGCTTCTCAATTTCTTCAAGGATATCGGCCAAATCGACGCCCTCATCAGCGCACTATCGTCGCTTCCCATCTCCCGCGTATCTATCGACTCCGTTCGCACAATAGCCACAGTATGCGACGACCATAAGCTCGCCTTACGGCTCTACGGAACCCTCCGATCACGACTAGGCCAGGGCGCGCAAATCACATCGTGGGGGTGGGAAGCATGGGTCCCATATCTAGAACGAATCATCAAAGATCCCGAAATCACACGGCCGGTACACTGGGAAGTCCTCGACCTGCCCCGACTGGCGGCAGCCTCGCGCAAAGCGACTGCAGATCCGGAGGAAATCGCCCGCGAGATCCAGGCCAAGATGGCCCTGCTCGACAAAATGGGCCAGTGGTACATGGAGGCCGCGCACCTCAACGACCGCCAGGTGCTCCGACGTCTGCAGCGGTGCGCAAGCGTCCAGCGAGCGCTAACAAGGAGCGTCTCGTCGCAGGTGCTCGCACAGGTGACGGAGGTAGTCACGCGAGACCTGCAAAGGGGCCAATGGGGCAGGACGACGTGGCTGCAGTGGCTGCTGGGGATGGTCGCTCAGAAACATGGCGACGAGCACGCCAGTGACGTCTTGAAGACGATCAAGGGATGGAGATGGATGATTGACCGTCACCAGGGCCCTGCTGCTGCTGCTGCTGCTGTTGCTCCCAAGCACGAGTCCTGGGACGCGTGACGAAATACTTGTTAGCCACTAGTCTCCTGCACGTGGAAGTATACCTATGTAAGGGTAGTAGGCAGTAGTAGTTAATATACCAATAGATGAATCAAGGTAAACGATCCTCTGAACATGAAAAGTGACTGGGCAGTGATATTGGGCATAGAGATCATGGAGGGCACAGATTAGATGAGTCAAATGCCCAATAGTGGATAGAGGTGAAGGCATCGACGCCCAAACGCGACGCAGACTTGCACAACCTCTCGCCTCCGCGCATTATTATTGGTGGTGCTACCACGTTCCAGGCCACTTCTTTCAGACCTGCAGGACACTACTAGCCGTAGCAGTAATTTTAAACGGTCAGAGGGCATTGGCCCCTGCGTACTACACCATCTTCACGATTGGACAGGGTGGTTCAAGATGCATCTCAGTGGAGATTTCTAGTTCATCCAGTCGTAAATCTAGGGCACAGTAGTAGTAATAGTAGTGGTCGTGTGCAAAGCAAGCGACAAAACACAAATGAAATGAAAGGAGACGTAAAAAGAGCATTTATGAGACGTAAAAAGGTTCATGTAAACATTGCATAGAATAAAAAGGAACACACACTCGCGTTCTCGCATCAACAAAGCCAATAATTAAGTACAAGCTCTGAGGTGTATCAGGAAGTTTCATAATCCGTCAACCCAAAGAGATTAAAAAAAAAAAAGGTAAAAATAAATAAAGAGGTTCGCTGTAGCAAGAACGAAAATTTCCAATGGATATCGTATCATCAAACCATGTATAAACAGGTTGCTTTGCTTTCCCGCATTTTGCCCGGTATAGAAAATTAGAAGAAAGAACAAAGAAATTCATCACTGTACTTAACAGGAAAATCCAAAAGACATAATCCAAAAAGCCGTCATAAACAGAGATATGTACGCAATGCAAAACAAGAAAAAGAAAAAAACAAAAACACCATCGCTCAACTTTTTTCTCAAATCTTTATGAGTTTAGTGTAAGAAAATAAAAAGAATAAAAGAAAAAGGCCATCATAAATAGTGTAGTCATAAATCCCTCCTTAGATTGCATTCGCCTGTCTGGTATCGGGCGAGTTGGTGCCACCGCTCAGGCGGCCTGTGCCCGTAGAAGCTCTCCCCCCGTCAGATGGCGTGGGTTGGCGCGTGAGCTTGCTGCGAGCAATTAAGACCTGAGCAGGGCAGATCACAATCTCCTCATCGTTGGAGCCGTCATCATCCCCCTTCTTGACAACGAGAGGGAAGAGGACAACGCGCACAATGGCGCCGCGGGCCTCGAGCTCTTCATTGGTAAGCTTCAATGTTCCACTCCGCTCACTCATCATGGACGCATTAAATTGGACAGTTTGTACAAGCTCGCCGTCTGCATCGTATTCAGGCTGGAGGGGCGGCAGCATCATGTACTCGGCCTTTTGTGTCCGCATCTCAATTGAGAGGTGGACGGCCTCGTGCATGACCCTGCGCAGTTGGGCTTGGATCTGGCCCTCCAGGTTAGACGGCGGCGGGAGGACCTTGCATAGGGTCTGATAGATAGCCTGGACGACAGCCTCCGTGTCCAGGTCTCGTTGCCTCTTGAATGAGTCACGCTTGGAGAGCAACGTAAGGGTAACGGCACGCCATTGGCGTACAGCTTGGGGTGGGCCAACCTCGGTCAGCAGCTTTTCCAGAGATTTGAGTTTCTGCCGCTGCTCTCGGTCCATTCCGAACAGGTACCGAGTAAAGACAAACTCCCAGATCATGTTCATAGTCATGGACATGAAGATGTCACGCCGCCTGACTCTGTCATTGAGATATCTATCGACGTCAGAGCCATCTAAGACAGCATTGTCAAGCCGGTCGATGATCTTCTCATCGTTGATCTCGTTAGTCAGGCGACAGGCTCGCATATCTGAGAATTTGGAAAAGCGAAGAACCCATTGCTGAACGTGGGAACATAGTTGTTGGCAGCGATGGTCAAAGTAATCTTCGTCTTTGATGTTGAGGAACTGCACATCGGCAGCCTTGGATTCGAGGATCTGGCGCTGCAATTCACGGATCCTCTCTTTGGCGGCATCCAGCTTGGTCGTCAAGTCGGCGATCTGGGCATCCTTCTCGTGCAGAGCCTGCATGAGGGCAGCCTCGTTGCCATCACGGTCGGCGTAGACCTGTAGATCCGCATAGCGGCTGTTGTCCTTGTTGGCCAACTCGGCGTTGGCGCTGGTGAGGCCCTCATTGACCTCGGTCAGGCGAGATACCTCGCTCTTGAGGAACTTGAGTCTCTGATTGAGAGCCTCAATCTGCGTGTCCCGGTCGGAAAGAGCGGTGACAACACGGTGGCTTAGGTGCTGTTCGGAGCTGTGACGGGCGTCGGAGAGCAGACGGTTCTCTGCTATGAGCTGCTCGACCCTGGCCTCGAGCTCGAGGACTTGCATACTCTGGCGTCGACGCATGCTGTGTGGCCTTGTTGGAGATCGTGGCGAGCCAAATTGGCCCTCGCCCAGCCCATCCTAGAAAAAAGCCCAATGTGTTAGAAACGGTGGAGCGACGCCGACGAGCTGATGCGACGCGGACAGGGGACAATAACAAAACAAAGAAACAAAGGCTAAGGAATAATAATAAGCAGTACAAAAACAAGTCAGGCAGCCCGCAAATGACCACGACTCGACATGCAAGCACTTCGGCAAACGCAGACAGACAGGCAATCAGAGAAAAGCCCAGATGCTGAGGAATGCAGAGCTTCGCAGCGGCCGGGCGGAGCTTGGCTGGGGGGGTGGAAAAATCACGAGGTTGGGCGGTGAAGCTGAGTGGCTGGGAGCTGAGAAAAAAACAGCAGAAAACCAGCCCAGACGGGCCCATGCAGGCGGCGGTGGGTCGGGTCATCTGCGGGCACACATCATGTGACGAGACCGCCAGGAGAGTCGTTTGCACTCACAAATACATCGGTCTTGTCCTTGGCTCGCACGCGGCCCTCGTTGGCAACCGGCGCCTCGGACGGCGGAGCAATGGTCGTGCTGCTGGTGTTTTGCTGGCGCAGCGATCGCAGGTCGCCGCCGCGCTTGTCTGCCCGCCTCAGTAGCGGCGGCGTCGGGATGGACGACGATCGCACTGTGCTGCCGCTGACGGCGTCGGCCTGGTGCGAGATTTTCAGCCGTTCAGGGGTCCGCTGGCGCACCGCGCCGCTATTGGGCGGGGACTGTGGCGCTGAGCCGCCATTGCTGGGGTCAGCCCGCGCTGGGTCTGGCTGCTGTCGTGTGGCGGACGGGATCTGGCTGTCAGAGACGCTTCGTGGCTGCTGTTCGATCGATATCGACGACCTCAGCGCTGGGGACGCTGGGCGCTGCAGTCCTGGCGCAATCTGCGCACTAACTGCTCGTCGTAGGCTTCGCAGCGGGCCTGCCACCGGTGGTGACGGGCCCGTCACCGGTGATATGCTGAAAGAGGTCGCTGCGCGTCTCAGCATCGGAGGAGTGTCGGATCGATCCGACAATGAGGGTATTGGCGATATTGTCGAAAGTCGTCGTGGTGCGATGCCCATTCCGGCGATGGCTCCGTAGCCTTTCCTGGTAGGACTGGATCTCCCCGTCGGAGTTTCCGGTCGTGTTCCTGTTCCCGTCAACACTCTTTCTCTTGTTCCCGGTATTGTCTTCCTTTCCGAGTCTTGAGCCGCATCTCGTAGCGATGTTTCCCCTAGTCTTTGGCCTCCCAACGTAGACCGTCGTAGGCGCCTCTTCAAGGGTCGATCCGGTGCCCTGTTTACAGGCTCGGGAGTCTTGAGCTTTGCTATGGCTGCCTCTATCCAATCTCCGTCAACTCCACTATCACGCATCTTCTCTTCATCCTCTCCAATGGGTATCGTGCTTGTGCTGTGTCTCCTTGATCGGCTTGGAAGGCTTCCTGAAAAGCCACTGTCTCTGTAGAAGCCAACTTCCGAAGCTGTGGCTTCCGCCTCCGCCTCCGGCTCTGGCAGCTCCTCAACTGAAGGCAAAGTTCGTGGGGGCGACAGCCTATAGTCAGATGTTTCGTAGTCAGAGAACTCAGACAATTCCATCGGGGGAAGCACTGATATTTCCGATGCATTCGCCTCCCGGAGAAGCCCACCGATAGGATCCCCCACTTGGGAACTCCGCCGAAGCAGCTCAAAGGGCCCAAGAGACTCTAAGAGCTCTGTTGCTTCCTCTATATCTGCACTCCCGACACGCTCTCCTTTAAATGCATCTCTTCTGCGCAACTTCTTCCCCACCACAAACTCAGGACTTGTAACTTCCACAATACTTTCACTTCTCTTTGGTGTAGTAGGCCTAATAGGTTGAGATTGACGTTTCTTACGCTTGTTAGGAGTCGTGGGGCCGTTGCCACTTTCCAAGAAATCGTCAATCGTTTGTACTTGATTTATTTGCCAGCTCCTCTCGTCACCGCTTTTCCGAGGAGCTGGATTCCCTAAAAAAGACTGGTCTTTAGGGTCTTCTTTGTCTGAGGGTATGGGGTCTCTGTCTGGAGGTATAGGGTCTTTATCTCTGTCCCTTGTTGGTTTCTTCTTGGCACCACCAAACCGTTCAGCCATGAGAGAGACGCTTCCGCTGATCCCTGTGAACCAAGGCCGGTTGGACCCTTGGCTAGATGCTGAACTTGGTCGAATGCCCCTCTCCATTGATGATCCGGGGCTAGGAACGGAAGGATCTTGATCTTGCTTTTCACCATGCTCTTCTGGAGAAGGCTCAGCACCATTGTCAATATTCGCAGCATTGTCTGGAACATTGCCGGGGCTTATCTGCTGCTCTGTTTGGCTGTTCCTTCGCTGTGGCGTAGAAATATTTGCAGGCTCGTCAACGAGGGGTGCATCTTCAATCACCTGGCCTTCTGGAAGCTCTTCTTGCGATTGCGTAGCAGATCCGTGCTTCTTGTTAGAAGATTTGCCCCATTTATTCGTAAAGAGGTCCCATGGATTTTCCGATTCATCCTCTAAAGAGACAGGGTCAGCTGTTGAGGGTACATCTCGATTTTCTGATTCAGGCTCGTTTACTGGCTTGGAATCGGCATTCGCAGGTTCTTCCGACACAACCTCTTCAGGAATGGGGGTTAGATTTAGCAGAGATGCATCGCCATTATCAGCATTTTCATCTTGCTGGGAAGTTGATGGCTTGGCTGATTCAGGAATCTTACCCTCGGCTGAATCAGAACCCACAAGCTCGCGAGGCTCAGACTCTACCTTCTCTGAGGCTTCAGGTAGAGCAGTGGCTGGTTCTGAGACACTGATCTCGACGGGAGGTGGGGGCGCTTCTCTTTGAGGAGGGGGTGGAGGTGCTTCTCTCTCAGGGTGTGGTGGGGGAGGATTGTTGGTATCATCACCCTGTCCCTTTGGCTCACCCAAGCTGTTCAGCGAGGATGATGGCTCACTTCCTGCCGTCGACTTCTTACGCTTATGCTTGTGTTTCTGCTTCTTCTTCTTCTTTTTCTTTTTCGGTCGAACAGCCCGGTGGGCATGTTGCTCTGCGTACGGAACAGCTGTTACCTCGAAGCCAGTAAGGCTTGATGTAGACTCACTATGCCTCGGATATCTGGACCGTCTTACCCCCCCTCGTAGTGATGCAGTATCAGAAATGATAGTTGAAGTATCGTTGTCGTCGGAGTCGTCATCATCATCATCATCACTGTCTCCGTACTCACTTGCTGATGTCTCTCCATAATCAGGCTCAGGTGGGGCCAAGAGGAATGTGCTTTTACGAGGCGGCACTTCATGTCTATATGATGAAGAAGGTCGTTGGGGTACAGGGTCGAGAGGGTCAATGGATTCTTCTGTGAGTTCCTGGGAAACCTCTTCTGCGGGCTCGGTTGGCAAAGTAACTTCGAGTTCAAGGGGATTGACCAGCCCTGTAGACGGTTGTTTTTCAGTTAGCTGACTGATGGCTTCAGCAGACGGCAATTGCTCAAGCTCCGCAACAGGTTCAGCTGCATCCTTCTGCGAAATTAGATCCACGATAATTTCCTCTGTTGTGATGTTTTCCTGGGTAGCCTCATCCACTTGGGGAATAGCCTCTGAAGTGGGCAAGTGAAGTTCCCTAGACTCAGATTCGTGCTTATTCTCATCAGAAGTCTCAGCATAGGGGCCTTCCAATTGAGCCTCTACCAGAATCTCTGATGTACGCTCTTGCCGGCTCTCCTCTAGCGTGGGTTCTAATTGAACCTCCGGTGTAGATTCAGACTGATGCTCTTCGACTTGTGCTGACTCCGACTCAGGCTCCTCCAACCTTAATTCTCGCTCAGCTTCTTTTAGTGACGGAAGCTCAGCAGATGTTGATCCTGGCTGAAGGCCTTCAGACCTGGGTTCATCCTCAGTCACAGCTCGCTCCTCCGAGGATTTTTCTTCAATCAACCCCTTGTCAGCCGCTTCCGCATCTTCCACAGCTAGGTTGATCGGATTAGGAGCGTTGGGAATATCAGACTCAAAAATGTCTAGAGGGTGAGAGAGGATTTGCTCCTTGGAGGATTCCGCTTCAGGCAACCCCTTCTCGGCCGCTTCCACAACTTCCACATCTTCCACAGCGATGTTGATCGGATTAGGAACGTCAGGAATGTCAGATTCAAAAATATCTAGAGGATGAGAAAGTATTTTGCCAGGGAGTTCATCCTCCTTATTCAAGAGTGGAATATAACTGCCATCCACAGCAAGATCTGAATCTGTCAATGTGGTGTCAACCGTGTCATCCCTGACAGCCTCTGCCGGGGTCTCGATTTGGCTTAGGTTTTCAGCCACACTCTTTTCCTGACCGTCACTTGTAGGGTCAGTCACCTCTTTGTCCACCTGTGGCTTGCCCTTTTGAGCCTCCAAAGACTCTTCATCCTGAAGCTCACTGGCCTCCGTAGAAGCGTCCTTAGCTTTGAGAGCACGCTCAACCTCCTTGCTGGAATTTTCTGGCACAGTGCTTACAGGGGCAATAGCACCATCCTGGGCGAGGTCCGGGTGCTCAGGTTCTTCAGCTTGAGTGAGGCGCTGCAGTTCCATTTTCTCGTCCACGTTTGGTAACGCGGCTGGTGATGCCTCTATTTCAGCTTCCAGTGTAGGTTGTTCCAGTTCAGATGTCATTTTAGATTCTTGTGGAAAGCTGGTTTCCACTGAGGCGTCTAACGTATTAGTCGAATCAACAACTTCTACAGATTGCTCGGAATTGTCCGCTTTCCCCTCTTCCTTCTGTCCATCAAGATTTCCATGGTCGTTGTCCTCCGCCTCTGGCTTAGGCTCCCCTTCGTGCATTGATCGAGAGTCCTCGGCAGGCCCAGTTTCCAAAGGAATATCAGATTTAGCAGCCTCGACATCAGCCTCCCTTGATTGATCTCCAGCGTCATCAGTCACCAAGTCAGTATTCTCCTCCGGCAATTTCAACCCATCATTGTTGGCCTCTTGGTCCAGCTTTGGTTCTAGATCCAGTTTCTCATCGAATTCTTGAGGTGACATGGTCTCAGATTCTTTAAAGGGTATAGAATCTTCATCTTTGGCTTCATGCTCCTCGGGGAGCGTCGAACCTAGCTCGTTTTTATCTTCCTGAGGCATTACGTCCAGTTCCAAACCAGGACTAGAGGGTTGTTCCACTGCCACATTATCTTGTGAGCTCTCCTCAGGTGCCACTTCAGCTGAGTCCGCATCAGGAGCCGAGTCATTAAGCACGATGCTTTCCGTGTCAGGCTGCTGTTCTTCCACTTCCCGGCTCTCATCTGCTGAAGCGAGTTCTCTTGTCTCCGGTACAGTGTCAGTCGGAGTTTGATGGTCAGTTTCGAGAGCTGGCGGTTCCACAGATTCATCCAGCGTAACCTCAGGCTCGAGGGCTTGCTCTATTAGCCCCAGGTCGGAGGTAGAAATTTCCTGTTTTTCCTCGTTCGTCTCTTCCTCTGCGGGTGACTCAGCTTCCTTAAGATCAGGCCCTGGAAGACCAAGATCCGGGGTCTCCGTGGATCCTTGTTCGTTAATTCCCTTAGCCTCTTCAACAGGAGGAATAATATCTATGGCATCATTAGAGCGCTCCTTGTTTCCCTCAGCCTCGGCTTCGACTTCGTAGACAGCATCAAGTACAGCGGGCTCCGCTACAGCCTCCGCTGATTCGGCTTGCTCATCCGTTGGCAGCCGAGCAGACCCCTCTGGAATTACAAAACTCTCATCCATCTGCGTCGGCTCATAGCTAGTAGGAGACTGCTGTGTGGGGTACTCAGTAGGAGCATCGCCTTGCGTGAATAATGGCTCGGAAATGTCAGAGGCAAATGAGGGTAGCTGAGGAGCTCGATCAGCATCTTTGTCACCCACTGTCTCTGCTACCTCATCGAAAGATCGCGGCGAGCTCTCGTCCATCTTTGGCTCTACTGAGACGTCTTCTATTGCAGTTGCAGCTTCAGGCTGTTCAGAAGTGAGCTCCAAATCTTTGGTCTCCCCAGCATCCTGGGTGTCTAGTCCATCCCCCGTCTGATCAATCGCATAAATCGGTTTGTCCAAAGCAGGTTCTGGCATTGACTCAACATCCTCTCCCAGGCTCACTGGTTCGGATATCTCTGCAGGAGCTGACTCCTCCATTAAATCCTCCATCGTCTCCTCTAGTATAGGGGACAATTGATCGCTATAGATCGGAGTATCTTGTTCTGTTTGCTCGAAGTCATCGCTCTCAATAGCATTTGCGTCCTCGAGACCAGGCTCTTCCATAATTGTGGGTAGTTCCTGAAACGGAACTGACAATGTGTGTTCAAGCTCTTGATCGGCCACAATCTCTTCAGAATCTTGCTCTTTGATTTCATCTCCAGCCCATTCGCGGTCGACTGTAGGAGATTCGTCTAGTGGAACAGATGCTAGCTCATCAGCATGGGAAGCATGTGAGTCTTCAGCCTCTGGGGTAACAAGCTCTTCAGCTAGAGCAGGAGGTTCAACTGGCGTCTCCCCTTCGATTGGAAGCATTACATCGGCTACCGGAGCATCTCGATCTTCAACAAGAGCATCATG
The DNA here is from genome assembly GCF_020647865.1 of Trichoderma asperellum. Taxonomy (NCBI): domain Eukaryota; kingdom Fungi; phylum Ascomycota; class Sordariomycetes; order Hypocreales; family Hypocreaceae; genus Trichoderma; species Trichoderma asperellum. Next base: position 3,581,223 of record NC_089418.1, read on the forward strand.
ATGCTCTTGTCTAGCAGATTCACCGGCAAGCTCTTCAGAAGTTAACTGAGACTCCACATCAGCGGGATCTGATGCTTCATTTTGCATGGGAAGAAGAGTCTCAACTAGTTCTTCAACAGCAGTGGCCTTGTCTTCGACTAGAGAGCTCTCTCTTTCGCCTGTATGGTCAGAATGCGGAATTGGCTCGCTATCAGTAGCGGCCCACTTGACAAGCTGATCTACTTCCTCATTGGCATTCTCGACGGCATCAGATGGAATGTCCCGTCGCTCCTCGGCCTCTGCCAGTGTGGTGTTTTGAGGTTCAATGGATGCAGCGGCTTTTTGCGCCTTTTCAATTGTAGATTCTTCCGTAACCTCCCGTGAGATCTCTTCCAGAGCCTCAGGAGCAACAAAGTCTTTAGGAACCTCAAGAGTTGCCTCTTCAGTCACTTCTACCGCATCAGCAGGCGTAGGCTGGATTGAAGACTCAATGGCAGGCTCAGTCTCACTTTCAAGATCTGTAGCGAGTTTTCGAGTGTCACTGGGAGCGGTTTCGGTGATAGAATCCACGGCTGGTGCGGCAGAAGGCTCAGTAGAGTCGGTAGTAGGTAGAGCGGGGGTCTCGGTGGAGGCTTCTGCTGCTGCCAAGGCTGCGGCGGCGGCGGCTGCAGCGGCTGCCGTCTTGCTCTTCTTCTTCCTCTTTCTCTTCTTCTTCTTCTTCTTCTTGTTTTTCTTCTTCTTGTTTTTCTTAGAGCCTGATGACACCACAGATACAGCCCCGAGAGTCTCGATAGACGCTGTCATATCACGAACCACGTTACCATCTTCATCAAAACGTTTTATGATCTCCACACGCTCATGTTCTTCTTCGTCCTCCTCCTCCTCGTCAGAATCTTCAGAGTCTTCAGAACCTTCAGAATCATCATCTTCTTCTTCTGATTCCTCCTCTTCCTCCGATTCATCTGAGTCTTCGATAACCGTAGATGCATCAGGCTTCTTAGGATATTCCTGCACAGGAGCTTCAGGGACCGAGTGAAGCGCCGCCTTGGGAATAGTACCGACAATGATTTCCTCAACTTCCTCCTCCGGCTGCGATCGTTGAGTTGCTTCGGCAATCGTATCAGACAAGAGCTCATCAGACACGGGTATCATATCAACAGCTTCGGTGTAAGGTGCTTCAAGGTCCTCGTCGAGCGGCTCAAAAACAGGAATCTCCTCAGCATTTGCTTCGAGTTCCGGCTCAGGAACATAAATTTCGGGCTCCAATTCATCTTCAACTGTCACGGGCTTGGGAATAATCTCTGGTGCCAGTGCCTTCTCTTCAGTGAAATCTTTAGAAAGGGACTCGGTTGACGGGGTATATTCGACATCTGGAGCAAAGCCCTTTTTGAAGGCTAGTTCTGGAACTTCGACGAATGTAGCCGCCGTTTCATCAGCTGTAGGCTGCAAAAGTAGGCTGTGGTCGAGCTCTGCTTCCGATGAAATGGACTTGTACTTCTTACCCTTGTCTGGCGACTCCTCGGCAGTTCCTGATAGCGGGTCTGAATAGCTGGGGCTCCCCTGGCGGGCCTGGTCCTCTGGGACTCTCTCAATGCTAGGCAAAGTCTCAATCACCTTATCCATAGTTGCCAGTGCTGAATGTTCCGGTACCTTGTCCTCAAAAAATTTTGCGGGTCTTGAAAATTCCGGGATAGCGCCGAGCATCGATGGCTCAATAGGTGGCAGCTCTGGTTCATATAGATCCTCGTCGTGCATATCAGCAGGAGAGGTGCGTGCGGTTTCGAAGTCATCGGAAGCGTCTGCTGACGTCAATTCGTCGGGGCGTAGGTGAACATCCTTTGGTGGTGAACGTCGACGTGTAGGAGTTGTAGGGCTCGGTATGGCCTGGGCGTCCACTGTTCTAGCCGATTGGCCTGACGAAGGCGTCGACTTAAAGGGAGCATTTTCGTAGTCGCTGGTGAATGGCCTATTGTTGTCAGTAGGTCGAGCGGGTAGCTCATACGTCAGATCGGCCTTTGGCGTAGAGCCTTCGGATTCTCCAGATGCTACAGCTCTCTCGACTGGAAGACCTTCAGTCTGGAGCCGAAGCCGGAATTCGTCGTCCGGGTATGGCATTGGGCTTCGAAAGTCTTCGATATCCCCACCCTCGGCTTCGCTTGTCACTTCGCTAGGGGGCAGAGGCGGCAGCTCCTCGCTTTTCACGCTTCTATCAAGGGATCCTCGTCGAGAATGCTCAAGAAGCATCAGAGGCATAAACTCTTTGGTGCTGTCCCAGGAAGTTGGGCGGGGAGGGGTACGGGGAGGCTTGTTGGCAACAGGGCTGGGAGGACCAGATCCGATACCTCTGAGGAGTGCTGCGAGAGGCACGGCGGTGTTGCTGTATGATCGGTTGCGGGCACTTGCCGCTAGGTCTTGGTTGCTTCGTTGCCGGCGATGAATCTTTTCGAATCTCCGGTCTCGATCTTCTATCGGTGATGCAGGGCGACTATCAGGCAGACCGGGTAGCTCGCCAAAATCACTCTCCACGGGACTTCCCGGTTCGCTGGGGGGCAGAGGAAGCAAATCTCTGTACTGGGGGTCAATTGCGATTGCCCGGGGAGCAATCACAGGGTAATGGTCGTTAAACTCTTGGTCCGAGCCAGAGAGTTCTCGCGAGATGTTCTCCGGTTCCGAGGAGACATCGGCGGCATTTGAGCGAGTCAAGGCCGTTGCTGCAGCTGCAGCAAGGCTCGCTGGGCCGACACCCGCGCCTAGAGTGCCGGCTTGCTCAAAAAAAGAATCTCGCTTCTCATCAATGACCTCGGTTCGGTCGTTTTTGCCCCCAGGTTTGTTAAAGATGCCCGAGAAGAAGCCGGGTTTCTTGCCGCCAGAGACTTTGCGGGGTTTACGCGAAGAAACATGTTTCTCGCTATTATCATTATGTCGTAAAGATTTGCTCTCCCGGCTTCTCGGCTTCCTTTCTTCATCGTGAGGCTCTGAAATTACAGAACTCACGCCACGGTCATCTACACGATCATCTCCTGGATGCTCACTGCCGTTGGTTTCGGGGAGGTCAAAAGTAGAACTACGTGGGCGCCTTAATCGAGTGCTCCTTCTGCTAGAAATCGACAGCTCTGATCCAGCTATCATCGACTTTCGTGTGGACGCCCCAGGAGAACTATCCCAGTCTTCCCAGTCTTCGACACTAAAGACGGTAGCTTCGTCACCGGGTACCGAAATCCTTGAGAGCTCTGTTGCCTCGTCTCCAGGAATGGACAGCCTAGAGTTTTCGTCATCAAAGCGAGAGGAGACTGTCGACAGCTCATCGTGGCGGTCTCGTCGCTTCTTCTTCTTTTTCTTCTTTGACTTAATGGGGGGTTCAAAGTCAGAGGCGTTCTCTTCCAGTTCGCGTAAAGCCTCTGGTTCAAGTTTCCTGATCGGAGGCCGCTCGGTGTCGGATTCGTGCACTGGTGCCGTCTTTGTTGTCTCTGGGGCTTGCTCCAGGTCGTACGACTCTCTAGCTTCTAGGACTTCTCGTGGTGGCTTGATCTCGCCCGATTGTCTCTTTTGGAGGAATGCCTCAAGAACCTTTCGCTGCTCACTGTTACTCTTTTGAGGAGGAGTGACTGGTCGGTCTTCCACAGCTGGTGGCTGAGCCGATTCTTCTAGCTGAGAAGGCGGCTTGATTTCTCCAGACTGCCTCTTTTGAAGATATTTTTCTAGCGCATTCAGCTTCTTTTGCTTCTGAGTCTTTTCATCTTGCTCGTCTTCCGTATCAGTCAACGAGAGATCGCCCTCGACCTCTATCTCCTCTCTTGGCCTCTGCTCATCTCTTTGGGTATCACTTGCAGGCACGGGGGTCTCATTTGCTTCAGGACGAGAATTTCGGCGGCGAAAAGCCGGGTCGTCAATTACGATATTAGGATTGAACCCGGTCTTCTCCAGGCCAGCCGCTACGGTAGCAGCAAACTCTTCGTCATCGAAACTCCCAGGCATCTGCTCTGGCTCAGGGCCAGCCGGCTTAAAGGCCGGAGCAGGCGCTGCATCGACGTCGGCAGGAAGATCGCGACTGCCTGACTCAGTGTTTCGATCAAGCTCGGAGATCGGTTCGGCGGTGCCAGCGGCTATCACTGCAGCGATCTTACCCCATCTGCTGGACTTGCTGAGACGGGGCCTGGGTTTTTCCTCCGCCTCAGCCAGCTCGTTTGGGGATTCGGCACGGCTGCGAGCCTCGGGAGATTCGACCACGAAGCGATTTATTTCGTTTTTGCCCCAAGAGACAGACTTGCCGCTCGGTGACGATTGAGTAGCCTCGCCCTTTGGCTCGGCCTCCTCCTCAGACGAGTCGGCTAGAGATTCCTCTTCGTGTAATTCTCGAGGTGCAGGAACCTCCATCGGCCGCTCTGGTTCTCGATGGGACGCCGCCGTAGAATCGGGACTAGGAACCGGAGTAGGACGAACAATGTTCAATAGAGGGCGTTCACGCTCGCAGGAGGGATCCTTGGACATAAATCTCGGAGCATCGACTCCCCTGGTAGCCCTGAATTTATCGGTTTCATGAGGAAAGATCTCGTTGTCGACTTTGACATCGGCATTAGGGGCGCCGTAAGGGTTCTCGTCATCCTCATATTCTTTGCCTTCCATATTGGGAGGTGTGACGATGGTGATCTGCTCTTCCACGGGCGGTGTATCCCATTTGTCTACCACGGACCCATCTGGGGACTTGCTTTGAGACCGGATCTCGTCAGAAGCAATCTTTCTAGCAATTACGGATTCGCGGTAGTATTTGTCGGCTTCCTCCTGGACAACGTCCTTATAGGGTCGGCTTCGGTCACGAGAGCCATCGTCAGAGTAGTCGCGGCGTCTGCGCTCTCGCGAGCGCTCTTCTTCAACAGCAATAGCGGATGCAACTGCGACGGCAGCGACTGGAATCGTCGAACGTTTGGCTTCGTCTAGGATGGATCGAGCTTCTCTTTCCTCTTCTTCGTATTCGTACCCATCGCGAGGGTCTCTACGCCGAGATCCCGAGTCGTTTCCTCTCCGTCTCTCCTCTTCTGCCATTTGGATATCATACGTATCTTTTCGGCTAAGTCTGACATCCGAATGCGTTTGCTGTCGCCCTGAGGACGGAGGCTGAGAAGATTCGGCGAAATTGGGCACACGCTCAACAGTCACAACCTGAGGTGTTAGAGGCCGGCGGGGAGTGTTGAACTGGGGGGTATTAAAAGCATCATCGGCAACCTGGTATTTGAAAGGGTCAATATCGGTGTTTGAAGCGGGCTGGGTTGGCCTCTCAACATTTCCATCACCTGCCTTTGTCGTACGAGTGGTCTGCTGCTGCTGATCTCGCTCCTGTTGCCTCTGTACTTCTCGTAGTTCCGCTTCACGTCTTTCCAAATGAACGTCGTGTGTCGTTTGATACCTAAGAGTCTCCTTACGCTCTTGCGGATGGAGCTCCATCCAGGATCTACTTTCCCTAGCCACGCCAGACGAATCTTTGTTAAAGTAATCAGGCATTTGGCGAGTAGCCTCTGATCGAGGAGAATCTACATCATCGTTTTGACGGTTGTAATACACCTCTGGGTTCGCTCTCCGGCGCTCCAGCTCTTCAAAGGGAGCCTGGTCTCGCTGGAAATATTCTTCATCAGGGTCTGGGCGAGTACGCTTCACATCATCCCGATAAATGCGGTCTTCTGTCCAGGGACCCCTTCGATCTGCCATGCGAGCTGCGGCGGCGGCGGCGGCTGCTGCAACGCCGCCGCTGAGTGTAGGATCAAGGCTCTCCTCATTAGATCGCTGGCGGCGGTAGCTGTTTCGAGAATCTCGTCTGCCGGCTTCAAAGACCTTGTTTGAGATGGGCACCATGGGAATCGGCTGCTCGAGGGGGATAGAACCCGGGCGATGAGCGGAATCGGCCTGCGATTCACCGGTAGCTGGTCTGTCATTATCATCGCGATTGAGGCCATGTCGCCCTGAGCCAGTAGAGGAGGGTGCTGGCTGCTGTTCATCTCCAAACCCGCAGGGGGTGTGCACTAATCCACGTAATGAGTTGACCGGTCCAAAGAGCCTGGGGTCCACAACGGAGCTCTTCCTGCGGTGAGTTGTCGGGTATGACTCGGCGGCAGAAGCAGCAACCGCCCCAGCAACCGCGGCCGCGGCTCCAGCTAAGGCAACGTTGGAGCGCGAAGACTCGTTACCGCCATAGGCCAGATGCAAAGCGCTCTCATCACTAGACGAGCTCTCGGAGGAATCGCCGTCGTCGTCGTCGGATGCTGACTCCCAGTCTGATTCATCAGAAGAAGAGTCACGATGCTTCTTCTTAGAGTTAGAAAGTCCTCGCTTTTTACCCTCCCTTCTGCTCTTTCGTAATGCACTGATGGCAGCGGCAGCAGATGCTAGTCCAGAAGGTCGACTCTTGCCAGCAGCGCGCAAGTCCTCCTCATTGGACTGCCGTGCCAGATCTGAGAGTTGACGACCAATGGCGAGAATCTCCTCATCCGTCTTATCACGCTTCTTCTCATTGAGGTGCTTAGGGGAACGCCTGCTGGGGACTGCGCCTTGGTAGTGCTGCTGCTGCGCGCCGGATACAGCAGAGCCAGCAACGGAGCTGCTGTAGCGCGTAGACTTATCCTTATCCTTTTTCACAAAGCCCGTTCCGTAGGCCAAATCCGAGTTAATGGACGAGTGAGACGAGTTGTTTCCGCCACCAAAGAAAACGCCACGGCGCTTTTTAGTGCCACTTCCTCTGCGCCGCCGACGCCGACGCTCTGACGGCGCCTTCATAAAAGCGCTGAAGAAGCCTCCATACCGACCGGTAGGATACTGTCGCGAGATATCCAGGTATGAAGATGAGGAAGAGTTGGACGACGATAAAGAGCCGGACGAGGCTCTGGATCGGGGCTGGAGAGCATCGTGCGCCATTGCCTGCTGCGGCATTGGCAGCGACGTCGGGTGCGGAAACGACTCCTGGTATTTCTGCTGATATTGCTGGTGCTGCTCGTATTGCTGCGGGTATGGCTGCGACGGGAACTGCTGCGGCGGATATTGCTGCGGCGAATATGACTGTTGCTGCGACGGTGGCAACGGCTGATATGGTGGTTGTTGCTGTTGTTGCGGTGGTGGTTGATATGGCTGCTGCTGTTGCTGTGGGCTGTCGGCGCTGTAGGTGCCCGGCATCTGCTGGGCCGTGATGTTCGTAGGGGAGTACATGCTGGCGGCGGGATCCTCGCGCGATTGTCGCTTCTCGCGCCTCCGCCTCCTGAAGCTTTCCAGGCTCCGGCGGCGGGGATGAGGCATCGTGAGACCAGCTGATCGGGCGTCTGGTCGTTCTGCCAGTGACGGGGATGGCTGTTTCTTCTGTTTCCCTGGCTGTGAAGGAAAGCAAAGGTCAAGCAAACCACCGCCCGGTTTGTTATTTTTGTTTTGGTTCTAGAGGGAAGACGAGCTGATGGAACTAAGCTGGACGCCAAAGCTGCTCCCCCCAGTCGACCCGACCCGCTCCGTGGACAACCGGTGGCTGGGGCGACAGCTTCAAGACGAGGAAGAACAACGACAAGATGCAACAAAGACGCTAAAGAGGGCCTGGAGGAGTGGCCGACAGGGTTGCTGTGGCTGGCGGGCGGGCCAATCAGGCGTCGCGGCGTCGGGCCTTAGCGGCGTGCTTCAGCTGGCAAAGTCGGACCAGGATGCGATCACAGGAACTCAGCCAGACATAAAAAAGGGGGCAGGTTGGTTTGGCGATGGTATCGAGATCTGAAGAGGCTGTAGCTCGGCAGGACGCGAGCGAGCTGGGGTAGCGCAGCTTAGGAACATGCGGAAAGCTGCGTTTCGGGCGGTCTAAGCTGTAGCCAGAGCATCTAGACGCTGCCGTCTTGCTCATTCCGCATTCCCCCTTCTCTACAAAGCTCCAATGCCAGAAAAAAAAGAAATAGTAATCGACAGGCACTGCCTAGTGCAAGCTTGCTCTCTTGTGCTGTAGAAAATGGGACAAGCTTGCACATGCTTGCTTGTGCTTCCTATGGTACGTGCATTGCGCACTGGTGGGGTCGCTCATATTAAGCGTGTTAATGCTGCTGAGGCTCTGGATCAATCCGGCAAGGTCCCTTGATTTGCCTGGTGGAGTGCGACTCGTATCAGGTAAGCTGTGTGCTGGCTCCCCCTACTAGCAGTCGTAGCCTCAGGCGTTGCAGGTGCAAATGTCTCACCCTGTCTGACCAAAGACGGCCAGAGCTGCCAATAATGCTTCGCAAATCCGACACCAGACCGCCACTACGTGTGTTTCTGGCTTGATTTTGCAACCCCGCTTTTCTGCCAGTTGGCACTGCGGTGCGGTGCTGTGTCTCTCCATATCGGGACCTCCTAAAACGTGGACAAAAAAAGTGCTACAGCTAGAACAGCTACCCGGATGGAGAAGAGCAGAAGCTCGGAACTTACCCTGCATCGCAACCCAAATTCAATGTCATCTAATAGGTGCCAGCTAGAAGATAGAGATGGATGACTTACAATTGATCACAACGTATCCATAGCTGGTGCATGTGTAATATTACATTTTGACAATTTGATATAGCAATAGTACCTACCTATTTTATGTCTGGTGGCCTACACGGGGATACATGGCATATGCCTCTCTTGAACCAGCTCACTCATTCGCTCTCCTCCCACCCCCCCCCCCTTCACATCCATTGTACCCATCGTGAGACAATGTCTCCAGCAGTCGAGCCGTGAAAAGCCCCTCACTTGCACTCAAAGCAAGGGGAGGCAGAGACAGAAGAAGAAGTCTGCCCTGCAGCGCTTCTAGACCGATGGCGCCTCTTTTTGGCCAAACCTCCGGTATACATGCCTGGCCGTCAAGGCCAGCTCAATGATCTTCCCCCAAGCACGCACTGCATCCTGCACGCCATCAAGATCTTAGGCAGGAAAATGCCGATCGCCATTTGGCGGCAGTGCTGAATCCTTCTGGCGTGACGGCATGTCGTCCCATCTGCAAGTACTCTGTACATATCTAGCGAGCACTACGCATGCCTAGGTAGTAGGTACTTGCATGTAATAATATAGTTTTCACAACCGCTGTCGTTCCAACGCCACAAGCCCATTGATTCATTTAAGCATTGTATGCTTGTGTGGCTACGATATATTCTATATAAAAAGGCCTGCGAAAGACAACAAACGCAGGTACCAAAAGGTATGATCGTGAAACGCGTCTTATAACCAACTTTAAAGCGATGAGCAAGGAGATTACGGTATCACAAACCTTATGAACACCCCCAGCCATCAATGCCACCTTGCACGATAAATTCGTCATATTGAAATACGAGGCGTCCAAACTCATCAATGTTATACACTGCACTACTATTACAAGAGTTTGTAGAAAAGAAGGGGAAAAAAAAACAAAAAAGGTTTCTGTACATAGGTATTGATTAAAGGCCCACCTGCACCAGCCTCTTCTCTCCTTCTCTCACTCAGTATCCCGGCACCGCCCTCGCCTTCACATGCAGACCCTTCGCCGGCCTCGCCGTCACATTCCCCTTGATATCCATCTTATCCATATCCAGCTCGTCCTTATTTACCAGCTCAAACTCGAACCGCCCAATCCACGCCGCCAACAGACACGCAAACTCCCCCGTCGCAAAGGTCAGGCCGATGCAGCTCCGCGGCCCGTGGAGGAACGTCATAAAGGAGTAGTTGCTGTCCGCGCCGCCGCTCGCCGCCCGCTTGTTGCTCTCCTCGGAATCCTTGTTCTTGGAAATCCACCGCTCCGGATTGAACTCTAGGGCGTCCGCTCCCCAGAGCTTCGGATCCACGTTGACGGCGGAAGGGGCCAGGACGATGCGGGTGCCCTCTCGGACGGGCACGTTTTGAATCGTGGTGTCGTACGAAGCCTCGCGGATGGTAACCGGGACGGGGCTGAAGAATCGCAGCACCTCGCTGCACACTGCGTGGAGGTACGGCATGCGATCAATGTCCTGGCTCGTGAGCTTGGCGCCGGCGTTGTCCGTGGAGGGCAGCCTCTCGCGAATCTCGTCGCGTAGCCGGGTCTGTATCTCGGGGAAGCAGCAGAGGAAGTAGATGGCCCAGGTCAGCGCTGTAGATGTCGTCTCGTGGCCGGCTGCCAAAAACGTCATGAGCTGGTCGACCAGGTTGTCGTCCGAGAACTGCCCGCTCTCTATCGCCACGGAGAGAATATCCACGTCTGTGCGCTCCTTGTTTGCAATCATCTTCTCCTTCTTCTCTCGGATGACATCCCGGCACATGGCTCTGATTTTCCTGGCAGCTTCGTTGACCAGTCGGTTGCGCTTCAACGGAAGCCGATAGATCAGCCAGGATGGCACCAGGGTTGCCAAGACGATCAAGAACTTCGCCGGCGGTCTCGGCTTGAACAGGTACCCGTACGTCTGAACAAGGTCACTGTTCTCGTCCTGGATTGAGTTAAAGTCCTTGCCCAGGCCGGCAACACCAATGATGTCGAGAGTCACCCTCGACGCCCATTCGCTGACCTCCATTTCCGTCTGGCCCTCCTGGCCACATTCTTTCATCATGGCCTGAACAGACTCACGCGCCTTGTCCCAAAAGAGAGGATATAGCTCCTTGATATGGCGGAACGCAAAGGCGGGCATCAAATTGCGCCGCTGGTGCCTGTGCTCATCTCCTTCTGCGAGAAGCAATCCATAGCCCAGGAGGCGGCCGAGCAATGACCTCACGTTCTCGGGCTTTCTGAAAGCGTAGTTGTTTGTGACAAGCACCTCTCCCAAGGCTTTAGGCGAGGTGACGATCAGACGCTCTCGATTGAAGAGCCAGTAGTACCGTATAAGGCCTTCGTTGGGAACAGTCGTCACCCTTTACCCCCCCAGCGTAACCAGCTCGTCAGCCATCAGCAACAAGGGTACGTTTGATATAGGATCAGCCTACCATTCTCTCAACGGCGCGCCAGGCTTCGCAGCCATGACTTGCTTGCCATGCCCCAACAGCCAATGCCCTCCCGGGGCCGTAGGCACATGTCTCAATGGCGAAAAGAACTTTGGATATAGAAATAGCTCGTAGATGGCGTATAGAAACAGCTCCGCGAGCCATATCCCTGTGGCAGCCTTAATGAATGGCCCTCGGGACCACGCTTCTCGCGTTATATAAGTCCATCCAGCGCCACCAACAAGGGCCACAGTCGTCAATAGCTTGAGCGCCATGGCCTTAACCTACCGTCTGTTCTGACGAACTCCTAGTTAGTGCGCGAGGCGTTCTCCCTCCCACGCATGTATGTCCCCGTTCGCCTGCCAAGCTCCCTATTATTAGAGGACTAGCCACAAACAGAGTACCAGCAGTAGTGGTTGTGAAGTAGATAAAAAAAGAAAAACGACAACGAAAAGAGCCCCTTTCCCTTCCAGAAAACTCTGGGAGGATGGAATTACGAAGAATCACTCAAGGTTTCGGGGAAAAATAGGCCCAACCCGCATTGAACTCTTTCGCGGAGAGTCACACGATTTAAAGAAAAATAAGTGGAAACAGTTTTAATTGTGCCCTTGTTGGACCGACTTCATGGAAAACCTTCACCAAAAAAAGTAAACATAAAGGGCGTTGGAACGCGCCGCCGACCTTGCCGGGATTTGCGTGCCGGGCTATTTATCAATAAAAACGGTTGGGGGGTGCCTTTTCTTCTTCTTCTTCTCAAAACCCAATTTTAGTAATCCAGCCATTATCACAAGTCAGAAAAAAAATCAAAAAAAGAATCAACGATCAAACCGCAGCGCTGGGCTAGATGGAAACCTCTCCACCCTCGCTCTTGGTTGGCTGGCTCCCTTTCTCTTCTCACTCCTAGATTCCTTTAATCCCCCCTTTGTTTCTTTAGATCCACGAATGCCGTGTCCGTAATGCCCCTAACGGGGCATCGGAATCCGCAAACTCCAGCTTAGCTTCCACCAAAAAACTTGCTATCGATTTAGTGGGACGCATTCAACTCTCGACAACCGGGATTACGGCACCGCTTCTCCTGGTTCCTTGTTCCCTGTTTACTTGCGTGCTCAGCTCAGCTACCAGCTACAGCACTGTGCTAGGTAGTCGTGTGTGCGTCGTTAAAACGGAGAAGCCAAAAAGGTGGTCCAGCGTGTCAGACCGGGTTCAGAAGCTTAGCCTGCCAACCTGCGCACTGCTCCGTATTCATCATATTCTGAATGTACATGGCAGATTCGCTGTGAGGTAAACTGAAGTATGAAGCTCGTGGACGTCATATTATACTGTACATACGTAATGCGACGGACATGGAGTTTCTGCTCCATAACACGTACGTTCATAGCTCTAGTCTTTGCTCAAGTATGCGCTGCAAATGTTAATTGCTGCCCACTGAGTGGTGGCGCTCCCCCAACTCCGAAGCAGCATCGGTCGGTCTTCATCGTGACCCCGACCGGCATTCCGCCATAATTCGCTGCTCTCCGGCTCCGTCCTTGTCTCTGGCGAAAGCAGCATGAATGCGGACACCGAAAACGCAAATGGCCTGCCTGCAAAGCAACCTCAGCTCCAGCTCAGCTCGAATGGAAATGCCCCAATTGTCCGCTGGTGCTACTGCGCACTACTAACAAGGCGCTGCTAATAGCGCCTCGCTAAGTGAAACCAGCACTGCTCGAATAGGCAACAAGAAATACATTGCAGTTTAGCGCATATTGCTTTGCGCGAAGTACAATTGACGATACTATTGTCTTAGCAACTAGGCAGGTAATACTACTGCTATCTATCTCCCGTAATTGTTGGAATTATTTATCACTGGCCACGAGAGACACAAAGCGGCCGTTACATGTATATCAAGCTTGACGGATAAATGCACAGAACTTGATTCGCTATACTCTAATACGCCCGCTAAATGCGCCCTCGCTATGTAATGGTAGACCAGGAGAAAGAAAAGAAAGAAAAGTCATGTCCTCGTCTATGCCGAATCGCAGTCTTGGAAATTCGGAAATACACAAATGTATACAAAAACCCAATTATTGCGGCCCGTTGTCATGGAAATTAGTCAAACCCTCAGAAATTGTACCAAAACGGACGAATATCCAAAACTCCAGAAGTAAAGGGAAGCAAGCAGAACAAGATAATTTGGTGAAGGACAACGGGGCATCAATCCCCATAAGCCGCGTATATATCAACGTTAAGCGGCAGAAAAAAGGATAAACACGACTAATGTCCTTTCCGAGCCGAATCTTCTTCACCAAGGTCGATTTCTATTTTGCGCTGTGATTGCTGGTGCTATTGATGCTTCGGCTACCTGATGTCCGGCATCTGTCGGGCTCTGGCTGCTTTCATCCTCTCTAGTGTTTGCGCCTGGGATCGTTGCGCTCGATTGAGTCTGGCCATCAGACTGCAGAGCTTGGAGAGGTGACAGATTATTTCGGGAAACTCTCTGTCTTCGATATCCTCTTTCTTGAGCACCTCGCTGTTGAGCTGCACGAGATGACCACTGGGTGGATCTCGACAGATCTCGCGGAGGGATTCGAACTGGTGAGGTTGATGCACTCGAGGAGGCTGATGTACTCGATGAGGCTGATGTTGTGCCCTCACCATCGGCAGTAGAGGAATCCGAGTCACCACTGCGGTACAACGGCGATTCGAGTAGAATAACATCTGGAGTTTCACCAACTTCCTCTTCCTCACGCATAGTAGAACTCATGAGTCTCAAGTAAAACTCTTCTGACGATCTATGAGAAAGAGTTAGTCGAAATTCCGGCTTGAATCATGAGGGGACCGGGATAATCTGACCCTGGAGGAAGCTGAGCTCGGGCTCTCATTATAGTCAAAAAGGCATTGGTTCTACTGGCTTCGAATCCGGGGTGAAAGTGTGTTGGAAGTTTGTCGCGACAATAGGGACAGCTGTCAGACTCCTCAAACCATCTTTTAATGCACTTGTCCCCAAAGACATGTTTGCACTTTGGTAGTCGTAGAGGCGACTCCTTGATACCCTCGGGGGTTTCTACGCCGAAGTCGTTGTAGCATATGACGCAAGCTATATATCTATGTTAGCCATTTGTCTCAATTCCAATTTCATGACGCAAATACCACGCGAGAGGGTCTGGGATTGGGGAGAGAAATGATCGTCTTCGCAGCCTACTTACTCCTATCTTTCTCAGCCAGGTCTTCGATTTTGACGCTTTGCAAGAACCGCAGAGCAATCCTTGTAGGCGAATTCTTCTCTGCGCTGCGAGCTATCTGTATCGGACGAGCAGGAATGTTCTCAACAGCGGCCGCAGGTTCCTGGCCCATTCGATTATTTATCGGTTCTGGCCGGTGATCATTGCTGTTATGGCCGCCCCCTTCATCGGTATCCCTACTCAAGTCTGATGCCGTTAGACGCGTATTCAACGACGACCGCCTTGCTCTAGAATGAACCGATCTTCGATGTGGTGACGGCCCCGCCAGCCCCGCCAGCTCTTGGTAGATAGCCAGTGTTGCATCTAGCACAATGTTAGCATTGAGGAAGCGAACGCCACGGTTACGACTTTGGTTGTGATGGCTACGGTGATGGCTACGGAAAAGGAGAAAACATATTACACATCACTTACGCGAAGGCGAGGAGGAAATTGGCGCTCGTGATACACGAGAAGACACAGGCGAACCAGCATACCCAAACCGGCGAGGTTGTGGGATAGAAGCCATCGGTTGAGGATTTGGCATTGTTTGGAGCGGTGGTTGCGGAGCGACGGCGTAGGAGATTGGCATAATTGGGGGCTGTTGCATATACCTATTCTGAGGTTGTGTATTTGTTTCGAACCCTATATTATTATGCAGTCCTATCCCTGGCTCACTTTCGGGGGGTTGCGGCGGATAGCCCGATCCTACGGCTGGCAGTATCGGCGGTGGCTCATACCTGAGCCCGCCTGACATGTTCATCATGCCAGCATGGTTCGGTGGGATGGGAGCTGGCATTGAGTGAGGAGCCCAATGGCCTTGACGAGGAAAATATCCCCCGCCGTGAGGGTGTGGCAGAGTATAAGCCTGAGGTGTGGGATTTGGCAACAAAGGCCCACCAGTGAAGCTCATTTGATAGGAGTCGAAGTTCGTACCAGCTCGACCTGGTGAGTGGTAAGCCAGAGGTCGGGGAGCATTATTTTGCAACGAATATGCTTGCGGCACTTGTGGATGCTCGAGTTCGCGGGGCATCCAATTTGGCACCGGCGGTCCAGGAATGGGCTCCGGATGGTACGGCCTCCTTGGGTGAAGCGGTCTGTTGTTGGTAGGGTCCATCACAGGCTGCAGACAGCCTGGTTTCGATGCGCAGCTCTCAAAATTGCTAACCACCGAAGTGGCACGATCGTCTGAAAGCTTTTCGCTGGATATTAAATATAACAAGATGCCCTCCACTGGGAAGACAGTGAGAAGTTGTTTCCTCAGCGGCCGTAAAGATAAGAAACGAGAGTGGTTGGTGACAGCGATCCGATCACCGCGAGATAGCAATAAAACAATAACAGTGTTGTCCTTAAAAAAAAAGCAAAGAAAAGAAAAAAAAAAAAAGAAAAGAAAAGCGAAAATGTGAACAAGTATAAAAGCCGGATGTAGGGAAGTACCTGATGCAGTCGTCAATCACCTCGATCACCCAGGGGGGTGGATCCAAGGTCGACTGTAGCCAGAGCCCCAGGCCACAAGTCTGAGGCTCATGAATAAATCTTCAGAATGGCGGTAGCAACCCATTCACGCTTTAGCGTGACTTCTATAGTAGAGCCTTGGGGAAGCTGTAGGGTAGGCGGGTGTTGGGGTAGAAGCCAGGCTGGACAAGATGTGATCAGCTGCCTAACCAGACGTAGGCAGTGAGGAGGCGTAAAGAGGACGGCTCCAGAGGCGATGTAAGCCAAGGTTTCCAAGACAACGAAACTGCAGGTCGAGACCGCCCTTCCGTCTTCGATAGAGGGGGAGAAGGATAGGTATATGTAGCGCAGCGTAAATAGCCTCAGTTGGATGCGATGGAGCTTTTGGTTTGGCGCTTCCTTTGCATTCATCCACCGGCGATTGCGGAACCTTTTTTGGGGGATTTGCGTTTGGGCCAATTTTGGCTTTAGATGCGCTAAAGCGTGGGAGCTAGGTAGCTACAGTAGCTCTGCTTCCCACGTCTGGGTTTCAAACGAAGCCCGGGCGTCTCGGGCTGTCTGCAATGCGTCTTTGCCCTTCGATTTTTAATCAATTCGTATGAGACTTTCAATTCAGACTTTCAGTGTAGAAAGCCACTATTAGCAGCGTCAGACCTCGGCTGAATTGTATAAAGCTAGTTTGAAGCTGTTTTGCTGTCACAGAAGATGGCCCGCTTCGCAGGGGTTAAGATGGCCAAGAGGCGCACCCTAGGTAGGTAAAGTTATAGTAGCTTCTAGCTTCCCAGGTAGCGGGTACTTGGCAGGCCTCGCCAAGGGCTACAGTAACGTCTCTGTTTGGGCCTCGGCCAAGATAGAGGGCGGCTGACTCGGTGGCAAGAAGCGTTGGCCGACAGCGCCGATGACGAAGACGAGGACCAGACCGATGATGGCCTCAAAGAGAGGAGAGAAGGTGTAAGGGAGCTAGCCGACGTGGACGTGCGGAGGAAGGGCGAGAGGTTGGAGGTTGGATAAGAAGGGGCGGCGGCGGAAGAAGGAGCAGAAGTACAAAAAGCAAGGGCAAGAGGTAAGGGCAAGGTAGAGAAAAGGCAGGCGCAGGAGCAGGAGCAAGAACAGGAAGTAAGAGAGCACAGGCAAGAGCCAGGTAAATTGCACAAGCGCAGGCAAGAGCAACAGGCCTAGGCGAGAGCCACGACAAATGGCGAGAATAGAAAGAAGAGAAAGAAGAGGGGATGGAGGAAGGAAGAGAAGTCGGCAAGCACGCGTGATGACAAGAGAAGAATATTAAGAGGACACCCACCTCAGGTCATCCATCAATCAAGCAATCGTAGAGCCGAGCCAAGGCATGCCATGGTACGGACTGGTCATCAAATCAAATCGTCACCAGCTCTGGAGCTCCCCAGCCAAGTCGGGCTCGTCTGCGTCGTCCTCAGGGCGCTCCAAGTCTCAAGTCTCCAGCCTCCGCCGGCCATCGTCTGTCGAACAAGCAGGCGCATGGCCAAATCATCGGCGCAGCGTCGGATGAGCCGCCCTCTGCTGGGGGCACGCAAAGCTCCTCGAGGCACGCACCCGCATACACGCTACGAGTCGCATGCTGGCAGGAATTTTCGTCCTTGGACCGCCAACAATCTCCACGGCGGACATTGCTGTTATTGGCAGACCTGCTTGCTTAGCCTCCATGTACTGTGTCGTCGCACGTACTCCGTGCTAGCAGCCATAAGACACCTCATTCATCTCGCGAGAGACTAGTTAGGTTGCAAGTGGGCAATACATGCCGAGCCCGTGCGTGCGAAGACGCCTGGGCGACAAATACGGCCATTTGCATGTATACGTACATGGCGGCGCGGGGCACAGAAATGCAACTGCTGTGGATCAATAAAATCATACCAGCCATGGGAGGGAAGCCAAAGCCGAAAGTCTGAGGAGGCTTTTGAAACCAACGCCTAGCCCGATGGAAGAACAAAAGGGCAGGTTGGGCTTCTCACCTGATAAGCTGCATCCCATTGCCTGACGTGCTGGTCGTGGGCCCAGGCTTCAGGCCATCCAAAGCAGTAGCGGCACGAATCAACCAGTCGACTTCTCTGCAGTCAATATGTGCTAACGAAGCAAGCACAAGGGGAGCCAGGAAATGCATCGGGGCCGTCAGCCCAAGCCGCAACCGTCACATGAGTAGCATCTTTGCCCAAAGGGACGGCGGGAAATGGTGGCAGCCAGACAGGGACGGTCGATCAATCAGCTCGAAACGATAAAAATGGTCCTCGGCTTTGACCTGGTCAGCTTCGGGCCTCGTGATTGGGGCCCCCAATATTGCATGTGTCGCACTGTTCTCGCCTCTTACTCTCATCTGGTGGCGGGCCTGGGTTCAAACTCAGCAGACGTCGTATTGACGAGGCAATTTTCAAGCCATTATCAAGCCCTTATGGAGAATAATATGCTCTATCCTTGAGTCGATACTTGGGACTGCTGATATGTCGACCGCACCCCACCGGAGTCAACTATCGGGCCAGCGCCGGCGGTGCTGTCCGAGTCTCCGGAGACCTTCCTGATTCGGCCATGCCACAGCATCTAGGTATATCTTGTTCCTTTTATTGGGCTTCTATACTACTAATACCACCGTAGCTACCGCATACTTGGTAACTCTTTTTTTTTTTTTTCTTTTTTTTTTTTCTCTTTCTCTTCGCATGGAGATTTCGAGAGCTTTTGTTTCCTCCCTCGCCCAAGCATACGCGCTATTGTCTATGCAGCCGCTGGGGATGGGGTCTCCGTTACGGCCGTGAGGGGTATTATGTTGTAGGGATGATGCTTTGTGGTGAATGAGGGGCTACGCCATGTTTGCGTAGGCGCATCAGCTCTTCAAAAACCGTGCCCCTCGCTGGCTAACAACAGCCAAAGAGTGAGTAGCTCTTTCGCCTAATGCATTGCGAATCTACCATCTAGTGATTACGCGACCATATGAAGGCCTGGCTCACTCAACACCATCCCGAAACCGGCCCCTCTCCTGCTTGGTCCATAGTACATAAAGCCGAGTAGCATTCCTCGCGGTCTTTTTGCACCGGCAAACACATTCATCACATCGGAACGTGGGAACATTAGCTACATAGGAACGTGGGAACATTAACCACATAGAATTATGGCGACCAACCCAACATGCTGGACCTAAGCAAAGCAAAGCAGCGACGCTCCGTCACGGCAGCCATCCACTGTGCTGTCTCCATGTATGGCTGGCTCGTCGACTTTGACCATTCTCTTTGTATGCGGCCGGCCGTCTGACCTGTCACCCACCTTGTCCGGCGCCCCTACCTCACTAGGTTCTGCTTCCTTGATGCCGTACCATCGTGTCTCAGCTGTTGAAGTTCACGGATGCTACCTTCACTACTGCGGCTAATTTTTGCAAGGGCGGGACAGGAAGGATAAGGGGAGGAGGGGATGGGCCAAAAAAAAAAAAAAAAAAGAAAAGAAAAGAAAAAAAGAAAGAGAGAGAGAGATAGAAAGAAGACTCGAGCCTTCCGTTGATCGACTTCTTTTTTCTCTCTCGGCTGCGTTTGTATTCCGAACCCTGTCTTTGTCCAACCCCGAAACTGGAACCTTTGAATCACAAGATCCCCGCCGTTGCTGCACTGGTCGTCGACAGGCGGCTTCTGCGCTAATAGTTGATTTTTCTGCTCTTCCCACCCTTGCATCAATATTTGCCCAAATCACGGTCGCTGGCCAATTTTTTCCAAGTGGCTTTTTTTCATAAATTGACAAATAATTCTCTTGATGCACGTTTTAACTAAGATGTATTCTGGCGAATATACTCCGTTATTATCTACGGCTTTTTACTAACCTGCGTATCAAAGATATTTATGAGCCGTAGGCAGCCTCGTATCTGAAAGAAATCTCTGGCCAGAGCTAGATATGGACATACCCCTCTCACCCGTTTCACTCCTTACCAGGACAAGGCATGATAGAGTAGATTAAACTGCAGGCTGCTCAAAAGCCTCTTCTTTGCTTTATTTTCGCTAGTGAAAAGGCTCGCGCCGTATGCTATTCTTGAGACCGCTCCAATCCAAGTCGCACCCCGTATTCATTGATTGTCGCCACGACACTAGCGATTGGCTAATCCGCCGAACATTGACTGAAAACGCCCCTAGCATAGACAAATGCACATGCAAGGTTGGCCGTTGAATTAGTGATTGGGCAGCGGCGCCATGCTTGACGTGAGCCATTCCTTAGTTATCTAGCGAGAGGACTCGCCAGTATGTTGTATGCTAAGCGGATGCTGTCTTCCCTCCCCATGATGTTGCATCACCTAAGCCCATGAATCAATCAAGCTGCAATCGCACCTTCCGTCGGGAATATTTTGCACTGGGCAGATTGTCGCTGTGGAGAATGGCCGTCGTCCCCCTTGATGCACATGGCCTTGTCACATCGCTTGGCTTTTTTGCTTCTGGTACCAAAACCCGTAGCGAAACCCAACCGCATTTCGCCACCTCTATCACACAGCAAACGTTGCAGCATGACTGCAGCAGCTTGCCTTAGCCCTTTTCTCTGTATTTATTTCTTTCTCTCTCTCTCTCCCTATATCCAGCGGCCAAGACTCTTTGTTGGCGCGACTTGTTCGCGTTATCTCCTCTTCGGGGATAAAAAGGAAGAAGAAGAGGAAGAAGAGAATATGTATTTCGTATATCATCGTATGCTTGTCGCTTTCAATTTCGAGTGAATTTAGTTGTTCTAGTGATTCGACTGTTAAAAGTGACTTAGGTGACAACTCAGCTAGAAATCTTCGAAAGCAATGCCTTTTGTGCCATATACTTGCACCAATTTTTTTTTTAAATTGCTTAGATGTGCGTGAAGCTGCATCTTGCTTGTCGCCCTCTCTCCAAGGCTGCGCAAAAAAAAAAAAAAAAAAAAAAAAAAAAAAAAAAAAAAGGGGGGAGGGGGGTGGAAAATAAAAAGTTCAGACTTTTTTTGGCAGTCGATATTTTCCTCCCACAAGCTCCAGTTCGCCCTCTGCAATCTTCTTGCCGAGAAACTCTTGTAGTTCTTCGTTACTCCATGGGCAGCCATCGGCAATGAGCATTTTCATCATCATGGCGATCTGTCCAAGGGGCATTGCTGGGCTCGAGTTGGTCAACATGCCGACGATGAATTGCCAGTAGATGATCCTCTGCTCCCTCTCCTTTGTATCCATGCCCTTCGATTTCTTTGGTGATGGTTGTTCGTTGATATACATCTCGACGTCCAGACCATCTTCATCCTCCATCAGGTCATCATCTTTCTGCTCGCTCTCAGCAGGCGACTCTAGCACCACGTACGTCTTGTTTCCGACATCGTGTAGGACTCGCTGGGCCACCCAGAACTTGAGAGCGCTCTCCAGAAGATCTTCATCAATCATGAGCTTCTCCCATAGTTCATTAAAGGTCCGCTGGACCGGGCCGGCCGCGCCGGAACTGTCGTCATCGTTATGAAACTCGTAAATGACGGCCGCCTCGTGTGTCTTGCAGTCCAACTCGATGAATCTATCATCAAAGTCTAGCTTAACCGTTGCAGACCCCAAGTGGTCCAACCAATTAAGCTTTCGCGAAGACTTGAGTTGCTCAAAGCCCTTTTCGTACTTCTTTTGGACTTCCACGACCGGTACGGGAACGGTAAACGGATCTTTGGGCAAACTAGGCCAAAAGAGACGAGATAAAATCTTTGAATGGTATGAGAGTGAGTTTGCCTCTAATTCACCATCGTTCTTCAAGTTTCGCCGAAGGACTGTATCGACGCGCTTGGAATCCACAATGTCACGTATCATCACATCGCAGTTCTGCAGAGCTGCCTCTCCAAACCGCTTCTTTAGCAGGCCGAGGACCTTGATCTCTTGTTGAAAGCTAGCCTGCTTGGAGAGCAGCCGCTCCGCAACAATGGCCTGGAACTCTTTGATGAAGACATCCTGTAAGCCGAGAGCGCTTATCAACGTGCCTATTATGTCCTCGTTCTTGGGCCGCTTGTAGTTGACGCCTGCATCCACGGGGTCCGGGACCCAAGTCATGTCATTCCAGTCAAGATCTTCGTCGTCAGGGCGGCCTTGGTGCTGTTGTGACGTTTCATTGAGAATGATGGCAAGCTCCACCAGCTTCCCCTTGTTCTCATCAGGATTTGCACTATTTGGATTAGCTAGCAATCCAGTGACAACAATGCGAATGGCATCGTCTCTATTCCACAAGCATAGTTTCAGCGCAGGCACAACTCTATCAAGCAGGACTTTGGAGTGATCTAGAGCATGGAATGTCCGGATCATGGAGATGTAGGTTTGCAAAATATCGAGTGTGGAGCGGCCGGGGTGTAATAGTCTTGCCTGGAGAGAGGCCGAAAAAGCATCAGTGAGATGAAGACGGCGTTGGGGCGTAGTCACCGAGGCTGCCAAGTCATCGAGACCACCTTTACTATCCGGCCAGTGTAGGACAATGTCAAAGAGCTCATGCATCCGCAGTGTGGCGAGCCGTCCGATGGCTACGTCTCTCCACCGCTCTACATCGTTCCAGGCCACTTGGCTACCAAGACGGCCAAGGACTTCCACCGCCAGTCGACTATAGTGATTTTCAACCCATTCGCGCAGATGATTCAGGCAAAGGGGGCCGGTTATTGCCCGGGCATTACGCCGACCATCAGACACCTTCCAAACCTTGCTATAGGAATCCCTGATGAAGTCTTGCATGCAGGCATCCATTATTTCAGCAAAGAGAACTTGAAACTTGTCACCGCCCAATCCAACGTTTTGCAAGGATTCAAGGAGGGCGAAAAGTTCACCACGTGCCTTGGGAACATTGGCTCCCCGGCTCCATCCCGGCCCAAGGCCGCTGCCGCGACTTCCAGAGCCAAGTATTATGCGCAAATTATGATGGAGAACACTACGAAGCACAGTGATTAGCTCGGGAGTCCATGAGTTGCCAACAATCGCGTGCATGTCTCTCTTGAACTTGGCCATGGCTGCCTCTGAAGCAGAAGTGTCATCGCGGAAACCCCTAATGATGAGCGTCAGGCCGAAAAGATACTGCCTATGCGCGGCCTCAAGGGTGCCTATGATGCTGCGGAGAACCTGAGAATGGCCCCCCTGATGGCTCGAGGTACATGCGGCAAGCAGAGGGAGCACCTGATGGAGGAAGTGCTGACGGGCTTGTCGAGAATGCCATAACAAGATGTCCTCAACATGAGTAGCTTGTGGCACAGTAGCAGTAGGATCCAAGACGAGGGATACGGAATCGTAGAAAGTGACATCGAGATCCTGCGATTCAGGGGCAGGGGCACCGAAGGAATCCTCGACGGCCACAGAGGTAGGCAGTTGAATGCGTGAGGTGACTACATGCCAGGCATGGTCCCACCGTAACTGGTCGCTCACGCCAGGAGCATCAGTAGCAACAGAAGTAGCGGAAACCTGTTGCGTAGAATGGTTGCCACGCGTTCGTCGACCAGTGACGGCTGCAGAGCCGTGAGCACTGCCTGAGCTATGGCTGGCAGCGTGCCTTTTTGGACGCAACGATGATGATGACGATGACGATGACGACGTCGATGCTGGCGCTGGCCCGTACGAGCTCGGGATTGGCTCACCGGCTACACCAACGGCTGAAGCCAGAGAAGCCGGCTGCGAGGAATCAGGTGGGAAGACAGAGCGAAAGATGTTCTCTTTCCGAGTGCGGACTCTAGCGGCCGTGGTAGTGGCCATGATTGATCGACACCATGAAAACCCCAGGCTCAAGAACAGGCTCAAGAACAGGCACAGACAGGCCCAGGCACAGGCACAGGCACACAGTTAGTTGCTGGATCTGTTGTCAGCCAATGCGGTGCTTTGCTGCGCGGCCTGGAACTTGCGGGCGGAGTCAGCAGACAAGGCTCAGATTTGCCGCCAAACCCGTGCCGGCCATCACTCGGAGGACTTCCTGGGCAGCAAACAGAAAAAACAAGCAGGCTGTGAAATGGACCGTCTTTGCCCGAGGGCGAGGCTGCTTCTCGGGCTTGTCTTGGCCGTCGTAAATAGGCGAGTGGGGTGGAAGAGGTAGAAAAATATCACAATAAACAAAGCAAGACGTGGTGATGCTGCGGGGGGTGGATGCGCGGCCTGTGGTTGGCTGATCAGCGCATGGCCCCGTCCAGTGTACCTTTGTCCATCTAAGGGACGGGCCACGGAGTTCGGGTGACGGAGGTACGGAGCAAATGGCCCCAGATACGAGCACCACAAGGTAGCTTGCCCGAAACGCGACCAGACGCAACCAAGACTCGGCTAAAATCAGGCCATATTTCTTTAAGCTATGGGGCCCCTCCAAGCCTCGGACAGCGGCTCAGTCCCGCTGCAGTAAGCGACATGCAGCGCTTAACTGCGCTAAGCGACGCATCCCAACGGAGGAGAGTAGACGCAGCAGATTGGCGGTGCGTCTTTGTCTGCCACCCCCCCAACTGACAACCGGGAACCTAGGTCAGCCACTACGAGTTAAGTAAGCCGTGGGTGCACATGTCAATGCCCAGGTAGGCACACATTGTCATTGTCGGCCTACTTGTTGTATACGAGTTTAGCTTTTTTTGTTTAAAAAAAAAAAGAAAAGAAAAGAAAAAAAAAAAAATCGCGTGTTAATGATATATGGAAAATGATGTTGAGGCACGGAGGAGAATGAACAGGTATCTATGCAATACAGCAATACAGCAGGAAAGGGGGCTGACAACTAAATGGAGATGTGCAAAGGGGAGCGTGCCACAGTTGAAGATAAAGACATCCCCACGGCGGGAGAACAGCTCACCAGTTAGCCGAATCAATAAAGAATTAGCCATCTTCATATGGTACGTTAACTTGAGTTATGCCAAGGCCCCTTGCTCCCTCAGCAATTTAGCAGTTTAACCATCTGCTCAGCCTCTGGTTATGAATGATGCTTGTCTGCACCCATGGAAGAGTACGCTTGTAGCTCACGCACTAGTACGCAGCATCCATCCAAAAAGATCAGATGAGATGGGCCATGACATAGCAAACACGGCATTCGCAACAATGATGCCTGTAAGCTGATTAATACATACATAGGATGTTGAGATGGCAAGAGAAAGGGATAGGGAGCGCAAAGTTCGGCAATCGAGAGCCGACCAACAGCAGTTTGGCCATAGCCGACTAAATGCCAAGACTTTAACTATCCAGCCTATTAGTGAGTCATTGTTCAGAAAGGGTAGAAAAAGCAAGAAAATAAATGAAAGTAAGAAGTGTATTGCTTACCCTGGCAATGCGGGAAAAAAAACAAAGAAGGTCAAAGAAAAGAGGCGCTGGCGAGCTTCCTTGCTGCGATCGCTGCCAGACCTACAGCGCCTCCAAGTTGTGACAGCACGTAACTATGTATCAATGCGAGATATGCGAGGTAAGCTTGCTGCTTCTCCTCACGCTAGTAGCGTAAGAAACACGAGCTATGCGTGATACAGCCTCGCTCTCGTTCGGAGCGCCGGACCTGCCTATACCTACTCATCCGCTTTTCGGGACAAGTCTCGGGGCACTTTCGGCCGGAGATGTCAGCATTCTCGGGCCCGGGAGTGGCCCATCATCACTTCTTGGCTGCTGGTGGGTACCGCCGTCCCAAGCCTCAGTGGGCTGTTTGTGTATACTTATACGAGTATAGGTTAGTGGTAGTAGTATACCTGGTGGTAGGCAGCTATCGTGTGCAGGCAGAGAGGAGGTACGTACCGGATTTCGCCCAAAAGTGCCTCCGATGCCCATGATGGCTGCTGTGTAGCAGTGGATGCAGGGATGAGACGGGTGTGTGTTGTCCCGTGCAGGACCACGCGCGAGTGCGTATTGGTAGTAGGATACGCTGATAGTGCTGCTAGTCGTATTGCTAATACAAGTCGTCGCACACTCACAGTTCGCGGCTCGTGGCTCGTGGTTCGCGCTCTAGTTCGAAACCAGCGACGAGTGAATGCCCCAGTCGCGCGACAGGCCAGCGACAGCCGTAGTGCCTGATTGTGCATCCCTGACCTGGTTGTGTCGTCAGGGGTCTCGCCCCCATCAAACAGAGTGACCCAAAGGTCCAGTATCCTAGGACAGAGCTAGAGCCCCGGAACGCCAAGTAAAATTTAATGTTGCGTTGAGATGCCTGCTACTGGCCTTGATTGCGGAACCCCCCAGTGGCTCTTCCGTACGCACTCTCATCTGGCGTTCGCTACTCGCGTCTTTTTGTCTCCGAGTAGCATAGCTTCTAAGTTGTACTATACTTGTATAGTTGCAGTATTGTACGTTGGTGTGGCGATCCATGATATATGATGCTCTCATATTTCCAAAACATGTGTGTGCCGCTTGCCTCCCTGCCCCTTGACGAGCTCACCCTTGTCAAGGTTAATCAAATGCTTTCTCGGAAAGAGCACTGCGGTTGCCTCCCAAGCTTGCTTCAGACCTCTTGTTTAGCGTGAAGCCACACACGTTCTGCTCACGACGACGTCGCACCCCACTCGGAACGTTGTTCTCCACTGGCGAGTACACGGCCCCCAATATGCTTGGAAAAGACTCATCTAGCCCTACCTGCAAGAGCAACGAGAGGGGCGAGCAATCGCTCTTTCTAATGGTTATTGCTGAGCGGTTAGAGCGTGATTCGTACACTAGGCCCAGGTAATATACGGTTAGCTTGGCAGCATGCCTGTTTTTTTTTTTTTTTTCTGGTTGAAAAGAAAAAGGAGGGAGGGGTATCAGGGGTGGTGGAAGAACAAAAATGGTAGAAAGAGGGTTGGAAAGTAAAAAGAAAAGAAACAAGCAGGTTGAAACTATTCAACTAGCCATAGGTGTGGCAAAGACTGATGGACAAGATACTACCTAAGCCGCGATCTTTCATCCCATTCGGCACCAATTATCGCGACCTCTCGCTCTTTTCGTTCTATTGTCTCGGCATATCTGGTGCAGGGCTAGTTACGGTAAGTAACCAAGCCGCGCAACTTGAGTTGGACTGGGTTGCTCCGTACGGAGCAGAAACCAGCGATTTGGAATGCTGGATATAAGTCCGTCAATTGTCCCACTTTCCGGACCGCTTGCTGGGTCTGGTATGAGCCGTCTTCAAAAAATCATCATGGTCCCCCAGCACCAGTAGTGCGGCTCGCACAGAAGCATCATCCCCAATGCCGTACGTAGTCGTCCAGGTGCAGTATACCGACGGAGTTGGCACCCGCGGGTGATCTACCCTGGCCATTGCTGCTCTCGTGGCGATTCTCCCTTGTCGCAGTGCCATGAAGGAGAAAAATTACCAGGAAGGGGTGTCGAATGGAGCCCTACAGGGCTGGCGGGTGCGGAGTAGCCACGTTCATCCACTTATGCAACCTTCTAGCGGATACAGCGATATCGAAGACGTGCCTGTATCCAAGTAGGAGGTATGCAGCTGCAGGGGCGTGGCTCTTCATTAAGAGCACATGCTCTGCGCCCCACCCCTAGCAATGTTCGCTAGTCGTTCTTCCGGTCTTCTCGGGCACCTGCCGTTGATACACCCCCCTTCCTGTCTCTTGATTTTTTTCCTGGTGCTTTTCTTTTTGTCTCTCATCTTCAAGGGCCTTTTTTTTAAGTTGTTGCAAATTTCCACTGCCACGCCCCTTCTAGCTTTCATCACTCTTGGTAGCCAAATTTACAGGACCATCTATACGTCTCATCCCAAGGCCTGGTCCCTAATTTTTTTTTTCTTCTCTTCTGGGGGAAATCAATGGCTTGGACATGGCCATGGTCCCCTGTTCAAAAGCAAATCACACAACGCACAGACGTTCTCCGTACTAGATAGTATAGGTAGCAATACCCAGAAGAGCATTACAAATGGCCTCTTTGATGCCTTGTATTAACTGCATGGAACGCACGAAAACTACCTTGAATTGCCTTGTTCAACTGCTAGGATGTTTCATGTCCCGTCGTCGCACGCAATGCACTGTCAATGTTGGCCGTCTCGTGATGTGGGTTGGAGAAGTCTTCCCCTTTGCCAGGTTGTTTTTACTTTGCCAACATTAGTAGGTAGGGGAACATACTATGACCCTGAGACAACTACCTTACCTACAACAACTAGATACTAGGTACTCCATACTGATCCATCATCTCAAGATAGCGTCCAAGTGCCTGAGCGCTCAACCAAGTGCCGTGCGCCACCACTGGGCCACGGGCTATGCTGGCTACCTTGAAAGCATTATCGGCTAAACCCAACCTCTTGGTCAATCGCCTACTTATGGGTACTATGTGCTGTTGATCTCCCTGACATCTCTCCTGACTGTGCATATTCGCGATGGATGAGCTTTATTTTCTTTATTTAGCAGCGAGCGAGGGGCAGGGACTCGATTTCACTTACACCAGCTCAAGACCGCCTATTCACAACGAGGCTATGTCGCGTCTCAGAGCTAAACCCGAGAGTCTGCCCTGTGGGCGCTCTAGCCTGTCGGATGGCTGTCGATCACTGGCCCTATCGTATAACTGTGCCACTCGACGACACCCGATCATTCTGTCCAGCCAGAGGTGCCCACACCCACACCATCCAGGGCTCGCTCCCGTCCGTCCCCATCCCCATGCTCGTGCTAGACGGGTACGTGCTTTTAAGCTGCACGCCGGCGCCAGCCACAGGTATAATGGCATCATCAGGGTACCACTGAGGCGTCTTTAGCCCAAGCTAAGCTTGCTAAGGTCTTGAAGGTGCTTGAGCATGGGTTTGTACTGCTCTTCTGCTGAGCAGCCTAACTAAACGACGCATCCATGCCAGCCAGCATAAAGTTCGCGGTAGCAAATAATAAAAACATCAAATTACACCACGTGGCTATATCTTTTCCTTTCAACTGCATCGCTCTCCTTTTATTTTGCGTCTTTTCCATGCTTCGTAGTGTGGTTTTCCTTTTATCCCATGCCCTCCATCCCATCTCATTCCCATCCTCTCCCCTAGTAATTCACTAGCAGAGCATTGGTCTAGTAACGATTTTCTCCTCGAATGGGCTCCCAATTTTAGCTAAGACCTTCTCGAACCTATTTCACGCGTGGTTAGATGTAAGAGCGTCATACGCTTACCGTACCCGAGAAAGTCCTACGAAAATCAGTACTGGAGTAAGTACAAGGTACCTCATTGCTAGGCACAAAAGACCTCTGTCCTAGGTCCTAGGTCCTAGCGCTATATAGCGCGAGAGCGAGGCTCGGACTTAATAATAGTGAGAAAATCGCGACTGCAAGCGCATGGGTTATGCGGCATATGGGGTTCCAGATTGCATTGGAGATAAGGGATAATGTCCGTTTTTTCCCTATCTTTTTTTTTTTTCTTTTTCTTATATGAACTGGGGACCAGGATAAGTTACGTACCTAGTAGGTACGTTGCCCATTATAGGCTGCATAGGTGCTTCGTGCAAACACTTGTTTCCAAACCCAAATTGCAACGTTGTTGTTCCAGAATAGCTTTGTATTGGCATCCAGATACTACTGGATGCACCAGAGAACAGCTGCAATCATATCTTCATTACACAATTACACACACATACAAGACAGAATTACTCTTAGCTCAGCAATGCCACCGTATCATCGTATTTGCTGCCCTATAAGAGGCATGAATCGGCGAAGCGATTGAGTAGAAAATAGTTAATCAAGATACAAAAGAAACAACCAAAAAAAAGGCATCCACAAAAAAAGCCAAGTTCCTTCGCAACGGTGCGGACGGACCATTCCGTCTATATCCCTCTAGTTTGCGTGCTCTAAAAATGATCCCGTTTCTCAGACACCCTGGGTATCATTGTTCCCATGGTCTCTCGATGTTTGCCCGACACTTTAACCCGTAATTCATAATCCATCCATTTAACACCTTAAGATATACCCGACAATTGATGGGGGAAAAAATAATATTATACAAAGCCGCAATCCGAAAGTTGAAAAGAAGAATTAGAAAAATAAAAAGCGTAAAATGGGTAGTCGCAGTCGAGAGGCCCCATCACCAACGATATGTCCGCGAATCATCGCTGTGACACCAGAAACCTCCATTCATCTAGGATGAAATGGCAGCTTCTCAATACGGGAAGCGATTTGGTGCCGCTTCCCTCCTCGTAGGCTATAGCGAATGAATACCCGGATTCGATGCGAAGCTTTATTGAAATAAGAATTCTAAGTGTTTCGTCGCTGCTTGCACTTGTCGTGTAGAAGATGGCCGTTTCGCGCCGTAGTTCTTGTGAATTCAGCGCCGCAGTTGGGGCAAGTGGCCTTGGCTGCTTGGCCAGACTTTTCTCGCTGGTGTCGGAGGAGGTTGCTAAAGGTCGAAAATTGCCTGCCGTTGCAGCCATGCTCCCAGCAACGGGGCTTTGGGCGGTTCTGTACCACTCGGACGTGGCCGGAGCTGTCTTGGCTGGTAGAGCTACCGTTGCTACCAGCGCTGCCACCTCCTTGTATGGCGGGCATACGGTACATCATACCGCTGTCGTGACCCGCAGGTTGAATGGATGGGTGGGAGAGGCTATCATGCTCATGTTAGACGACTAACTTACACGAGGTCAACTGCTGTCAATGCTGGGGCATACCTGTATGGGCTTGATGAAGGGTAATTGGCTGGGTAGTCCATGGACATGGGGTAGTTTGATTGCCTGTTTAGCGTCAAACGTCAGCAACTATCTTGAGAGAGAACTAGTGCGTATTTTTTTTTTTTTTCAGACTGCTACTTACAGTGGCTGTTGGTATGAAGGAGCGTATGCCGGCTCTTGCAGGTGAGGGCTGAAAGGAGGGAGATACGATGGCTCGTGAATTGAGGGAGCTGGCTCGCTCAGAAGGGAGATGGGCTGTGGAGCCGTGGTGTAAACAGGAAGAGACATGGGACTGGTGACATCCGACATTGTCATTGGTGGTGAGCCCATGTATGAGCTGCTGCTGCTGCTGCCGGCCCTGATTCGCGTAGTAATCCTCTCGCCCCTACGAGCTCTATCTCGCTGCTTTTTCAGTTCTCGCTGCTCAGGGGTGAGCATGCTCCTGGATGGGCTAGGGGGAAGCATCTTTGGTAGACTCTGAGGAGAGACACTGGATTCAGATACAGGCGGGAGAATTGGCGAGTATTCTTGTGTCATCATAGCGGGTACAGAGTTGCTAGATTCAAACATTCCTACAAGAAGGAGAGGGAGTTAGTGAGCGTGTCCTCGACTGTCTAGCCCAACACTTGTAGCCATCTTACCTTGCCAAGAAAATGGGGTCCTAGATCCCATGCTGAAGCTCGGGTCAAACTGAATGGCGACGGCACTGAGAAACTTGATCAGTTTCAGTCCCAATAGATAAGAGATATACCGAGTATTCTACCTCATGCTTGCAGATAAGATAATAGTCCAAAGTCTGAGGCTGAGAGAGCTATGGAGAAATCTTCTTGCTCAAGCAAACAAGAAGGTTGGAAGGTAGGTAGGAGAGAAAAGGGAGGACGAGCTGAGAATTGGTCCAGTTTTATAAAGCCAGGACTTAAGTGAGACAGAGTAAGGCTGAAGACGCTTTGGGTGTGTTCACATAAGCAGCAGGCTGCGGTGGCGTAGGCTGTGACACGCAGAATGAGGGTGGGAAGCACGAGAAAATATGATGACTCCCACTTAGAATTGGAGAAGGCTCCGAAGGCAGGCGTTTTACTCAGTTGCTGACCTTGCCGATTGTGAGTGCGTCGGTCGAGTGGGAGGAGAGGAGAGGGGAAGCCGCCTTATAAGCGATGGAGATTTGTTTGGGAGGGGGGCTTTTCATACAGTAAAAGAGGTGGAGATGGTCTTGGAGGTTGAGATACTCGAGAACAAGACGGCAAATAGGGGAGAATGTGCCTTCCTTATAGCTCTAGTCTCTCGTCGTGCTGGTACGGGAGAGGTTTAAGGATGGCTCGAATAAGAAGTCTATCTTTGGAAGAAACGATCTGAGGCTCGGGTGATGGTTGTTCTAGCAAGGTCGAGACGGCGGCTTATATGAACGAAGCGCCATAGTGGCAGCACGAGAGGGTGGAGATGATGGCTGGTCCCCAGTTGGCCCTTGTGCATGACGAAGGGGGCCCTGCACCCATCCAGACAAGATTCAAGGTACGTCTTCATGGCTGAGCGAACTAGTTCCAAGGCGTGCTGCTGCCGGGATGGATGTCAACAGAACGCAAGGTACGACTTTGCGTGTAAGGACAGCGATGGGGGAGGGAGTGGGCGAGGATGGGAGGAGTGAGGCCAGAAAGAACGGCATGGGAGGCGTGGGCGCAGGCCATGGGCGTCGCTGGTCTGCAGCTCTTGGCCTGAGGCCGTATGCAAAGCAGCGGGGCGGTGCTTGGCTATACATGCTTGTATGCACCAAGCGCGGCGGGCCAGGGAGCTGCCGGGCCTGGCCAAGGCGCGATATGCGGCTATGCAGACATCTGGGCTGGCATATCGCATACCATTGCCTGGTCTGGAGGGATGCTCGCTACTGGAGCAGATTGCAGATGGGAGGAACCAGCTCAAGCGTCAGTCTCTGGGGCGTCTGCGTGGGCGTCTGCGTGGGCGAGTGGGCAGGGGAGTGGGGCTAGGCGCCGAGCCTTGGGGCCCCTCTGTAGACGGCTAGGCGGCGTGGGGTCCAGCTCATCTGCATTGTGGATGTTGGTTTGGTGATGAAGAAAATTGGTGGTGGGCGCGCTGACGGCTTGGCAGCGCCGTTGTGGCATCTAGTGCTAGGCTTTCAAGGCCTGCCCTACCAGATGCCTCTGCGGTGCCTGATTGGAACGGCGTCTTGGTGCCTGTGCGATGCCGGGGATAGGCGCGTCGCACAGCGCTACATAGACTTTGCTTTCGGACTTGGGCGTCGTGAGAATTGGGACCGGATCGGGTCTGGCGACAGGGCCAGCGCCTTCACTCGCCTTTGGCTTGGGGCGTCGGTATCTGGCCTATCCGCTGTTCCGACATCCCAGCAGCGTCTTGTTCGCATCGACAGGGGGTCCAAAGTCAAGTCGACGGGCTGTGACTCAAAGGCGCGGAGTTGGAGCTGGAGTCGCAGTTGGAGCATTTGGAGGCTCGAGTTGGGGGAGGACATGGGCTGGCAAGCCCTACCAGTGCTTGTTTGGAGGGCCTGCAGCCTGTCTCCTCTATCCCTCGCCACGGGGTTGCAAGTCCGCTCTGCGCAATCCAGGCGCAAATCCTGGTCGCTGTCTGTTTGTTGCATGAGCGATAGGCCAGTCCGCGCTGGGCGGACCCGAATGCACGTATGGAGCCCGAGCGAGCAGCAGCGCATCGACAGTTCGATGCCATCCAAACGGCGGTGCTTGCCGTCGGGGGCCATGGCAATAGCCGCTGCGCTACCTCGTGCACTAGTTGGCATGTGCGCTCTATGTCAATGCAGATATGCCATCTACCTATTTCATTGCTTCTAGCGACCTACCTAGGTAACCTTACATGCCTATACATGCAGCGCTTCGTACATGCAAGCAGTTCGCGCAAGGCTCGATGGAGGCACAGCACACGAGGGGAATGCGTTGCATGTTGTAGGCTGGCGATTCAGCTGCAACTTGGTACTACCTACTTGGTATACGCATCCACGCGGGCGTTTCCGCTGCTTGAAAAAGAGAAGAAAATAAAAATAAAATAAAATAAAATAAGAAGATGCCGGAGATACCTATTACCCAGCAGGGGGGGAAGAATAGAATGGAGGTTCTGATAGCACCCACGCCTTTGGCTGGCCTGTGGATCTGCCTATGCTGTTAATCACAACCATCTACAGTATGATGTGCCGCTTCTAATAACTTGACTGTGCAAAGTCACCAGCGAACCTATGAATACCAAGGATGGGTCACATACGGAGTATATCTCACCCTGAGTCAGGATCGGCAGATCACTTGGATCAATTGGGGGAGGGGCACCATATCTATGCTCCGTAAGTTTCGTAAGCCGGATGAAAAATGCATACCTACTGGCACGACTACTCTGTGCGGTCCCACCTTTTGACAGTCTTGAGCTGTTGTTGGTCTGTGTATTCACGCAAATGCTGCCGTGTTTCGGGGGTCGGCGGTAGAACTTTTGTAAGAGCGACCCGAGTTGTTGGCGCATTGCAGACTCTGCCGCCTTCACGGGGAGATTGGGGAGATTGGGGAGATTTCAAAGTCTGGAATTTGGTGATGCGACTCTACGTTGGCTCATCTCTGCTTCACGATGGGTGGAACTGCGCTTCCAGCACTACTCGCCGCGGGAGGTGCCCGGTAGGCCTATACAGATTGTAGGGGTCAGACGGGCAGACGAGACGCAGGGGCAGGGATATAAGTCCCATAGTACAGCACCACTCATTGAGCAGCGTTGGTTGCGTACCGTACGGCATGGAGAGTACATGTGCTCATAGCGAGTGATTGCTCGTACTTCGTATATCCATCAGACTGCGAGGCTAAGGGGGTGGGGGAAAGAGAGCTAGGGCGCTAGCCGAGCTCGCGATAGTACCAGAGCATGCACAGTATGCAGTATTATTAAGTCACTAACTGCGTGTAGGCATAGCAGGTACCTGAGGTAGCTCGACTGCTAACGCGGCGTACTGTAGTTGAGGTGGGTTCCTGTACCATCCACGCCTTTATATGTAAGGCGTGAGGATCGTAAGGCATGTCTCACTTGTCGCTGCGCCCACTTCCAAGCTCTTGGTGTTACGGAAGCGATGGGCTTCGGGACGCACCGCTTCTAGAAACAGCCACTATCCATAGGCCGAATCCTGCCAAAATAGAAGAGACAAAAAATAGGCAAGACACCTGGGTACTTTTGGCCGTCCAAGCGTCAAGGGAGAGAGAGGACGCAGCGGAGAGAAGATACAAGCTGCCCACAGCAGCAGCGCTACACAGGGCACTACTCTATGGCGCCCTGGACTGCGCTTTGAAATATACAACTGTGGCGTTGTTAGATGCCTGGGTATGTCGGCGCAAAGCGCCGAGGGAATACAACCCTGCTTTGGCTTAACGAACTACCTTCTGACTCTCGGCAAGTATATTTCAGGTATAGCAAGTGCAAACTCACCCTATAGCAGTAATATCTGCTCCGTAATACCTATACCTACTACCTACTACTGCTACCTACTAAGGTACCTACTACCTATACTTTGATACCTAGCAAAGACAATTCGCACCTCGTAAACCAGCCAATGAAAAGGCTTAGTCAACAAGCGCTTCAGCTCGCCAGCAGAGGGTACCTTGTAATTCGCCTTTCTTAACGTCGTCGTATTCAAGCCAATAGCGAGTCTGGCTCACAAGCGCACAACCCGCCAACAGACGCGATGCAGCCGGTCGACCACCCCTTGGTATCGGACACTTATCTTGATGAGCCAAGGAAACGGAACGACTACCGGAACATGTGGGCTCGGACACTGCCCAAAGGGGTCGGCAGCTTTAAGGGCCTGAGATACGTATTCCTTCCGCTTTGGGCAGTATGAAGCGCGAGGCCAGAGTTACATCTGTACTTGCCTCAAGTGGCCGATCCATCCTTGCCTGCATCTTGGCTAGGCGAGATGCACTGTCACTGTCGCTGTCACCCAAAACACCACAGGCCAATCTCCCGCTGTTTATTTTTATTCTGCTTTTTTTCATTCTGCCTTTATTTATCTGGCTGCCCCCCCATGACGGCTCTCGCTTCTCGCCCTTCGCTCGCAGCAGCCACTGCCATTGGTCCAAGTTACGATCCATCTACTCGAAACGGACCGGCGCCACTTTGTCGGGACCCCTCTGCGAACTCTGCCCTTCTAAAAATTCCCCAACTCGTGCTATGCTAACCCCATCTGCAGGCCCATCGGCGAACGCAGCCGCCGATTTGAGGCACAAGGCCACTTCAAGTGTATTCAGCTCTGCCTGTGGGTGTAGATCCAGTGCCAATCACACATCGCGATCGAGAAGGATTCTGGCAGTCGCACCACACTGCCACGGCCACCGTCAGCCCTGCGTCGGGGCAAGCCTAGAGTCGGCGTCTATTCAACCCAATGAGGCGACACACAGCTCGCCATCGTGCTCCCCGCCTTAGATTGTACCGTACCCGGACAGACGACAAAAGATCGTTGGTGGGCGGCGCCAGCCATAGCCCTCTGATCAACGGCTCGAAGCGGATGACTGGCTTTTGCGCGTGGCCCCCAATCGGAAGATGACATCGTCACATCGGATGGCCCCTCCCCTTTTTTTTTTTGACAATTTCACAGAGAAGTTTCCCTTCTGGCCGTTTTAGAAGCAGGAACTGGGGACTACTGTAGAGCGCCAGTCCCGATTCTTCTCGCCGCCCTTCCTTATGATTGATGTTTGTCGCATGCTAGCATCTACTATGCTGCTAGTGGTACTACAACTACTACAGTATTATTTGTGATATTATCAACCCATCCCGGTTATCCTTGGACTCTCACCTCGGCTGCTCGTATGTCTATCTCGAGCAGTTCGCGTTCTAGAGTAGAGCCAGACCAGGTGCCGGCGCTAGATGACGACAAGAGTAAGCAAGATCGAGATGGATTCGCCAATTCCTAAAGGCCACTGTTTGGTGGCTAAAGAGCTTGGTCCATTGACAGGGCTTAGTCTAAGGTGTGCATTAGAGCTAAATGTGATGTGCATCGGCACAAAAAAACGCCTTGTGAAGAACAGCTTGGTCAGTGCGGAAGACAGCACGTCGTCATGCCAATACGCATGCTTGATGCTGTTCAGATAGTCTTCTGGTTTAGCCAACACGCTCCGAAGAAACACGATGTGGCAAGTAAACCACCATGGTGTATTCTTGAAAGATGACGCAGCGGCTTGGCGGAAACAGTACCGCTAGTACTGTTGAATTTCCCAGGCTGACATCAAGTATTACTACAGTCAAGTTAACACGGAGCGACCGGACTGCCCCCTCTTGCACCACAGTATAAATTCTCGCATTTGCTGTTGGGCGATGATTTCGTTCATCCTAGCTCATCGCAGAGTCAATATTGGCTTCAAACATCGCCGTGCAGTGCGAGAATTTCTGCATTGTTGGCCCGTGGTTGCGTTCATCCTGGTCCACGAAAGAGTCAATTGTGACTTCGAATACCTACTAGGTATTACCTTACCAGGCAAAGGATTCAGGCATCTTACGAGCACTCTTGTCATAACCACAAAGAGTTTCAAAACTAAACAACCAATCAACAGGTTTCAATGCCCACTCTTTGCCAGCACAGCCAAGCCTATTATAATTGACTGGAGCTTTCTTCCTTGCTTTCCACGCTTGAGACAAATTAACAACCCCAGTAACAATCTTTTGGCTGCGCTTGAGGGGCTAGTAACTAAGATCCACAAGCATAAACAACAGCCCATTACAACAGGCTCAGCCTCCATCACCCATCGCGGAGAGGTCCGGCTGGCGTCACTTGGCTCCTTTCTAGTACAATTCCGGACTCTTGCGTCGCTGCTAGCAGGCCCGCTTTGCTATGGAGTATGCTGCTGGCGGTACATGCTTGTACTCCGTAGATACGGTGCACATGGCTCTGTCCCCCAAGGCGCTGACCCAGCGTCGAACCATACATACTATGTATATCTTGGGGTTACATTCGTCTCGAATATCGTTTATTTTTCGCTCCTTCCCTGTCATCTTGGCTTCCACTTGGCCTCTGCGCAACGGCTTATCCCATGCACGCCCGAATGGGAATTGTTGGCACTGTGTTTCATTCTAACAAATATGGTGTGGGGTTCATAGAAAACCACGTTTTTCGGTCCCGAGCGTCAGGTTATGCGCACCCATTGCTCTCCGATACGGACACTGTCACGAAGTCTCAAGGCCGGGACTCGCCTTTTTTTTTTCTCAAGCCAGGTCTCCCTGTAAGCATTAACTTTTTCATCTACTCATGGCAACAACTTCTGCATAATGGTAATCATTCAATTCCATCGTGCCATTGGGTGTTAAGGGACACGGTTTATACGCTGGCTCCAGTTTTAGTGTTGACAGGCAGTAGGCTAGACGCTCTTGCGACATTTTCTCTCGGCCAATGACCGCGGCATCAGGCTAGATCAAGGCAAAAACCCTTTTTGACAGGTTACCATATACACTGAGAGGACCAACAGCCCGTTACAGCAGAAAATGGCTTTGACAACAGATCCACAGCTAATCTGACCCGCAGAGAAACGTACATATCTATTAGGTCAGGCGGTACTTCTCCAACCTTTGCCAGTATCGGTTACTCGTATGCTGTATGAGGAGTTGGGTCAAGGGGACATGCCAAGGGGACATGTGAAATCCACCTTGAGATGGGGCAGCCCCAGTGTGGTTATCAACTCTGATCGACGACTAGGGGGACCCTGGTTCGGGCAAATGTCTCAGCACACGCCCTGCCTCCCCTATGTGCAAGTGCGTATAGTAGTACTAGCAGTATATGCATATTGCTTGTAGCACTACCGCTCACCCTCGTTTCCCTTTTTTTTTTTTTTTTTTTTTTTGAGAACGTGCCACATGCAACATCATCTCGTGGACTCAACATACCCTTGCCCGGTTTCCATCCTTGTCATGGAGGGGGGGAACGACAAGTCGGCTGTCGCTTGCCACAGCATGACTGCTTTCTGTAGGTCGACGAAAAGGGTACATCTTGGTACTAAATAAGTTAGCACTTGAAAGAAGACAAGATTGTGGCAAAGCAAAAGCAAGGTAAAGGTTGATGGGAAAGCTCCTGGCTGTTGGCTGGTTTACGGAATTCTTCGTAACTCTGACCATACAGGCGTCATCATTATTTCTCGCTTCAATTTACTTGGGCCATGGGCGGGAAGAATAGAGAAGAGAAGAAGGATTGGTAATACTATAGCAGGGTAATGCACACTTACAAGGAATAGGTACTCCAGACAGAGCACCTTGACGGCGAATACCAGCATATGCAATTCTCCGCTCAAAGTAGCGGCAGGCTACTTTTTGCTGGCGGAGATTTTGGATTCTAGCCTAGTTCCGGAAGTCTGGGCCTCCGGCTGACATACATGCACAACCCTTCAGAGAGGATCGAGACACGGCCAACCAAAGACTCATCCATCGAACCAGTTATACCTTCAATTTCGAACGTCGAATGAGTTTCAGGGAGAATAATTTTACAAGTTCTATGATGCCGTCTTCCGACTGAGCGGCCATCAAGGTAAAAGTTGGTATGGACTAACGGAATTAGCGAATCCAGTGTTTCAGTGGGACGATGAGCCACCCTTCACTATACCACAAACGTACGAAGTTCCTCTCAGCCTTGTCGTTGTATTGCCTTTGGACTCGTCTATCCGTTTATCCTTTCTAGCATTTCTCCGAAAGGGGGCGTTAATCGCAATGGTAGCAGCAATCACACCAAGACAGCAACTGCTCTGTGCAGAATCCAGGCCTAGCGCTACTGTACTACTGATGAACTGCCAGCAAGTAGTAGCAGTGCTACACATTGGGTCAGAGCAACTCAGGCTTCAGCTCGTACCACTTCCTGGAGCTCGAAACACAGATCTTATTGCCGCTAGATTGGGCACCTGTCTCCGCGCGCCTGCCCACTCCATCGAATGGACATCATGGAGGAAGAAGGGTTATGCAAGGAAGAGGTAAGTTTGTAGCATCTGTGGGCCAGAATATAAGAATGTGCCCCCCCTCCAAAAGCGCAAGATAACATGACATGAGATGCTCGGGC
The DNA here is from genome assembly GCF_020647865.1 of Trichoderma asperellum. Lineage (NCBI taxonomy): Eukaryota > Fungi > Ascomycota > Sordariomycetes > Hypocreales > Hypocreaceae > Trichoderma > Trichoderma asperellum. The sequence goes on from NC_089418.1 coordinate 3,620,238, forward strand.
CCGAAGCAGGCTAGAGGGCACGGCAACCGGGTCTCTGGAGATCGCGCGTGGCTGTCAACACTTGGATACTATGTATGTGGACAAAGCATCGACCATAGACGGATGCAAGGGTTTTGATGCGACTCGACGCTGGTAAAACGACGGCCAACAAGAGTTTGATGTTGGATAGAATGACCAGTCAGGAGCTCTCGTCTGAGCTAGAGATTGGACAGTCCGGGGTGCTACCGCCGGTATGCCTCACTTTTTTTAGGTGGTTCGCATGCCAGCGCATAACAAAGCAACCGCCTCTATCGCCAACGTGAAGCCAGGTGAGTGGATGGGTAAACGCCAACAGCCCCCTCCCACTTCCTATCCTTGGGGCGGGTATCATTCCCGGCGTCTGCCTGGGACCGATGCACTGGATAGGTAAAAGGCTAACCCAGGGCTGGCAAGCAATCCTACATATACTACTGCTAGTAGTAGTAATAGATTATGGTACAGTATGCCTCGCTCTTATGAATACGACGGCGCCAAATCGCTGCGAAAGAAACCCCACTACACCTCAGTTCCGTAGATGCTAGACACCTAGTCGCCATGAGTTCACTGCCTCTCCAATCTCGGCCCCAGCTTGCAATTGCTTACAAGTATGCACTTACGGAGTACGGAGTATACATAAACGCACCGCCATATGGAGCACCGCTTCGCCTTCCTTGCTAGTACTCATACTCTAAACAGGACGGTGTCTCTAGCACTCGCTTCCTCGCCTCAATGGCTATAGGCTGATTACAGGAAAGGATTTTGGTCAAATGTAAAACCGCATATCATTTTCAAAATAGTAGCAATGGCATTTACAAGGGTAACTGACAACCGCTTAAACTTTCGGAGCACTCACTCACGTCATACCTTTATTACCTAACTACGAACTCAAGCTTACAACGTCTTAGGATTCCATCATCCAGGTACGAAGCACCGAAAGAGGAAAAAAATTAAGAAGGGAGAGTACTTAGGATTTAGCATAGTGCCAAGAAAGAATCGTCTAAGATATTGGTAATGGAGCGTGCCGTTATGATGCCATAGGAAAGAAGGGCTTTTTTTTAACCAATGCCGAAGAATTTCGGGTTCTTCTTTTCCCACGGCTGGCGTCAGCTAAAGTCTTCTTTCCCTTCTTAGTTTTCAGTTTCCTTCTTCTCTTCGCCATGTGGGGAGGCGGACAAAGGGACAAAGTATGCATTACTACCAACAACGGCAATAGTACGTATCTATACGGACTACTATACTCGTACCCGCAATCCATTAGTTGTTGACTGTGAAGTATACAAGCAGTCCAGTCTCAAAAACTGGAGACTCAAAGATGGAGCCGGCGTCCCCTGCAGCACATAATAAGAGTGAATCGGGCTGGAAGTGGGAGACAGAGTGTGACGGTGAAGTTACATTTTACGCAAGCGGCGGTGGCCATTGCTATCTGTTTATACGAACAGAAGCACAATGGCCAGCTGCGAGCTTTCAGAAGTGCTTACCGGCGCAGAATGAGTACGAATGTGTGGAAGAAAAGACGGCTGCAGCTTACTGGTACCGTGCTCTGCACTACAAGTGGTAGGTACAAGTAGGTATACGAACAGAGGAAAGGTCTGAGACAGGGGAGACAGGGCCTTCGGGGATCCAGGAAGCAGGGGGGGTGCAAATATCGCCGCAACCCTTGGCGCGAGGCGTGAGGTGTGAGGCGTGAGGTGAGCGACTAAGCGGCAACCACGGCTATATGAATACCATCTAGATTGATGCATGGGCCCCAGATGAGCCGTCCCAAAGTGTTAAGCTTATATGCAGCTACGCGGTATGCATCCCGGGGTGGCACGAAGCTTCTTTGCTTCGTTTTCGTGTGCGTCCCAAAGAGGAAATGACCGAGTTGAAAGACTCACACTCGGTCTCGGTCTCGGGAGCCTGGGAAATGAGGGCAGCGATTACGAAACGACGACGTACTTGCACAGGTGGACGAGGCTGCGTCGCGTCCGAGCTTTCGGAGACAGAAGGAAAAAGAAGAGGAAAAGAGGGCGAGGAGGACAAGACGCAGCCGGAGTGCAGCTGGAACAACATAACAGCCTGTGACTCGGACGGCCAAATCTGCTGAGAAAGGGCCGAATGCACAAGCAAGCAATAAGATTTCTCGGTCTGCTTGCTTTTTGCGCCAGAGTACAGCACAGTATACCAGCCAGTTACTACAGGTACGGCACAGCAGCTTATGCAGGCCCCGGCCAAGCCAAGGGGGGGGCAGCTCTTGGGAAAAAGGTGAGGCGATCCGATTCGACCCATTGGACTGTCTCATTTGTCATAGCCTTGGAGATGGAAAACCCGACACTTTTGTATGAAGGAGGCCGTCAGGACGAGGCACAAGAGCGGTCGATAGATAAGACTGGGACCCCTCCATTTACTAAGAGCGGAAACAGCGGGGAGGCTTTCTCACAGGGCCAAGCGAAGTCGCAGTGGTGGTAATACCGCTATTACACGTTGAGAAGCTGTTTTGATTTGTGTCATTGGTCAGACTGTATCACTCCTGTCTCTCTCTCTTACTCTGTCTGTCTCTTGTCTCATTGAACTGTCTTTCTTCCATGTTGCCGAAGCTCGGCTATTGCTTTTGGTGACACAAATCACTGACAACCGAAGCTGAGGTTAGTTTACGTCGCAGCTTCAACTGTTTTCTTGTCAAAGATTGACAAAAGAAAACCAAAAAAAAAAAAAAAAAAAAAAAGGCAAAGAGCAAACAAAGACAGATTGAGAAGGTGAGTGAACAAAGTTAAAGGGCGCAAGTGTACTTTGACATTATTCTGTCATTTATTGCCACCGGCTTCTGAATTTCCTTTTCCTTTCCTTTCCTTTCCTTTTTCTCTCCTCTCGGGGTTCGAAAAGTGGAGAGCGAATGCGACATACTATGTATGTAGGTACATATGTAGTAAGCAGACATTTATTTACCTCTAGCTATATGTATGCATACACTACGAAAAGCAGTAAGGTCGCAGTAGCCAGCAGCACTAGCGGTTGATTTATGACGAGAGAAAGAGGCTTTTTGCTTCCCGTTTCTTGCCTTGGGCCGTATTCAGCTCGTGACTGCAAAAGAGCAAGGCAAGGTGAGGCCGGGGGCTCTAGTTTAGGCATCCAACATTAAAAGGCACTTGTTTGGCCGTCTGCCTTGGGGTAGCTGCCTTAAAGAGCGCTGGTGCTGCATACCATACCCTGATGGTTCTGTTGCATGGGGTTGAACAGATATTGTCTGGATGCTACTGAGGTATGTCTATGCAAGGTAGCACAGACAGCAATGGTGATGATGACAGCATGGCAATGGCAAGGTGCTTCAATTATTGCATTTGCTGCAGGTCAAATCATGAAACAAGTCCGAAGCCCGCTTGGCTAAGCGGTATAGCGTGTCACTAGTACTAACTTGACATGACAAGGTGATCAGTTCGACTCTGATAGTGGGCATCTCTTTTTGCGGAATCCTTCCGCGAGGACTTAGTTTTTTTTCTTCTTTTTTCTCAGGGTGTG